>NC_064641.1:210411877-211028377 GCF_023864345.2 Schistocerca serialis cubense
CTGTGTGTTGCGTAAACATATGTCACTGATGTAATAAAAAAAGTTTATCTCTCAGTTACATGATCAGATAGCTGTGTAATTTGTGTGTTAGAGAAATATGGTACCGATGTGTAAAGTTGTATAAGCAAATACCATATTAGCTAGGGTTCCTTGTGGTTGCCACACACATGGTACACAAAGTAAGTGTGTACCCCCCTGAGGATAAATGTAATTATACTCCCAGGTGTTACAAATTACAGCAATGGAATGAAATGTATCACGGAAAACTTTCTTTGTAATTCAAAAATCTTTAAAAATAAATGTTTCAAGTACAAAATTAATCACTCAAATACGTGTACTGTAGCGCTAAATGTGCGTCTTGTTGCAACATAATCTGTGTGGAAGTGTCGTAGTTATCGTCCTCCGAAAGCTAAGTTCTGCAGAAGTCAATGTACTTACCTCATAATACACAAAAGTGAAATGCTTTGCGTATAAATGTCTTAGTTATTACGCTTTTTGCCGTGATGAGGAAAGTACTGTGCTGTAACGTATTGTTGTGCTACGGAAAAGGCAGTCTCATGTAGCTATACCACAAAAGTTACTAATAAAACACGTTTTGATTTCCAGAAGAATTCAGAAAAACTGTGCAGATATAAAACAGATACACTGCAAAAGCAACATTGTAAATTGTCACTCATTAGTAGCGTCATGATAAAACCGTGTAGTTGTCACTTAAACTAACCACTGTGTCGTCTGGTATCTCACAGAAAGTACATTAAACCCAGAATGTATTTTCAAGTAAACCAAAATGTTGCATTAAAATCTCATTAGCAGTACTGGTAAATGTTCTAAGTATGTAAGCCTTATAGTCGTTCCATAATCGTGCAACTAACAAGCAAGAATGTACACACACAATAACACTGTGACGTCTGTTCACTATAACAATGCATTCGTCATTTCTGTTTCAATAAGTTCTCTTGGTTCTTGACTGTATATTTAACTTCAAACATTGTTGCATGTTAACAGATTCTAATTCTGACAAAGCATACTAGAAATGTGAAGTGAAAAATTTTATAGCAAAGACTAAGTTATAAAGCAGATTATCTTTCAATAAACGGTTTTACATGTGAAATGTGGTGTAAACCTTTACTCTTCCTAGTGCACAGAGTTTCAACTTCAAAGCAATTATCATGTTGTATACATCGGTAAAGAATGCTAAAATTTTTCTCAAGGCTAGAGTCTTATGTTATTTTTCTCGGAGCCGGCGGGCGCACGCGGCTGCCTGCTGTGCGAGTCATTGTCTGCTATCTCTTTGTTGGTGCGCGTTGTTATTAGGATTTGGAGACCTAACTTCTACAAATTCACCTTGTCGAGAGGGCCCTACCCTGTTTGATGCCCACCAGTTCTGATGCAGTTCAGGTCTGTCGTTACAATCATATCGTCTGTCCTCATGTCGGTAGATTCCATAGTTTCTTTTTTGTCGGTCATGTGGTGGAGAATTTCTCCCGAATCGTAACTGCGCGGTGGACCGTTGCGTCTGGAGTTATTCTGTCCCCCTTGATAATAATTATTTTGTTTCCCATATTGTCTGTTTCTCTGATTGTCTCTGTGATAGTCACTACCGCGGAGAGGTGATCTTTCCCTGCAATTATTACTACTCTGCCAACGGTTGTCATATGGGTTGTGTCTGTTTTGGTCACGATTTGTGTTGCGAGAATAGCCTTGTCGTGACCAGTTATTATTTCTTTCATCGCGGAATTGCGACGGATGTGACCTGTAATTGTTGTGCTCCTGTTTCCGCGTTCCCCGATTGTCAGTGTCAATTTCCAGTTCTTGTAACAGACCCTGAAATGCTTCAATGTCATCTTTGCAACGTCCTGCTAAAATAATATGTCGTAAATGTTCAGGTAATTTGATTAAGCAAATGCGGATGAGTTCTGAGGGGCTGTATGGGTTTGACAGGTACTGATTCTTGTGCAACATGTCTTCAAAATATTTCACAAGACTGGAGAATTCAGATTGTTCGAAATGTTTCATCATTATGATGCCATGTTTTACGCGGTCTTGTGTGGCTTGAGACCAATATGCTGAGAGGAAGGCATGGTAAAATTCTCCTTCACTGTGGCAATCGTGAATGACCGATCGCATTCTTACAGCTGGTTCATTCTCTAAGTAGCCACACATAAATTCTAATCTGTGCTCCAATGACCAGTTGGGAGGAAAACAATGAGAGAATTGATGGAGCCATGCTTGTGGATGAATGTCGTTGCCAGAATTCTTAAATGTTTTGAATTTACGTGTAGTAATGAACAGCTTATAGTCAAAATCATCATGTCGGCGAGTCGCATATCGGTCATTGTTAGGTCGTGTCGGCCGTTCCATCTCAAAATTCGGTGCACATTGCCAATTTCTTTCATAACTTCCGAAATGCCCTGTGTTATTATTTTGTGGCTGTTCCGTATTTCTGTGTCCCTCTTCCCGTGTTGGGGCGCGAGTATCCTCTGAAATACGTAATTCTTGAATTACCTGTGTCAGCTGATCTTGTACTTCCCGGATTTCTCTTTTGTACTGTGTATTGATTTGATTTTGATTCTGTTTGAATTTTCTAATTTGTTCATACTCTTCCATGTCAGTGAAGGCTACAGGTCTTGTGTCATTCAGATTATCATCTACCTTTGTAGATAAGTTAGTGACCTGATCCGAAAGTTCGGCTACTTTCTCCGAAAGTGAACACATTTCCTCAGTGTGTTTTTCTGAACCAAGTTTCAGAGTGTCCATTTGTGTTGAAATCGAGTCTACTGTGTCCTTTAAGTTTTCCTGAGTTATTGCAAGTTGCGTAACCGAATCGGTAGATGCAACTGAGTCAATTTTAGCCCACAAGGTCTCATGATTTTCATGAACAATGGCTTGCAGTTCTTTTATGGCTGCTTCGTGATTCTGTAATGCATTTTCATGCCGCGAAAAAATAGGTTGAAAATGCTCACAAATCTGTGTTTTTACGTCATTACAGACTTTTTGACATTTCGATTCAATGTTATGTAACTCAGTAGTTAAATCCTCACGTGTTTGTTCAATAGTTTGCTCCAATGAGTCTAACTTTTTAAGATTTTGTTCCATTGTGTCTAACTTTTTAAGATTTTGTTCCATTGTGTCTAACTTTTGCAGCTTTTGCTGTGTTTGTCTCTGATTTTGTTCCATTTGTTGCATTAGTTGTAATAACAATGCATTAGTGTCTGGAATCTGTTCCTCTACTCTTTTCGGCAGTGCATTTGCACCGGCAACATTCACATTTTGACAAGCTGAAAATGTGTCTTGACTTATTTGAGGAAACGGTGAGGACGCAAAACCTGAATCTACAGTATTTGTAAAATTGTGTCCTGTCATTTCGGATTCCTGAGGCGAGTTGTTGCCGACCGATCGATCGATAATGCTTCCCTGTTCACTAGCTGTTTCACTGTCTACACCATTATTTGCCGCCCGCTCCATTTCCCTATGCACGGTTACCAAATTACTACTTGGAACGTCTGTTAATTCACTACACAGTGGTGCTGATAAGCCACGCTCGTCGTCACTATTATTTCTCAGTTTACTTTGGAGCCTAGTGTTACGTTTTTCACACGCCATTATTGTCACAGTATTTCACACGACAACACAGAAGAACACAATTTGAAGAGCAAAAATAGGGGAACACATTAACATAGCACTGAAAATAATATCTAGTTAATTGCAGCTGCGAAATACTTGGTGCAAATCTACATGCATGCCACAACTGTTTTACTGTACAACAATGAAAGACTGCAACTACAAAGGAGATTTTCTCTACAATTACGCACTAGCAATAAACAAAATCTACACTAATTACACAAACTACAAGAAAAAAAATCAGAAGATTCCAGGTTCGAATCCTGGCAGGGTCGCCATATGAAACGTCCCCTTTGAACAATTTATACATGACTGTGCTTAAACTGACACACAATATTTTGTTAGCGCAACGCAATCTGACTTTCAAAATTCCCTACAAAAGAATGGCCCTGACTAACATTAAACTATACCTTTCACTAATCACTTACCTCACAAAAATCTTCGCTGCTCAAGCTACTGCAATACAGCGAGCGCCACTACTGCCAGCTAAATAAAAGATTCAAACTACTGAAGGCACTAACTACTGATAGGGATAGTTAGCAAATGAAAGATATTAATAGAGAACAAACAATGTATTTACCTTAATATCATCACAAGTCATAATATATATCAGTTCATGACAAATTACAAACCTCCGCCATCTCTCTCCCCACATCCACCACTGCTGGCGGCTCACCTCCAACTGCGCAACACTACGCGCTGTTCACAGCCAGCTGCCTAACACTACAATGGCGAGTATTACAACAATGCAAAGCAGCCACAGACTGCACACAGCACAGCCAGTGATTTTCATACAGAGGTGGCGTTACCAATAAAAAAACCTAAACAGCCTACTTACAGTGCTTATACAATTGTTTGACCCCTCAGGTTAATAGTAAGACGATAGTAACCAGTTCGAGGTTTTTCTTTTGTAAATTGCTTTTCGATCTAATTTATTTTAATTATCAAAATTATTGTGGAGTTACACGCTTTGTGTAAACCAAGTTGACCATGTGTAGCATGTGGTGTAATAATCAAAGTAGCCCTCAGCTATTCTTTTCGGGAAGATTTCACAGAGAGTTAGTATGAATTTAGTATACCAGTGTGTGGTAATTACATGACGGACAGGATTGTGCTACGAACGTAACTTCTTTGGGTGAAAATTGAATCTGTTGGTTGTGGTTAATTTCCTCTTGCATATGTTTCAGCGTTCTTCGTGTGTCATTTTATGAATGCAGTAATGCACTGTTGTATGCAGTCTCCCAATCTTGGCTCCATATTTGATGTGTTCCGTAAGATTAGAAACTCACATTTTCACAATCCTAAACAAGGCACCAGTTATGAATCAAGTTTAATATGCTGAAATTTTAAATGTTAAAATAAATGTCCAAATATAAACTGATTTACTTCTTTTTATTTAAATTTTCTTATATACACTCCTGGAAATGGAAAAAAGAACACATTGACACCGGTGTGTCAGACCCACCATACTTGCTCCGGACACTGCGAGAGGGCTGTACAAGCAATGATCACACGCACGGCACAGCGGACACACCAGGAACCGCGGTGTTGGCCGTCGAATGGCGCTAGCTGCGCAGCTTTTGTGCACCGCCGCCGTCAGTGTCAGCCAGTTTGCCGTGGCATACGGAGCTCCATCGCAGTCTTTAACACTGGTAGCATGCCGCGACAGCGTGGACGTGAACCGTATGTGCAGTTGACGGACTTCGAGCGAGGGCGTATAGTGGGCATGCGGGAGGCCGGGTGGACGTACCGCCGAATTGCTCAACACGTGGGGCGTGAGGTCTCCACAGTACATCGATGTTGTCGCCAGTGGTCGGCGGAAGGTGCACGTGCCCGTCGACCTGGGACCGGACCGCAGCGACGCACGGATGCACGCCAAGACCGTAGGATCCTACGCAGTGCCGTAGGGGACCGCACCGCCACTTCCCAGCAAATTAGGGACACTGTTGCTCCTGGGGTGTCGGCGAGGACCATTCGCAACCGTCTCCATGAAGCTGGGCTACGGTCCCGCACACCGTTAGGCCGTCTTCCGCTCATGCCCCAACATCGTGCAGCCTGCCTCCAGTGGTATCGCGACAGGCGTGAATGGAGGGACGAATGGAAACGTGTCGTCTTCAGCGATGAGAGTCGCTTCTGCCTTGGTGCCAATGATGGTCGTATGCGTGTTTGGCGCCGTGCAGGTGAGCGCCACAATCAGGACTGCATACGACCGAGGCACACAGGGCCAACACCCGGCATCATGGTGTGGGGAGCGATCTCCTACACTGGCCGTACACCACTGGTGATCGTCGAGGGGACACTGAATAGTGCACGGTACATCCAAACCGTCATCGAACCCATCGTTCTACCATTCCTAGACCGGCAAGGGAACTTGCTGTTCCAACAGGGCAATGCACGTCAGCATGTATCCCGTGCCACCCAACGTGCTCTAGAAGGTGTAAGTCAACTACCCTGGCCAGCAAGATCTCCGGATCTGTCCCCCATTGAGCATGTTTGGGACTGGATGAAGCGTCGTCTCACGCGGTCTGCATGTCCAGCACGAACGCTGGTCCAACTGAGGCGCCAGGTGGAAATGGCATGGCAAGCCGTTCCACAGGACTACATCCAGCATCTCTACGATCGTCTCGATGGGAGAATAGCAGCCTGCATTGGTGCAAAAGGTGGATATACACTGTACTAGTGCCGACATTGTGCATGCTCTGTTGCCTGTGTCTATGTGCCTGTGGTTCTGTCAGTGTGATCATGTGATGTATCTGACCCCAGGAATGTGTCAATAAAGTTTCCCTTTCCTGGGACAATGACTTCACGGTGTTCTTATTTCAATTTCCAGGAGTGTATATATATATATATATATATATATATATCACTGGTTGTCGTATGACTATTAAAAGATTATAATTAATGTTAGTCTGGTTGGGAATTTGGTAAGCTAGATTGGATACCTGGTGAAACAGTTGCGCAGTAATGCAAGGTTAATTTCCCCAGACAGCTCACAGCTTTTAAACCGCTTTTATTGTCTATCAGCACCGCTTTCATAGCAAATCAAACCAACAACATTACAACATCCATGCCCGAGGCAGGATTCGAACCTGCGACCGTAGCGGTCGCTCGGCTCCAGACTGTAGCACCTAGAACCGCACGGCCACTCCGACCGGCACCACGTATGAGTGGTATGCTTGGTTCAAATGGCTCTGAGTACTATGGGACTTAACTTCTCAGGTCATCAGTCCCCTAGAACTTAGAACTACTTAAACCCAACTAACCTAAAGACTTCAAACAGATCCATGCCCAAGGTAGGATTCGAACCTGCGACCGTAGCAGTCGCGCAGTTCCAGACTGTAGCGCCTAGAACCGCTCGGCCACTCCGGCCGTGTGAGTGGTGTGTTGCGGAACTCCATATTCAGCAACGAACAGTGAACTTTGTGCTCTGAAGAACTTGTGCGTGCACCATCACTGTGCTCTTTAGGCAGAGATGCCACAGATCATCATCTATCCGACTTTACAGGGCAGACAAGTCGCCGAACCACTTTCCGTGAAGAGTCGTGGACGTCCAGCCATTAACATCTACATCGATACTCCGCAAGCCACCGTGCGGTGCGTGGCCGAGGGTACCTTGTACCACTACTAGTTATTTCCTTTTCTGCACCACTTGCAAATAGAATGAGGGGAAATCGACTGTCTGTATGCCTACACAACAAGCAGAGTTGTAATCAGTCCAAGCTTACATGCAGCAGCCGAAGAAATAGTAAACAATGTTCTCAAAACTATCATTGGCTGGTTTTCTGCCAACGGCCTTACGACAGGACACATCTAGGGATACTACACCAATGTTAAGTGTAACACGTGGTGAGGAAATAATAAATAATCCGGAAACTTCAAAATTTTTGGGTCTCCATATCGATTAGAATTTAAACTCGAAAAAGCATCTCTTGCAACTCCTAAAACAACTTAATTCTGCCACATTTTCACTGAATCATTGCAAATATTGGAGAGATACGAATCAGTAAGTTAATTTATTTTCATTCAATAATGTCATATGGAATAATTTCCGGGTTAACTCATCTTTAAGGAAGAAAGAAAGTCTTCCTTCTCAAAAAACATGCTGTAGGAATAATATTATATGCTTACCCACGATTAGCTTGTAAAAATCAGTTTAAAGAGTTGGCCATTCTGACTACTGCTTCACAGTGTATTTATTCCCTCATGAGGTTCGTTGTAAATAATCCATTGCACTTCAAAACAAACAATGATGCTCATAATTATAGTATCAGACGGAAAAATTACATTCATTAGATCACATTAAAATTGTCTTTAGCACAGAAAGGGGAGGACAGTACCACAACTGAAAATAGCAAACTTAATGATTTAAAATGTCTGACAGACAACAAAGTAAAATTTGAAAACAAATTGAAAAAGTTTTTATTTGGAAATTGGAAATTTGTGGTAAGATCTTATGGTATCAAACTGCTGAGGTCATCGGTTCCTAAGATTACACGCTATTTCATCTAACTTAAACTAACTTGCGCTAAGGACAACACACACACCCATGTTCGCGGGAGAACTCGAACGTCCGACGGAGGGAGTCGCGCGGACCGTGACAAAGCGCCCAAGACCGCGCGGCTACCCCACGCGGCGTTTTTCCTTGATAACTCCTTCTATAGAAGAATTTATTTCTATTATCATATATTATCGTGTTGTGTAAAGAATGGTGTGTGGGAATGATCTTCAGCATGTATCCATTTTTACAAATTATTTTGCAGTGTGAATGTAAAGTTACTCGTTCCACATCGTTACTATTTATTGTGCATATGATCACTGGAACACGAAACTAACTAACTTATGACTCAGTGGTTCGTAAGTCTCTCTTCCAAATTCTGATATAACGACGTCTGGACCTTAAGACCACTACTAGTATTAGTGAACCACTGGATGGTACAAACTCTAAGACGTAATTCAAGGAAAAAATTTCGGACGATCTTGAAGTTAAAACAGGAGTGAGGCAAGGGAATGGACTCTCCCCTTTACGTTTCAACTATGTCTTAGAAAAAGTAATTCAGAAGTGGCACCAGCTAAAATTACAGGTTAAATTTTACGAACCAGTCAAATAAGAAAGAACAAATATTAGGACAGACTGGTTAGCTTTTGCGGATGACTTGAGGCTTGTATTCCAAGATGTTAACACAGCACAAATACGGATAGAAATTATTAGAAAAACCGAGTACAAATAGTAAGTCTCCGTACTTCGTTTGAGAAAACAAAATACATGCCTAGCAACAATTTGGTACCCAAAATTCTAAAAACTAAATTCGAGAAATTCGAGAGAGTGCTAATATGGAGGCGAAGCCATTCAGGACATTTCCTTGTAAAAAATTGGTTAAGATTCGTTGGCACAAACGGAAAACTGCCTTGGGACTTACAAATGATATTTGTAACACAAAAAGGTCTCAAAACACACAAAACTGAGGCATCAAACCAGGATTGCTTCATGCGCCTCAAAAACAGGTATCAAAGTAATTAAGAAAATTTTGAATCCAAATTATACTGAAGAAGGAATATAAAGAAACTGAAAACTATATTAACATTTATTCGCAAATTAAATAAAGCAAGCTGAAATTCTGTAGGTATGTTAAAGGAATTGAACCATCCAGAATAAGAAGACAGATTGTGGACTTTTAAGTTAAGTTGAAGTAAGGCCTCGTAAAACTGAAAAAAATGAAATGGGTCGGGGCTGTGTAAGAAGGCCTGAAGGAAGTAGGAATAACACAACTTTATACACCAGGCAGAAAAAGTCAGACAAAAAAGGTAACTGAACAGCTGGCTTGATACAAAAACCCAAACAGGCCGGAAGTACTTGGTCTGACGAGAGGAAAAACGCCGTTTCTGAGAGAATGGAAGTAGTATGAGCACAAAGGAAAGCCAAAACAAAATTATGAAAATGCCGTTTGTTGCACGTCGCATGGTAAAGTATGACCCAGCCGAAAACAACAGCAACAATAACAACAACAACAACAATAATAATAATAATAATAATACTGGTAATAACTATAAATATATGAAACGTTTCATGTAATAACAATAACATGATTACATTAATGGTTAGTACACCGAAATAGCATAATTTGTAGGAATCGGTCTGTGCACGATAAGCCGAGCGCGAAAGTATAGTTTTTCAGCCTGGTGTCTGAGGTACTACTGATCACAAAATGAAAGGTCAAGTGTTTTGGATAGCACTTGACCTAACGACCATTTGTACACCTACCGGAAGAACGGACATACTGTAGCTATCCTACATTATAAGGTCAAACTTTAAACATTATACGCTTCCTTCAGGTCAACGAAATTGAGAAAATCGGTTGATTCTTTTGCATCAGGTGTGGTCTAGGATGGCCCTTAGGCGGCTTACAAAAGTACCACTTGCTCATGGACAGTTCCTGAGAAAACTCTGAAAAACCATGACGTTTGGATAATAAAATACCAATTTGGGGATGACCACTTCTATAATTTATATTAGTGGAAAATTTTCGAAATTTTTTGCGTATATGCTTAACATGATGTTCTTGGGCAATCGTGAAACATTTTTCGGTACCCTTACCCTTTAAGGAGTACACGTAATATCAAGTCAGAGGCGTATATATAGTTTAAAGAGACGTAGTGCACACATGGCAAGGGGTTCTGGGGTTATCGTGAGGTTTATGAGGTCACCAACCTATGACTTTAGTCTACATTTTTCACCAATAAATCTTTATAACGCGCTGTCCTTGTACAATGGGCTGTCTTCTTCTGAAAATTATTCGTTGGTGCCACCTGGCGGTGTCCGCATCTCGTGGTCGTGCGGTAGCGTTCTCGCTTCCCACGGCCGGGTTCCCGGGTTCGATTCCCGGCGGGGTCAGGGATTTTCTCTGTCTCGTGATGACTGGGTGTTGTGTGCTGTCCTTAGGTTAGTTAGGTTTAAGTAGTTCTAAGTTCTAGGGGACTGATGACCATAGATGTTAAGTCCCATAGTGCTCAGAGCCATTTGAACCATTTGAACCACCTGGCGGTGTAAGCACCTTACAAAAAATTATTGTATCATATGAAATAGTTTGTATTCCGAAATCAAGGACAGCATTTTTTGGTATACTGCCGATATAGCCTAAAAATGTTGTGTACTCTTATGTGAAGTAGTGTAAAGTCATTTTTGTTTGGACAGGAGACTATTCTGTATTCACCTTATAATGTGTGTACTTATTTGTTGTTTATATGTGTCAAAGAATGTAAATGTGTCGACATATATTTTAAAAAATTGTCGAAGTTATACCGACGTACAGAATTTGTACTAAATAAACAGCTCATCCTGCTTTAACAGGGAAAAGAGGAGAATCAGCTCAAAAATGGTCGTGTTGGAACACAGAAAAGGCGAATATGCTCCTCTTCAAAAGATCCTGACCGAAAAGAGAGTAACCAGTAGCCTCAACCCTCATTCCGCTTTCCTCGCCAAAAAATTTGGCATGTGAACATGTTTCGGCATTTTTGCGCTAAAAAAGTGACAGAGACTGCAACGGCAGAGAAGAGAGGAGGTAGTGCCAGTGGGCGAGAACGAGAGAAGAGACAATGATGTTGAGAGGGGGCTGTGGCTTTGAAAGAGGAAGAGAGATGGACGAAGACAATAGTACTTGGAGCAAAAGAGAGAAGAGACAGTGAGAATGAAAAGAAGGATCGAGAAGAAACCAGTGGAGTGAGGGGGGGGGGCCTTGAGCCTCCCCTCCCCCTCCCCACCCCCTCCGTCCTCTCAGACTGGTCAACTGTAACACGAAAAGAAATTGCCAACTTTCCACCCTCCTCTGCATCCATGTGTAAAGTTTCCCAGTGTAAGGGTCAGAAGCCTGAACAAACTATCCTCAAGCAAATGTGTGGAGAGGAGACAAAGGTGGTGGAAAAGAAAGATAGCAAGCTGAAAGAGAAAGCAAAGAGAAAGTGGCAATGAGAGAGAAAAAGAATGGGACAAAGACACTGATAGTCGAACACAGAGAGACAGTGGTGAGGAAGATTGAGAGAAAGAGATGAAGACATTGACAGTGGGAGAGAGAGACGGGAGAAAGCGTCAGTGGAAGAAAAGGGAGACAGTGGGAGAGAGAGGTACATAGACAGTAGCAGTGAGAGGTAGATGATTAGTATGAAGACTTCACTGAAGAGTGAGACTGTGTAAAAGAATTTAAAATATTCTGCGTTAAGAGAGCGTGAATATGTTCGCACGCCAAAATTTTTGTTGAGGAAGACGGAATGAGGATTGAGGAAGTCGATCGGCAACATTTCTGTTAGGATCATTTAAAGAGGTGCATATTTGGCTTTCTTGTGCTCCAATAGGAGCATTTTTCAGCTTAAAACTAAACTCCGTCCGAACAGGCCATGGAGGCCCAACGGTCCGAGCGGCTGCCATGTCATCCTCAGCCTACAGGTGTCACTGGATGTGGATATGGAGGGGCATGTGGTCAGCACACCGCTCTCCCGGCCGTATGTCAGTTTACGAGACCGGAAGCACTACTTCTGAATCAAGTAGCTCCTCAGTTTGCCTAACAAGGGCTGAGTACAGCTTGGTCCTAAAAATTTACACGATATAAAACGGAAGAGTGAATGGACGATTATTAGTAGCTCACTTAGCACTGCGACTGTAAACACATGTGTGGAGACAGCTCTGCGATGATGCAAATGAGAGGGACGCTGTTTCCTTCCATCATGTCCACCTTTAGCCAGGAAAGTCAGTGTCCCTTATACAATTTTCCTTAGTGTAGCACCTTCCCCTTTCTGTCCTACCTTACTTAGCTTGCTGTGGTTTGACAGTTCCACCTGCATACTTAGGAATCGTGGCGTATTATCTGCTGATAGGGATGGACTGCTTTACCTGGCCAGAATATCACCTACTGCCAGTCGGTCGGCGCGAGCAGACATGTGGGCCAGCGCCGGCCGAAGTGGCCGAGCGGTTAAAGGCGCTACAGTCTGGAACCGCACGACCGCGACGGTCGCAGGTTCGAATCCTGCCTCGGGCATGGATGTGTGTGATGTTCTTAGGTTAGTTAGGTTTAAGTAGTTCTAAGTTCTAGGGGGCTTATAACCACAGCAGTTGAGTCCCATAGTGCTCAGAGCCATTTGAACATGTGGGCCAGCCCTCAAGCGAGCAACCGAAAAGTGTTCTATGATAGACATAGCTTGTCTTTTCTAGAATTAGCTACCTGTGTTTCACTGTTTTCACGCTACTTCATTTTCGGAAAATTATTTGGAAAACTTGGTAATTGATATACGTAAAAATATAAAAGCATTTAGGAATATTTTCTTTGGTGGACAGATCCATGACTGCTCTGAACGACTAACAGTGGTGACTTTCTGAGAACGTTCAGATGGGTGAATGTATAGCAAGCTCCTGATGATCCGGTTGTGAAGTGTAGGTGCATAGAACAGCGATTATTGAAAAAAATTTTAAAAAACCAAGCCTAAAGTATTCTCTTATAATTAGAACGAATGTTTTCGTTTAGAATACAGATTTCCGGTTGAGGAACGTAGATGGCGAAAACATCCGCAGGTGATCAACTAACGATGCCGTTGAAACGGGATTTGAGCAGCCAAGTGACGTGGGTGCAGTGAACCAAGTCTTTTCGGTAGTGGAAGAGAGTAAAGACGAGACGTTCGAGGAGTGTGCAAGACAAAGTTCGTTTGAGTATACCGATCTTCTGAGTCTTTGCAAAATGAGGTCCGTCGTCAGGAAAGAGTGAACGAAAAACAGAAACCGAAAAAAATGAAAGATTATTTCTAGAAAGTGGGGTGAAGACAAGTGGTACAAAATACTGTGTTTTTCAATTTAGTATATAAGTTTCAGTTTCCGGTGAGTAACACACAAGTAATGCATTGATTTTTCAAATGTCTCTTGTAGCATGTTTCGAAAATATAATAATTAGAAACTTCCGGTAAAGGCATACGTTTTTTAGGTTAATCCGTGTTTATAGATTGAACATGCTATCTAAGAGTCCACATTCACCCTGATAATCGTTAACTTGCCCTAGGTGGAAATATTGGATATTTTTCTGTCATTTTCTAAATCATACCACCTCTGGCTGGGTCGGCAAATAAACGATAATCCGCCCATGTCAGTTTTGGAATTTATTTTTCAAATAGTGTGGTTGGATGTTCTTCTGTCACTACAAATGTTGTCCTGATGGACTAAATACGTCTGCGAATCGTGTGGGTCTTGCTCTTTATGTCGTTCCATTTTAACTGTTCACGCTTTGTTTGTGCGGCAGGGAGGTGGGAAATAGCTGACTATTCACCTTGACAAATGTGGAGAACCTCCCAGAAACCGCAAAACTTCATCGAACAGTGGTGAGACGCTAATTTTCCTATGTTGTTATGAGCTTCAATATCGTCCTTTAGAAATATCAATCCTTCCACTGCAATGACTGTTGTACCTCATCAAGAGCTCTTAAATCACTTTATCAGTTGAAAGGTAACATATAGTTTACAAAAGCAGACTGGCAAACTAACGAGAACAGTGAGTGTTTTAGCACTAATTGTGCTTGGTGCCACCACCTTTAGTATTATTGTTTACTGTGTCACGAAACTAATAGTTTTCGATACACTTCCAACAGCTAGTTACTTTTTGAAGCCTGAAGAAGCTTTCATTTTGTCGCATATAAGCCAAGATATTTTATTTCGTATTTTTTAGAAACTCTAATTCCTGTTGAGCCAATCTCAGAATGATTTTTAACATTTAAGTGTGCAACATTCCGTAACCATTGAAAGGAAACATGTAACAAAAGTACCGGTACAACAACAATTAACAGTTACAGTCATTTTACACGGAATGAAGTGTATGATCTAAGAAAATTGAAATAAAATCATTAATCCAAATTGAGGATTGATAGTACAAGGGTTAATTAGTCATTTGCTATATTATAATCTAAAAAATAATTTTTTATATTTTTGTCTTTCTACTATAAAATGGTATAGACGTTTATACGGTTTTGAGTCTTTGTTGCTAAATCTGTTTGAATATTCGTTGGTAATGCATTTCCAGAGAACGTCATACGCTGCATTAGTATTGTGGTTTCTTGATTTCTTCTACCGGAGAAGAAGAAAAAATGTGGTTAACATCTTCCTCATTGTAAATAGTCTTCACGGGTTTGCCGCCATATCACATTGTGCAAATTCCTAATATTGAAGATGTCGGACAGTTGCTCCGAAAAAATATTGTGGAATTTGTACAACGTGATCCGGCGGAAAACCCGTGAAGATTATTTACAACACATCCGCCGGGAAAGCTTCAATAGTCACATCTTCCTCATTGCCGGATAAAGAAGACGGGATCATGATGAAGCGGGGGAGACGCTGTCGGAATCTTCCGTGGTTAAATCGAAAGCTTACGATTGTCACTATAAAGTATCCGCTATATTTGCATTATTGGTGCCTAGGACGAGATGGGAGATTAGATACTAAAGTGGCCTAGAGTCTCGCTTTACTCGTACTTTCGTAAGACCTGTGCAGATTTTCTTTCTACTGGACTCTGATTCTAGTTCTTTTGGTATGATGGAGATTTTAGGCGGAATTTTACTGTTTTTCACTAAACTAGTGTATAAAGCATCCTTTATCAGAGTGTCTACTGCTTCATTACGCTTTCTTCGTCTGTGCGCGTTTCACCGAAAACATAATGCCAGTTTTATTTAGATGAGAAAGCTCCTGAACTACTACTATAATGTGAAACACGAGGTAATTTGTGGTGTTGCTGACGTCGTAGCATTTTAACAGCATCAAAGCGGTTGGGGATCTATAAAACAATGTTAATTCCTCTTAAACTCCTTAAATTAGCATAATGAAACGTATGGATACTGAAAGGCCAAAGAGTGCACGTTACACTTTTCCATCGTTGTAGTAACAGTAAAGAGTACATGTTGTAGAGGATTATTTTAATAACTTCTGCACATTAGAGTGCGTTAATCAGTTAAAACGGTAAAGTGGTTTTCACTCTGACTAATTCCAACATATAACTTCTATCATTTCTTTCCTTAATATTCCTGTGCACTTATTAGAATTTATGATGGGGTAGTACCACGAACTACTTTACAGAACGCACTACACCTTTATTTCATCGAGTACGTTTCGTAGTTAGCCGCGACTGAAGCTAGCGGTGCTTTTCGTTGAGACAAGTCAGGTGTAGCACAATTGGTATCCCGCAGCTTTCCTATTACAGCGTGACACATGAAATTTTGTTCCGACTCACTCGACGTGGTCAGTCGGGCGCCATTCTAGAGACTCATCGTTACGAACTACGTGTATTACATCGCGCACCATGTGTTCCAACTAAATGATTTTCAGTCTACACAGGTATCTGACAGAATTACGTATGTAATGTTATCTGCAGATGATTGTAATGGGAGCAAAACCGAAAATTGAGATTCATGCTGAGCAGATTTCTCGTGGGGCATACAATCCTTTGCAGATCTTTCTATCTGACACCTTTCCAGCAGCATGAATGATAATGTTACTGCTGATTTCCTTCGAAACTGAAATACGGTCACGAAATGAAAGCAACACCCATAGACGCCTGCACAGAAATCTCTGTTTTGACTGTAGCTAATACGACCAGTATTATTTGGCGATTTGATAGTGCAAATGTCACGGTTTTAATTGTACACTCTTATTTTCCAAAATAGTTGAATCCAATAATGAGACAACGTTTTCTTTATCTTCATAATGATCAGCTAGGTTCACGCATCAGCTTCAGTTCCTCTTCTTTTTGTTCTTTCCTGTTTTTTCAGAACTTCATTAACTCCTTTTATTCTCTTTTCCTACCTTCTGTCGAGTTGTTGTTGATTTCTTTTTTTTTTCTGCTTTGACAACTTTCTAAGTTTAGTTTTCAGCATTTTATATAATTTTAGCTCTTTTTTTATTTCTGTTATCATTGCTATTGCTAACTTCTTCCGGGAATATAAGAATGTTCGTTTCTTTAGCCTCTGGTCATTCATTTGCTTGAGCTTTCAAAAGAAGATTACCCGTCAGTTTTCCATAATATCTATTATGATCTGTGTATTTCGGTAGATATGCTAATTACTTCTCAATTTAGAACCGTCTGTAGTTTGCTGTGCACAAATTATTTTATTAATCACCCGTTTTCTATCCAAGTTGTAGTTCACTGTTAAGTATTTACATGCATACGACTATATACGTTCTGGTCGCTGTGGTATATCGTTTTCGTTTTGTATTTCTAGAGAGCATTTCTTGTTGTAGATATTTTTGTTCAAACCATACACTCTTTTCGTTTTATTAACTTTTATATCTGTTGCAAAATTCTCTTGTCCATTCTGCCGCATTGTTTCTAAAAGATATTTGTGGTTTTATGCATTTTGGTGCATTATTATATTTTTTATGAACTTTGTTTTTTGCTGAAATTATGTGACCTGCTCTTTTGGCTATTCTTCTCGGAAGATTTACTCGAGTAAGATATTCTGAAAGGGAAGGTAGTTTAATTCCATTCAGTTTTCTTTGTAGACTTAATAGCTTAAACTTGCGGTTAAACCTATGGTACCTATTTTCAAACAACGTGAGTATACAGCCATTTTAACAAGCTTGCTGTTCCCAAATTTAGTCTCTTTTGGGGCTGTTCCTTCTGGCACAAGACTGCCCAGTTACTTTATTTGTGTTGTAGTTAATATATTACAGTGTTTCAGGGAATATGACTCCTGCAGACGGGGGTCTGGAATATATCCAGACGTATCTACATATAGTGCTCAGTTTCAGCTCTGACCCGAGTGATGTGGTCCCCCATGTCTGTAAGCTATTATTTTCTTTCATCCTTTTTTTTGGGGCGGGGGGGGGGGGGCGGGAGGGAACGTGGTGGATATCAGTGATTCGATATCGTCTTCTCTTCTGCCGCTCTCTCCATCTCAGAGTCACACTTGACCCAACGTTGTTAATTATAACAGTCATTTGTTTTTGAATATTTCAGTTGGTCTCTTCCCCCACAGATTTTTCCGTAGGGTACTACGGTAGTTTATTCCTGTTATCTCACCACATGTGCTATCACGATTTCCATTTGCAGCCTGTCTGGGGATCTCTGTCGTCTCTCCACCTAAAGCCGGATCACACGACAAAACTAACATGTACAAGTCAGATGTAGACGGCGTGCCAAAGTGGCCCACAAAGTCAGAATGGGTGAAGGTAGGATTTTAGCAGACAGTTTATCCGTCGTGGAGAAACAGGAACAGTTATATTCTGCCGTGGATCTGCGCATTCGTAGTAGAAGAGGTATATGCGGGCATGCTCAGAACACAGAATTTCGAGTGGCAGTTCTGTTTATTATTTTTACTTGTTAGCAGACGAGAAATACGTCAGACATTGAGGACTCTTCTGATTCTTGCGCAAGATATTCTTCACGTTTTTCATTGAGCAATTTTTCATAAATACAGTAATAAAAATCTCTGTCCTGTATTGTCATTGAGAAAAGCTGTGTTTATAATGACAGCTTCTTATTATAGAAATGGAATGAAACAAGAAAATACTAGTGTGCTTATTGGGGCACTCAGCTAGGAAAAAATGGCTCTGAGCACTATGTGACTTAGCTTCTGAGGTCATCAGTCCCCTAGAACTTAGAACTACTCAAACCTAACTAACCTATGGACATCACACACATCCTTGCCCGAGGCAGGATTCGAACCTGCGACCGTAGCGGTCGCGCGGTTGCAGACTGAAGCGCCTAAGCCACTCCGGCCGGCACTCAGCAAGGAAAAAAAAATGATCGTGTGGCATTGTTGGCCGGAGGCCCCGTCCAGGGAATTTCGGCCGCCGGGTGCAAGTCTTGTGTTAGGTGACACGACACTGGTTAACTTGAGCGTCGGTGATGATGAGAAAAACACAACACCCAGTCTACCGGCGGAGAAAATCTCCAACCCGTCCGGGAATCGAACCCGGGCCCGCGGCGTGGGAGGCAAGCGCGTTGCCATATTTTTAAAAATCTCGTTTTGTTCGTCATTGTTCGGGGCGGACGTCCAATGACACCCGTTCAAGTTCACGTTGATCCATTCACTCAATTTTTTTCGTTACAGAGGGCAACTATCCGTCTGACCGAACACGGTGAGCTACCGTGTCTGCATCAGCTAAGCCACAGCAATGGGATGTGTCTATATGAAACTGTACCATAATAAGATACGTTTGCAAATGTTTAATTCCTTGTTTATATGTTTTATGCAAATATGCATATAATTTTACTTCCGAGATGTGTACATACCACCTTAACTGGTGGAAGTATCGCACATGTTTTATTTGACTGCAACGTTTCTATTAGTTTAGC
The DNA here is from genome assembly GCF_023864345.2 of Schistocerca serialis cubense. Lineage (NCBI taxonomy): Eukaryota > Metazoa > Arthropoda > Insecta > Orthoptera > Acrididae > Schistocerca > Schistocerca serialis. Next base: position 210,430,806 of record NC_064641.1, read on the forward strand.
ATGCCAGGAAGGACAGTGGTGAGGGAATTGCCACAAGGGTCAGAGCAGTGATGCCGCCCATGGCCAGTGAGGACTGTAGAAGCCGTTTTGCATCTATGAGGTGGCACTGTTGTGAAATACTGGGTTGTTAATTAAAGTGCAGCTACTTACAGAGGTTTGATGTGGGCTGCTATTGTTCTCGGCATTTGTTCTGGGCGGACGTCACATGACACCCCTACAAGTTGGTCAATGAATACTTCACTCAGTTATTTTTATTGCAGAGGGCAGCCAACCTTCTTACCGTACCCACCCTCTGAGCTACCGTGCAGGCTCCACCAGTCTGGACTATACCTTCTGTGTATCCTGCTAGTAGTGTTTGGTACCAGCCCTACACAGTTGAGCGAAATTCTAGAATGGGTCACACAATTGATTTGTAAGTAATCTTTTTTGTAGACTTGACTGTATTTCCCTGGCACTCCACCAATAAACTTAAGTCTGCTATCTGCTTTACGCCGCGCGAGATTAGCCGAGCGGTCTCAGGCGCTGCAGTCATGGACTGTGTGGATGGTCCCGGCGGAGGTTCGAGTCCTCCCTCGGGAATGGATGTATGTGTTTGTCCTTAGGATTGCTTAGTTTAAGTAGTGTGTAAGCTTAGGGACTGATGACCTTAGCAGTTAAGTCCCATAAGATTTCACACACATTTGAACATTTTTGAACCTGCTTTACCCACGACTGAGCCTAAGTGATCGTCCCATTTCGAATTCATACTAAATGTTCTATTTGTATTGTATTTGTATGAGTTTAAGATTCCATCTTTGATGCACTGATATTTTATTCATAGGATATTATTTTTTTCGTTTTGCGAAATGCACAGTTTTCCATTTCCGGACATTTAAAGCAAGTTGCCAATCTTTGCATCGCTTTGAAATCAAATCAAGGTCTAATATTGTCCGCAGTTTCATTAACATATAACACGAACAGCGAAGGACCCAACAGGCTTCCTCGGGATACACCCAAATTTCACTCTATATCTGTCGATGATTCTCCATTCAAGATAACATGCTGCGTTCTCCCTACCATGAAATCCTCCAATAGTCACAAATTTCGTCTGATATCCCATACGAACGTACTGTTGATAATAAACGTAGGTATGTTACTAAGAAAACTGCTTTCAGCAAATCGACAAATACTGCAGCTAACTAACCGCCTTGACCCATGGCTTTCAGGATCTCATGTGTGAAAAGTGCGAGTTGGGTTTCACATGATCTACATTTTCGAAATCCATGCTGGTTAGCGTGGAGGGGATTGTTCTGTTCACGATACTTTTGTATGTTTAAGCTCAGAATGTGTCCTAAGATTCTGCAAGAAGTGGATGTCAAAGATATTCGATGTAGTTTAGTGGATCACTTTTGCTACCCTTCTTGTAGACAAGTGTGACCTGTGCTTTCTTCCAGCTATTGGGCACGGATTTTTCTTCGAGACGTCTTCGACAGATCACAGTTAACACAGAGGCTAGTTCAACCTGAAAGTGGTTATAGAATCTGACAGGGGTCCCCTCAGGTCCAGGAGTCTTGTTTAGTTTGTGGAGAGTGGTCTGGACCGACACTGTGGCCACGCCACATCTGTTATTTGCTTGACAAAGCCACTGCTTTACACATTCGTCTAGTTTTAGCCACATATTGCTTTCCTAGCGGATTCTGCAGAAAACTTTCTCTTTTCCTTATTTAATCAGTCCATTTAATTTTTCAGCTTCTTCCTATAACACCATATTTCAAACCTTTAGACGATCTTATTTTCTGATTTTCGTACTCTGCGTCTTCCACATCTGGACGATTCAATACTCCAGACGTAGAGTATTCTAAGAAAATTATTTCTCAAGTCATGGCCTATGTTTGATGGTGATAAACTTCTTTTCGTGAGGTACACTCTCTCTGCCACTATCTCTCTGCTTGCTTCCGACGTAGCGGAATTACTTGAGTTCGGCTACAGCTATGTCCCCAACTCTGACGTTAAATCTGTCACTAAGTTCCTATTTGCTGCTCTTTAATACATTCGTCTTTCGTTGGTTTACTCTGAATCTATACTAAGTGCTCAGTAAACTGTTCATCCTACTCAATATATCTTTAAATCTTCATCCGTTTCCCTGTCCACAGAACTGTCATCAACGTATCTTACTGTTGATATCCTACCACCCTGAACGATAAACCTACTTTTGAACCTTCCTTTTGTTGTCTTCTTTGCTTCTCGTGTTATGCCCTTTTTAATCTGGGTACTTCTCTCTTCTTCTTCCATCCTTACTGTTCCTTTTCGGCTCTTCTGGTACTGTTTATTGTCTCTCTTTCTCTAGATACTTTTCTGATGATTTCAGACAACAACCTCCACTCTACAAAGTAAAACGCTTTTCCTATACCAACAAATCCTATGAAATCTCTTGATTTTTCTAGGAGTTTCCTTTATTATCAAGCGTAATATAAGGATTATCCTTCTCATTCATTTACGTTGCCTCAAGTCCGATCGTCACTTTACAGGTACTCAATTTTACGTTTCATCATTCAGTACATTATTGTAGTCAACAACGAGGTTGCATAACTTGCCGAGCAATAGTTCTCCCATTTATTTGTCTTTGCTCTGTTCAGTGTTATGTACATCCACACAATCTTCTGAAACTCAAATGTCATGTCTCCAATCTTACATATCCTACTCACCAAACTGAATAATCAGGTGGTTGCTATTTAACTCATTGGTTTTAGAAACTCTACAATTATACAGTATTGTATAGACGATTTTCTTCCGAATATCTAATGGCATGTCTCCAGTCTTACACATCCTATCCACCAAACTGAATAATAGGGTGGTAGCTAATTACGACATTGATTCTAGAAATACTGCAGCAAAGTTTTCTACCCGGTCTGGCTTGTTGTTTCCAAAACTTTCAATACCCTGTGTTTCACTGGAACCTGTATGTCCAGCAAATTGAGAACCGTTTCATTTTCTGTCACGTAATCATACAGACAAATCTTTAATCTTTAAAACAAATGATGCATTGTACTTCACTGCTACGTCACTTCGTAAAAGTATTTCCAGACTGGGCTTCGTACCAGTTTGCAACACAACGGATGCCCGGTGGCGGTAGCGAGCAGTTGCCTCGCAGACCAGGTCCGGTTAGTCTCGTACACAACACGTACTTGCTAAAGCGACAACACACACCAGCTGGGACATTATTATCTTATGTCGTGTGTTTATTGTTCGTTTCTGCCGGCTTTGTTATTAAAATAGCACTGATCGCTTTTCCCATCTTCTATAATAACGCAATATTTCAAACCATTGGAAGTTTTACGAATGAAAATTATTGCCTTTTCTTGAATGATTTATTTAAAAACGAAAACTTTTTGCACTGCTGCCATGGCCTATGGCAAACTGATATTCATGTTTTTTACTCGGTTACTAGTAAAAAATAAAAAAGACACCTGTAATAGCCGAGACGACACTAATATCGAAAAATACCGGTTATTGAGAACTAAAACACCGCCATCGGTTTTATCCGCCCGGTTTTCACCATCCCTTTGGAAAATAGGAGCTGAAGTAATGGCGGAAGTAAAGCTGTGAGGAAGGATAATGTGTCGTACGTGGAAAGCTCAGCCAATAGAGCACTCGCTTACGAAAGGCAAAGGTTCCAGTTTCGAGTCACATAGTTTTAATCTTCCAGGAAGTTTTGTATCAGCGTACACTCCGCTGCAGACCGGAAATTCTTTCTGAAAACAATCCCCTAGGTTGTGGCTAAGCTATGACTGCAAAATATCCTTTCTTCGACCAGCGCTAGTCTCGCATAGTATGCAGCAGAACTCCTGTGATGTTTGGAAGTTAGTAGGTGGATTACTGGCAGAAGTAAAGGTATGTGGGAGGTTCGTTAGTCCTGCTTGGATTGCTCAGTTGGTAGTGCAATTCCCTAGTAGGTAATCACCGAGCATTCAAACAGAGACAACGATCTTATTTCAGTGCCACCGATAACGACTCTCGGTGTTGGGTTACTCACTTTAGTGACTTATATTTACGGTCATCCGTACTCGCCTTCCCCATGGAATCACCGGCAACTGATCAAAGTCAAACAGAGGAAACCCAAAACACTTCAGGCAACTGTGCCACTTATTTTCAAGGTCATCCAGGGGAATACCACGTCTTACCATGCACCTTAGGCAAGCAGAGACATAGATTGACACTGGTCACATGATATGACATTATTGGGAAACCCTTGGACCAAGGGGAGCACATTGAAACGGCGAGAAATGCGATGAAGCAGTCAGATCCCTGCTGCTCCACGTAATTATCCTTTATAGCAAACTCTGCAGTTGATTCTCCTTCATTTCAACATCATGGGGGTAGAGGTTTAAGTTTGTTATAAACAAATTATTATTAACTAGTTCTATAATGACAGTGTTTGGAAATAATAAGAATGATATAACAAATCAACTGATAGCTTATTACGAAAAATTTCTTTCTTTGCAATATATTAGTTACAATCCTTTATTATTTATTAAAAATTTTTCTTTCTACAATGCCATTTGTTACATAAATGGTGTATTTTTTATTTACAATCATTTGTTATTATTATCAATTTCTTATTTGCAAGTCTATATATTATTTACAAAGTGTTTTTCCCCCAAACTGTTCATTTCTTTTGCTGTACTTACACACACACAATACACATACACAGGTTGAAGAAAATTTCTCGCACTCGGACTTCGAAGTGCGATTCCTAACATATTAACAATACAAAAAAGGCCTCACAAAATTTACTCCTGCGCATGTTTCCAGCAGTAAATGGACATCAAAGGTTGGCAGTCTGGCAACACTGTAATCACATGTACGGTAGCCACCTCTTTCAGTACACATGAATAGTGCTGTACAGTTGGTGCACTGAGTAGCGTTTTGCGTTAGCATGTGGGAGGTCTAGGGTTTGATTCTGGATCAAGCCGAATTCATTTTTACTTGCTAAATGTAGTCTCCGTGGTACAGTATGTGGTGTCTTAATCGTCATTCAATGATTACAGTGGGTCTTCTACAAAGCATTTGCACTCATATACTACGTACACAGAAATGGAAGTACAATCATTTTCATTAGTCAATTTTTACAGAAGTCTTTTGCACGTCTCGGACGCGAATTGTTTCACTCCACTGCATCTACTAGGTTTCTAAACGTGTTTTCTGTGTACCCTCCCCCAATAGTCCATCGATTAGTACCAGCTGTTATTCTTGCCACGTTCAGGTCGACTACATTTCGTTAGGAATGTGTTATGTAAATGTTGGATACATGCCACTTGAGTAAAGGTGTATACTACAGTATTATTGCCAGAATGAAATTGGCATATAAAAACAAATACACCTGAACACAGAATCAAACCCACGACCTCCTGTATGTTAATCCGATATGCTATCAACTGCACCACCGGCACAGCTCTATCTCTGTGTGCTAACAGAGGCAGTTATCGTACATGTGATTATGTGCTGCTAGTCTGCTAATCTTCAACGTCCATTTAATGCAAGAAACATGTACCGAACGAAATTTTGTGAGAAAAATTTTTGTAATGCTGATATGCGAGAAATCGCATTGCGAAGTCTGAGTGTGTGAATTATTTAAAAAGTCTTTTTCTCACGAAAAAGCAAGAACTTAAATAGTATGCTTAACAGTATCTATCATTAGTATATCATTATCTATCGTTATAAAGTATTTACATTTTAACCATTTGCTTTCTGATACAATATACACATTATTTACATTTAATTAGTGCTTTTTTCCTCTATATACAACATTTTCTTGGAAAACATGGACTAAAAGCACGAGGTGAAGAAAAAACCTCACACATACACACAGAGTATGTATTCGTGTTCATGGAACACAATATATAAATTACAATATTGCCAGACACAGTGTGCAATCAGGCATGCATACTCACACGCAACTGTGACAAGAAGTTTGTCCAACTATCCCCCTACACACTTGCACGTATATATAAATGATTTGAAAATATATATGCAGACACACACTCAGTCACTCCAATGGATAGTGTGAGTCCACTAGGCTGCTGATGTTGTCCCCACAGATGAACCATTTGTTGCCATGACTTGGCAGCCCTACATTCAGCTTCAGTGCAGTATTTACCACATCGCCTCTTGAGTGAAAGATTACTGGGCACATCATATGCAGAGTTGTGGGGATGCCCCAGAGGGGGCACCCCTTGTAAATATTTATCATGAGAGCCTTTGAGGCTGCAAGATGCACCCCTTTAGCCCACCTGTGTGTGGCATCTGTACCTATATGGTATATGTACATATTTGACCACTCCACAGTCTGTAACCCATTCACCTCACGTTTTATAAGGCCGATAACCTTATTGTTTTGAGGTATAATACCAAAAAGGATTATTGACCATATGTCCATAAATGGAAAATGTTTTAGGATACTATCTAATTACTTCATATAGATTGCAGTGTTTTAACTGGTACTTTAAACTGTCTGTATCCATAGAAAGTAGTTTGGGATTGGTGAAGTTGGGCTTCACAAAGTCATAGTGGAAGAGGTGCATATAGAGTCTGAAATGCTCAGAGCGTACCTATTGATGTAGACAGGCTTTGTGAAACTGAAACCTTGATCATCTCTTTTTCAGCTAATTCTTGATTGAGGATAGAGATCAGTTTTAAATTTGATCTGGCAAAGTAATTTCTTGTGCCATAATGCCTATTCTGTTGCGTGTGTTCTGTGGCAGTCAGCACAGACACAAAAAAGGAAGGAGAGAGGCGATGGTGACTGGCAGGAATCCAAAATGATCTGTATATAACGCTTTAAGATAAATTGATCATTTTATTTCTAATTAGAGTCGAAACTTTGCTTCTAGTGCCTCCTATATGCAATTAGATTTATCAGCTCTTGCTGCTTGCAGAATTCTAGCTAACTGTCAGCTTCCGCTTACTCAGTACTGATGCTCTTGAAGTCTGCAACTGAACTGAGCCGACCAGCAATGGGCAGCTGGTTACATCAGCCTTGGCAGGGGGCGCTGAACTCTCTCTTCTTGGAGGTGTGGCGCTCCCCGCTATTTCCACTAGTGCATAGGTCAGCAGCTTCTTGATGTCGTTTCGTGGTACTGCACTTATTAGTGTGCAGTCAGTGCTTTAGGACTGCACATATCCCACCAGCAAACCAAATATATTTTAAGCTACTATAGAACACGAATTTCTCATTAACTTGTATTTTTTTTCGGCAATATTCTTCACAAAAACTCTCACTTCAGTGTTAAGATCAGTGTACTTCTTCGCAACAAATTCCATCCCCAACCTGAGATACTGCTGGAGGTTCCTGTGGTACAGAATATGTCGCTGTTTGTTCCTCAGCACCATCAAGTGCTTCAAGATGGAACCATTTTATGGGATTAGGAGCTCCAGAGACAGTTGCTGTGGACATCACAGTAATGGTGTGATGTTCCAGCTCCATGTCCAGGCCATATCCTTCACCAACATCTTCAGTCACATCATAGCTCTTTCCCTTCAAACCGGTGATTTCCTCCTGAGGCCACCACTGGAACCCTTGAAATGGTAGACTTTGTTGTGTGGCATACTGCATACCCCTTTTTTTGGGTCACCAATCTTCTGACTGGTTTGATGAGACCTACCACAAATTCCTCTCCTGTGCCAACCTCTTCATCTCAGAGTAACACTGGCAACCTATGTCCTCAATTGTTTGCTGGATATATTCCAATCTTTGTCTTCCTCCACAGTTTTTGACCTCTACAGCTCCCTCTGGTACCATGGAAGGTATTCTATGATGTCTTAACAGATGCCCTGTCATCCTGTCACTTCCTTTTGTCGGTTTTTTCCACATATTTCTTTCCTTGCCCACTCTGCAGCGAATCTCCTCATTCCTTACCTTATCAGTACACCCAATTTTCAACATTCTTCTGCAACATCACGTGGAGGGAAGACAAGTTACTCTTTCATCTATTTTTCGCATACGGAAAATTATTAAAGATTTATTATTATTATTTATTATATGATGCACCTTGAGCGACCTGAGCAGATGTTGATGGAGCCTGGTAGGGCGCTAAAAGCATGAGGTATTTTTATGATTCCTAGCTCATAGAAACGGCTTGTTGGGAGTTGAAAGCAACTGGCAGCGAGCCCATCCCTTAGTAAATCTTGCCAGACAGGCCCACTGCCATACAGGGCAGACAGGGCTCCAGCAGAACAATGCCATGCTACCTGCTGCATTCTATGTATCTGCTGTCAGGAACTAAGAATCAGTGGCTCACGGGAACATAATTTAGATATAATGTGTGTGGCATAGGAATGTGTAGTGTTTAAATTCGTTTGGGTCAGAATTAGAGTTCATGCTTACAAGAAGCAAGGCATGTTTGCTGCAGAGTAGCATAAGTAATTGTGTTTTGTTAACCATGGATCCACATCAGATTATTAGCAGTGACGAGGCATATATTACACAGGACTCCCAGGTAAACGCAGCTGCAGACCGGGCAGAAATGTCGAATGTATAACCTGCAGACTATGACGACATGTCTCAGTCAGGTGACGAAAGTGAACGGGAGACCGCAGCAGAACGAAATGTAGGCGCCGCTGGTACGAGACGCACCATCAGTGAGACTGGCAGACCAGAACCACGAGAGAAACGTCACAGAATGATGGAATCTCGTTCATATAGTCCTGTAGGTGTTAGCGGTGGATCTCAGTTTGAGTCTGTCTTGCCATTTATGCAAGAGGCAGTAAGGAAGAGGCAAGAGCCAGACAGGAAGAAACAAGAGGCAGAGAAAAAAAAGACGGGAGAAAGAGGAGGAAAGGTACAAATTAGTCATAAGAACGGTCACAGACGGTATAGATGGAGTTTCTTTCTTAACTGCAGGAAGCCAAGAGGTGCTAGAGAATGTCAGAAAAACGGCAGCAGAAACGCATGAGGTCGCTGACCAGGCGAAGCGCGATGCCAAAACGGCGCGATTGGTAGCGCAAATAGCGCGAAAGGACGCATCAGTGGCCAAAGAACAAGTTAAACTGGCAAGAACTGAGATGTTAAGACAAAACATGCACTTGCAGCTCTCCAAAAGCAAGGCAAAAAAGTAGTTCAAGAAACGCAGGAAAAAATCAGTGAGGCTGGGTAGCGAATCGACCAGATAAAAATCAAACAGGCCGAAATCTCTGGAGTTTAAAGATCAGCAGATCCGAGTTTCCACGCATCAAAACGAGTTGGCTAAGGACGTTCGGTAGGCACATGAGTGGGTCGCGCAATTACAAACACAATCTCGTCCGGTAGAGCGCCATCGAGAGTATCACATAAGTGAAGAAAATGTTTTGCGACTCTCCGATCCGCAACATAAGGACACACCCCCTGCACATGGGCGAATCCAGCATGAAAATACTCCTGTCGCGGCGAAACGCGTAATAGAACACTCCCCGTTGGTAACAAGCAGCATGTCAGAGACAGAATCAGTAGCTGGCCGGAGTGGCCGAGCGGTTCTAGGCGCTTCAGTCTGGAACCGCGCGACCGCTACGATCGCAGGTTCGAATCCTGCCTCGGGCATGAATGTGTGTGATGTCCTTAGGTTAGTTAGGTTTAAGTAGTTCTAAGTTCTTGGGGACTGATGACCTCAGCAGTTAAGTCCCATAGTGCTCAGAGCCATTTGAACCATTTGAACCAGAATCAGTAAACAATTGTACACGTCTATGGAGGTCAGAAACGTCATTACGTGAGCTTGACTACATGAGGGGATACCATAACAGTGCACGAAGGTCGTTTGGGCACTGATACATGGAATCACGCTCTGCAGACGAAAAGGAAAATTCGTAAGGCGGATACGTCAAATCTTTCGACCACAAACATTTCTTTGACCATCCAGAATTTTCAAGTCTACTAGGAGGCAAACAGCGCTTTACATCCAAAGACCTGTATGGCACAGTACGATCACGTGCTACCAGAATCTTGGCCACTGAAGTACAAGCTCCAGTTTATCTGTGGTTCCTTAGAAGGGTCGATTGCGGAACATATACTCGGAGTTGCAGAGAGTTTTCGCTCCTACCAAGTATTTAAGGACGCATTCCTTAGTACGAGGTGCATTCAAGTTCTAAGGCCTCCGATTTTTTTTCTAATTAACCACTCACCCGAAATCGATGAAACTGGCGTTACTTCTCGACGTAATCGCCCTGCAGACGTACACATTTTTCACAACGCTGACGCCGTGATTACATGGCAGCGGCGAAGGCTTCTTTAGGAGTCTGTTTTGACCACTGGGAAATCGCTGAGGCAATAGCTGCACGGCTGGTGAATGTGCGGCCACGGAGAGTGTCTTTCATTGTTGGAAAAAGCCAAAAGTCACTAGGAGCCAGGTCAGGTGAGTAGGGAGCATGAGGAATCACTTCAAAGTTGTTATCACGAAGAAACTGTTGCGTAACGTTAGCTCGATGTGTGGGTGCGTTGTCTTGGTGAAACAGCACACGCGCAGCCCTTCCCGGACGTTTTTGTTGCAGTGCAGGAAGGAATTTGTTCTTCAAAACATTTTCGTAGGATGCACCTATTACCGTAGTGCCCTTTGGAACGCAATGGGTAAGGATTACGCCCTCGCTGTCCCAGAACATGGACACCATCATTTTTTCAGCACTGGCGGTTACCCGAAATTTTTTTGGTGGCGGTGAATCTGTGTGCTTGCATTGAGCTGACTGGCGCTTTGTTTCTGGATTGAAAAATGGCACCCACGTCACATCCATTGTCACAACCGACGGAAAGAAAGTCCCATTCATGCTGTCGTTGCACGTCAACATTGCTTGGCAACATGCCACAAGGGCAGCCATGTGGTTGTCCATCAGCATTCGTGGCACCCACCTGGATGACACTTTTCGCATTTTCAGGTCGTCATGCAGGATTGTGTGCACAGAACCCACAGAAATGCCAACTCTGGAGGCGATCTGTTCAACAGTCATTCGGCGATCCCCCAAAACAATTCTCTCCACTTTCTCGATCACGTCGTCAGACCGGCTTGTGCGAGCCCAAGGTTGTTTCAGTTTGTTGTCACACGATGTTCTGCCTTCATTAAACTGTCGCACCCACGAACGCACTTTCGACACATCCATAACTCCATCACCACATGTCTCCTTCAACTGTCGATGAATTTCAATTGGTTTCACACCACGCAAATTCAGGAAACGAATGATTGCACGCTGTTCAAATAACAAAAACGTCGCCATTTTAAGTATTTAAAACAGTTCTCATTCTCGCCGCTGGCGGTAAAATTCCATCTGCCGTACGGTGCTGCCATCTCTGGGATGTATTGACAATGAACGTGGCGTCATTTTAAAACAATGTGCATGTTTCTATCTCTTTCCAGTCCGGAGAAAAAAAATCGGAGGCCTTAGAACTTGAATGCACCTCGTACATACTGTTCACAAGACACACAGCAAAGGATAAAACAGGAGATCATGTTAGGAAAGGACTCAGAAGCGTCAGGTTTCCGCAGTCCTGTCAAATTCTTCGAATCCCTGGTCAAGAGGAACCGATTCTTGGATCAATCGTACTGTCCCAAGGAAATTATAAGGCACTGCTACATTAAATTACCTTTACGTTACCAGCAACTGCTCATCGATGGATGCAGCGATTCAATGGAAGCTTTCAAGAGCGCGCTGTATGAATTCGAGTACGTTAATGAAATTCACAGCTCGGGGGAAAGAAGTAGAAATAATAACCGTAACTGGCTAGATTCGCCAGAGAGGAATGACAATGGACGAAATGGGGGTAATCATCGATCGAATAGAAACCAAACTTCAATGGGATTAACCAGCCATCATGGAAAAATAGAAGAAGATGAGGAAATTATAATCATAACAACAACACAACTACTGACCGAACGGAAACTGGAGAGAGCAACAGAACTCTAACCAGGGCCAACAGAATTCTAGGGACCAACAGCAAAGCAATAGCAGAACATACAACGGTCAAGCTCAACGGGATAACCAACGTAGCGAATATGTGGAACTGAGGCCGCCTAAGCCATCGCAGAGGTCACGCAGAGAAAATTCAAACAGGAATTGATACACAGCCGCTGGGGACTCAGCTCAAGACAATGCCGCAGAAACTATCGGAACTAGCGATACTAATCTGTTAGAGTACGAAAATTCAAGAGAACTGCTACGGGAAGAAAAGGTGCAGTATGTAAATAGTCCCAATGAATGAACTGTTTAATGTAATTTAATGTAGATATTGTGTTGCTTAACATATAATTTTCCATTTGTTCTATTTCGGTGTTATTTTGTTTGGTTGTCATTTCCACTAGTTTCAGCATGAGTCCTTGTTGAACGTGGTCAAATGAGTTGCGTATGAGTGACATCTTCACAACATACACTGGCAGGTGGCAGATCGAATTAAAATTCCGTTGCAAGTTATACATCATCAACAACTGGCACTTTTCGTGGCGTACCATACCAGGCACGTTGCAATACTGAGTACGCCAAACAACTGAGTACTGCTATTATTTCTTTGGACCTCACAATTGTTGTCCGACTTCCGCTCCCAGGAAAACAAGGTGATCCGTCGTAATTTGACCGCTATACAGCATCGTACTCTGTCATAGATTTCTCGTAGAAGAGCCTTCACAGGTATCACCATGGCCAATGAAATTGTTTCTGTTTACTTTCCGTGGCTTCTCACAAGGAACGGATGTACGTCGCTTTATGGTTTTCGTGGTGTCAAGATGGTAAATCGTGCCGCAGAGCATGTGCGTCTCGATTTTTGGATGTCTTTCGTATGGTGTTCGCTCCACGCTTTGGGCGCGTGTCGACGCTAAGACTCAGTGTGTTATGAGCATGTGCGTCTCTATTTTCGGATGTGTTTCGTATGGTGTGGAGACTTTATTAGAAAAAAAGAATGTCTGCTGACGCTGAAGTAGGCAGGAAGTTCGTCTACTCACTCAGGTGCTGGTGATTTGCCTGAAATCTTTGTAATGACATTTGTGATTGTGTACATGTACTGAAATGAAACACAAACATACTGCATCATATATACATATATATACAACATTCACTGGCAGGTGGCATATATATATATATATATATATATATATATATATATATATGAAGAAGTATGCTTGTGTTTCATTTCAGTACATGTACACAATCACAAATGTCACTACAAAGATTTCAGGCAAATCAACAGCACCTGAGTGAGTAGACGAACCTCCTGCCTACTTCAGCGTCAGCAGACAACACCGCCGGACATCGAAAACTAAAAGAGGAGTATACAAGGAATAAAATGCATTAAATTTCGCTTCGGTAGTATTAGCAAAGGCATACAGTAGTACATTAAGTTAGTATTTTGTATTGGGAGAAATCTGCACGTTTGGTTGAGGTATAGAGGTAGCGCCAGCGTAAAATTAGGGTGTATGACCGGAGTAGAACTAACCAAAAACTAAAGAAAACACGTACACACACAAAACAAAAAAACCTCACACCACATAATTTACAACATTAACAGGGCCCAGCAATCATTAAATTTATTTCAGGATATTGTGTGCTTCGTAATGTTACAAAAAAAGAAAAAAATATTAGTAAAAAAGTTTTTACTCTTCATTACTTTTTTCTGTAAACTGATTATATCGATGTAATGACATTTGTGAGAGATTATGCACTTGATCATACTTGAGGATTGTGCAAACTCCAGAACCAACAAGGCAGACTGGACGTCATGGCCCACGACAGCCAGCAAAAGGTGAGTGGAGTGGGTTGCCGTAATGAGTCAGCTGTAGCATCCCAGGTGAAAGGGGACCACCTGCTGCGACAGAACCCACCAGCTGATGCACGTGACACAGCCCCAGTGGAGGCGGCATGTCTCAAGCCAGCACAGACAGTGGGACGCCACCACGCGCCAGTAACAACCCCCTAGCAGCCAAAGGCCCACCAGACTGCTAATTGAGGGACTAGTGAGTGGCATGGCACCACAGGCGATGCATGTGCCAAGCCTAACCAACTCAGTGGGGTGCCGAGACTGATGTGTCCCGTCGACAAAAGGCGAGCTAATTCGATGTCCTGCGCTGGCTGGCATGTGTTCCAATGCAGAGGCGAACAGGAAGAGTAGGTCTGTCCCATGTCCTGCTAATGCAGAATGGATTTCTATGCCAGGGAGCGGGTTGCACATCAAATGCAGCGCTGTCACGCCAGTCCCTGATGGCTGACTGCGGCCTGACCAGGATGAGGACAAGGGTCCAACTGTGGTCCGGAAGCTGCCAAAGGTGCTGGATACTGTCAAGGTGCCAGATGCTGCCGGAGATGAGAGGGAATGCCAGAGACGTCTGTCGCCACTTCTGCCACATCATGTGCTGAATGAGATACCATTCCACTCTAGTGCAAATTGCTGTTCATCAATCCTACCAGACACAGTTTGTTGGTGTGCATAAGTGCCATGTTCATAAGTGACATTTTCAATTGTAAGATTTATCTCCCCAGGGACCTCTGTGGAGGGAGCAGTAGGATAGCTTTCTGTAATATCATGTAACCTCCCAACAGATAAATTCCGTAACCTCCCAATAAAAAGGCGACAAACTTCTGTATAAAAAGGTGACTCATATATAACCTTTCAACAAAAATCTCGTAATGTAACCTTTCAATAATTAACTGACGATGAATCTAAACTGGTAAATCGGGACGTCAGCAGTGCTGCATCATGGCCCTGAAAAATCATTCTGAATAAAGTGAAAATTCTTACCTGAATGATGTCGCCAGGTAATGTGTATATATTTGCTCCTATAAGAAATTTATCTGGCACAGCCCAGTGCAATGCTGGCCACTAGATTTTGTTATGTATGAAAAACAACTGATTTTATTTACGATAATTGCCATGACTACAGATGGGAGAAATTAGGAAAAAATTTGAATTCAGATGAATGACTGTTAAAAGTTATCTTTATGAGAAAGATTATTATTCAAAGATTTCTTTTTTTTAAAATAGTTACATAGGACTTCGATATAACAATAGTACAAAAATCAGTTGTAGCAAGTAACATATGCACGCAATAATAAATAAAAAAATATTTTGCTTTTACCTTATACTACATCGCCCAGGCACTGCCATCGTTCTCCATGACCGACCCAGGTAATTCCATAACTCTGCTGCTCTCTATAAGCTATACAGCTCGACAACTGCTCTCTATGAGTGGCCTGACCCAACCGCCCGACTTCGAGCTACTACTACTACTGCAGCCGACACTGCTCTCTGGTCCATCATTCTATTGTAACTTACATATTGCAGGCAGTGCGTGAGCAATCCATCGAAGTTATATCTGCTCGAATGTGCTAGCAATAAATTCCTTAGTCATAGACTTCTTACAAAACCCTCCACTGGGGGTGGGGAGGGGGCGGGGGGGGGGGGGGCAAAAATTTGGCAGCGATGGTGAGTCAATTGGACTTGCCATGAGCAACAAATTTTCTATAATCTTTTTAGTTTACTAAGTCTACAGTCACAGAGTACAGACATATATATATCATTATTGATAAATAATATAAGTACAGAACATATTATTAAATGAAATAGGGTGCACACACACTGAGTACAGAAAATATTAAGAAATGAAATAGAGTGCATACGCATTATATCAGTCTTTGCCAATTTTACAAGAATTAGGAAAGGAATGGGAAGGATAGCATCATGGTTGTAGCACAGTGTGTTGCACATTGCTGCACCAAAGTCCATATCTTTTCACAGAAGCACAACACTACATGTGATAATCTGAAGTTCTTTTCTCTGCAGTATTTATCAGTGTAGCCAAGACACTGAAGTGTGGTATTAAGACTACATGTTGTCCTTGTGGTAGTACAGTAGGTACACCAAACAGTTGGACCATAATGACATCTCTGTCAGTCAGAGTGGTGGACAGCTTGATATGTCAACACCACATTCTTCTAGAGTCCATAATCTTACATCAATGCAACATTAGTCCAAAACCCAATAGAGTGCTCCATGACCACGAGGATGGACAGGACATACAGATATCGCAGTAATTGGTGGTAATTAGGTCAGAAGGTGAACAATACATTAAATCTTATGCTAGTCATCATTCAGAACTACACTAGTGTACCATTTGATCTGAATAATTATTGGCACTCATTAGCCAATTACAAAGCATTTATGGAGTATTACAAAACATTATTCAAAAGTCAACTCATTGGCCAGTTACAAAGCATTCATGTAGTGTTACAAAACATTATTCAAAAGTCATCTCATTTCAATAATTATTGGCACTCGTTGGCTAGTTACAAAGCATTTATGTAGTATTACAAACTATTATTCAGAAGTCATCTCATTGCAATAATTATTAGCACTCATTGGCCAGTTACAAACCATTTATGTAGTATTACAAAACATTATTCAGAAGTCATCTCATTGCAGTAATAATTGACATGCTTTGGATAGTATAAAGCATTTATGTAGTATTACAGAACATTATTTAGAAGTCATCTCATTTCAGTAATTATTGGCACTCATTGGCCAGTTACAAAGCATTATATAGTATTATAAAACATTATTACGCATTATTCAGAAGTCATCATACAAAACATGAGTTATTGCATGTAGGAACAAGCTGCTAATGAGTATATTTGATATCATGCAAGTGCAATAAGACATATTTAAAATGTAAGACATTGGACCTAGTACTCAACGTGTTTAGTCCAATAATACATAGACATAATGAAATCAATACATCAGAAAAATTTGCATTATATTTAGGACTAGCAATGTATCTTAAACTGGTAGCATTATTTAGTTGTATACTGGGAATAGTTGAGACTAGTAATAATTTTTTTTGGTGCTAGAAATGCATTGCATTAGGATCAATAGGCAATTGCTGGGGCACGAAAATATTTGCTTTTGACTTATTGCTGGAAATAAGGATTATTAACATCATTCGTCATGAGTCAGCTGTAGCAAGGTAATCAAACAAGTAGAGTGTATGTGATCACATTCTTGAATTATAGAGACAACTGGGTAAAAAAATGAAAGTACTAGAACAGGTTTAATAACTAAGTGTTTCTAGCATATACACTCCTGGATATTGAAATAAGAACACCGTGAATTCATTGTCCCAGGAAGGGGAAACTTTATTGACACATTCCTGGGGTCAGATACATCACATGATCACACTGACAGAACCACAGGCACATAGACACAGGCAACAGAGCATGCACAATGTCGGCACTAGTACAGTGTATATCCACCTTTCGCAGCAATGCAGGCTGCTATTCTCCCATGGAGACGATCGTAGAAATGCTGGATGTAGTCCTGTGGAACGGCTTGCCATGCCATTTCCACCTGGCGCCTCAGTTGGACCAGCGTTCGTGCTGGACGTGCAGACCGCGTGAAACGACGCTTCATCCAGTCCCAAACATGCTCAATGGGGGACAGATCCGGAGATCTTGCTGGCCAGGGTAGTTGACTTACACCTTCTAGAGCACGTTGGGTGGCACAGGATACATGCGGACGTGCATTGACCTGTTGGAACAGCAAGTTCCCTTGCCGGTCTAGGAATGGTAGAACGATGGGTTCGATGACGGTTTGAATGTACCGTGCACTATTCAGTGTCCCCTCGACGATCACCAGTGGTGTACGGCCAGTGTAGGAGATCGCTCCCCACACCATGATGCCGGGTGTTGGCCCTGTGTGCCTCGGTCGTATGCAGTCCTGATTGTGGCGCTCACCTGCACGGCGCCAAACACGCATACGACCATCATTGGCACCAAGGCAGAAGCGACTCTCATCGCTGAAGACGACACGTCTCCATTCGTCCCTCCATTCACGCCTGTCACGACACCACTGGAGGTGGGCTGCACGATGTTGGGGCGTCAGCGGAAGACGGCCTAACGGTGTGCGGGACCGTAGCCCAGCTTCATGGAGACGGTTGCGAATGGTCCTCGCCGATACCCCAGGAGCAACAGTGTCCCTAATTTGCTGGGAAGTGACGGTGCGGTCCCCTACGGCACTGCGTAGGATCCTACGGTCTTGGCGTGCATCCGTGCGTCGCTGCGGTCCGGTCCCAGGTCGACGGGCACGTGCACCTTCCGCCGACCACTGGCAACAACATTGATGTACTGTGGAGACCGCACGCCCCACGTGTTGAGCAATTCGGCGGTACGTCCACCCGGCCTCCCGCATGCCCACTATATGCCCTCGCTCAAAGTCCGTCAACTGCACATACGGTTCACGTCCACGCTGTCGCGGCATGCTACCAGTGTTAAAGACTGCGATGGAGCTCCGTATGCCACGGCAAACTGGCTGACACTGACGGTGGCGGTGCACAAATGCTGCGCAGCTAGCGCCATTCGACGGCCAACACCGCGGTTCCTGGTGTGTCCGCTGTGCCGTGCGTGTGATCATTGCTTGTACAGCCCTCTCGCAGTGTCCGGAGCAAGTATGGTGGGTCTGACACACCGGTGTCAATGTGTTCTTTTTTCCATTTCCAGGAGTGTAACATAATGACATATTTCAGAAATCAGTTTAATGTTATGAAAAGCTTCCCCTGAAAAAGATAAAAAGTAGATTATTGAGCTGAAAGAAGAAAATGTATGTTATGCTAAAAAATCGTAAACTTCTAATTAACAGGTAATGACACATCTGCTTAACATGCATGTACTCTAGCTGTCACTTTCCAAAAAACAAGTAGAGTGTACGTGATCACATTCATGAATGATAGAGACAACTGGTTAAAAAAGTGCATAATTGGTCACATAATATGTAAATTCATCAGGAAAAATGTGCACGGTCTGAGGTATGCCGTCAAGAAAAAAGACCTGCTAACCTTACCTGCCGGGCACTTGCCAAGAAAAAATATGATCATCATCAATAAGTATTCATATAAGTCTCAGGGAATGGCATTACAGTGTGATAAATCATAAAATATGTTTATTCAGTAAAGGATTTAATATTGGAAATATGGTGATTGCCCTTGGTTTTTCTGGTTCTCAAAGTTTAGACATGTACTACATTATGGTGAGGAATGCTGCGAATTCTATATGGACCAGCGTATAGAAGTTCAAATTTACTGCATCTACTCTTTCCTCTGTTGGATAAATAGTGTGTGCGTACTAATATCTTCTGTCCTATGTGAAATTCACGGTGTGTACAAACCTGTTTTTGTTGTCTTCTGCGGCGCTCTGCGGCATGTTTGATGTTGAGCGCAGTGTCAATAATTTCATGGTGTCGTAGTCGACGAGATGTATGAAAAGATGCTAATTCTTTAATTTTGTTGGGTGGTTCAACATTTTTCAATATAACAATCGGAGATAGCGTAGTAGATTCATTTGGTATGAAGTTCATTACATCCTGGAATGAGAGTATGTGAGTGTCCCAATCAATATGTCTTTTATAGCAATATATTTTACATAGTTCACCAATTTCTTTCGTCAATCGTTCAGAAGGGTTCGAAGAAGCGTGATATCTGGATATATAGATCGTAGAAATGTTTCTAGCTCGTAACATACGTGTACATATCACAGATCGAAATTGTGGTCCATTGCCGGAAATTACTTTCAGTACAAGACCTACATGAAACAGAAAACAACTAAAACGTCTTCTGACATCAAATGTAACAGTTGTGTTACTAAATGTGATACTTCTGTCACTCAATGTAACTGGGTTTTCTCTTTTGATGCTGTGAATTGTCAGGATGAGCATTCTAAAGCATTCTGTCAGGGTGAAAATATTAAATAAATTAACTTTTCTCTCTTAACAACATGTGGGCAGGGTGGGTTCTTCCTTGGCTCGGGTATGAGGTCGAATGAAACATCATTTTTACATAAGATAAATTTTATTGAAGATTTGTACAACTGTATCTTACGGGATGTTCTGGTTCGGAAAGCGGCAGCTGTGTCGTTTGTGAAGTCTTCTGCTGCGGCAGCGGCGGCGGCGGCGGCGGCGTCTGATTACGCATAGCGGTGTGTATCTTGTGTCGCCGTCTCGCCCACTTGACTGGAGACGCACTGTGCGAGGTGCCCCTTTTAATTATTGCGAGTGAAGTCGTGCATCAGATGGTGATATCTTGGATGTGGCGTCCCAGTGTTTCTCTTCTCTAAGCGACCGCGTGTGTTGTGCGTCGACCAACGGCGGGGCAAGGCCAGTGTCCCGAACTCGAACCACAGACTCCCGCTTGCCAGTCTTCGGCTGTCAGGTCTTCATCCCAGCTCACAGGTGACTGCTGAGGTGAGGCCGTCTCCTTCCCGTCCTCACGAGTCACCCGGGTACGTAAAAATCAAACTTCAGATACCTTTTAACTTCTGTCTTCTGGCGCCGCGGCTGCTGCTTGCTATTCCATTACAGCGGCGGACTTGGTGCGTCTGTGCATGATGTAGTCTCTTCTTGCATGACGGTCTTCAGCACCGAAACTGACTGAAAACTACTGCTACTCTTCTTTTCTTCCTTCGTCTCTCGTCTTCGTCTCCGTCCCCGTCTCCGTCTTTGTCTTCGTCCCCGTCTTCATCTGTCTTCATCTGTCGGGCCCACCGCGTCTTGCGTATTTATTCACTTCAGTTCACTGGAGCTGAACGACTTCACGGCCTTTGCCTCTTCTGTCACGTTGAAAAGCTTCTTGAAGAATCTTCTTGACCTGGGTCATTGGCTCTTGGAATGTAGGCGAGGGCCTTTGCTCACATGCGACAACTGAGAAACACGTGAGCCGGTCAGGCGATGCCCTGACGGCTGAATCGACAGCGCCCGCTTATGTGGAACTTGCTGACTTCACGGTCATTGTCTCTTCTGTTCTGCTGTTCTGCCCACTGAATGCGAGTATGTAACTCTCTAAACTAAACCAAGTTTTTCATTTATATTCTAATTTCTAGTTCACTTTGATTTCACTAATTTATTTACCTAAGTACCACTCAACAGTTTTACGAACGCTTTCGAAACAGATATAGCAGTAACTTTGCGTAACGGAGTGAAGGTAACAAATTTCGAAGTGAGTTCAACAGCGACAAAGATGTAGCAATAACCTCTATTAGATCTTGGAATCGGTCCAAAAATATCTACAGCGGCCATATGTATCAATTTAATGGGTACAATGGGATGTAACGGAGGAATATGTGAAGTCTTGTCTGATTTAACTTTCTGGCAGATTTTACATGCCGCTAAAACTCGTCGAATACGGTTTTCCTTGTTGGCAAACTAACAGTTCTGTCTCAGTATAAGAAAACATTTTCTGGCTCCATAATGTGCGTAACTGAAATGAGTATACCAAATCAGGAATGCATAATAACCAGTTGTTGCTGTCAAGGTGAGAGCGGCGAAACAGAATGTTGTTGCGTACAGTGTAGTTGTTTCTAATGGTAACGTTGTTCCTATCTTGCCAAAGATGTTTAGTATGTTTCCATACATTGTCCTTGCTCTGCTCTGTTCAAGTGCCATGTCTCGTAATGACGGCGAAATGAAATTTTCAAAAGCAACTTGTTGAATATACATGAGGCTAAAATTTGCTCGCCGGAAGTCGGTTGTGATGTATTGCTAACTGTTGCTAAGAGAACGGGACAGTGCATCTGCAACAATATTTTGTGTACCGGGAATGTGAACAATTGTAAAATTAAATTCCTGTAAATAAAGCTTCCATCTGCTTAACCTGTCATGTGTAAATTTAGCGGAAAGTTAAAACTGTATGCCGGCCGAAGTGGCCGTGCGGTTAAAGGCGCTGCAGTCTGGAACCGCAAGACTGCTACGGTCGCAGGTTCGAATCCTGCCTCGGGCATGGATGTTTGTAATGTCCTTAGGTTAGTTAGGTTTAACTAGTTCTAAGTTCTGGGGGACTAATGACCTCAGCAGTTGAGTCCCATAGTGCTCAGAGCCATTTGAACCATTTAAAAACTGTATAGCTGTATGATCTGTATAAACGGTAGTATGTCTTCCATAAAGAAAACGCGTAAATCTAGTAAATGCCCATACAACACATAATGTTTCAAGTTCTGTAACAGAATAATTACGTTCAGCAGGTGACAGAATGCGACTTGCAAAGGTGATGTTTTTAGTTACTGTAGTACCGTCTTCTTCAATTTCCTGAAATATGTGTATGCCTAGCGCGGTGTTAGAACTGTCCGTGGCAATGGAAAAAATTCTGGTAGGATTTGGGTGTGATAAAAGTGGTGTGTTCAACAAGGCATGTTTCAGGCTAACAAACTCGGACTGAGCTTCGCTATCCCAGAACCAAATAGCCTTTATACCCGTCAACTGGCATAATACAGGGGTGTCTAAAGCAGAGTAACGAATAAATTTACGGAAAAAGTTTATCCCATAAAGCTGCGTACTTGTTTCTTGGTCTTTGGAACAGTAATGTCACGTAAAGCTTGAAGTTTATCCGGGTCAGGCGCAATGCCTTTTGCTGAAATTACATGTCCAAGAAATTTTATGAAAGTTTTGCCAAAGAGCGATTTGCTAAGATTAACTGCGAGTCCTTGTGCATGAAAAGTTTGCAACAGTTGTATAAGAATCAAATGACGTTCGGACCAGTTAGCTTCTGCGATAAGAATGTCGTCTACATACATTGTGCGCATCACCCCGGTTCCCAGAACTTCTGAAGATACACGTTGACTACGGATATTGCATCACAGATATTGTCCCTTTGACTGTTCAGAGATGTCACTGAACCCGCTCAAAGACGTAAACAACCATGTTTGAGGAGCACCTATTAGACGGAGGGGGTCCGACAGCCGATCCGTTCCAGTCATTCCACCAGGAAGGAGGTATACGGCTCGTGTTGTCTGTAGTTCAGACATGCCTAGACGGTCAATACCGCGGTTCAATCGCGTGCGCATTGTTACTTTGTGCCAGAAAGGGCTCTCAACAAGGAAAGTTTCCAGGCGTCTCGGTGTGAACCTGAGCGATGTTGTTCGGACATGGAGGAGATACAGAGAGACACGAATTGTCGATGACATACCTCGATCAGGCCGCCCAAGGGCTACTACTGCAGTGGATTGCCGCTACCTACGGATTATGGCTAGGAGGAACCCTGACAGCAACGCCACCAAGTTGAATAATGCTCTTCGTGCATCCACAGGATGTCGATTTACGACTCAAACTGTGCGCAAGAGGCTGCATGATACGCAACTTCACTCCCGACGTTCATGGCGAAGTCCATCTTTGCAGCCACGACCCCATGTACCGCAGTACAGATGGGCCCAACAACAGGCCGAATGGATCGCTCAGGATTGGTATCACGTTCTCTTCACCGATGAGTGTTGCATATGCCTTCAACCAGACAATCGTCGTATTCGGAGGCAACCCGGTCAAGCTGAACGCCTTAGACACACTGCCCAGTGGGTGCAGCAAGGTGGAGGTTCCCTGTTGTTTTGAGGCAGGAGTACGCCGCTGGTGGTCATGGAAGGCGCCGTAACGGCTGTACAATACGTGAATGCCATTCTCCGACCGATAGTGCAACTCTATCGGCAGCATATTGGCGAGGTATTCGTCTTGATGGACGACAATTCGCGCCCCCAATCTTGTGAATGACTTCCTTCAGGGTAACGACCTTGCTCGACTAAAGTGGCCAGGGTGTTTTCCAGACATGGACCCTAACGACCATGCCTGGGATAAATTGAAAAGAGCTGTTTATGGACGACATAAGGGATCTGTTGTGTCTAGACAAGACAGCCTAGACACAATGAGAGGAAGCCGAAAGGCACGCGCTAAGTTAAAGCAGGGTGCGTGAGGTCTGAAACAGAATACGTAATGAATGCTATAAAGAAAAGTACGTAGCTTCTGGAATACTTAACTTTAATCCATCCTTTTGGTACATCTGGAGATTGTGGCGATACAAGTGAGACTCTTTAGATACATGCAATGTTACTAATGGCGCCTTGCTAGGTCGTAGCCATTGACTTAGCTGAAGGCTATTCTAACCATTGGCTCGGCTAATGAGCAATGCTTCGTCCATGTAGTCGCTAGCAAAGTCGTTCGTACAACTGGGGCGAGTCCTAGTCCGTATCTCGAGACCTGCCTTGTGGTGGCGCTCGGTCTGTGATCACACAGTGGCGACACGTGGGTCCGACATGTACTAATGGACCGCGGCCGATTTAAAGCTACCACCTAGCAAGTGTGGTGTCTGGCGGTGACACCACATTCCTCCCCCACAAATCGGCGAACGGTCGTGTTATAAGGCTTCCGCCCGCCGTGGGGAGGACCCCATGTTGACGTAGGCGATGAGGTGGGGAGCCTAACAACAGGCAAGGCTGTGCCACCCGCACCCGGCCATTTGGTCCGAGGGGATCTAGGAAACGCCTGAAAACCTAGTCCAGGGTGCACGTCAACAGGCGGTGTATGCGCCCGTAAAGAGGCAGGAGGGGCCGAAGGGTCGACCTCCATTGCGTCGGGGTACCCGACGCGCGATGACGTCATGTGGTCCGGAGTGGGCAAGAGTTCCATGGCGGAGGACAGCTGGACACGGGAAGCGATCGGCGGCACGTGACCCAGGGAGGCGCTTGGCGGCTGCAGCGAAGCGTCCACTGCGGGCGGCGCCGGCTGGAGGACAGGCGGCGGAGGCGGCGGCGGCGCGTCGCCATGGGGCAAAATGGAAGGCATCGTCGGTAACACATGGGGATGAGGCGAGCCAGTAGATGGGTCCCCAGGGCACTGACCGGACGGCACCGTCGCTGAAAGCAGACGGGGAGCGGCAGAACCCGTGCGACGACAGAGGCGCAGCTGATTGAGATGCCAACGCACCTCACCAGAGGCCCCAAACCAAATACATCGCGCGGCCGAGGCAGCGAAGAATGCGCCCTGCGAGCCAACGCCGTGAACCTCGATAGTTGCGATAAAATACAACGTCGCCTGGAGCAAAAGCAGAAGTCTGCCGCTGCACAGGAACCTGATGCGGCGAGTGCAGCAAAGACATCAAGGTTCGATGAGGACGACCGTGGAGCAACTCAGCCGGGAAGCGACCATCTCGGGGCTGAGAGCGATACGAAAGAGCAACAACGCGTCCTCCCGAGAATGCGACTCTTTCAACTTCAACATCTGCGACTTGAAAGTCCGGACCAATCGTTCAGCGGCACCGTTTGACTGAAGCGAAAATGGCGCGGATGTCAGATGTTGAATACCATTGGCCTGGCAGAATGACTGAAATTCTGCGGACATGAATTGTGGGCCATTGTCGGAAACAATAGTCTGCGGAAGACCTTCAATGCAAAAGATAGCAGTCAACGCTTGGATGGTGGCAGTTGACGTCGTGGAAGACATCCGGACAACAAAAGGAAAATTACTGAAGGCATCTACCACAACCAACCATCTAGCATTCCAGAATGGACCAGCAAAATCGATGTGCAAGCGTTGCCAAGGGGAAGTGGCTTTTTGGCCATGCAAAGACTTTCCGCAGCGGTGCGGATTGTTGTTCGGCACACGCCATGCAAGAAGAACACATATTCGAAATCGCGACATCGATTCCGAACCAAGTACAGTGCTGACGAGCAAGTTGTTTCGTTCGCACTATACCCAATGTCCTTGGTGAAGAAGCCATAAGACAGAGGACTGTAACGAACGTGGGACCACGACTCTGGACTGATCATTATCAGAACGCAACAACAAAACACCACGTCGAACAAAAAGTCTCTCCTTGTGAGCAAAAAATCGGCGAACCAGCGGATCCTCGATCCGAGACTTTGACAAAGGCCATTGCGTAGCAACAAAACGCAAAACGGTAGCAAGGACAGGGTCAGCAGCTGTGGCTGTAGCTACACGACGAAAATCAATCGGAAACGAGTCGACCACGTCATCAGTTTCCGCATCAATGAACATGCAAGCAAGTTCGGAAGAATCGAATGCTCTATCCTCAGTAACAGGCAAACGGGACAACGCATCGGCGTTTCCGTGCTTAGCAGTGGACCGATACAAGATATCGTAGCGGTACTGCGAGAGGAAAATAGACCAGCGAATGAATTTCTGCGCTGTACGCGGAGGTACAGGCTTGTTCGGGTGAAAAAGCGATGTCAAAGGTTTGTGGTCTGTGATGACGGTAAAGTGACGACCATACAAGAAATCATGAAACTTTGTAACACCAAAGACTAGAGCCAAAGCTTCTTTCTCTATCTGCGAGTAATTTCTTTGTGCAGACAAGAGCAATTTGGACGCAAAGGCAATAGGGCGATAATGCGATCCATCTTTGTGCGCAAGCACAGCACCGCTCCCGAAATCCGATGCATCTACCACCAACAAAAGGGGTTTCTGGGGATCGAATGGCGTAAGGCAAGTATTAGAAAGCAACGCCGATTTCAACTGGCGAAAGGCACGTTCGCAGTCCGTCGTCCGGACGAACGGAACACCCTTACGGCGTAAGCTATGAAGCGGAGCTGAAATGGAAGAGGCATTGCGCACATTCACTCACACCTTGTGATTCCAAATCATGTAATGTTCTTGCGACCTCATCACGCAATGCGTGAGGAACATTGCGCGCTCGGAAAAATTTCGGTTGCGCGTTTACTTTCAGTTCCAAATGTGCTTCATAGTTCTTAGTGCAACCAAGGCCCGGTGCAAAAATGTCTGCAAATTCTTCACATAGCCGAGAAACACTGGCGGAAGGCACAGTCTGTTTCACTGATAGGACCTGATTTACTATAGACATGTTAAACAACTGAAATAAATCTAAACCAAACAAGTTCACTGCAGAAGAAGAACGAAGAACGTAAAATGACACAAGTTTTGTTTGTCCCTTGTATGTTGCAAGAAGAGTGCACTGTCCTAACACAGGGATATTCTGACCTGAATAACTATTTAACTGAACATTTGCGGCACGCAACGGAGGTGTGCCCAGTTGTTTGTACGTGTCGTGATTGATCAATGAAACAGCAGCTCCGGTATCGAACTGGAATGGTATGACCTTGCCATTAAAGTCCAAATCTACAAAAAGTTTATTGTCCTGCTGACGACAAGAGTGACTGTTTCGTGCAATTTGAACTGATACAGGTACAGCATCACTTGCTAATTGACGTGATTTCCGGCGACGTCGATGCACACTGTCACTGTTAGAGACAGTGGCACTGGACGAATTGGAATTAACTACATGAATGTCCATGGGTGAAGGTCCACGAGCCTGAGTGTCCTTGGTTCGATTCCGGCGCGAAGCAAAGGGCCTGGAATGATTAAGAGTGTCTGATCTGAGCTTTTTCTGGCAAAAACTTTGAACATGTCCTTTCTTATGACAGAAAAAGCAAATAGCTTGGCATGACGGGCAATTTTCACGCGAATGTCTAGTAGCACACCGCGGGCATGATTTCACTGCAGTTGTATGCTGTCGCGGCACACCTGGTTTAGAGCGTGGCGGCAGCTGCGTGGACGTGCGCGAGGGCAGTTTACCGGGCCGTGCAGCGCGCCCGGCGGGCCGGTTAATATTACACACGGCTGGCGAAGTTGCAAATGATTCCTGAGCAAAGTCAAGCGTGTCTTGTCTATCCAATATGTCTATCACTTGTTGAAGGGAGGGACTGACTAGTTTCAAAATTTGCTCCCGTATACGAACATCAGAAACGTTATGTGCAATTGCATCACGTACCATAGTATCGGAATAAGGGAGTCCACATTCACACTCAAAAGCACAATCCCTTGTAAGGCCTTGCAATGTTGCAACTCACTCCCTATTAGTTTGACCGGCCGTACGTTTTGTACGAAAGAAAGTATACCTTTTTGCAACTACATTAACTGTTTCCTTGAAATAGGCATCTAAAGCAGACAAAATTTCTTCGTAGGACAGAGTTGCTACGTCTCGTCGGGGAAATAATTTCACTATCACACAGTACGTTTGCACCCCTACACACGCCAATAAATGAGGCTGCCGCTCGTTACCTTGAATTCTGTAGGCGGCGAGATGAAATCCAAACTGGCGTGACCACTCCGTCCATGTTTCCTGAGCTGGTTCAAACGGCCTAAAAGGCGGTGCAACTGCGAGTTGTGGCTGCGGTAGCGGTGGAGCGGCGGCTGCCGCATCGTTTTGCAGTGCACGTTGACCCTGGATGAGCTGTCCAAGGGCAGCCAATAAAGCCTGCGTCTGCTGATTCTGCAAGCGATAAAATTCGGACAGTACATCTGGCGAAGTCATGACACAAGTAAATGAAAGCAATTAGAAAGAACAAGACCCTTTGTAGACTCGTCGCCAAAAATTGTTGTGTCTAGACAAGACAGCCTAGACACAATGAGAGGAAGCCGAAAGGCACGCGCTAAGTTAAAGCAGGGTGCGTGAGGTCTGAAACAGAATACGTAATGAATGCTATAAAGAAAAGTACTTAGCTTCTGGAATACTTAACTTTAATCCATCCTTTTGGTACATCTGGAGATTGTGGCGATACAAGTGAGACTCTTTAGATACATGCAATGTTACTAATGGCGCCTTGCTAGGTCGTAGCCATTGACTTAGCTGAAGGCTATTCTAACTATTGGCTCGGCTAATGAGCAATGCTTCGTCCATGTAGTCGCTAGCAAAGTCGTCCATACAACTGGGGCGAATCCTAGTCCGTATCTCGAGACCTTCCTTGTGGTGGCGCTCGGTCTGCGATCACACAGTGGCGACACGCGGGTCCGACATGTACTAATGGACCACGGCCGATTTAAAGCTACCACCTAGCAAGTGAGGTGTCTGGCGGTGACACCACAGGATCTATGCCGAATTGCCGTTGAGGAGTGGGACAATCTGGACCAACAGTGCCTTGATGAACTTGTGGATAGTATTCCACGACGAACACAGGCATGCATCAATGCAAGAGGACGTGCTACTGGGTATTATAGGTACCGGTGTGTACAGAAATGTGAACCACCACTTCTGAAGGTCTCGCTGTATAGTAGTACAACATGTAATCTGTGGTAACATGAGGAATAAAAATGGCGGAAATGATGTTTATGTTGATCTCTATTCCAATTTTCTTTACAGGTTCCGGAGCTGTCGGAACCGAAGTTACGCAAAACCTTTTTTTGATATGTGTAGTTGTAATGGTGCGCAGGCAGCAGCTGGCGCGCAATTAAAGCAAAGAAAATCAGTTATTACCTCAGTTTCTTTCAGGAATGCTAGTTCTGCAAGGTTCGCAGGAGAGCTTCTGTAAATTTTGGAAGGTAGGAGACGAGATACTGGCAGAAGTAAAGCTGTGAGGACCGGGCGTGAGTCATGCTTCGGTAGCTCAGATGATAGAGCACTTGCCCGCGAAAGGCAAAGGTTCCAAGTTCGAGTCTCGGTCGGCCACACAGTTTTAATCTGTCAGGAAGTTTCAAGGCTATAACTGGTTCTTTAGTAAATAACAACAACAATAATAATAATAAAAATAATTAAATAATCACAATGCCAAACACTGATACCCGGCAGCCGGCACGGTAGCTCAGGGTGTTCGGTCAGAGGGTTAGTTGCCCTCTGTAATAAAAAAAACTGAGCTAATCGATCAGCAACGAACTTAAACGGATGTCTTACGACGTCCGCCTTGAGCAGATGCAACGAACAAAATCGAACAAAATGAGATTTAAAAAACAGGAGAGCCGTTGTCCCGTGGTTAGCGTGAGCAGGTGCGGAACGAGAGGTCGTTGGTTCAAGTCTTCCCTCTAGTGAAAAGTTTAATTTGCCGGGATGGTAGCTCAGCGTGTTCGGTCAGAGGGTTAGCTACCCTCTGTAATAAAAAAACTGAGTGAACGGATCAACGAACAACCAGAACGGGTGTCATGAGGCGTCCGCCCCGAACGTGTACAACGAACAGAGTAGAACAAAATGAGATCAACAAAGAATTTAAAAAAAAAACGGTAGAGCACTTGCCCGCGAAAGGCAAATGTCCCGAGTTCGGGCACACAGTTTTAATCTGCCAGGAAGTTTCATATCAGTGCACACTCCGCTGCAGAGTGAAAATCTCATTCTGGAGTTATAGACTTAATTGCTCTACTTCCTTTTGTCTTCCTAAGAGTTATCTCCGCTGGCAAATGTGGCTGAATGTGATGCCCTGTACAGGATCGAGACGTAGGTGTTGGCTGCTGTTCTCAAACAGTTGAAACCAGCATTGCCAAATGTCGATCGGGTTGATGTGGCCGTTGCGAATTGCGTCTGTGATGCAGTGGCAGGTTCGTCTCCTGTTGCGAACGCGCTGCTGGTCTTACCGTCTACAACGGGCCTTCAGCAAATCATGCGTCTATTTTTTTTTACAGCTGTTAATACATGTAGTAGAACGTCCTTTTAGGTGAACCAGATTTGGTGTTTCTTCTGAGCATGTGCGGAGTTTCAAATAGTTCCGACAGATCGCAGAGCAGTATGAGCAATCTAAACGGCGCCTACGAAAGACACTTGTGGCAACGAGCTTTAATTAAATTCTTGGTTGTGGAAAAAGAAACCGTGGCGAACATAAAAAACGATTGTGTACAGCGTATGATAATGATGCAGTTGACGAGAGTACTGTATGTCATCAGATAAAGAGAGTTAAAGCACAGAAACTGAGCTCCACAGTCGGCCGCGTTCAGGAAGTTCCGTTACAGCCACCACTGCCGATATGGTTAATCGCGCGGATGTCATTGTTCATGCCGACCGGCATATCACAACTCAACAATTATTGAAATCTTGTTAAAGAAAATCACTGCAGTTGTTGAATAATCCTTTATTAGTACAACCGGTTTCGCAACCTGAAGTTACATTAGGTACATCTTGAATAGAAGAAAAGTGACTGCAGAAAAAATTAAATCTTTTTTGACAAGAGGTTTAGAGTAATCAATATCAATATGTAACTTCAGTGATGTTAGATACAAATATACGAAACGGACAATAACCCTCAAGAGAATCGGGTACACAATAAGCAGAATACTTACACTGAAATCAGTTATAGCAAAACCTAGAGCCACGGGTACACAATAAGCAGAATACTTACACTGAAATCAGTTATAGCAAAACCTAAAGCCAAGTTGTATGGTATGTCCATCACCGTAGCTGGGCGGTCAGCGCTGCAGAATGTTAAGCGAAGTCGCCGTGTTCGAGTCCCGGCCAGGTCAGAGATTTTCTCCGCCCAGGGACTGGGTGTTGTGTTGACCTTACATTCATATCGCCTTAATTGACATTCTACTATTGAGATGGCTGAATGGGTACGGTCTGAAAGCCAATAAATTGGAAAAAACGTCCTGAAGGGGGACGACAGTCAAAAGCGAGTGGCGGAATGAAGACGACAATGGCAAACGCTTGAAGTTCTAGAAAGAAACATGGAGGACAATATAGTATAAGTATATCAACCAGATCAAGGAATGAATTAAACTCGGGAATATCTTTACTTATTGTATTTGATTTATTATCATTTTACTTTCATATGTTTTTATTATTTTTTTACTTTAATGACACAATTTCAGAGGCTTTACTGGTCTCATAGAGACATGATTTTTAAGTATTTGGTACAAATTTTCACTCGACAATTCAGTATCCTTACATAAAATACTTTTTTTAATATAACACTACGAATTCGAGGGTGCGTCCCAACGCCTTAAGGTTTCATTATTTACTTCTTTCTTACGCTTTTCCCCGTCGCTGCGCGTTTCCGGATCTGCTTCGCGGTTCCCTGTCAACTGACCATAGCCCGTGTGCTCAACATTCAGCCGGTGCTTGTTCTCTCTGCGATACGTCGGGTGCACACGCCAAGACCGAGGAGTTTTATCCTTCTTTTTCCTTTAGTTTCATTGCCACTCTTTTTAGCTTCCTCCCGTCTTATTTTAATTATGGGTTCATGCATTTTAGTAGTTTTATAATACTGTCCATTTCATGGCCCTACACGACAATTTCTTCGTAATTCACACAAGTCTACAGTTTTATTCCGATCTTGATGAAATTTTGCACACTTTATCTTCAAGACAAGAGGAAGATCACTGTGTCATAAGTTTTCGTAATCTGACTTGGAACATATGTGCATGTAATACATAAAAGGGAAAGTTTGTTAACAAAAATCTTCAACTCTCCTTGGCCGATTCACTTCAAATTTCTACATTTAGGTGAAACAACAAAGAAAATTAAATACTCAACGAATGAAATATATCGTGGTAAGCTGACTGTAATTCCTGTGTCAAGAATAAACGACAGTGGCAATACCCGTCTTGGATATAGTACCATCAGATGTCACTAGGTCGCGGGAAGAGCGAAAGCTCGAGAATTTTACACAAACATGGTTGAAAATTCTTATTTATTGACTAGTTGCCGTTGCTACATATAATGTATATCCTACAACATATTTTAGTTCGTGTTTAGAAGTTATTTTGATTATAAAAATCCACAAAGTCTTTCCAATGGCAAGACAGGTCATGGATATACTGCCAACAGAAATCATAAAATCACGGGACGCGCAAAAGATAGAAACTAATACGATATTTCCTGAACTGTGACGTAAACTGTTCGCACGACTCGAGTCTTATTCAAACACAGCCCTACTTGAAACAATGAAAACTGAGCTGAAACAATAGAAGACGAATTGCCAAAAACAACAATAGGATACATATCGCAAAATATGACGACAGATGACGCAACTAATCTTTGCCCATTTCGTGTATTCCGTATACAACATCAGTGAATTAACATATTTATTCCACTGGACCTCTTATCAAAAACAAAGTTAATTTTTCATCCAATCGCTGTTCTGTTTATTGAGATGTACATGGTGATGCAACTTTAGGTTGTGAAACGGGTTGTACTGATAGAGGATTATTTAATAGCTGCTGCGGTTTTGTTTAACAAGAATTCATTCTTACTACTGTGGTTGCCCACCATATATAAAGTGCTTTGCAGCAATTGTTGACTCCACACTAATCAGTGAGGCCTGAGAGTGTGTGTGCGATGACTGAGGATCTTCATACAGAGGCGTGCTGAATATAGGTTCCACGAGTGCTCGCAATGGACCGCACGATTCATAGAAAAGCCATATCTTGTGAACTGTTGGAGCAGTTTGAGGCCAATGGAGGAGCCTTTCTGTCACGAATCGTAACAGATGACGAAACGTGGATGCCTCACTTTGAGCCGTAAAAGAAAGGACACTCACTGCTTTGACATGACTTGTGATTACCAGAAAAACAAAAAAAAGGGAATTTCCTCTGCTGTCATTGTGATGATAGTCTTCTGTGTAACTTTGTAAATGTATTGCCAAAATGGTTAACCTTAATTCAGAGACATGTGTGAAGACTTTGAAGAAACACAAGAACCGTCTCCAACGTGTTCGGTCTCCCAAGAAACAAAAAGAAATCTAGCCCAACACGACAGTGCAACTCACACTTTAGTTTCGGAACGCGGGAACGCATTTCCAAATTGGGCTGGACATTATTGCCTTAGCCGGCCGGAGTAGCCGAGCGGTTCTAGGGGCTTCCGTCTGGAACCGCGCGACCGCTACGGTCGCAGGTTCGAATCCTGCCTCGGGCATGGATGTGTATGATGTCCTTAGGTTAGTTAGGTTTAAGTAGTTCTAAGTTCTAGGGGTCTGATGACCTCAGATGTTAAGTTCCACAGTACTCAGAGCCATTTGAGCCATTATTGGCTTAGCCCAGACCTTGCGCCCTCAGAACTATCATCTGTTTCGGCCACTTAAGGATTCTCTATGACGGGAGCGCAATTTACGCAGTGCAAGTGTAGCGACGACCACAGGACAAGAGCTTTGATCAGCAAATAATACATACTCCTACATAACTTAGCGTAAGGCAATTGAACGTGATGAATACTTTGTAGAGAAAATGTTGATAGTTACTGTCAACGGAATTTAACTCTTAAGAATAAATATGTTCTTGAAACAAACTGTCGGACATTATTTACCAAATGATCATCGTATAACTCTTACTGGCGCCGAAACGGTCAACCTGTTGTGGCTAGCGGTTCATGGCCAGAAGTGGAGCTTCAAGCTGGTAAGATTGTATGTGGCAAAAAAGTCAGAGGAAATGGCATAAGCCACTGCTTTTCGCCAATAAGGAGAGAAAGCTCCTTCTTGAGCAGAGCTAATTCCACTGTCGAGATCCTACCAATCACAGAGAGGAAAGATGGGCTGTCAGTTTTAGGCAGCTTGAATGTTAGGCGTGTAATGGCCCCTCTTAGCGAAATAGCGTCACATAAGGGAAAAAAGAAAGATGAGGCTTTACCGCTCCGTCGATAAAGAGGTCATTAGAAACAAAGCGCAAGCATGAGTTTGGAAAGGACGCAAAAAGGAGTTGGTTGGCTTTTACCTTGACCCTTAGCTTCCTAGGTTATTTTTTCGTCACTGTCTGTCCCAGGTGCAGTCTGACGACCTCTTGCTTAAATAGCCACAAAAATTGCATTCAGAAGTTTCAGTTTTTTTTATGTAATGGGTTACATTTATACCACAAAAATATATTCAAATAAATTTTAAAGTTTATTTTTAGGAAAAAACGCATTTAAACAAAATGCTGCACAAAATTAACATAATATTATACGATAATGTTAATGCCTTGCACTCAAAATTTTACTTTTTTTATATTTTAATTGTTTATCACACATGTAATAATAAAAAAATTAAAAAACTCCCACAAAACATAAAAAAAGAAAATTACGCTAGTAATATTCAGGTTTTTAGTTTTGTTCTCAGAGGTTTTCTTTGCACTAGTCACCAACGAGTTTCAGAAAATTAAAGCAGTTTATCTGAGTATCGTTTTTGTAAGAACTGCGAAGAACAAACGCATTCACCCCACTTATGCTCAACATGTAGAAAAATAGTGACATTGGCCGTCGTTGGTAGAGGCTTCGACGACCAGCGACATTTGTGTCAACCAAATATATTTCCAGTAGAACCTTTAGCTAAATATGCAGTCTCTACAGTTGTATCTTCATTATTTTGATTATTTCTTTCGTTCAAGGATTTCACAGGTGACAAAACAACTTCGTCTTCATTTTCGCACTGTTTCTCTTCTGAATTATGTTCACTTTCAGTTTCGTTGTCACTGTTAATCCAGCATCACTTCCCAAACTTCCTCAAACGATTTTAAAACAATATTCTCAAAGTCAGGGTCCGTAACATGAACGGCAGATGAAGATTTGGCTACGGGATACATAACAAAAAGTCCCCAGTTCGATCTCAGAGACCGCTGAAACGAAAGAAGCAGTAATAGCATAGGTCCACGTCACATTAAAGTGCCTACTAAAAAGAAATCACTGCATCTTCGGGAAAGAACAATTACATAACGGTGTAATTTCCTACCCCACCCCTATGCGTTAGCAACAGAGCAGCAATAAACGCAACCGGTCTGTGAGACGGCACGTGGGACGTTACGGGTTAAGCAGTGTAGCTGAATCACGGGAAACCTAGGTCTATACGCCCTGTAGAGGACTTGTACTGCCGTCCTGGATTATTCGAGACCTTTGTTTAACCACGGCCTAGTTTGGCTGAGTGTCGGAGAAGTGGAACGATTCAAATGTGTATTCAGGGTGTAACACGGGAGGAACCTACCGCCTGGTGGAAGACGCCGTTGTATGAACAACTGAGAGTGCAGATAGTGTGGTGTCACCGCCAGACACCACACTTGCTAGGTGGTAGCTTAAATCGGCCGCGGTCCATTTAGTACATGTCGGACCCGCGTGTCGCCACTGGGTAATCGCAGACCTAGCGCCACCACCAAGGCAGGTCTCGTGATACGAGAGAGCACTCGCCCCAGTTGTACGAGAACCTAGCTACCGACCAGATGTACGAAGCCTTTCTCTCTCATTAGCCGAGAGACAGAATAGCCATCAGCTAAGTTAATGGCTACGAACTAGCAAGGCGCCATTAGCCATACAGTGATTGTACTTAAAGTCTCCTGTGTATCGTCAAGATCGATGTACCACAATGATTGAGTAAAGTTAAGTATTAAACCTGCTCCGTACTTTTCTTCCTAACATTAATTACGTATCCTGTTCCAGTACTTCACGCCCGTCTGCGTTAGTCTAGCTTGCCTTTTCAGCCATCTCAACTTCACGGTGTCGGCCCAGCTACCGACACAACAGATAGTAACCAGCTGCAGATCGTCACTCCCATGGACACCAACAAATGTAAATATTTTCAACATTTCGCGGCCATGTCAGCAACTGTATAAATATTAATTTTAATTTTAATAACCAACAGCCTTAGTTGGACCGTTCACCTAGAATTTACCCAGGTTTCAGTCGGGATAACCCAACCTTCTTCAGAATAACAGTAACTACCGTTTGTTCATAGTGGACACACAGTTTTTACAGTATGTGTGTGGATCACCTCCATGAAGGCAAATTGAGTACCCCATTGCCGTCACATTATCCCCTACTTCAGTGTTTTCTGCAACTCATAACCATAACTTCGTCAAGAAGCTCAATCAGGCACGTGCATTAGTTATCTCATTCTGGAAACGTGCATTAGTTGTTGACTGGATTCTAGACCATTTCAGGTCAAATATACTAACCTGGAATAATGACCATCTATTTCATATGGCCTGTATTGCCGGATGTTACAGATTAGATATACACTTGTTCATAAGTTCAATCATGACCATTTGTGTGCTACGTCAATAGGATGTTCATGCGTTGTAACCATAGCTAAGCAAGTGCTTAACAATTACGTCTTAAAAATTTCTAGACCTAGTCATAATAATGACGATGTTGGCTTTATATTATCCTTCCCACTCCTAAGTTCTTTTTAGATGATAAAACTTCGTGCTTAAGCACAAAATTTTCCTAGACAGGCCATACCTTGTAAGCACATGATGTCATCCTCCTATCATGACTAATGAATACTTCATAAATATTACGACAATCGATCTAAGTACGTTCTGCACAGGATAACATATACGACCTTTTCCTCAGCTATACCTTTTATTTCACTTTACTAGTAAATTCACGGTCGGGAGTTAATTTCGCGTCTGGTCCTAACAAGTAACCATCATACAGTTTATGTGCAGGTGCAAGGTATTGTGTCCACCTACGCGGGCCTCATGACCCTACGGTCAGTTCCAGTACAGCACTCGTGGCTGCCGCATCGTGTCCGTGAATTGGGGACGAGGCAGTTTCAGATAAGTTTTATAGTCTGACGATAATTTATGGATTTGTAGTTTTAGCTTGATGATGTCCACTATGGACAAACGGTAGTTACTTTATTCTGAAGGAGGTTGGGTTATCCCGACTGAAACCTACGTAAATTCTTGGTAAACGGTGCAACTGAGGCTGTTAGTTATTAAAATTAAAAGGAAACCAACGAATGTGCCCTGGGATCTGAGCTCTTTCTAGTTTTCTTTTCCGTGGAGGGGGGGGGGGGGATACTGGGGGAAATGGTGATCACAGCTTGCCACGCGTTGAGGAAGGCTACCTTGGAGTACTCGTTGATTAATTAGAATTTTTTTTCGCTAACGTTTGCCCCAGATCTAACTCAGTTTGTTTGCTTAAATATCATCACTAACTCGAATCACGTGTTGTAGGAGTTGTTTAAATGTGGTGGGATCATTCTTAAAGTAAAGTACCTACATCTAATCAACCTATCTTTGGAAAGGAAAATAGTAACCAAGAATGGAAAAGAACTAATAAATGAAAAGCACCACTTTGCTTTTGTTCTACAATATTACTTTTATTGTTAACCGGCTGTCGGCTTACAAGGCCATCTTCAGACATTTACTGAGTATTGTCACCAAAGAAACTAAATGCTTGCACACAACATTGGAAGAGAACTAACACATCTAGACTGAAGTAGAAAATATACAGTAAGTAACATCTTTGCAATGAAAAAGTAAAAACTGAACAGTACATAAATAACAATGGAGTAGATAGGAAAACCCGAAGCTCAAAATAGGAATAGCATGCCTGTATAACAGTTTCTATTAATAAACAAAACTAATAAAATAAAATAAAATTAGTACTAGACAAGGCTGCATCAGGAGGTATGAAACATGGAGAGTGATACACAACCAATTAAAAGAAGAGACAGTTATCAATGTAAATACAGAATACATAAGGAACTCAAGCAATATCAATAAGATAAACAGAAATAAATAAATGCAGGAAAATGGAGGTATTTGAGGGAACCTTCAGTTTGAGAGTGTGGTGGTACTGCATTTAAACATTAACATTGTAATCCAAACAGTGGCTGTGTAACAGTTTTCATTCAATAAATGAGAAAAGTAAAATATGAATAATATTTCATGAGACAACTACAAGGGGTGTTAAACATGGACAGTAATACAAGTACCAGTTAAAAGAAAGCCTTAACTATTGAAACTAAAGTCTATGTGGAATACAAAGACAACTTCAACAAAACAGAACAACTCAATGAATACAGGAAAATGGGAATATGTAGGAAGAGAGAGTGTGGGAAGTAATGAACAACAAGGATGATTATATGAAGTTTAGGAGAGGGGAAGTGTTGTGCCGTGTCTGGTCATTTAGGATGAGATCTGGACTGTGAGCAAGATGTTCGTTAATTTCCAGGGCTTCCAGCAGGTTGAGTTTATGGCCTTTGTTTGCTAAGTGAAGTACATGGGACACTGGCTGGTAGTTGTGACCCTCACTCGGTACATGTTCAGCAAATGCAGAGTCTGAATTCTGCAACCTGCAGCTGCGTTCATGTTCAGCCAGCCCAGTTGATATGTCTCTGCCTGACTGACCAATGTAAAATTTGTCACAATCAGAACAGGTGATTTTGTATACCCCCACTGTTGGCTAATAACTGGATCTTGTCTTTGCTATTAAAAACACACTGGGCTGTCGTGTTCCTGACAGAGTAGGAAAGCCTATACTTGCAGGATTTCAGTTCTTTGGCTACAATCTGTGATACCTGACCTAGAAATGGTAGTGTACACCATTTACTGCAGACAGTGGATGGGGAAGCAGGTGGGGCATAGACGAGGGGTATAATTTTCCGTTTTTGTTTCCTGTGCAAGGCGTTGTCAATAAGAACTGGATTGTAGCCATTGGCTGTGGCAATAAATTATATTATATCTAACCCTGCTTTAAAATCATATCTGGACATGGGGATATATATGAGACGGTGTACCATTGAGTGGAAAGCTTCATGTTTGTGAGCTATGGGGTGTTGTGAGCAAGAAGGTATTACTGTGTCTGTAATTGTTGTTTTTCTGTAAATTTTGAAACAATGTGTGTGTGTGTACTGATGTCAATGGTGAGATCTAAGAAGTTTATGGATTTGTTGCCAATCTCCATAGTGAAATGGATATTTTTATGTTGACTGTTTAGGTTTTTCAAGAATGTGTTGAGTTGTCTTGTAGTACCAGTCCACATACACAGGGCATCATCTACATATCTAAACCAGTATTTGATGTTTGCACTCAAAGGTTCTGATTTTAGAAAATTTTGTTCAAAATGGTCCATAAATATTTCAGCCAACAGTGGACTAAGAGGGAAACCCATAGCTAAGCCATCTAATTGTTTATAAAGAGTCCCTTGGAACTGGAAATAGTTCTGTGCGAGGCATGTCTTGTGGCTAGTCTAAAGTCATTCAATTCTACAGGATTGACATTAGACTTGTGCATCAGCTCTGTCAGAATATCAATGCATTCTACTACTGGTATGTTAGAAAACAAACTGCTGACATCAAAGGATACTAATTTATCACTGTGTGAGACAGTTATACCTTTTAACTTGTTTACTAGGTCCACAGAGTTTGAAATACCATGTTTCGGTTTGAATTTAGCCTTGCCCTTAATTAGTACATCCAATTTACTGGCTATTTTGTAAGATGGAGCAGTGAATGATGATACAACTGGACGAATAGGAACATCTTGTTTATGCAGTTTAGGAAGCCCATACATTCTAGGAGGCACTGTGTTCATATCAGTTAGCAGTTTTGCTTCAAATTCAAGGGAATATGCTTTTGCATGAATTGATTGCATATTTAACATCCTCTTTGAACAATTTAGTAGGGTCTTTAGGAAGGACTTGGAAGCCTGTGGTATTCGGGAAATCATTAACTTTATACACATAATCATATTTGTTCAAAAGCACAATACTGTTGCTTTTATCAGATTTTGTGGCAATGATACCTTGGCGTTGTAATTTCTGTTTTAAGGACTTGAGGGCGTGAAAGTCGATGGACCGTGTGATGTTACACACGAATTTGGTTTCGTTCTTTAGTGCATTGGCAACTATATATTTTGCAGTGGTGTTTTTCGTTAGGACATATTCAATATCAACTTTCATAACATCCAGTTGTTTTTCTGATGGAGGATGGGGAGGAGCATATTTAAAACCTTTCTCGAGCACTTTTTGTTCGTTTGGAGACAGAACCAAGTTCGATAAGTTAATTACGCGTTGTGAAAAATTTTGTTTACAGTTTGAGGTTATAGGTACACTCGCCTTCCTAATCATAGATAATTTCTTGTTCTGCGCAAAAATACGAACTTCTCGATCGAAAACATCGAACTCACAGGGGTGTAACTTAGATATGATTGCCATATGTACCACTTTTAGATGTGTACACAAGTTGTCACGAACAATAATGTTGTTCTACCAAGAACTGACGGAAGATTCTGTTAATATGAAAAAAACTAAATTAATCTCGCTTTTCAAGTGAAAACAAAAAACGTTATATTTGCAACAGCCCAGTTATTTCCCTGCACAGATGCCGCTCCAATTGAGACGTTTATCGTAGCATTGTACTAACTTTCCAATATCGTCATCGTAGAAGACAGCCGCCTGTGCTTTCTGCCAGTTCTCTGCACTGATCTGCAGCTTATTGCCTATGCCGAAATGTTGGCTTCATAGACAGCGGTTCATGTGAACAGGGATGAAAATCAGAGGGAGTCAAATCCGGGCAGTATGGTGGGTGATCAAACACTCCCCATCGGAAACGCTGCAGCAACGTCCTCTTTGCCTCTGCAGTGTGTGGCTGAGAACTGTCATGAAAGAAGGAAATGCATAATAGTTACGTTGTGTGGACTGTATGAAATCAGGTGAAATATATCAAACGAACTCATACTTTCAGGGGAAACACTATTTTCTAGACATCTTTACGGGCTGACTGTGCGCTCAGACACTGTAAACAGCGACGTGAAGCGATCGACGGGTATACTAGAGCCGCTAGCCAACACATCTATGCACTGCTTCATCGGATTTTCACCGTTGCTTCCATTTCACGATCGATTTCATGTTACTTTCCGAATAGCCCTCGTATCACGTTTCTCTAAAATCGAGATTACTTTAGTTTTTTTTTCTATTCTTGGGTGTGATTTTCCTTTCCCAAGTAAGGTTGATTATACGTAGTTACTTAAATATAAAGAATCATCCCACTATATTTAAGCAACTTCAAGTTCATTTTATCTAAAACTGGGGATTTGTTATTTTTAAAGGGTTTCAACACTGTATTAAGTTCCTCTATATCTATTGGTTCAACTCCTGCAGCGCCTTCAAGTGTGTTTTGGTCAACTTATTTACACAACTGGCCATTAAAATTCCTACACCACGAAGATGATGCGCTACAGACGCGAAATTTAACCAGCAGGAAGAAGATGCTGTGATATGCAAATGATTAGCTTTTCAGAGCATTCACATAAGGTTGGCACTGGTGGTGACACCTACAATGTACTGACATGAGGACAGTTTACAACCGATTTATCATACACAAACAGCAGTTGACCGGCGTTGCCTGGAGAAACGTTGTTGTGATGCCTCGTGTAAGGAGGAGAAATGCGTACCATCACGTTTCCGACTTTGATAAAAGTCGGATTGTAGCCTGTCGCGATTGCGGTTTATCGTATCGTGACATTGCTGCTCACGTTGGTCGAAATCCAATGACTGTTAGCAGAATATCGAATCGATGGGTTCAGGAGTGTAATACGGAACGCCGAGATGGATCCCAACGGCCTCGTATCACTAGAAGTTGAGATGACAGGCATCTTATCTGCATGGCTCTAATGGATTGTGCAGCCACGTCTCGATCCCTGAGTCAACAGATGGGGACGTTTGCAAGACAACAACAATATGCACGAACAGTTTGACGACGTTTGCAGCAGCATGGACTATCAGCTCGGAGACCATGGCTGCGGTTACCCTTGACGCTGCATCACAGACAGGAGCACCTGTGATGGTGTACTCAACGACGAACCTGGGTGCACGAATGGCAAAACTTCCTTTTTCGGGATGAAACCAGGTCCTGTTTACAGCATCATGATGGTCGCATCCGTGTTTGGCGACATCGCGGTGATCGTTCATTGGAAGCGTGTATTCGTCATCGCCATACTGGTGTATCAACCGGCGTGATGGTATGGGGTGCCATTGGTTACACGTCTCGGTCACCTCTTGTTCGCATTGACGGCACTTTGAACAGTGGACGTCACATTTAAGATGTGTTAAGACCCGTTGCTCTACCGTTCATTCAGTCCCTGCGAAATCCTACATTTCAGCAGGATAATGCACGACCGCATGTTGCTGGTCCTGTACGGGCCTTTCTAGATACAGAAAATGTTCGACTCTTGCCCTGGCCAGCACATTCTCCAGATCTCTCACCAATTGGAAACGTCTGGTCAATGGTGGCCGAGCAACTGGCTCGTCACGATACGACAGTCACTACTCTTGATGAGCTGTGGTATCGTGTTGAAGCTACATGGGCAGCTGTACCTGGACGTGTGGAACCACGCGACCGCTACGGTCGCAGATTCGAATCCTGCCTCGGGCATGGATGTGTGTGATGTCCTTAGGTTAGTCAGGTGTAAGTAGTTCTAAGTTCTAGGGGACTGATGATCTCAGCAGTTAAGTCCCGTAGTGCTCAGAGCCATTTTGTACCTGTACACGACATCCAAGCTCTGTTTGACTCAATGCCAGGCGTATCAAGGCCGTTATTACGACTAGAGGTGGTTGTTCTGAGTACTGATTTCTCAGGATCTATGCACCTAAGTTGCCTGAAAATGTAATCACATGTCAGTTCTAGTGCAATATATTTGTCCGATGAATACCCGTTTATCATCTGCATTTCTTCTTGGTGTAGCAATTTTAATGTCCAGTAGTGTATTTATTTTTTTGTTGGGTATGCAAGTAACAAAACTCATCTACTACTTTCGGTGTCTTATTTCGTCATCCAAATCCCTCGGAATTTCCTGATTTAATTCGACTACACTGATGTAACCTTCTTTTACTAAGAATATACACAATCAAAAAAATTAAAAAAGACAGAAAATGTTCCCAATCGCAAATATACAGTATACGGACCAATAATTACTATCAAGTAGCGATTCCCGACGGAGGATGGTTGAGGAGACATTTGGCACCAAGTAAAATGTTTCTCATCATGTGTTTTACGAAGAATCTTGAAAGAAATCTTTCATTACAGCCAATCAGGAAATAAATAAAGGGGAGACGGAACCGAATAATGACAGACGGCGATGGAACACGAATTATAAAATATGCATTTAAAATGCTGTGTAAAAGACGATAGTTAGAAGTCAGCACTATCAATTTTACCGTTTCGATTTGGTTGGGTTTCCGAATGGATACACTGCCGTCTGATATAATGACAGTGCGTTTCCTTAGGGCGGAGAGCAGTTACGTGAGGGTCGTTATCCGGACTGAAAGGCGAGTACCTGTGGGAACAGTATCAAAATGAATACACTTGTGGGGTCGCCGCGAACTGGTTGCCGCGTCCGACAGTCATCTCTGTGGCGAAGGCAAGGGTGGGGCGCGACGCAACTCTTGTGGGGTGAGGTGGAGTGGAGTGGTGCAGTGTTGCGAGCCGCGCAGGTAGCGCGCCGCGCCGCGTGGGAAGGAAGGGGTTGGAATGAGGACACCCGGAACCCCGAGCTCGAGGTCGTTTGGGGGTCAAAGCGCGCAGCATCCGGGAGCCGGCAACGGCAGCGGCGCCAATTTACATCGCCGCCACCAGGACACTGGCGAGGCGGGCGGGCCGACTCCGGGGCACGAGGCTTCTCGCCTGAGCACGCCACTCCGT
Organism: Schistocerca serialis cubense; assembly: GCF_023864345.2. NCBI lineage: Eukaryota > Metazoa > Arthropoda > Insecta > Orthoptera > Acrididae > Schistocerca > Schistocerca serialis. Next base: position 210,474,627 of record NC_064641.1, read on the forward strand.
CCCGACAGGTGTCGTTCGCACGTATTTACTACAGCGGGTACATCGGTCTAACATCTACCACCAATGTGCGTTATGTGTACACATGATAGTCCATTGATAGTGACCAGGCCAAATATCTCATGAAATAACCATCAAACGAAAAAACTACAAAGAACGAAACTCGTCTACCTTGAAGGGGGAAACCAGATGGCGCTATGATTGGCCGGCTAGTGGCGCTGCCATAGATCAAACGGATATCAACTGCGTTTTTTTAAAATAAGAACCCCCATTTTCATTACATATTCGTGTAGTATGTTAAGAAATGTGAATGTTTTAGTTGGACCACATTTTTCACTTTGTGGTAGATGGCGCTGTAATGATCACAAACGTATAAGTACGTGGTATCACGTAACATTCCGCCAGTTCGGTACCCGTGTTAAGATGGACCGTTTACCAATTGCGGAAAAGGTCGATATCGTGTTGATGCATGGCTATTGTGATAAAAATGCCCAACGGGCGTGTGTTATGTATGCTGCTCGGTATCCTGGAGGACATCATTCAAGTGTCCGGACCGATCGCCGGATAGTTACGTTATTTATGAAAACAGGAAGTGTTGAGCCACTTGTGAAACGTCAACCACGACCTGCAACAAATGATGGTGCCAAAGTAGGTGTTTTAGCTGCTGTCGCGGCTAATCCGCACATCAGTAGCAGACAAATTGCACGAGAATCGGGAATCTCAAAAACGTCTGTGTTGAGAATGCTACATCAACTTCGATTGCACTCGTACCATATTTCTACGCATCAAGAAATGCATGGCGACGACTTTGAACGCCACTGGGCACAAGAGAAATTACAGGACGATGACAGATTTTTTGCACGCGTTCTATTTAGCGACGAAGCGTCTTTCACCAACAGCGGTAACGTAAACCGGCATAATATGCACTATTGGGCAACGGAAAATTCACAATGGCTGTGACAAGTGGAACATCGGCGACCTTGGCGAGTTAATGTATGGTGCGGCATTATGGGAGGAAGGATAATTAGCTCCCATTTTATCGATGGCAATCTAAATGGTGCAATGTGTGCTGATTTCCTACGTAATCTTCTTCCGATGTTACTACAAGATGTTTCACTGCATAACAGAATGGCGATGTACTTCCAACATGATGGACGTCCAGCACACAGCTCGCGTGCGGTTGAAGCGGTATTGAATAGCATATTTCATGACAGGTGGATTGGTCGTCGAAGCACCATACCATGCCCCGCACGTTCACCGGATCGGACGTGCCCGGATTTCTTTCTGTGGGGAATGTTGAAGGATATTTTCTAACGAGATCCACCGACAACGCCTGACAACATGCGTCAGCGCATTTTCAACGCATGTGCGAACATTACGGAAGGCGAGAGGAATGTCGTTACACGTATTGCCAAATGCACTGAGGTTCACGGTCATCATTTTGAGCATTTCTTGCATTAATGTGGTATTTACAGGTAATCACGCTGTAACAGCATGCGTTCTCAGAAATGATAAGTTCACAAAGGTACATGTATCACAGTGAAACAACCGAAATAAAATGTTCAAACGCACCTACGTTCCGTATTTTAATTCAAAAAACCTACCTGTTACCAACTGCTCGTCTAAAATTGTGAGCCATATGTTTGTGACTATTACAGCGCCATCGATCACAAAGCGAAAAAAGTGGTCCAACTAAAACATTCATATTTATTTACGTACTACACGAATATGTAATAAAAAATGGGGGTTCCTATTTTCAAAAACGCAGTTGATATCTGTTTGACCTATGGCAGCGCCATCTAGCGGTCCAGCCACAGCGCCATCTGGTTTTCCCCTTCAAGCTAGACAAGTTTTGTTCTTTGTAGTTTTTCCGTTTGACGCTTATTTCGTTAGATATTTGGCCCGATCACGATCAATGGAGCACCGTGATTATGTGAGCGGTGTCCGATAGAAATAACATCACTCGTGATGACGTGGCTGGTGGATAGGTTTATGTGAAATGGAGACTGGTAAAAGAAGGGGAAGGGATGGATGGGAATTCGTAGCTTTCAGCCACAATGCGATAGCAAAACTTGAAAATTTGTGCCGTAGCGGACTCGAACCCGGGCTTATCGCTTCTCTGAGTGACTCCGATTTCCAGCTTATCGCACGTTGAAAGCAGCGTCCCTCGTCCACTAACCCCCTATTCGCAAATTATTAAATTCCCTTAGGAGTTCGGACGATATTAGTGCATCCGTACTGGAACAAACGTCAAGGAGCCGCAGCGGTGTTACAGAAGTGTGTATATTTGAGTGGTGTCTCTTCTGCGGGACATGTCCGAGAGACCGAGTCGGCCAAGGCAACCTCTCATCAGAAGCGGTAAATTCGGGTTCGAATCGCGATCCGGCGCCAGTTTTCAACTTCCGCCGTTGCATTACCACAATGTCCTGTGAAGCTGGAAGTTATGATATCCCATGCACCCCTTTCCCTTCTTTTCCCATTCTGTATTTCATTTAACTACGTTACGTGTGACAAGTCGGATCAAATGTTTCGATCTATGAATTGTATCCAAAGATTCCCGACATACAGGTTGAGTCAGGAGGAAAGACACCTGCTTTGAGGGATGATAGTATTTCTGATTCCGAACAAAAAACTTGGTATGGACATATCCTCTATTCTGAATGGTTTCCAAGGGAGAAAGCGTTTAATGACATTGTTATTTATTTTCTGTATTTTCAATACTTTGTCATTTTTGACAACGTACCACAGTAGTGTAAAAGAATTCGAGACGAACAATTTGATACAGGACACTTGTGGTCTATCAAGGAGCGAAACTACCTCAAATTGGCCTACAAAAAACTACTTAAGCTGCAGCTCATACGCGACGCGTGTGATGTTCAATATTATCTCGCTCTCTTTGCGCAAGTTAGTAGCTCTAGAGACAAAAACGAATAGGACCTTTTTGTAGGAAATTTAATGTACTTTAATTCTGTAATGCGACACGTTTTCGCTAAACGCCGCGGGTTTGGAGATATTCAATAAAAAAAACGTAGAAAACGACACGGTTGTCTACAAGAAAGTAGCAACATCAGAAGACTCGTACGTACTCCAGGAGGACCTGCAGAGGATTAATGCATGGTGCGACAGCTGGCAGCTTTCCCTAAACGTAGATAAATGTAATATAATGCGCATACATAGGGGCAGAAATCCATTCCAGTACGATTATGCCATAGGTGGTAAATCATTGGAAGCGGTAACGACCGTAAAATACTTAGGAGTTACTATCCGGAGCGATCTGAAGTGGAATGATCACATAAAACAAATAGTGGGAAAAGCAGGCGCCAGGTTGAGATTCATAGGTAGAATTCTAAGAAAATGTGACTCATCGACGAAAGAAGTAGCTTACAAAACGCTTGTTCGTCCGATTCTTGAGTATTGCTCATCAGTATGGGACCCTTACCAGGTTGGATTAATAGAAGAGATAGACATGATCCAGCGAAAAGCAGCGCGATTCGTCATGGGGACATTTAGTCAGCGCGAGAGCGTTACGGAGATGCTGAACAAGCTCCAGTGGCGGACACTTCAAGAAAGGCGTTACGCAATACGGAGAGGTTTATTATCGAAATTACGAGAGAGCACATTCCGGGAAGAGATGGGCAACATATTACTACCGCCCACATATATCTCGCGTAATGATCACAACGAAAAGATCCGAGAAATTAGAGCAAATACGGAGACTTACAAGCAGTCGTTCTTTCCACGCACAATTCGTGAATGGAACAGGGAAGGGGGGATCAGATAGTGGTACAATAAGTACCCTCCGCCACACACCGTAAGGTGGCTCGCGGAGTATAGATGTAGATGTAGATGAAAGGTGTTCTACCTCGGGAACCATCAGGATAGGACGTAAGTTCATATTAAGGATTTTGCTTAGAATCACCAATAATATCACCCCTTCAAGGTTCTACTCTTCCTCTCGACTCACACAGTATATTAACTAAAATCAGTACGTCGTGCTTAGATCTTATTCCGTACCGTCACCTTCAAAGTAGTCCCCTTGCGAGCCAATATACCGATCGCAAAGTGTCTGCCACCTTTGAAATGTGACCTGGAAGTCGTTCTTCGTTAGGGTCTTTAATGCCTTCTACAGTGCCGTCTAAATCTTCTCCGTGGCGTCAAATACCGGCCCCTTTAACGTGGACGATGAAGTTTCGTCTGATGGGTACGTCCGGTAAGAGACAAGTATTATTTTCTTTTTAGTAAAAAGTACCTGAATAACGTAGAACGCATGCGGTCGTGTAATGTCATGGTGGAGTACCCATTCGTTCGTTTGCATCTTCTGTGGCAGTTGTCTCTTCACCTTACACCATTACCTTTCAGCCCGGAACTGAAATATGTCAGAGAATCAATCAATAAAAACTCCAGGGGGGAATATCAGCAATGTAAGGAAAATATATAAAGATGAGACGTTAAGTTGCAGAAAGGCACAACGAGAAAACTATTCCACATTTAGCTTCCATCCAAAGCCTTCTTCAGAAAAGAAAACACATACACATTCATTCACACAAGCACGCACACCTCACGCTCAGATGACCACCATCTCCGCTAGACCGGCGCATTCCGGTCCGAGCTGCCGGAGATTGGCGGTCATATGCGAGTCAGGAGTGCTTGCTTGTGTGAATGAATGTGTGTGTGTGTGTTTTCTTTTCTGAAGAAGGCCTTGGCCAAAAATTAAACCTGGAACTGTGTTATCGTTGTGCCTACCTGCAACTCAACGTGGCAACTTTACGGTGAGTAGCAATCTGTCTTTTCTTATATTGTTGATATTTCACAGATCGATTTTTTTCATAAGTTCTGTTTAAAATCAATAGAATTAAGCTTTAATCACTCGTCATCCGAATGCCAATATCTACTACTAAGGAAGACGAACCCGAGAGGCTAGCTATAGGCTCCTTCGCCTGAAGATGACTAATAGGAAATTTGTTGCCACAGAACGAGGCCTTGAGTCGGCTGATATCCCGAGAAGATTTCATCAGAGAGGCTACTTTCTTTGGCTGTTTTAGCTTCACTTTTCGCTTCCATTCTTACTTGCTTTTCTCCGTGTGATGTAAGTTTTGCGTACTGCCTACTTACGCAATAACAAATTAAATATTACGTACATAATTGTTTTTAATTCCATAGTATCAGATGAAATACCTCATCTGAATAACATTTTGATTACATGTGACTTTTTTGATTTTCAGAGGTCATCATCAAAGAGTTGTAGTCAGATTATTCAGTGATCCAACGATTCAAGCTTCATTTCTGCTCAATCGTTAATCATTTCTTAATAATGAACCTACGTTCGTCAATATCGCAACCCAATTACATTAATTTCTGCATTTTTTCAGTGTAAGAAGTTTATTAAACTTTTCACAGTCGAGAATCACTGGACAGTGCTGCAGACAACCAAAACTCGTTGGCCCGAGAAATTATAATTCTTGTTAATGGCGATGTGATTAACCATTAACGACGCTCTTTTTTATCTTTTCAGATCGCTAAAGAATTCTTATAATTTGCATTCATGCCGTTTACAAGTATAAAAAAATAATCCCATCGCCGTTGGAACGTGCTTTCTTGACGCGACAAAATACGCATGAGAATCTTCTAAAGCAGTTGCATTTTTCAAAGTCTTTTAGATGGAGGATACTTCATCGGAAGAAGTTTCTCTATTGAGGGGACACGTTTCAGCGTATTCCCTCAAACGTCTTAGAACATCGTGACAGAACTCTCAATTGATAGTTTGATAAGGAAGGACGAACTGTTTTGAATGATCCCGTCAATTAAAAAAGCAAGGACATGTACTCTTGACATGTCGAGGTTCTTTTCTGCCGAGGTGAAGAAGAACTATTCCATCGCGGCGACTGCTGCTTACTTTTAGGGTCTCGATATAAACACGACTTTCATCACCCACTGGCAACCTTTAAAGAAAGTTTAGTTTAACTTCTGATCGCCCTGAAGCAGTTGTGGCGCAAACTTCGCGGTAGTCCTCCTCAGGATCAGTTACTCTGATAGAATACACTCACATGTTCTCCCAAGGTACTGGGATGGTCCTTGTATGGTCTATCTACGATCTTTCCGGATACATCGCTCACTTTCTCAACAGTTCCTAGTGTGATGCCAGTTGACAATCCACTGTTGTCGCCTTTTTTACAGTACATGAACTATCTTTTTATTTGTGTAGACTTCAGTAACCACGAAAGGCCTAAGCACGCGTCCGTCGAAAAATGAGTAATTCAGATCAGTGATGGAATTACGGCGCTCGTGGGAGAATACTCGCGTGAAACATTCATAGAGGGAATAGGGCCCTACTTCGTAACGCAGAGGGGAATCGAAAGGAGCTTAACATCTTCATGAAAGGGTAGATACAATGTGTGACAATTTAAAAAATGTCAGGATATAATTTGGAAATTATTAGAAAGGGGTCCTTCCAAACATGCTTTCCAAACATGGTGCAATAAACTGAAATTTTATTCAGTTTCAGTTTATTGCATCATATGCTAAAACTCTTACCCTGGATCTATGACATGGCTCGTACACATTACAATTTTGATGTCATATAGTAGTCCACATTTCTTCATGCTAAGTATTTAGAGGCCCATTTCATTTATAGCGAACAACGTCAACATCTAACAAACAAACTAAATAATGTAATCGAAGTAACAGAAACATTTCTACATTTATGCAAGACTGAATCCCGCCATCAGCGCCGCGAAGATGTTAGAACCTCTGAACACACCTCGAGTGTTGTACGCCTGTGCGGCTTTTCTACATTAATCCTTATCCTATGCTGAGCTGTGTGTTTAGCTGCGGCTCAGCAACGCTAGAGCCGCTTCTACCCTGCAGCTATGAGACACTAGTCCGCCCTCTCTAAATACACTCCTGGAAATTGAAATAAGAACAACGTGAATTCATTGTCCCAGGAAGGGGAAACTTTATTGACACATTCCTGGGGTCAGATACATCACATGATCACACTGACAGAACCACAGGCACATAGACACAGGCAACAGAGCATGCACAATGTCGGCACTAGTACAGTGTATATACACCTTTCGCAGCAATGCAGGCTGCTATTCTCCCATGGAGACGATCGTAGAGATGCTGGATGTAGTCCTGTGGAACGGCTTGCCGTGCCATTTCCACCTGGCGCCTCAGTTGGACCAGCGTTCGTGCTGGACGTGCAGACCGCGTGAGACGACGCTTCATCCAGTCCCAAACATGCTCAATGGGGGACAGATCCGGAGATCTAGCTGGCCAGGGTAGTTGACTTACACCTTCTAGAGCACGTTGGGTGGCACGGGATACATGCGGACGTGCATTGTCCTGTTGGAACAGCAAGTTCCCTTGCCGGTCTAGGAATGGTAGAACGATGGGTTCGACGACGGTTTGGATGTACCGTGCAGTATTCAGTGTCCCCTCGACGATCACCAGTGGTGTACGGCCAATGTAGGAGATCGCTCCCCACACCATGATGCCGGGTGTTGGCCCTGTGTGCCTCGGTCGTATGCAGTCCTGATTGTGGCGCTCACCTGCACGGCGCCAAACACGCATACGACCATCATTGGCACCAAGGCAGAAGCAACTCTCATCGCTGAAGACGACACGTCTCCATTCGTCCCTCCATTCACGCCTGTCGCGACACCACTGGAGGCGGGCTGCACGATGTTGGGGCGTGAGCGGAAGACGGCCTAACGGTGTGCGGGACCGTAGCCCAGCTTCATGGAGACGGTTGCGAATGGTACTCGCCGATACCTCAGGAGCAACAGTGTCCCTAATTTGCTGGGAAGTGGCGGTGCGGTCCCCTACGGCACTGCGTAGGATCCTACGGTCTTGGCGTGCATCCGTGCGTCGCTGCGGTCCGGTCCCAGGTCGACGGGCACGTGCACCTTCCGCCGACCACTGACGACAACATCGATGTACTGTGGAGACCTCACGCCCCACGTGTTGAGCAATTCGGCGGTACGTCCACCCGGCCTCCCGCATGCCCACTATACGCCCTCGCTCAAAGTCCGTCAACTGCATATACGGTTCACGTCCACGCTGTCGCGGCATGCTACCAGTGTTAAAGACTGCGATGGAGCTCCGTATGCCACGGCAAACTGGCTGACACTGACGGCGGCGGTGCACAAATGCTGCGCAGCTAGCGCCATTCGACGGCCAACACCGCGGTTCCTAGTGTGTCCGCTGTGCCGTGCGTGTGATCATTGCTTGTACAGCTTTCTCGCAGTGTCCGGAGCAAGTATGGTGGGTCTGACACACCGGTGTCAATGTGTTCTTTTTTCCATTTCCAGGAGTGTATATTTGGCCTAGCGTCCCAGACTTGCTCTGGTATACACTTTTGACATGATTTGTAGGCAGCACCCAAGGCTCAACATAGTCTACACTAATGATTAGTATTATCTACAGTTTTAACACGACTTTACACAGCTTATCTTAGTTAATGATATTGTCTACCATTGTCTAATTCGTGTTCTAAAACCTACATTACTCTTTAATCGCCTCACGCGGAAGTTATTGTAAATTTGTCGCTCGTTGCTGCTGTTTCGGTGCGTGCCTGTCACTTCTGCTTTCTTCGCTAGCAGATCCACTGCTCGCGTCACTTTGTGCCTACACGCGGCCCATTAATTGGGTTTCGGATTCATTGGAACAAACCTTAATGTGTTTATAAGAGACTTGGCAGTAACTGAGAAACTGCGTCATCTATTAGTTACTGATTGGTAGGGTGTTTCTATAAGACCTGCTAGAGCACTTCGACCGTTTGTCATTTTCATACCTTTGATTTTGTCGAGGGCATAGAGGAGGAGGAATTCACTTCGAGCATATGGGTGAAATGAGTGCAACAACTAAATCGAAACAAGGCACCTGGATAAGACCAAAGTCCTTCAGAATTATTAAGACCTTTGGACGAATCAGACATGGGAAGACTGTTCCACCTGGTATGCAAGACATATGAGACGAGCGAAATAACCTCAGAATTCACGAATACCATAATAATTCCGGTTCCAAAGGAGACAAGTGCTGACAGTTGGAAATATTTCCGAATAATCATATTAACAAGTCAAAGTTGCAAAATACAGACGCAAATTATTTACAGAAAAAGGAAAGACTGAAAAAATAAGGGGAAGATAAGTCTGGATTGTATAGCAAAACGGGAGACAATACTGACCTTACGACTTAACTTAGAACATAAACTAAAAAAGGCAAGAAAACGTTTATTGCATTTCTATATTTACGGAAGCCTTTAGACAATATTATCTGGAATACAACCTTTAAAATTCTGGAAGTAGTAGGGATGAACTGCAGTGAGCGAAATGTTAATGTACAATCTGTGCAGAAACCAGATTGCATTTATAATAGTCGAAGGACATCAAAGGGTTGTTGAGAAGCGAGTGAGACAGGGTTGAAGTCTATCCCAGAAGCTACTCAATCTGTACACTGAGCAGGCAGTAAAGGACACCAATGAGAAATTTCAAAGGTAATGTCCAGGGCAGGAAGAAAGAATAAAAAGTTTGAGGTTTGCCGATGGCATTGTAATTCTGTCACTTGAAAATCAATTGAAGGGAATGGCTAGTGTCTTGGGAAGTGATTATAAGATGAATGTCAAAAAAAGTAAAATAAGATTAACGGAATGTAATCGAATTAAATCTGATGATAATGCTGAATTACGTCACGGAATAAGATATTGAAAGTAGTAAACGAATTCTGCTCTTTGGAATAAGCAGATGGAGCATGTTGTCGTATTCACCACATGTACTCGACACCCAACACAAATGCACCAGGAAGATACCCAACTGCCACCGAAAGTAGTTGCTGTTACGAGGTGACTTGCTTGCACGTAGCAACTACACAGGGCGAAATACTTTCAGGCAAACTACGGCAGGAATTATGGTAACATAGACGAGCAACAATTTACAAAGATTTATTGAAAGAAATTACACATTACGTATCCGTGACGAGACAGTTAAAAGTTACCTGGACTGATCAATCTTTGAAGACTGCTCTCGTTCCGTATCCAGTGAACAATGACGAACAAACACAGTAGAATGTCCAGCTGGGCTCCTCCCGGACGGCGACTGCGGATGGATTCACGATGCTTTCTTGCACGGTGCCCACACTGATGAACTAATTGTTGATACACTCTTTCTGACGGAAATCCGGAGTCCGCTTTTATACCCTTTTGGTGGATGGATGCTCACTTGGGAACTATTTGACTGACGCAAGGCGGAAGCACTACTTAGTCCGTGTTGTGGGCGCCAGCTATAGCATCTGACCATGACCACGTCACGCCCCTCTGGAATCCGGCCTTACATTTCTATGTGTGGCTGTGCAGAGGTAAAACGCTGGCTGTCAATAGCACAAACAGTGTTCCTGAAAACGAGAAATATTTTAACGCATGATATAAATTTATGTGTTTGGAACTCTTTTCTGCGGGCCGGAGTGGCTGAGCGGTTCTAGGCGCTACAGTCTGGAACCGCGCGACCGCTACGGTTGCAGGTTCGAATCCTGCCTCGGGCATGGGTGTGTGTGATGTCCTTAGGTTGGTTAGGTTTAAGTAGTTCTAAGTTCTAGGGGACTGATGACCTCAGATGTTAAGTCCCATAGTGCTCAGAGCAATTTGAACCATTTTTGAAATCTTTTCTGAAAGGGTCTGTCCGGGGTGTAGTGAAAAGTAACCGTCATCCAGTACAAGGAGACAATGGAAGTTTTAGAAATGCAGTTCTTCAGAAGAACGCTGAAGATTAGATGGCTCGTTGAAGAACTGCAGCATCGAACCATAAAGAAAAATATTGTACTTTATGACACAAATTAACTAAAAGAAGGGATCGATTGATGGAACACATTCGGAGACATCAATAAACAGTTAATTTGGCATTGGAGGGACGTATAAGGGGTAAGACCTGTAGGGGAGATCTATGCTTCAGTACATGAAGCAAGTTCCAGTGCACGTACGTTGCTGTAGAGATGAAAAGACTCACACTGGTTAGACTGCCAGGGAGAGCTACATCAAATCAGTCTTCGGGCTGAAGACCACAATAACAGAAGAATGGCGCAAGATCTACTCGTAAGATATATGTTTTCATGGTCAGTGATATACTAACAAAAATTGAACGGAAGTTGTTTCTCTTTGAGGGATGATATTCAGGAGTAAAATTGCACTTTCTCACAGAGTTTCTCCCCCAAAGTTAAATCACTGAACAGAATCCAAATTAAAGTTACAATTACTGTTTATACCTAACATTACAATGACGTATTAGTTTTAACTTTAACTTCGTTAAACGTATGCGTATGGACAAAGTTATGGATGACAAGTTGTTTCCTCTGTGAAGTATAGAGGTCTCCAATGTGTCATTTTTGGTCTTCAAAATCTTGTGTAAACATAATGAAGTCTTTATCTCGCATACTCTTCCATAGGTTGCAAGGTGAGGAATGTTGTTCCGGATTTTCGAAACACTATACTCCGTATGTCTTAGTTCCTGCGTCACAACCCGTACTGGTACACACACCATGTAATTCCCGTACAGGGGAGGACATTTTAATTGAAAGTCGCTGCTTGCACACGACCGAAGGAACATTGCCTTGTTCTTCTTGTCAACACAGGCATTGCAAAACCGTATTTCTCCGCCGATGCCAGGCGTGTGTACGAGCAGAGGATGTGACGCAGAACGACGACATATGGAAATCTAGGTGTGGCTCTGAGTCGTGCACAGATAGCCAAAGCGGTTACGGAGACCTCACGAGTAAAGCAGGATATCTGGGTTCGAGTACCGGCGAAGTCCAAATTTTTACTAAAAATGGGTCAAATGGCTTTGGGCACTATGGGACTTACCATCTATGGTCATCAGTCCCCTAGAACTTAGAACTACGTAAACCTAACTAACCTAAGGACAGCACACAACACCCAGTCATCACGAAAATTTTCACTGTCGTCATTCCCTCACACAGCTGGTCGTTCATATTCACAACTGCGAATACATTTCATGTATTTCATGACGGCTGTAGTCTTCACAGTGCCTGTTCCTTAGGACATGCAGGAACATAGCACAGTTCTTCTTAACAACGGAGGCTCTGTAAATCGTACTATCTTTACTACCGTTAACAGCTTTCATGTGTTCACAGACATAATTGTTACAATGTTTTGAAAATACTCGTTTAGTGGCTGTTATTTCTTCGTTGAAAATTTTCGTTAGATGATCGAGTAGACCTGAAAGATGTTGATCTTGTGGTGACTGTCATTTATAAGACAGCAACTGTTTGAGTTAGTAGATGAAAAAATTTGTTATCAGAACTACAAGCAATACTGTTCGTTAAGAACACGAAGCTTATCGGGGTGTTAACAATTTTTAAACCTCTGTCTTTTTAAAAAACGCGGACTTCGCGAAGCGGTGACAGAAAGAGGAAACGTCATTTCTGAGCTACTATCAAGTACTGGACTAACAGTTTTAGAGGAGCCTGCAGGAGAAGGAAACTGTCACATTTACCGTGTATCCAGTTGATAACAAAACTGGCATACTCATCCACGAGGCAGGACTGCATGAGTACAACATATTGTGCAATATTTCCTCATCGTCCTACATATTTCCTTCTCTCTTGAGGGGTGCTGATATGAATCTCCCTTTCACGAACTGAACTGTTTGTTTTTGGTTTTTCACCATAACCATAAATGATTTCAGGTGAATCCGAAGATATTTCTTAATCAAGGCCACATTTAATTTTCATCTCCATCCAACTGAGGTAATGTTCGGTGTAAAATGATCTAGATTGTGACACGAACATGTTTAACCTTACTTTCTCTACTCTGAAACGGTTGAGTTAAACCAAAGCCACAGGTTGGTTGTGTATGTGGCTGATAGAGCATGGCACAGTAGTCGAAACACGAATAAATGTTTTTCCAGAAAAGAATAAAATGCAGTCAAGTCTGAAGCTCTGCTGCGTGGTGTTGGTTAATTTTAATATCCAGGAAGTATTATAAGGAAAATGAATGTCCCCTACTCTTTGTGATCAAATCTGTATTTTGTTTACAAAATGCAACTCGATTACAGTTTTAGAATATAAGTATTTAATTTATTTTTAGAACATAAAAATTTAATTTATTATTCGGGAGTGAATACTGTCAAACTTCGGGAATTAAAATATTGTCTAACTCTCGGTAGGAGTAAAAGTTCGTCTTATTTCTTGTATCAAAACTTTCAAGTACGATTCATATGTTTAGCCGGTATTAACAGCGCTGCCAACAACAATGGATGCAGGATCATACATTGGGCCATCTGAGAAAATGAATTTGAGTAGTTAAGCCAGTAGCAGATGTTACGACTGGAGTTTTTCACTTCCTCGGATAGATTTTTCTCTGAATATACTATTTTACCAATACTGTTTCTGGTCTTTATCTGCAAATACATGTGTCTCATACATATGTAAAACGTAAGCGAACTACATTATATAAAATAAAACATATCTCATACCATTTGTGAATTATTAACTCCTGATGGTAGAGAAACCAGTTAGAGTTCTTAACGTCAAGAAAGACCAAAACGTAAAGTATGTTTCACTAAATTCTGAGAAAACTTATTACCTTGACGACAATACTGTGATGACCTTTCCAAAGAAAGGTGGCTCCTTTTATATCTCTCACATTTTTCGTATATTGGTAATATTTGCATACAATTTGTAGTGGTAAGTAAGATGTCTGAGAAAGGTAGTTCAGTCGTAGGAGAATATATTTTGTACTTACTTCACTTTATTGTAAACAGGAAGCGTGATAACTTTGTACAGAGGCACTAACTCGCTTAATCAGAAACATTAGATTTCCTTTCAGAAATGTATTTCCGTTTGTTCCCTAAAATTAGCATAATTAGTTTAGGGAGGGCTATGCGTGAAGCGTTCAAAAAATTCGAAAGCAAAATTCTGTCTACCGACTTGACAGAAAATCGTAAAAAGCTGTTGTCTTACGTTACCTCAGCAACCGGATCGAAGCCATTTTTCCAGACACTCTGTGGCCATAACGGCATTTCAGCAGAAGATCACGGGGGGGGGGGGGGGGGGGGCGTAATACTAAGCGTGCTCTTCCGAAACTATTTCACAGTCGAAGATCGTACTGTAATTCCTCCTTTAAAACAGTTGCACAAATGAAAAAATGGCTGATATCAAATTAAGTGACTGAGGAACAGAAAATAAAACTTACTGGCAGATTAAAACTGTGTGCCGCACCGAGGCTCGAACTCAGGACCGTTGTCTTTCGCGGACAAGCCCTCTACCCACTGAGCTACCCAAGAGCGACTCACTAGCCCTCCTCACAGCTACACTTCTGGCAGTATCTCGTCTCCTACCTTCCAAACTTCACAGAAGCTCTCCCGCGAAATTTGCAGAACTAGCACTCCTGAAAGAAACGATATTGCGGAAACATGTCTTTGTCACAGCTTGGGGGTGGGGGATGTTTCCGGAATGAATCCATAATATCATTTCTTCCAGGAGTGCTAGTTCTGCAAGTTTCGCAGGACAGCTTCTGTGAAGTTTGGAATGTAGGAGACGAGATACTGGCGGAAGTAAAGCTGTGAGGACGGGTCGTGAGTCGTGCTTGGGTAGCTCAGCTGGCAGAGCACTTGTCCGCGAAAGGCAAAGCGCCCGAGGTCGAGTCTCGGTCCGGCACACAGTTTTAATGTGCCAGTAAGTTTCCTATCAGCACACACTCTGCTGCAGAGTGAGAATTTCATTCTGGCATAGAAAATCAACTGAAAATCGCTCAAAAAGAGAAAATGCTGCTGGACCTGAAGGAATACCAATTCGACTCTACACCGGTACACTTAAGATCTTGCCCCTTTCCTTGCAGCAGTGTGCCGTAGGGCCCTAGAGAAGCGAAGCGCTAATAATTATTGGAAAAAAAGTACGGGCCAATCTCCTTTTCAAAATGGTTTGTAAACGGACGCACAAACTTTTAAGGCTGTATCAGTGATATCGGTCTGTTGTAGAATTTTGAAACACGTTTTATGCTCGCGCATTATGACGTTCCTGGAGATTGAAAATCTCCTCTGTAGGAATCTACATAGTTTCCGAAAACCGAGATCGCGTGACAACCAGCTCGATATAATCGTCCACGAGACCCAGAAAGCAGTAAATACAAGGGTTCAGGTGGATGCCATGTTCCTTGACTTCCGGAAGGCGTTCGGTACAGCTCTGCGTTGCCTCCTGGTGAATAAAACACGAGATTCTAACAAACAAGAACACTGTCAACGGAGCCACGCAGGATTAGCCGAGCGGTCTAAGACGCTGCGGTCATGGATTGTGCGGCTGGTCCCGCCGGAGGTTCGAGTCCTCCTTCGGGCATGGATGTGTGTGTTTGTCCTTAGGATAATTTAGGTTAAGTAGTGTGTAAGCTTAGGGACTGATGACCTTAGGAGTTAAGTCCCATAAGATTTCACACACATTTGAACACTGTCAACGGAGAGAAGTCTTCGGACGTAGAAGTAACTTCGGGCGTGTCCCAGGGGAACGTTATAGGACCATTACTTTTCACAGTATATATAAATGACCTATTAGTAAATAAATGTAACATATTGCGCATACATACGAATAAGAAATCCACTACTGTACAGCTACATTATTGATGACAAGCAGCTGGACACAGCGTCTGCCGTAACATACGCGTAACTATCCAGAGCGACCTAAAGTGGAATGACCATATAAAACAGATAGTGGGAAAAGCAGACATCAGACTCAGATTCATCGGAATAACATTAAAGAAATGTAACTCTTCCACGAAAGAAGTGGCTTATAAAGCGCTTGTTCGCCCGATTCTTGAGCATTGTTCATCTATCTGGGATCCCTATCAGGCAGGACTGATAGAGGAGATAGAGAAGATCCAACGGAGAATGGCACGTTTCGTTCACGTGATCGTTTAGCTGGCGAGAGAAAGTTACGGAGATGCTAAACAAACTCCACTGGCAGACGTTACAAGAGAGGCGTTGTGCATCACGGAGAGATTTACTATTGCATGTTCGCGGCAGCACTTTTCAGGAGGAGTCGGACAACATATTACTTACCCCCACACACAGTCCGCCCCAGTAGCTGAGTGGTCAGCGTGGCGGATTGCCGTCCTCTGGGCCCGGGTTCGATTCCCGGCTGGGTCGGAGATTTTCTCCGCTCAGGGACTGGGTGTTGTGTTGTGTTCATCATCATTTCATCCCCATCCGGCGTGCGGGTCGCCCAATGTGGCGCCGACTGTAATACGACCTGCGATATGGCGGCCGGACCTGCCCCGCGAGGGGCCTCCCGGCCAATGACGCCAAACGCTCATTTCCATTTCCACCCCCACACACACATCTCGCGTATTTACCACGAGGAGAAAATTCGAGAAACTTGAGCCAATACAGAGGCTTACCGACAATCAGTCTTCCCACTGACCGCAAGTGGAAGAGGGTTGGAGGGACCAGATAGAGGTACCGAAAGTACCCACCGCCACACACCATTAGGTGGCTTACGGAGTATGATGCAGATGAAGATAACGTCGGAAATTCCACAGTGCTTTTCCCGGATGACGCTGAGAGAAGACACAACGCTGTAAAGTTGTAGAGAAATGTAGGAGGATCAGTACAGGATCGACGCTTGGTGCAGGGAGTGGTAAACATAACGTTTTACAAATATAGAGAAGGACTCTTTACTGTTGACTACATGACTGCTGAACAAGCGTTTAATTCTATGAAATGTCTAGGAATAAGCGCTTGTTTGGGGCGCCTTGTCACGGTTAACGCGGCTCCCACTGTCGGAGTTTCGAGTCCTCCCTCGGGCATGGGTGTGTGTGTGTTATCCATAGCGTAAGTTAGTTTAAGTTAGATTAAGTAGTGTGTAAGCCTAGGGACCGATGACCTCAGTAGTTTGATCCCATAGGAACGTACCACAAATAAAAAAAAATTAAGTGCTTGGAGTGATTTGAAGTCGAAGGAGCACATACAACTAACAGCGGGTACGGCAAATGCAGGCTGAGATTCATTGGAAGAATCCTCAGGAAATGCAGTCCATCAACAAAGAAAGTGTCTTACAAAACACCCGATCGACCAACACTTGAATATTACTCTTCAGTCTGGGATCCGTAGCAGACTGTATTGAAAGACGAAACAGAGAAAATCCAAACAAGAGCAGCACGTTTATTTACGAGTTAACCTACAAAGCACGAAAGGATCACGGAGACGCTCAGTCAACTCCAGTGGCACACGCCACAATGCAGGTGTTCTGCATCACGGTGAAGTTTACTGTTAGAGTTCCAAGAGCGCACGTTCCTAGGAGAGTGGGCCAATATATTGCTTCCTCCTATGTATCTCTCATGAAAACACTATGAAGATAGAATTAGAGAGTTTCGAGACCATACAGAAGCTTACCAGCACTCGTTCTTCCTGCGACTCGTCCGTGACAGGAACAGAAAAAGAGGGTACTCACACTGGTACACAAAGTACCCTTCGCCACACACCGAAAGGTGGCTTGCGTAGTATAGATGTAGAGGTATTCTAGCTCTGATAAGCGAAACTATCTACGTTTCAGACTTACTCCTTTATTTTTAAAATTACACATTGCATTGATTGCATCATAACGCGCAGTCTCTCTACTTTCATGGATATTTTATCCTCATTTTGGGTTGGGTAAATTTGGTTTCATTGCATGTATAATAAATGTAGAAAATGTTTTCTCTTACTTTTTGAAAAATGCTGGTACAGAAGGGTGCTTAAATGATATATCTTCCTTAACTTCTTTACGGACATAGACACAACATACAAATACGGAAGTTGTTGCATGATCGTTCAGACGGACACCTCAGTACTGATTCAGATGTATTTTCATAACTCTTAATGAGTCGGTTCTTCTCCGTCGTAAGGACTTTCGATTTATTGTTCTCATTTCTATCACCATCTTTAGGTGCAAAAATGACAAATTAAAACAGTGGACCAAAGCCGAACTTAGATATAAGGTAGCAAGATCAGAGAGAGCTTAACATCCAGTCATTGGAGGTGGAGCAGAAGGACTGGAGAAGGGTAGCGTTTTAAAAGAATCATCCCGATATTTCATTAGGATTTGGCTGCTTATAAACATTGTAACAAAACAAAGCCAAAATTTTAAAACTTTTTATCTTGTCTAATACGAGTGACCTCACTTCATGTCATAAATTCTTGATAAGTAATATGTACATACGCCAAACTTTTGAACTTAAAATAGAGAAAAATAAATACAGTGGTATGACTAGACTATTTGCATGCATGTGAATGCTAACGATGAACTATAAGCTGGACAGAATAGAGTTATGTCAAAGGGGGATTATTAGAAAAATCTATGGATACAGATGTTTGGAAAATGAGGAGTAACTATGAGTCTACGAGAGTATCGGGGAAATACCAGAAGTAATGGAAAAATGTTCTTTGGACACCTCCACCGGATGAATGAGAATAGACCAATGAAATAAATATTACTCTGTTTCTGGATAAAGGAAACGACAACAGTTTGAATTACAGACATAAGAAAAGAAATAGAAAGAATCAACATCAAAGAATCAAAAATAGCAAAAAGAAACATTTAGAAGAATAAGATACAGCACTTAGTACTCTTTCAAAACAGAAGAAATAAGAAAACGGTAACAACGTGAACAGAAGAAAGGATAATCCACATGGGGAGAAAATGAGGAAGTAGTGGAAAAAATGGGAAATAACGAAGAAAGAAAAGTAACAAAAGTCATTACGTAATCCTCGTTGGTCAATGTGAAGATAAAAAACATGTTGTTTTGTGGTCTTCAGTCCTGAGACTGGTTTGATGCAGCTCTCCATGCTACCCTATCCTGTGCAAGCTTCTTCATCTCCCAGTACTTACTGCAACCTACATCCTTCTGAATCTGCTTAGTGTATTCATCTCTCGGTTTCCCTCTACGATTTTTACCCTCCACGCTGCCCTCCAATGCTAAATTTGTGATCCCTTGATGCCTCAGAACATGTCCTACCAACCGGTCCCTTCTTCTTGTCAAGTTGTGCCACAAACTCGTCTTCTCCCCAATTCTGTTCAATACCTCCTCATTAGTTATGTGATCTACCCATCTAATCTTCAGCATTCTTCTGTCGCACCACATTTCGAAAGATTCTATTCTCTTCTTGTCTAAACTATATATCGTCCATGTTTCACTTCCATACATGGCTACACTCCATACAAATACTTTCAGAAACGACTTCCTGACGTTTAAATATATACTCGACGTTAACAAATTTCTCTTCTTCAGAAACGCTTTCCTTGCCATTGCCAGTACACATTTTATATCCTCTCTACTTCGAGCGTCATCAGTTATTTTACTCCCCAAGTAGCAAAACACATTTACTACTTTAAGCATCTCATTTCCTAATCTAATTCCCTCAGCATCACCCGATTTATTTCGACTGCATTCCATTATCCTTGTTTTGCTTTTGTTGATGTTCATCTTATATCCTCCTTTCAAGACACTGTCCATTCCGTTCAGCTGATCTTCCAGGTCCTTTGCTGTCTCTGACAGAATTACAATGTCATCGGCGAACGTCAAGGTTTTTATTTCTTCTCCATGGATTTTAATTCTGACTCTGAATTTTTGTTTTGTTTCCTACTACTACTACTTATAAACTTTCGCCTAAAAATAACAATGAAGACCAGTGCATAGGTATTTATCAGAACTGTAGCAACGTTTGTAATACTCGACATTTTCGGTGACGCAATCTAGCAATCAGATGGTCTCAGAACATCCCTAAACATTTCAATCATTGATCGTGTTTCATTCCTGATCGGATAATACATGTTGTGTTCCAGCCGCAACCTCGAAAGTGATAGTATCAGTGTACAGTGGCACTGTGGGGGCGAGAAGATAAACTCCTGCAGGGAGTCGTAGAGTCTTGTTGCATTTCCTCTGTAACCTTGCACAGTTGGTGCAATCTGTGTCAGGTGTAATGTGTATTTATGTACCGCGTCCTCCACCTTTTATGTTTTCCCTCACATCGTAGCTAATACCGGCAAGTACTTAATAAACAGCATCATACAGCTATTAATTCACGCTGCAATTCACGTCGGGTAGTATAAGAGAAAGTGCCGTCTTGTAGGTGACGACACACGGCGGAGTTAAAACAAATGTTGTGTTGGGAACTAATGTTCGCCTTCCTTCATCAATCTACTTCCCACTCCGTGCCCTCTTCTCACTCGCTACGTAGAACCTTTCTCGATTTCCTTCCATAACCAGTACAGCCCAACTGATATTAGGCTCTCACTATCAACTTTAATGGTTAAAAGACAGTTTTTATTGCAAGGTTAGTGAGGGTAACATCAGGTTCCTTAGCACTAGTTCTGTCGTTTCCGAAGGGTAGCCATTTTAAATGGACTCTCTACATCTCATTGTCAGTGTCCGCGAAGCGACTTAGTTCGTGTATTTCTCTTTGGTTCCTGGTAGATTTTGAATCACTACCGCAACAACAATTCATCCATTACGGCCACGAACTCGACTCTGAGGTAAAATACGTTCATTTGATGCAAATGGCACGTGGACTTTACATTCCTTAAGTTCGTGTACCTACATTTCGCAAACGTAAAATTTCACTTTCCTCAGAAATGTCTTGGATTGTCGTCCCTTGCTTATTTATGGAAACTGCAAGCGATAATAACAATGAATCTTCTTGACAAATGAAAATTGTGTGGCGAACATTTACTATAATACGAGCATGTCGTAGAATTTAGTTGGTGTTTCGAAGAATAAGAGACAGTTACCAGCAAACTAAAGTTGCTAGTCGGACGTTTTCGTTTCGTAGAAAGTTACTCGCGGAAGATAAGGATCTAAGTTCTAATTTCGGTCGTACGGACACTTTTAGCCCATCATAAAGTTTTATTTGCAAGGTACATTTACAGTCGCGAAAATAGTTTCGTTTTGAAAAGGAAAAAAAGAAACAGCTATACTCTTTATCCCAGGTGTGAGACGTCTTCGAGGTGGTCAGAAAAACGTCTGTGGATGTGGGGAGATGTACTAGCAGCACGAGAGTTCGAATTGGACAGTGAAGTACGTTCGGACGACTCATTTACTTACAGTGGTATACACGAAATACAGCGAAGAAGTTTAACTCATGATCTCTTATTAGCTACGAATCGCCGATCCCTGCCAACACCTTACGTTGCACCATTCACCGATTCTGACATAAAACATACCGTAAAGTGAACCTCCTATAAATCCACTACAATTTTTCCTCATTTCATGATTCCTTTGAAATCTTAGAGAAACGTACACTTTGCCTTTGTTCCTAACGAGTGATTACGTTCATTGACACCGCAATCATATTCTGGAGGACCAGTGTTCAAATCCCTCTCAGGCATTCAGATTTAGATTTTAAGCGGATTTCCTGAATCACGCACGTCGAATGCATCGATTATTTCTTCAGAAGTCCAAAGCTGATACCCATTCCTGCCCAGCAGACCTCATGTAATTAAGGTAAAATATGGAGAGTAGATTATTTGTATTAAGAATATACTTCGTTGAGATGAACTGCTATGTGATGATTGACTTTCACACTGTGCCTAATGGTGATGTTGACATAATTCACAGGCTCGTAAATGATTCAGTGGGGATCCTGGCAGAGTCGCAAATGTACCAATTCAATAATGGCCACTTGTCGTCACTTCCGGCCTCAACTTCTCACATCCTCATGCAGCCTCGCCAGAATTCCAAGCTCCCCATCATGCACCACCTTGTTTTAGCTCTATATTCTGTAGTCTGAACACCATCTCAGAGGCCACTTACGGTGACACCGCTCTACACTCCGGTAGAGTGAACGTGCCTCCTGTGTTCTGCACTCTTCGGTGACTGTAGAGGATCTATGATAATATGTTTTCTATACTGGTACTGTGAGATAAAAATTCTAGATGATGGAAGTAATCTCCAATCCCAAAATACTATAACGGAAAATTGCTATAGAATTCAGAAAAACATATATCAAGTTAGAAGGAAACTATTCACACTTGTAGAGTGTGGGAGTATTTATAAAATGTGTTGCTACATAGTGAAGTAGTGAAGTAGGAGGTTTACAACTGCGTTGGTTTATTTATTTAGGTCCATGTAATTTTAAACTACATCATTAAATGTGTGTGCCGGACCAAGGCTCAAATTCTGGAGCTTTGTCTTACGCGGGCAAGTGCTCTACTGACTGAGTTGCCCAAGCACGAGACGGGACCAATCCTCATAGCTTCACTTCCGTCATCATTTCATCTCCTACCTTCCAGACTTCACGGAAGTTCTCTTGTCAAAACTTCCATGGAGATGAGGTAGTGGCGGAAGTAAAGCTGCCGGCCGCGGTGGTCTCGCGTTTAAGGCGCTCAGTCCGGAACCGCGCGACTGCTACGGTCGCAGGTTCGAATCCTGCCTCGGGCATGGATGTGTGTGATGTCCTTAGGTTAGTTAGGTTTAAGTAGTTCTAAGTTCTAGGGGACTGATGACCACAGATGTTAAGTCCCATAGTGCTCAGAGCCATTTTTTTGGAAGTAAAGCTATGAGGACCTCTCCTGGCTGGATCTTCAGCAGCTCAGTCGGTAGAGCACTTGCGTGCTGAAGAGAAAGCTCCCGAGATCTAGCCTCAGTCCAGACATGGTTTTAGTACTGCAGGGAGTTTCGTCTCAGCACACACTCCATTGCATAGTGAAATTTTCATTCTAGAGCAATTAAGATTTTGTGCCTTTTTAAATTTTTAACTTAGCACAAGTCAGATATTTCAAGGATCTTAGAATTCGATGAAAGGCACTTGGTTCATTTACAAGAGATAAATTGGCTATCGACTTGTTTGACATACTATGAATACTATCACATCTAGCTCAAAATGCCAGAAAATACGAAGACAGTTTGTGTGTGGTATCAGTGAGAATGAACACGAGATAAGAGGCTTAGTCCGGAAATTAAATCAACGGGGGAATTGAATTATACCCGTATATGAGTTATTTCCTGAGTCATCTCCTTTTTATCCCATGCCATTGTCATCGAATCACATATCATTTTATTTCAAATCGTGTCATCACATCTCAGCACCATTCTCAACATACGTAATTCCATATAACTACAGTAGTCACCACCATATAGAAGGACTCCTTTTTTTTTTTCAACCTCCGATCGGTCGCGAAATGACAAGCATAGTGAAAATCAAAAATGCTTTGTTTGCAACGTCGAGCTACGTCTTCAAACTACATCTCTACATAGCCGCCACTCCGACCTAAAGTTTCGTCGTAGCATAATAGTAACTTCCAATTCCCTCGTCATAAAAGGGAGTCGCCAGTTATTTCCGCCAATTCCCTACACCGGTCTGCAGCTCGTTGTCTGTCCGAAAATAATATCCATGTAGCCAACTGTTAATGTGAGCGAAGAGACGGAAATCATGGGAGCCAAGTCCGGCCTGTGTGTTGTGTGATTAAACACTTTGTATAGAAAATGCTGCAGGAGCGTCGTTGTAGCATCTGCAGTGAGCGGCCGAGCGTTGCTACGGAGAAACACGTGCATGTCAGTTATGTTACGTGGGCTGCCTGAAAACTGGCGGAACCTTCCGGCAAGAAGAAATCGAATAACTGGACTAGTCGAGAGATTGTTTTTCTAGGCATCCTTATGTGCTCATCGTGTTCTCAGAACTGAAATGTACGACATGACGCAATCAGCAGGCACCCTAAGACACTATGCAACACATCTGGGAAAAGATGCGTCGGATTTTCACTGTGATTTTAGTTTCGTGACACATCGAAGACTGAAAAAAAAAGCCCTCGTATATCGTATTATAATTATCTGTACTTCTACAGCATTGATATGGCCACTGACATTGAGTTTGGTATCTGCTTTTACGTCAATGGTCACCATCCTGACACCATCGAATTCCGACAGTTCCTGGCAGACGATACACGAGACATTCAAATTCGGTTTATGAATGCGAAACCCACTGCGCATTTCTTCCTTCTATGCAGAGTGTAGATCACGTTACACCAACGAACTTCCTGCGGCTGTGTGGAAATATTAGCCATTTGCACATTGAGGTATGAGAAAACTTCATTTCAGCGTCTTTTTTTCCATGATGCTTTCATAGTAGTGAAGTTTTTATAGACAACACTATATCTAAAAGAATGTAAGAACCACGTTCTTTGAAAACTGTGTACCTTGTTCTTTACTTATGTAAGGCTTCTAGCTTATTTTTGTCATTCAGTAGAAGTGATGTGTGTTCTCTTTTTATTCAAGGTTTCTTAGTTCATATCTACAATAGATATTTTTCAGAGGTCTTCAATAGTCGATATGTTACACCACAGAGACTCTGAGTACAAACAATGTGATCTTTGGATGTCAATAACATTGTCATTGCCAGTATAGCATACGGTGAGAAGTAATTCAAAGAGCGGTCTGGAAATAGCTAGCAGAACACAGAGGTGAAAACGCAGAGGATGGTGCTTTTTGGAAATAAGATTTTGTAAAGTCTGAGGTGAGAAGTTTGAAGATATTCAGGTAATGTTGTCACTGCATTGCTTACTCACGCGTAATTTATCATGAGATGAGAAAGGCAATAACTGTGTTAGTGATTTTTTGGCACTTTCCACTATATGGCTAGAGCGTTCCACATTGTTCACAGATGTAGAGTATGCCGATATGGTATTTGCGTACGAATTACTTCGTGGAAACACTGCTGCTGCTTGTCGAGAATTATTTCCGTGTAGAGAATATTCCGTAACCGCATAGTGCAAGATTCATCAGTGTTCACTCGTGTTCTCGTCACATTGGTGCAGTAAGTGGTAGCTATATCTCATCCGAAAATGCAAAGCAGAAGAATGTGGGTGAAGTAGAAGACATTATTCAGTTGATAGAACGCAGTCTTTCAACAAGAATACATTGAATTTATATATGTATCGGCGTTTCAAATACAGGAATATGGCGGACATAAGTAGGGTCTCTGTTGTTACCATTTGCAGCAGATTTAACGCCTTTCGGAAAAAGTAAGGAAGGAAGGAAGAGTAGGGTGTAATATCCCGTCGACAAAGAGGTCATCAGAGAAGGAGCACAAGCTTGCTTTGTGTCAAAGATTGGGAAGGAAATAGGCCAATTCGGGGTAAACAAAGAAAACCTGAATCTGGGTGGTCGGACGCGGATTAGAACAGTCGTCCTTCCGAATGCGAGTCCACTGTACTAATCAGTGTACCGCCTCAATCGGTCAGACACCTTCGAAATGGAAATGAAGGTAGACGATTGGAATTTTGTGGTTGGCCGACTCCAAATTGCCAAGTGTTCCCACTAATACTGTCTGCCGGAAAAGCTACTCCCCGCTCTTGACGGTATCAACAAGACTCGAAAGTCACGTTGGAGGCCCGACGAAAATCCACGTACCTTTATGGAGAAGTGTTTCCTAGAGTGCTTCTCTATAAATGTGTGGTGGGGTGTGACAGACAATCTGTTGACTTGTTCTATTGTGTTACCACATCGTCTTATAGGGTACATTATCCGAACTTTCTTAGAAGCCAACTTCCAGCATAACAGGAAGATGTCCATGATTTACAAGTAGCGTAGTATAACTAATGTAGGTACCGTAAACTATCGTGAGCAGACGTGGCCAATTAAGATCCGACCAGCGTTACCGGTATGTTAGGTATGTTGCATACCTATCGGGCGTTACCTCAGTTTGATCGTTTTGTTTACGTGTGCGATCGGTGTCTTACTCAGTCGAACGAGCGATGCCACACTGGACGGACCGAAATATGCACGCGCCCAAAGGAAACAACCTTGGCCACGCATGAGTTGCCCGATCGCCGTCCGGCGAGGCTTGCTGTGTTGCTAGCTACATTGGGCGCTTCACTTACGACACCCTGGCAACGACGGACGGACAACGGTTTATGACGAACCAGGCAACGGGCATGGTACACTTAGCAGTAGCTTGCGCACAGGACGACGGAGCACCGGCGCCCCGCCTCAGAGACGTCAGACCTCGCCAACTCAGACACAGGTCGCGGTCGGGAACCCGGCAGGCGAAGTCAGGCGGGACCCATACACCAGAACCACACACTCCTCCTTCCCAGACAATGCAAGAGCTGTCGACGGTATTACCCAGGACAAACAACCCTAAGATGAACGTTCTGAAGGACTCGCAGCTAGACGTGAAATAATGCCACTTACTGCCGATAGTGGAGAGGATATCGCACTTAGTGGAGCTGAATCGACAGTTACCAGTTCACTCAGATTCTGAGCCACCGAAAATCTTAGATGACGACGCTCAACCACCCAGTGAGGACGAAGACCAGGAGTTTCAGCGTGTTGTCCAGCAACTGTCGGAAGAAAACCGCAAAAACTCGCATGTCGCGGAGGACATCGCGAAACGAGAGCACCCTATACTCACGTAAAACAAATTCTCACCGCTACAGTCTGACGACGATCAGATGGAGGTGTCAACAGAACAGAGAGCAACTTGAACGAGCAACTCAAACGGTGCACCGACCCAAGGCCCTCCAATACCACCACAGAGGATAACCACCTATTACCATCCAATACCTACTCCAGAAAGGTGAACTGAGAAAACATGTTGAAGGACCCGTAAGGATGACTCACAAGAGCGATAAAATCAAATATCATTTCTCATCATTGGCTGACCAGAGGATTGGCCTGCTGTTTTTCGAGGATTCAAAACTTCCATTATTTACAAACCAATCGTTAACTGACAGTTAGTCGTTATCAAGTACCTTCCCGCGGAAATCACTGAAGGGGAGATAGCACAAGCTCTGTACAATATTGGTATGTAACAAGCCGCGGTCATCAATTAAAATCGAGAAAGAGAAAACCAGTGAGCCAATACCACAGCCAATCAATTGTGTGACCCTGCCAGCAGGCCCAGCCAGCGAGTCAGAATATGACGTTAAACATCTTCTCGACACCAAAGTGGAAAAGTACCAAAGTGGCAACTGAAACATATCAATCAAAGGAGGAGCCTGTACAATACAGAACCCACACGGCCAATTATTGCCACTTGCTACCACAGTATGTGAATTGCATGGACCACCACTAACCTCTAAACCAAAAGGGAACATGTGTAAATTGTGATGACGAGCATCGTGTTATATGGAGAGGATGCTTCAAATTTCAGGAGGCACTGCGGATATACGCTGTGCAGGAGCAAGCAGCAAATACCAGACAATAACCGGTTGTGAGCCCCCCCCCCCCCCCCCCAAGTGAATGTTGCCAACGGAAAGGGATATTCGACTTCACGTCGGAGAACGACGACCTGCACAGCCGCCTGGCACCCTTCACCTTGTACCAGATAACAACAACCTATCGCAGCTACATCGGACGCACATTCACAGGTCGACTTCACGGAAGTCAGGAAGTTGGTCTCCAGCGTAAAGAATTTTTAGCGACTCTCCGTCAGGAGAGACACTACGAAAATGTAATGAGGCACCAGACTACCTATCAAAACTAATCACCTTAGTAGACGGAATTATGAAGATATTCACCCCCAGTAATGGCCCTTAGACGAACAAGGCTGGATAATCTTTCACTCTCTATAGTCAACACAATGACGTCTACAATAAGAATTTTGAATTCGAGGATTTCCTTACGTATTTTCAAATCAATATTCTCTTCCCGACGAAAACGCATCTTCTCCCACCCAACCTTTCAATATATACAATACGAAGGGATAGCGGACGGACAGAGCAAATAGCCAGCTACATCTACATCTACATCTACATGATTACTCTGCAATTCTCATTTAAGTGCTTGGCAGAGGGTTGATCGAACCACAATCATACTATCTCTCTACCATTCCACTCCCGAACAGTGCGCGGGAAAAAGGAACACCTAGGCCTTTCTGTTCGAGCTCTGATTTCTCTTATTTTATTTTGATGATCATTCCTACCTATGTAGGTTGGGCTCAACAAAATATTTTCGCATATGTATCAACCGATCGATAGCACACGTTCCTCTCGCATTGCCATATTTTACATCTCTGGAAACAACTGCAGTTAAAATCTCCACTTGTTTTGGCATCATTACATTGTTTGCGGCGTATCTTAGCCCTCAGAGACCATTTGTCGAGAACGACCTTCGGTTGCTATTTGCTCCACAATGAGAGAGTTCTGCTCTGCTGGGATTTCAACGCTAAGCACTTCGCGTGGAATTCTCATCGTACCAACCAACAAGGGAACCAGCTGTGCAGCTTGGAGGAACGATTGGAAGCTATCACGTTCCGACTGGACGATTCAACTCACGTCCCGAGCAATCCAGCTCACAGACCCTATTTGGTGGACATGGCTATCGTGAAAACTTCATCCTCAAACCATTAACGATCCGACGACTGACCATAATCCAGTGGTCGGTAATATCACAGAGGCGCTGGGAACGTACCCCCTTCAGACCACGAACTGTGACTAGTACCAAGCGTCCTTTAGCAACATCGTTTACCCCACAATAGACGAATCGACAACAGACCTTATAGAGGAGGTCATCTCTGCATTGCCTGAAAGATATGAAGAGCCTACCGTTAGGTGTCGGTCATAACTGAGGGGGGTGATTTCTACAGTAAAGAGTTTCACCACTGCTCCAAGACTTGAAGAACCTTAAAAACAGGGTGCGTAAACGCTGGCAGTGGTACCGTAACCCCAAGGCAGGCCCTCCGAAACCCAATACCAGCGAAAGTGGCGCTTCTGGAACCAGAGGGCCCCTTGTTTGACCCACTGAGCAAGGCACAGCATTTTTGCCACGACGTATGCGGTAGAGAATGTCTTAACCCATGAGCATGCCGCCGAAGAGGAGGAGCTAAGAATACGATGCCAGGTAAATGACATCTGACGAATGGGACGACACACGGAACCACTACTGACGACACCTGCGGAGATCCGTTAGATTGTACGACGACTTGGCAACCACTCAGCCCATGGGCCAGATGGTATAACGAACGAACAGTTGAAGAAGTTACCGTGAAAATCACTGGTGCTGATAACCCGCATGTTTACAGCTGTCTCCTGCTAGGATACTTTCCTCTGAGTGCAAGACTGCTCGCATAATACCACTACCAACACCGGGGAAAGACTATCGCCAACCGCAAAATGGTCGGCACATCAGCCTACTGCCAGTAGTCTCCAAATTACTGGAATGGGTCATATTCCAACGACTTTGCGCAACAATCACCGAAGGGGATGTCATATGCCCGACCAGTTCGCCTTCCAGCCACGACTGTCAACCGAGCTCCAGCTTCTTCGGATTACACACAATATACCATATAATATGGACTACGTGAACAATACAGCCGCTGCGTTTGTCTGTGTTGGAAAGGCATGTGATCGAATATGGAAAAATAAGCTGGTCACCAAACTGCACGACGTTCCCACCGTTACGAACTACTGCAAAAAATTATTGACAGCTATCTTCAAGATAGGCGCTGCTTTGTTCAAATTGATGGTCAGCGGTCCAGCATTCAACAGCTCAACAGCTGCCGGAGGGCATCACTCAAGGCTCTGTCTGTTCGAGAGTCTATTAATCCTGTTCGTGAATGACCTGCCATTACTTCCACAAGTCGTCCTTGCGCAGTTCGTGGACGATAGAACGATCCTCACCAACAGTCAAAGAGTCGATGCAGGGACACGGGGCTTAAAGCGTCAGCTTACACTTATTCCGTTATGGACAGCAGCAAACCGGATTACGCTGAATGCAGAGACGATGCAAGTCATTACGTCTACTTGCCGTCGGCCCGAAATCCGAGACCGTCTCACACTGCACAACATCGCACTCTCTTGGACAAATCGTGTGAAATACTTGGGAGTGATATAGGACAGGAAACTTCTTTTCAAGGATTACGTCCAGGGAAAATGCAACAACACCATGCACTTGTTTCACATACAATATCCACCGTTGTCGAGTCAACATCTGAACGTGACGACCAAACTATGCCTCTACCAAACAACGATCCCGCCATCAATTTTATATGGATGTTCCTCCTGGAGGATCACCTGTAACAGCAGTGTCAAACAGCTGCGAACTATACAAAACCGGTGCCTTGTAGCACCTAGATGGGCAAGGATCATTGATTTCCACTGGGAACTGCACATGGAGACCATCGGGGAAGCAATCGCTATCATCCACACAAAAACCTCATTGAAGCATTAAGACTCACTACGGGAGACATCTTGATTACGCCGGGTCTGTCGCACCTGAAAGTTCTCCGTGCCACCATCAAGTCACCACAATCAAACGTCAAAGTAGTGTATGTTTACAAACAAAAAAAGGAGAAAAAGTAATGTAACTTTGTGTGACAGAAATGGGAAATCAGCTGAAACAGTATGTAACAGTACATGAAACATAATAAAATAAGCAACGCTCCTTTCCTCCCTTACATTTAGGAAGTCCAGCTACGAGGTGATAGTACTTCTGTGAAACCAAACAAAACACAATAAAAGTCAGTGTGTTATTAGATTCATCTCATAACCGGAAGCACTGAACCTTACAGAAACTGAGCGAGGATATATAAAGGGCCGTGTAGCCTACGGTACATTAGTAAGCGACTAACGTTTTTCAGAATGCATCATCGTTTGGAAGTGTGGGAATTGTGCAATGCAAGGACCATCTAAAACATGACAGAAGCTACCTGTGAGTACTGTGGAACCATATGTATATCATAAAACAGTGGCTACTCGTCTACAAGATAACCTCCAAAAGTATAGACTGTCCACAATCTATCAAATGTGTGGCTCGGGAACGTTAACAGGGATCAGGAAGAATTTCAAGGGGCATTTCTGAAACAACTAATGTAACGTCGATGTCTGTTATGTTTTCTGCCTTACTTGATGAGCAATCTAGTATCTCGAACACCAAATCATCAGTTCCATCGACCACTCCTACAACAGTTTCTGACAGACGTAGAAAAAGTCGTCGCAAGAGCTGTTCGTGCTTCAGGAGCCTCGTTGTCAATACTGGAAAAAAGCTTTTCATTTCATTCGTTCCAGCTACGATCCACGGACCCACCATGCTACCAAGCTATGAGTACCACGTTGTCCAACGTTGAATATCAACGTGTTCACGCTGTTGTCACAAAACTAAACTTTCAAATGCTCTCGATGATGGATGGGCAGATGTGTCCGGACACCAAGTGATTAATTTCATTCCCACAACACCAGACCGAATTTTCTTCAGGAGTATTCGTCCTGATGAGTGCAGAGGAACAGCACAATTAAGGATTTAAAATACCAGTTCTAGCTACAAGCATGAATACTTTCTTCCAGCAGAACGGGGCTCCCTGCATGCTCTAAGCGTTAAGTGACGTCTGTTCCAAACGGTAGGATTACCGGAAGATGGGTCA
The DNA here is from genome assembly GCF_023864345.2 of Schistocerca serialis cubense. Classification (NCBI taxonomy): domain Eukaryota; kingdom Metazoa; phylum Arthropoda; class Insecta; order Orthoptera; family Acrididae; genus Schistocerca; species Schistocerca serialis. The sequence continues at coordinate 210,505,949 of NC_064641.1, forward strand.
CGTTTCTTGGTCACCACTTTAAATTTTTGATTTTGGTGATGACTGAAGGGTGACGTTTCAGCAGAAAAAGTGAACACAAGAGACGAATTGATCGTTTGGATTATGAGTAATTCTGTTCTTTAAATTTAAAAAAAATCAAGGCAACCTCAGTAGAGCTACACTTAGTGTTGTCAAGAGAACTCTAAAATGCATCGGAGTCGGAGGAGGGATTTAAGAAAATCAACTTTAAAGTTAATCATTTGTCTTCGCTTAACCGCTTCTGTCAGTATTCGTGTGGGTTACATTCTGTGCAAAAGTAAAACTTGAATACTTATTACATGGAATGTTTCACTTAAATTAGTTCATACTATCACCTCGTATAGTTATTACTATTACTCCTGAAACACCCTGTACATGCCAGCCAAGTTGTGAAGGGAACGGATATGTACGACGGATGCCTGTAAGATAAAATGCATTCAGAATGCGCAACACTGCTTAATTTCCCAGATGCCAGTAATTGTGAGTTTCATTCGATCTTCAGTACTAAAAGACTGTTCAGAAATGTGAGGTACATCACTTAATTCCAACCACAATTTATCCTCCTTGACATGGCTAGAGCCAACATCCTCTTCAATCCGGGAGAGCATTGATTTCGTAATACGATTCAGAGCAAGTGCCGTCTGAGTCCAGTCACATTAATGTGACTACTGCCTATGTTCAACGTCAACGTGCAATAACCACTCACAGACAGCAGGTGGCAGCACTAGCAGTGAAGGGTGTATAAAGCGCGTCGGGGAACAGTAATTAGTGCAGTCGTTGCAATGCGGAAACGCAGCGATTTATTTGACGTCAAAATTGTTATTGTCACTGGCTTTCGGGCCATGGATAGAATAATTTACGAAAGGGCTAACTGTGTAAACAGTTGGCGTGTCGAAAACGGGCGGCGAGGCTACTGTGGTGCCCCACAGGCACATATGATGTGGGTGGAGGACAGCGTCGAACTGACCGGCAACCTACCGTCCAGGTGAAACACGGAAGGAAGGTAGATTGGGTTTAACGTCCCGTCGACATCGAGGTCATTAGCCGTGATTGAAAAACGTTCTTGCAGTCCAACAGCAACACTATTTCACAAATTCCGGCCACATTCACTGGATGCCCCAGTCCAAATCACCGTCATGCGTTGTGGGCTGAATTTCGTGCGTCTGTTTTACCTCGACTCCAGCTACGTTCTACACAGTGACCTGAGAGGCAACAGAGGCAGCGACATCGCCACCGCAGTTCGTAGATCTGCAGTCCGGCATAAAGGGAAGCTGCGACTGCCACAACAACACTGTGTGACGTAAGCTAACCTCCAAGGTTCCATCTGGAATTGGGTGTGCAACGTGGTACTAGGTCGTTAGTCGCACTATTCCAACAAACTCGAAACTCTATTCATTTCACCTACTCCGATCAGGTGACTGCGTCATGTGTACCGAAGAGGACACTATCGAGCATCACTTTCGGTGCCGCAAATTTCGTCAAATCTGGGCTACTGCAAGAGACATGCTGCGATTGATAAATAGAGTCGCTGTGAATCACACCACGGTGTCAGACGCCATCATACCACAATGGAATCACTATCCAGAAACAGAGAAAAATGCTACGACCTGGATTATGCTACACATAATTCACGCAGTCTTCTCCCTAAAAATATCTTACACATTGGATTTCGTAGAATATTTGCGGAATGAACACGGTAAGGAACAAACACGGAACAAATATAGCGACAACTTTGCAGATTTCCTGAATATATCATTCCAAAAAGCGTATGGTGATGTGGGACTGTAGTTTATTTGTTCCACCTTTTCTTTTGTGTTCTCTTTTTTTCTTCATTTAATGTGATTTCGTGATTAACTGTGCTGTCAGAAGTCCTTATTTACTTTTCTATGCTTCGTGTGCTGGGACTTTGCGTTATGTAACGCTTTATTAGGAGAACACTAACAGAAAAACGGATGTAGACAACCTTGCCTCAAGAGTTTTCTGGACTTGCTTGGTGTGGTGCACATCTCAAAAATGGTTCAAATGGCTCTGAGCACTATGGGACTCAACTGCTGAGGTCATTAGTCCCCTACAACTTAGAACTAGTTAAATCTAACTAACCTAAGGACATCACAAACATCCATGCCCGAGGCAGGATTCGAACCTGCGACCGTAGCGGTCTTGCGGTTTCAGACTGCAGCGCCTTTAACCGCACGGCCAGCTGCCAGCTTATGCTAATTTGTGTTCAATATTTGCGTCAGGAGTTTTCGATTTAGAAGATGAAGTACTTCGAGAATAATCGTTATTTTTGTACAGGATCCAGTGAATATTTTATTTTCTGTGTGCCGACCGAGTAAGGCCGCATGATTTAAACTCTTATTGACAGACTGTTAGTTCGTCCATCTGCTGCCAATTGTGTTTTGTCCTTCGTTCTTTGTTTGTCTGTAAGAAGTACAATACGTTAAGAGATTCGATGACGAGATACGGACTCAGTTTTGCTATATATCACGCAGGTTCAAATGGTTCAAATGGCTCTGAGCACTATGGGACTTAACATCTGTGGTCATCAGTCCCCTAGAACTTAGAACTACTTAAACCTAACTAACCTAAGGACATCACACACATCCATGCCCGAGGCAGGATTCGAACCTGCGACCGTAGCAGTCGCGCGGCTCCGGACTGAGCGCCTAGAACCGCTAGACCACCGTGGCCGGCACGCAGGTTCAGTTCACCACAAGGAACTTTCGACACGGCACATAGACTTTGAGGAACATTTAAAATTTCATTTCACTCTATTTATTTCTTCATTTCGTTTTTATTGCTGTAAAAGTGAGAAGATTACGAATCACCCTTTCTCGAAAAAAAGTGTTGTGGTAATTCGGTTCTGGAGTAAGGACCTAGTTCTCGCAGGCTTCCCTCCTGGTAGAGCTGTCCGTGAAGTTGCCTGCAGTTTAGGGGTCGCACTCAGAACGGACACTTTATCGATGGGAAAGGGCGGTCAAAAGCAGCGAAGCTGTTTGAGAAAGGATATTACAAAGTTGTACACCGTTGATTACAATTATAACACGATCTTAAATGTTCACTTGAAATGAAACATTAGTGTTGTGCCTAATGTCAGCACTGTAGTGGGTTTTTAGATTTTCTTCTGGATACTGGCTGTGTGGATATTACAAGACACACAAATTATTACATCATTTTTTTACAATTTGAACAGGATGCAATACTTAACTTGAAACAATCCATTTCTACAGGACTGTCTATGCATATCTGTCACTGTCACTGAACACCAACGTATCGCTTGCTGCCGTACAGAATAATAGTATCCTTTCTTGGTGTACAGTTGACAATAAACTTTGCTACATACTTCTGTCTAATACAGTCCTCACACTGCTAGTCTGTAGTGAGGCGATGCTGTCATCTTCGGCGATGACTACACAGTGGACTGAGACCCAGACCTCCAGATGTCAGACAGTAAGATCAGTAGCAAACGTTATATATTATCAGATTATCAAACAAAACTCATATCTAGTTCGCGCTATGTGGTGTCGTCCAGGATAAAGTGCGTAAACGGTAAGTAATAAGTAACACTTGACGTACGGAACACAAGAAGAGCTTAACAGTGAGCGTCCATTGTGTATATCCCCCGTGGGAAGGTGAATAGAGCATTAGCTTGGCGTACCAAGGGTCCTGGGTTCGAGCTCTGGTTGTACCACTTTATGCTGTGTAGTACACGTGAAACTGTTATATGGGTCAACATATTACTGACTTGAAAAATGGCTGTTCCTGTGTTATAGAAATGTTCTACTGGCAGTCCGCTTTCACTTCGTTAATTTGAAAGTAGTAAATCTATACATTTTCAGTCTGACAGAATAAACATAAAAAAATCGAACATAAGAATAAAGAAATATTAGCATCATAAGTAAGAAAGTATTAATAGCAATAGTAGTAACAATAATCATAAAAATATTAATAGTTATTATTATTATTGCTGTTAATGCTACTGAAAGTGTGATGCCATTGTTTGTTAATTCCTCTATTCCGACTGTTTACTTTTACTCTTCGAAACTACAGATGTGCTCTGCAGGTTTGCTACTTTCAAATAAACGATTCGATAGCGGACGCAATATATTAGAACAGTCATTTAAATGTCAGGATCATAATGTCCCATGTAAGAGCGTCACACGTACTACAGTATAAAAACTTGTATAACCAGGACTCGAACTCCGGACCTTAGTACAAGAAACCAACGCTCTGCTGATTTCCTGAGGGGAGCTCTACGCGAGAGACACTTACAATTACGCTTTTGGTGTGCTCCGTAAGTGAAGTGTTCTCCAGGATGACAGGACATAATACAGACTGTATTGGAGTTTTGATTGATACTCTGTCGATATACAACGTCTGGTACTGATCTGCTTGTCTGGCATCTGGAGCTTTGTGAGCGGCATTCCGCTCTGACGTGAGTCAGTCCTCAGCAGCGGCGGCGTGAGGAAACTCTTGAGGGCGTCTCTACGCCGACATATGTACGATGTAAACACTGAACAATTGGGGCGAAAGACTACATACCAGTCTTACATCCTTTTTAGTCCGTCCACTCTAATTATTCCCTCGTGACTCTTGTACGTATTGTATATTGCCTTTCTCTCCTTATAGCTTATGCTAATTTTTCCCAGAGTTTCGAACATCTTGCATCATTTTACATAATCGAAAGTTTTTTCTAGCTTGACAGATCCCATGAACGTGTCTTGATTTTTCTGTAATCTTCCATTACCAATTTTAACGTCAGAATTCCTCTCTGGTGTCTTTATTTTTCCTAAAGCCAAACTGATCGTAATACACTTATTAGCCTGTGATTAGTCTGCTCTCTCCTGCTCCCTTTCTAATACATTGCGATAATCTATGACATCTTCCATTCTTCGATTCTGAATGGTGAAATGCCGTTCAATTCGTATGTTTCGGAACAGAAGAAAAATGCAGTACTAGCAACAGATATTGCTGTAGATCCATTTGAAAAAACTGAAGTTGATGCCTTAGGTCTGCAATTATCGCTACGGAAAGATACTATCCGTCTTTTAGTGACGACATTTTTTTGTAACGGCATTTTTTACAATTTATTTGGGTGAAAAAAGAATTACGATATCTTTAACGGTTTTGAAAATACCTGTGATGAGCAGGTCAAGGTAGAGTGTATGTGGCTAGTGCAGTCATTGATACCAAAACACGTACGAAGTAAGGGGAAGGCTTTTGCGCGTAGGATAACACGGCCATTGTCTAGAGTGTTAGACCACGTCACTATGAAACTCTAAAACATCCATAAAACTAACGAAAGCGAAAGGCTGTTGCCGACGACGATTACTTGTGAGAAAGACTAGATCTGGAAGCGCTGGCTACGATCGGAGGTGAGGCCGGAACAGGCGCCGATGGCAGCGGAACGCCAGCCACGGAAGAAACAGACGAGGCCGCAGAGCAGCCGATAGAGCCGTCGATAGGCGAGTGGGGACGCCGCCGCTTGCCGTGTGGTCTCTGCCGCCGCCGCCGCCGCTGCCGGGTCAATCATCGCGACCAATGGCGCGGCGCGACGCCGCCGACGGCCAGAGCGGGAGCGCGCCTATCTGCGCGCGCATCTGCCCCCGCGGCGCCACCCCGCCAGCCGCCAGGGCCCCTATCACGTGCGACACACGTCGTTACTTAACGCAAGGGCCTCTTCACTCACCGCTAGGGTTGTAAAAGTACCGTAGGCTACCGTAAATAAGCGTAGACTACTGTAGTTTTCCGTGCAGCTTTGGCTAGTTAAGATCGTTCCCGCGTTACCTGTACGTTGGGTGGTTTGCATAGCTATCAGGCGTTACTTGAAAACGATCGCTTTCTGTATGTATGAGATCAGTGACTTACTAGTTCCCCCTAAAAACCGGAAGCAGTGAACCAACTAGAAACTGAGTGAGGATATAAAAAGAGCTGGGTTACCTGCAGAACTCCATTGTACTACATAGTTATTCTCCTGTTTGTTACTTAAGAATGGACAGTATTTATAGCAAAGAAAGGGTGTAAGACAGAGACATAGTCTGTCGTCCATACTGTTCAGTCTACACATCGAAGAAGCAATGAGGGAAATGAAAGAAAGGTTCATCAGTAGAATTAAATTTCAAGGTGAAAGTGAAAGTGCAGTGAAAGTGAAGAAGAACGACATGATCTGCTGAATGTAGTGAACAGTAAGGGATATGGATGGGGAGCTCGTAAATCGGAAAAAGACGAAAGTAATGACGAGTAACAGAAACAAGAACAGTGAGAAACTTAACATCAGAATTGACAGTCACGACGTATATGAATGTAAGGAATTCTGTTACCTAGGCAGCAAAATAATCGCTGGTGGACGGAACAAGGAAGTCATCAAAAGCTGACTAGCACTGCAAAAATGGTATTTCTGGCCAAGAGAAGTCTGCCAGTATCAAATATAGCAGTTAATTTGAGGAATAAATTTCTGACAATGTACGTTTGGAGCACAGCATTGGATGGCAGCGAAACGTGGACTGTGGAAAGACTGGAACAGAAGAGAAGGAAGCATTTGAAATGTGGTGCTATAGACGAATGTTGAAAATTAGGTGCACTGATAAGCTCATAAGGTAAAGAATGAAGAATAGGAGAGGAAAGGAATATATGCAAAATACTGACAAGAATTCAAGGATTAACTTCTTTGTACTAGAGCGACTTGTAGAGGGTAAATTCTGTAGAAGAACAAGAGATTGTTGAAGTAGTCAGAAGACGATAATTAAAAGAAAAAAAATGTGGGTGTCAGACTAATGAACGTACTCAATAATCGGTCTTAAGTGTGATTTGTAAGCAATTTCTTTCGCGGATGGATTTCATTCCGTACAGTTTTTACCACTGAATCTCGGCCATGTGCCCGATTTTGCTACAATTACTTTAATATGGTCATTCGTCGTTAGGTCGCCTCGGGCGGCTGCTACTGGGTATTCTATGGTTGTTATTATTTTCAGTGATTTATCGCCAATAGAGAATTCGTACAGTAATGGATCGTTCCGCCTGTTTGTTCGCAACAACTTAAATTTCTTATGTTCAGAATCAGCTCCCAGTCTCTGTATATGTCCTCTGCAGGTCTTCGTATATTTCGATAGAGTTATACTGTTCCAGTCATTCTATAGTCAATTGTATCGTGTGTGAACATCGTCAAGGAGCTTCCAACATAATTCACTATATCATTCATATAGCAAACGGTGACGTTCCTATGATATTCCCTTGCGGCATTGCAGAAATTACATTTCTCGATGTCATCGCGTATGGAACGAATTAAGTTCTGTCTGATAGGATGCTCTGAATACAGGCACAACTGTGGTTCCAAATCCACCAAGTTCGTGATTTTTCACTAAACGACAGTGCGGAATTACACTGACGGAAAAAATAGCAACACCCGAAAATAATTAATGAAGAGGAATGAAATTTTGGGAATACATGTTAAGTCATTAACACTGCAAAATCACAGCTTAATGCAAGCGCGAGATAAGCAATTGCAAATGTGAAATGCTGGTACATTAACGACCGGCGTAAACGACATACTGTTGAATGCAAGCATGCAATCGTGAATGCGTTGTGTTGTTTGCACAGGTGCTGGATGTCAGTCTGTGGGATGGAGTTCCACACCTGTAGCACTGTCAATACAGGGACTGTTAACGCTGGTTGTAAATGAGGCTGGAGTTGTCGTCCGATGCTGTGTCATATGTGCTCGATTGGAGACAGATCTGGTGATCGGGTAGGCCAAGGCAACATGTCTATATTCTGTCATATTGGGTTACAACACCGTTATGTGGGCGAGCGTTATACTGTTGGAAGGCACCCCCTCTGATTCTATTCGTCAGTGGCAGCACAGCGGGTCGAATCACGAGATTGTCATACATTTTTGCAGTCAGGTTGCGTGGGATAACCACGTGAGTGCTCCTGCTGTCATACGGAATTGCACTCCAGAACATAACTCCATGTGCAGGTCCAGGTGTCTGACACAGCAGACAAGATGGTTGCAGGCCCTCTACTACCCACCTTCTAATCAACATGCGGTCATCAGTGCCATTGAGGCAGAAACAGCTTTCATCAGAAAACACAACAGACCTCCGGCCTGCCCTCGAATGAGCTCTCACTTCACACCACTGACGTCGAAAATGGCGGTGGTTTGGGGTCAGTGGACTGTACGCTACCGGGTGTCTGGCTCGGAGCTGTCCTTGAAGTAACCGACTTGTAACAGTTGAGAGGTGGCATGAGCCCCCTCTCATATTTCTATCTTACGATTCTCCTCTCTAATTGCATGCGGTGCAAAGTCGCTATTCCTTCACACGCGGACTTCCCACGCAGCGTCTCTCGTCTCCCGGGTGGTCCGGTGACAGGCGGGCTCTCCTGAGCTGGAGAGGGTTAAGCCGACGGGTGTGAGGAAGTCGAGTGAATGCTTTGCAGACGCCGACATTGTCAAAAGACACGCCCGGAGGGGTCTGAAGTAGCGGCTGGGCTAGAGGTTCCATTACTTCGCAGAATCTTAGCGAAAACACTTTCTGGCGGGCTACCAGCGATGTGTGGGAATGACTTGTGTACCCAGGCAGTTGTGGCGGGAAAATTCCCGCGCTTTCTGCAAAATAGTAAATGTGATTGGCTTGCTCAGGGCATAGCTCCGTGACGTAGCAAAATCAGCGCAGAAATTGGCGCCAAGAATCTCCATTGGTGGAATGGTAGTGCTCCGGCAATGGAGTGGAATTTTCCGCCGGTTTTCGAGTTGCTGATTGGAACGTTTAACCACGGCCACTGTCGTGGGGCGGGAATGTTGTGTGTTCAGCCTGTACGGGTGCTCTAGGTAGTCGGCTCTCGCCTTTCGGTCGAGGACGTCGAAGCAACCAGCCATCGCCCCGGTACGCCAGATCGTGTTCTGGCAGTTAAGAAGACAGTTTGGTAATGTATGTTCGCAGCACCGGCAGATAGGGATTTTCCTAGGTGATAATCAGAGCTCAGCAGAGCGCGCCTGTTCGTCTTTTTCTAACTTTGTTCTATCTTGAGTAGCAGCAATTAATGTTGGGTTAGCTGTGTGTCTCTCTTAAGATTTGAGTGGCAAGGAATTGGCTCCACATACCACTTCGTCATAAACCTCACAATCTAGTTTAGGGACAACTTCACCTTCGCAGCGTTTGTTTGTGTATCCAATTTGAGCCAATTTGATGTATTATAAATTAGAATTCATGTATTTTTGTTTATTATTTTGTGTTTAGTGTTAATAAATCATATTGTTATTTTGGACAGAACTTTCATTCTGTTAATCGGTAGAGCAACCCATCATTTCTCACTACGTTTATGAAACCTTCCTTTATTTAACTTATTTATCAAATTAAATTATTGCAGGTGCCAAACTCTTTTCTACTCCACTTGCAGGGTTGATTACAGTCAGTTCGCGTATATTTTTTAATCCTTGTGCATCAGCAAAAGTCGGAGTTAGAATAGGGGAGGGGGGGGCTTAGAGCATCATTTACATATGTAGATTCTAGAATTTAGTGTTAAATACACTGCTAGCCCCGGCACCTCGCACAGTTCTTTGTGTCACTCAGGTGCCAACTGCTGTTCATCTTGCTGCTACAGATACGTTACGAGGCGCCAGAGCCAAACGCCGAACACGATGGTCTTCCCTCTCGGTGGTGCCACGTGGCCGTCTGGAGCCCAGTCTTCTTGCGACCGTACATTCTCGTGAACAGCGCTGCCAGCAGTAATGTACAATAGCTGCTTTGCTGCCAAGTGTTTGTGCAATATCGCAGAAGGAACATCCAGCTTCTCGTAGCCCTATTATACGACTTCGTTCAAACTCAGTGAGATGTTGATAATGATCAAATGTGTGTGAATTCTTAAGGGACCAAACTGCTTATGTCACCGGTCCCTGGACTTACACACTACTTAAACTAACTTATGCTAAGAACGACACACACACCCATGCCCGGGGGTGGACTCAAACCTCCAGCAGGAGGGGCTGATAATGGTCTCTTTGTCGCATTAAAGCTATTCTTGACTAACATCAATTTATCACGTCGAATCTCATGCCATACGATCATTTCCATTTCAAGCTTAACTAACGCCCCTGCCCGCTATAGCATGTATTTATAACAAACCAGATTTGCATCCTCATAATGGCTATACTAGCGCCACTCTTATACGACTGGCGCCAAATTTGAACATCTTTCAGATGTAGAATCACGCATACAAATTCTCGTCTATGTCGCACAACTCCTTCAGTCAGTCAAGTGATTGTTAGGGACCCCCATCATCGAACACGAAGAGAGAGAGCAAATGTGGAGCCATACCTAACCATACTGAAATTCCAGAGATATGGTCTGTGTATATGGTCTGTGTATTCGCAGCACATTACACTTGTCTACATTGAGATTCAATTGCCATTCCCTGCACCATGCGTCAATTCACTGCAGATCCTCCTGCATTTCAGTACAATTTTCCATTGTCACAGCCTCTCGATACACCACAGCATCATCTGCAAAAAGCCTCAGTGAACTTCCGATGTCATCCACAAGGTCATTTATGTATATTGTGAATAGCAACGGTCCTATGACACTCCCCTGCGGCACACCTGAAATCACTCTTACTTCGGAAGATTTCTCTCCATTGAGAATGACATGCTGCGTTCTGTTATCTAGGAACTCTTCAATCCCATCACACAATTGGTCTGATAGTCCATATGCCCTTACTTTGTTCATTAAACGACTGTGAGGAACTGTATCGAACGCTTTGCGGAAGTCAAGAAACACGGCATCTACCTGTGAACCCGTGTCTATGGCTCTCTGAGTCTCGTGGACAAATAGCGCGAGCTGGGTTTCACACGACCGTCTTTTTCGAAACCCATGCTGATTCCTGCAGAGTAGATTTCTAGTCTCCAGAAAAGTCATTATACCCGAACACAATACGTGTTCCAAAATTCTACAACTGATAGACATTAGAGATATAGGTCTATAGTTCTGCACATCTGTTCGACGTCCCTTCTTGGAAACGGGGATGACCTGTGTCCTTTTCCAATCCTTTGGAACGCTACGCTCTTCTAGAGACCTGCGGTACACCGCTGCAAGAAGGGGGGCAAGTTCCTTCGCGTACTCTGTGTAAAATTGAACTGATATCCCATCAGGTCCAGAGGCCTTTCCTCTTTTGAGCGATTTTAATTGTTTCTCTATCCTTCTGTCGACTATTTCGATATCTACCATTTTCTCATCTGTGCGACAATCTAGAGAAGGAACTAGAGTGCAGTCTTCCTCTGTGAAACAGCTTTGGAAAAAGACATTTAGTATTTCGGCCTTTAGTCTGTCATCCTCTGTTTCAGTACCATTTTGGTCACAGAGAGTCTGGACTTTTTTTTCGATCCACCTACCGCTTTGACATAAGACCAAAATTTCTTAGGATTTTCTGCCACGTCAGTACATAGAAATTTACTTTGGGGTTCATTGAACGCCTCTCGCATAGCCCTCCTCACACTACATTTCTCTTCGCATAATTTTTGTTTGTCTGCAAGGCTTTGGGTATGTTTATGTTTGCTGTGAAGTTCCCTTTGCTTCCGCAGCAGTTTTCTAACTTGGTTGTTGTACCACGGTGGCTCTTTTCCATCTCTTACGATCTTGCTTGTCACATACTCATCTAACGCATATTGTACGATGGTTTTGAACTTTGTCCACTGATCCTCAACACTATCTGTACTGGAGGCAAAACTTTTGTGTTGAGCCGTCAGGTACTCTGTAATCTGCTTTTTGTCACTTTTGCTAAACAGAAAAGTCTTCCTACCTTTTTTTAATATTTCTATTTACGGCTGAAATCATCGATGCAGTAACCGCTTTATGTTCGCTGATTCCCTGTTCTGCGTTAACTGTTTCAAATAGTTCGGGTTTGTTTGTCACCAGAAGGTCTAATATGTTATCGCCACGAGTCGGTTCTCTGTTTAACTGCTCAAGGTAGTTTTCAGATAAAGCACTTAAAAAAATTTCACTGGATTCTTTGTCCCTGCCACCCGTTATGAACGTTTGAGTCTCCCAGTCTATATCCGGCAAATTAAAATCTCCACCCAGAACTATAACATGGTGGGGAAATCTAATGGAAATATTTTCCAAATTATCCTTCAGGTGCTCAGCCACAACAGCTGCTGAGCCAGAGGGCCTATAGAGACATCCAATTACCATGCCTGAGCCTGCTTTAACCGTGACCTTCAACCAAATTTTTTCACATTTCGGATCTCCGTCAATTTCCTTCGATACTATTGCACTTCTTATCGCTATAAACACGCCTCCCCCTTCACTGTCCAGCCTGTCTCTGCGGTATACATTCCAATCTGAGAATCTCAGAATCAACAAGAGATCGCACAAATATGTTTTCCGACGCAGTTTTAATAGTTAATTCCGTCTTTACTGGGAGATGCACTTCACACATCCGTGTGTTGCCACTTCGAAAATCTGTCGTAGACTGCCCAGGGAGCTACCTTAACAGTTTGGCGCTGTCCTTTGAGGGCGCACTTGTGATTGGTCCATCATTTCCATAAATAAGCACTGACAGCAAATAAAATTTATAATTACCATTTTTTGGTGAACTGGGTGATATTGAAATTGCACTGAAGAACCAAAGAAACTGGTACATCTGCCTAATATCGTGTAGGGCACCCGCGAGCACGCAGAAGTGCCGCAGACCGACGTGGCATGATCTCGACTAATGTCTGAAGTAATGCTGGAGGGAATTGACACCATGAATCCTACAGAGCTGGCGGTAAATCCGTAAGAGTACGACGGGCTAGAGATCTCTGGCACATTTGCCTAATACCATGTAGGGCACGCGCAAAATTGCTGCAGCATGACATGGCGTGGGCTCGACTAATGTCTGAAGTAGTGCTGGAGGGATCTGACACAATGAATCCTGCAGGGCTGTCCATAAATACGTAAGAGTAGAAGGGGTTGGCGATCTCTTCTGAACAACACGTTGCAAGACATCCAAATTATGCTCAATATTGTCATGTCTGGGGAGTTTGGTGGCCAGCGAAGCCCCTCTGTAGCAATTCCGTACGTATAGGGTGTCGCATGGTCCTGCTGAAATTGCCCAATTCCGTCGGAATTCAAAATTGATATGAATGGATGCAGGCAATCAGACAGAACGTATTGTACGTGCCACCTGTCAGAGTCGTATCTACACTTATCAGGGGTTCCATATCACTCGGACTACACACATCCCACACCATTACAGAGCCTCCATCAGCTTGAACAGTCCCCTGCTAGCGTGTAGGGTTCTCGGATTCATGAGGTTGTCTCCATACCCGTACACGTCCATTCGCTCGATATAATTTGAAACGAGACTCGTCCGACCAGGCAACATGTTTCCAGTCATCAACAGTCCATTGTCGGTGCTGACAGGCCCAGGCGAGGCATAAAGCCTTCGGCTCCGAAAGCCCATACCAGTGATGTTTCTTTGAACGGTTCGCATGCTGATACTTAGCCTAGCATTGAAATCTGCAGCAATTTGCGGAGGGGTTGCCCTTGTGTCACGTTGAACGATTTAGTCGTCGTTGGTCCCTTTCTTGCAGGATCTTTTTCCAGCCACAGCGATGTCGGAGATTTGCTGTTTTACTGGATTCCTGATATTCATGGTACACTCGTGAAATGGTCATACGGGAAATTCCCGACTTCATCGCTACCTCGGCGATGCTGTGTCCCAGCGCTCGTGCGCCGACTATAACACGACGTTCAGACTCACTTAAATCTTGATAACCTGCCACTGCAGCAACAGTAACGATCTAACAACTGCGCCAGACACTTGTTGTCTTATATAGGCGTTGCCGATCGCAGCGCCGTATTCCGCCAATTTACATATCTCTGTATTTGGTTACAGATGCCTATACTGGTTTCTTTCACACTTCAGTGTATAAAAGCTAGAAATTCCTTGACAAGTCCCGCGTCCGGCCATCCTGATTTAGGTTCTCCGCTATTTCCCTAAATCGCTCCAGGCAAATACTTGGATGGTTCCTTTGAAAAGGCGCGGTCGACTTCCTTCCCCGTCCTTCCCTAATCCGATGAGACTGATGACCTCGCTGTTTGGTCTCTTCCCCCCAAAACAATCCATCCAGTCCTTTACAAGAACAAAGTATTAAAAGAAAAGTCTAAAGAAGGCAGATATCACAGTATATAAAACTGGTGGTGGTACTCCACCCAGTCAAGAGGCTATGCCGCCCAGTGTATTTCAGTGTCAAAATGACAAGCATTCACCACAAGTAAACTTTTTTCGTCTTTTTGCACCCACACACTTTCGTGTCACCATGTACCACATTGCCGGCAGTTTGTCCGGAGCAGCTGCCTGTAGTACTTTTTAACTACTTGTTTCATATATTCCTCGGACCATGAAGCACTTGGGTTCTTCCTTTGGTATGTACGGAACAGTTGAAGATAAAGTAAGAACATGATAGCCCTTCGTGTAAGGGGAGAAATGTCCCACTGTGCAGACATTTCCAAAGACACGGGAAATCAGACGTCTGTGGAAAAAGTCAGCAATATTTGTTGACACACACACACACACACACACACACACACACACACACACACACACACACACAGAGAGAGAGAGAGAGAGAGAGAGAGAGAGAGCAACCTGTGTTCTTATACAAGTAACGATAAAAGTTTGAAATTTCACATTATTGTTCATGGGACACCTTAATTTATTAGGTCGTATTCTTTAACTATGGCAATAATCCTTCAAAATTCTCTTACCTCTAGAGTCAGTTCCTCTATCATGTCAATAATGAACAAAAAGCACTCTTACTACAATCACATGCGACGTCACCAAGATACTGGCACACACTCGACTCCTTGAGGAACTAGGGCACCGTTCCAACATTTCTTGTTTGAGGCGGATTATCCGCTTGAGCGGAACAGCCCCACTATACACCAAGCCTGTTGCAGGGTAGTTTGTGCTGAGGAACCACTGTTAAGTGAAAAATTCGATACGTTGCGCCGTTTTCGAGTTAAGTAGCGTTGAAGGTAGCCACTTATGTCGTTGTGCGCAGAAATTCAAGCAGTCTGCCAGGAATGGTATTGCCAAGAGTATTCCTGGTTTGGTTTCCTCAAACAGAACAAGCGAATGGCACAAAGATTGGACTTGGATGGTGACAAAGATCGAACTTGCTACTGCCAAACGGCTTCCCGTCTTTGTTTTTCTTTTTATTCAGTTTCAGGTAACCAGACGAAAAACAAGTTCCGCAACACCGTCTCTGTCAGGGTGCTGGGATTTGCGCATGCTACGACCTGATTGGCAAACTTCAATGCTAGTTATATCGCAAACGGCACAAAGTAACTAATTTTTTTCTTAACAATTATTCCTCGGCACAGCCTACCCTGGAACACCCTTGGAGGCTTTTCATACTGTTTCTGACCACGCTGTATATCGATGTAATGACAGATCAAACATTAAAATCGCTTTTTGTCGAATTTCATAAGTATTAACTTTAAATGCGAACATTTTTGGTTAGGCTATACCTTGACTGTAATTGCCATTAAGTGAAATAACAAGTTTACTGTTACCAGTTAAAGTTTATTTATCTCCACGGGGTCTTTCAATGGTTTAAACCTCCATCATATGATGGATTTACATTTTTTAGCATGACACGTGTGTGTGTGTGTGTGTGTGTGTGTTTTATGTTACGATTTTTTGGAGGAGCTTGTAGCATTGTCTCCAGTGGTCACAGGTTCCTTTCATTACCGTAACACAAGTATAGAGGGTGTATCATAATTAATGGCGTAAACGCATACAGTTGAAAGTGCACGATACTAGAAGCAAAAAAGTCTCAGTAAACATAGGGTCGAAAATGCATACCTTAAGAGGTACTAGCAATTTTTCATCTTCGATACTGTGAAACAAATCTCTTCTACTCCATATTCTTTGCTTTCCATATTTTGGGAAGTGGCAGTATGGGCCAAACCCAGAAAAAAAGTCTAGTAAACATGTTCTCTAGAATCCATACGTTAAGAGCTATGAGCACTTTTTCATCTTCGCCACGTTGAAACATAACTCTTCTAATGAACAAATGCTCATAACATTTAAGGTATGCGTTTTAGAGGACATGTTTATTGGATTTCTTTCTTGTTTTGGTCCATATTGCCACTTCCCAAAATATGGAAAGCAAAGAGCTTGCTGTAGAAGAGATCTGCTTCGCAGTATCGAAGATGAAAAATTGCTCGTAGCTCTTAATGTATGAATTTTCGATACTATATTTACTGAGACTTTTTTGCTTCTAGTATCGTGTACTTTCAACTGTAGGCGTTTATGCGATTAATTAGAATGCACCCCGTACTGTCATATTTTGTAAACAAATATCACAGTATACATGTGACGTGTTACGGCAGTAGAAGGAACCTGGGACCACTGGAGACAGTGCCAGAATTTCCTCCAAAAAATCGTTACGTAACACACACTCGCGTGTCATGCTAGCAAATGTAAATACACTTGATGATGGAGGTTTAAACTTTTGAAACGCATCGTGGAGATAAATAAACTGACTGGTAACAGTGAACTTGTTGTTTCATTTAATGTTCATAACTATTGACTTACCTGGTTCTTTGCCCTGGTCCTTCACATGTTACAAACTGTAAATGTTTAAACTCGGCACTACGTGTTTCATACACTGATAACTAATAGCTCAATGTGTTTTACTGACAAAAACAACCTCCCAAAGTTAAGCCGGCATCGGAACGCGTAAAGTGCGGTAAGTCGAGCTACGCGTACATGAAATGTCCCCTCGACAATAAGCTGTTTCGTAAGTGTCTAGTCGTAACACTCGTTTGTCCAGAACACGGGAGCACAAGAGCACGTGGTGGCGGCTACCTGTTGCGCTGGCGGGCTGCCCGGTGGGAAGACAGGGAGGCCCGTGCAGCGTGTCCGGCGAGCCGAGTAACGCGTCAGGGCGGCCGGTGTCCGGCTGTCGCG
Organism: Schistocerca serialis cubense; assembly: GCF_023864345.2. NCBI lineage: Eukaryota > Metazoa > Arthropoda > Insecta > Orthoptera > Acrididae > Schistocerca > Schistocerca serialis. Next base: position 210,522,920 of record NC_064641.1, read on the forward strand.
TAACGCGAGACGCGAGGTGTGGCGGCGGTGAGCGCCGTCGCGGGGGCGGCGGAGGCGGAGGGGGCGGCTGGGCTCTGCCGCGCCGGTGCCAAATTTGGGCGTCCTGGCACCGGCCTGTCGGCGCGCGCTGAAACCTCAGCGGCTCTGCGCACCAGGGCGAACACGCCGACGTCAGCGCATCCACATTGCGGTGGGCAGGGCAGTAGCCCGCGTTTAGGCTACAGATCTGGTACTGAATGTTTACTGAACTACAGGAAACGAAATATATCAGTATTTATGCTAGTGGAAAACTAAATACGAGCGCCGTGAACCATGGTTCCCCAGATCTATGTTTTATTAACGTGCTGCATATAGTGGTGAGCCAAAACACTAAGAACACCGTCAACCGCGAGAACGATGGATTCCTGGGGGCTTTGCGAGGTTAGCCTATGCAATAACCGCTCACAGACGACAGCTGGCAGCACTAGCAGAGGCGTGTCACGAGAAGGCAAAAAACTTTACGTCGATTTATCAGACGTTCCAAAGAGCGTGATCGTTCGCTTTCTGGAGAAGAGCAGAAGTATTTCCGAAACGGCTACATCTGTAAACTGTTCGCATGCCGCCGTGGTTAAAATATACTGTGCGTGGCAACAGGGCGCTATGCAAAACCGGCTCCGAGACAGCCATGGAACATCACGTGCCCTTGTGCTTGCGTGTTCTGAGTAAACGATTGTTCGCGTGCACATTGAAACTGATGAAAAGCATAGAAGTCGCAAAATGCTCGCCAGTGTTACAGCCAACAGTGCAGCATAACAAATTTGGACAATACATCACAAGGCCCTACGTCGTAAATACAGGTATATCTTTTTACTACGCCCTAATATGGAGAATGTAGATGTGTACAGGCAATGTCTAATGAATTCCAAAGTCTTTCAAATGCTTTCTATAAAAATGTAAAACAGTAATTATGCAATAATATAATGCGCTGTAAAAAAGTATTTAGACATGACAAGATACAGTCTCAGGACAAAATTAAATGTGTAAGTAGGCTGTTTAGGTTTTTATGTTGGTAACGCCACGTAGTGCTCTGTATGAAAATCGCTGACTGCGCTGTGTACAGTCTGTGGCTGAGTGGACTCATTGTTGGAATATTCGTTTGTGTAGTGTTGGCTGTTGGATGTGAACAGCGCGTAGCGTTGGCCAGTTGAAGGTGAGTCGCCAGCAGTGGTTGATGTGGGGAGAGAGATGCCAGAGTTTTGAGAGGTTACTATGGGTGGACGATCTGGACTTGTGCCCGTCATAAAAAGGATATATATATATATATATATATATATATATATATATATATATATATATATATAATGACTTTTGAACACTATTAAGTAAATACATTGTTTGTTCTCCATCGTGCGGCTGATCCCGGCGGAGGTTCGAGTCCTCCCTCGGGCATGGGTGTGCGTGTTTGTCCTTAGGATAATTTAGGTTAAGTGGTGTGTCTGTCTCGGAGCCGATTTTCCATAGCGCCCTATTGCCACGCACAGTATACTTTAACCACGGCGGCATACGAACAGTTTAGAGATTTAGCCGTTTCGGAAACGCTTCTACTCTTAGCCCGAAAGCGAACGATCACGCTCTTTTCAACTGATGACCTTAGCAGTTAAGTCCCATAAGATTTCACACACATTTGAACATTTGTTCTCCACCAAAATCTTTCATTTGCTAACTGTGCCTATCAGTAGTTAATGCCTTGAGTAGTTAGAATCTTTTATTTAGTTGGCAGTATTGGCGCTCGCTGTATTGCAGTAGTTAGAGTAACGAAGATTTTTGTGAGGTAAGTGATTCATGAAAAGTATAGGTTATTGTTAGTCAGGGTCATTCATTTGTAGGGATTATTAGAAGTCAGATTGCGTTGCGCTAAAAATATTGTGTGTCAGTTTAGTGATGATCACAATAAGTAAAGAGAGAACTGTCTGAGTACGTTCAGTTTTGCTCAGGTGTTTGAAAATCAAATGACATAAGAGTTTTTCCATCACTGTCAGTCTTTACATACAAAGGGGACGTTTCAAATGTAGAGGATAAAATTAATTTACAAAAATAAAACGGGTGGGAGTGCAGTTGATCCTCCTACGTTGTCACGTATAAAACTTGCAATACCATAGAAAACATAGGAAGCTCCGATTCAACTTATTACATAGCATTTATCAAGCTCCGATTCAACTTATTACATAGCATTTATCAAGAGCTGGTGAAATACATCGCTTAAGAGAGTCTAAAAATAAACTAAATAAGGATGAAAATGAAAAATGGTAGCCCATATGATTCTTCCATGTTGAAAAGGTCGTAAGCACCATACATATTATGAAATCAGTGTATACCTATTTCTCCACGAAATGTTAGATCAGTAAACTAACATCTGATTCGAAAGGTAACGCATTCTTGTGATACGTTACCTTCTGTCATTTGCACAAAAAATAGAGTGGAAAGTATCTAAAAGTCTGATCATTAAGTAATTCGTCAGGACTATTTCTAATGTAACTGTAAATTTCTGTTTCTTCGAGAATGTTCAAGTTTCTATTTTTAGGCACTCTATGCAGTATCGTAAGGGATAAATCTACATTGCTCACCGTGTATTTGTTTTCGCTTAAATGTTTATTGAATATAGAGATAGTGCTTTCAGTCTGCGTAATATGTTATTTAAACCAGTCGCTGAACGCCCGCCCAGTTTGCCCAATATAACATTTCGTGCTTCTACCATATTCTATTCTACATCCCCTTGAAGTTGCAAACTGGTTGGTTCTACTAGTGCTGTGTCTGATTTTCTTACCCAATGTATTGTTCCCATGGTACTGTTATGGCCATCTATGCAAAATGGGTGAATGTGAAAACACGAGTAGCCAAATAGGTGCTGAACGCCCATGCGTCATCACAGAACGTAGTGGTTGAGGGTTGACCGCTCGCTGAAGCAGGATAGGCTACCATCTTTGGCTGAGCTAACGACCGAGTGCAGTGTTGGTGCACGCACAGGTGCCTCGGAGCACTCCGTTCAGCAGACATTGTCGAACGTGGATCTCCACAGCAAACAGCCCCTGCGCACTCCCATATTGACCTAACGACATCGTCAGTTAAGGTAGCAGTGGGCACCAGGCCGTAGAGATTTTACCGTTGGTCAGTGGAAACGTGTCGCCTGGTCGGATGAATCACATTTCTTATTACACGAGTTCGACGGTCGTGTTCGCAAACGCCGCTATCAGGCGATCGGCTGCTCGAAATATGCACCTCGTGAGGGACACAGTCCAGTGAAGCCGTAATTATGCAGTGGGGAGCATTTACTCTGCCATCAACGGGACCGGTGGTAGAATCGGAGGCACCATGATAACTGTGGATTACGTGGACATTAACTCAGACCACCTACATCGCCTCATGCTTTATATCTTCCCTGACGGCGAAGACAACTTCCAGCAGAATAACTGAACATGTTACAGGGTGAGAATCGTGATACACTCGCTTGACAAGAAAGACAGTGAACTCACGTTGACGTCTTGGCAACCAAATTCGTCTGATCTGGTCCCGATGGGGACGCTCTCGAGCAGCAGCTCCGTGCTCACAAACCACCGACCCTCATTTTACGGTTTTTACGTGACCTGTGTGTAAACATCTGATGCTAGACACCTATGGAAACCTACTACGAATCTTTATCATCCAGAATCGCTGTTTCACTGCATTCCACAGGTCTAACAACACGCTGTTAATCAGATGGTGATAATGTTTTGGCTTATTAGTGTAGCTTTCATATTATACATGATTAACTCATTGATAGTGACGTAACAAGGGTAACTGTCAGCAAGTTAAAGTCCGACTTTTGAGCCTCTAATGCCCTCCCTTCCGACATTTTTTGTTAAATTCTCAATGCTGCTTATCCTGTTTAATCATTTCTTCATGTCATCATGTCTTTAAAATTAAGTAGAAGGTATATGTATCAATAATTATTTTTTTGTTAAACAGTTTAAAACAAGGATCAACACAGTTCTTAGTCACTACACGATTCCATTTTTGTTGTTTGATTCGGGGCCCATACTTCATTTTCGTTCATCGTTTGGAATAACGATAGTGACTCCATTTATCAGCCGAAAATGAGAAACAAGTTTGTCTCTACCAAGAAGATAGGTCCTATGAAACTGCTGCTCGCCATGTTCTAATCCAGATCACCTCAAGAGTCCATCTCATTTCTCTCTGCCTCCTTCCCATTTTAATGATCTTCAATCCATTCCCTCCTCCTAATCCTACTCCTCCTCCTTTTTCTTCTATTACTCTTACTTCTACTACTGCTACAACTTCATCCTCTTCCCCTCCTACCGTGCGCCCCCCCCCCCCTCCTCTTCCTTTACCCATTCTCATTTTTATCGATCGTCTCAAAAGTACGCCGCTACGGAAATGGTGCCCAGAGCAAGCGTTTCAGATTCTATAACCTAGTTACGCTACTGCTCACTGAATTATAAACCCATGAACACTGATTCGATTATCGTGTCGCCTTAAGATGTATTGTTCTATGCTATTTTCAAAAGTTAGCTTCAGATGGTTCAAATGGCTCTGAGCACTATGGGACTTAACAACGGAGGTCATCAATCCCCTAGAACTTGGAACTACTTAAAACTATCTAACCTAAGGACATCACACAGTTCCATGCCCGAGGCAGGAGTCGAACCTGCGACCGTAGCGGTCGCTCGGTTCCAGACTGAAGCGCCTATAACCGCTCGGCCACTCCGGCCGGCTCACAAATTAGCAATGGGCTTTACAGTTAATTCAGACAGGCGCCAAACGGCGGTCCATATTGTCCCATACATACTCAGTAGGACTCAGACCTTATCATCATATTACGAACAGGCTGTGCCGATAGCTTTAGAGAATGTGTTGCCTCCCCAGGGACGGCGACAGGACGGACATTATTAAGTATCGGTATTTTTGTTTCGATTTCCATCACATTGATACTAACTGTTCGATAATTTCACAGCTTCAAAATAAATTTCGGAATATTCGTATCAATAGTATCGAACTGCTTGGAGAAAATAACTTTTCAGCAGCAGTTTAGTGAGAATGAAATTGTGGAAATGTCATGGAGGCTCAAGTGCAGCTTCAGAAATTACTTACTATGTGCTGTCTACACTTCTGTGGAAATGTCATGGGACAGCGATATGCAAACATACAGATGGCGATAGTATCCCGTAAACAAGTTATAAAACAGCAGAGCATTGGCAGGGCTGTCATTTGTACTCAAGTGATTCGTATGAAAAGGTTTATGACGTGATTATGGCCACCTAATGGGCATTAACAGACTTTGAAAGCGGAATGGTTGTTGGAGCTAGGCATAAGTGACATACCATTTCGTAAATTGTTAGGGAATTCAATATTCCGACATCCAACGTGTCAAGAATGTGCCAAGAATACCACATTGCAGGCGTTACCTCTCACCACAGATCACCCAGTGGCCGACGGCCTTCACTTAACCACCAAGACAGCGGTGTTTGCGTAGAGTTGACAGCGCTAACAGACAAGCAACACTGCGTGAAATAACTGCAGAAATGAATGTGTGAAGTATGACAATCTTGTTCGTCAGGAAGAGGCGCCAAAATTTGGCGTTAATGGGCTTTGACAAAAGACGACCGCTGCGAGAGCCTTTGCAGACACCACGATATCGCCTGCAGCGCCTCTCCTTGGATCGCGACCATATATGTTGGACCCCAGACGACTGGAAATCCGCTTTGAGTAATGACCCTGTTCTGGCTGTTCCTGACTTCAGTCAACCGTTCGTGGACCAAACCCACGCCTCTAACTCAGGGATTGCCACCGTGTTGCTTCAGGAGCAAAGTGTCGAGTAGAGGCCATTAGCCTATGCTTCTAGGTGCCTGTTCCGGCTGAGAAGTAACATTCTGCTTTTGAGTGGAAGCACAGGCTGTCCTCTTCGCGTTAGAGAAATTTAAATACTACCTCGAATACCGGGAATTCGTACTGGAGACGTGCAATCAGGCCCTTAGTTGGGTTCTGGCTCACGCGAGTAAAACTGGGCGTATTTCCAGGTGGGCTGCCCGAATTTCCGCCTTCCGCTTCAACGTGCCCCACATTAGGTGGTGCGATAAGGTTGTAGCACATACACTGAGCAGAATGTACGAAGAGCTGGAGGAGGAGGGTTCTTCTCCTCACGATGCCGAAGTGGCAGAAGGTCTTGTTAATTCAGTGCTCACCGAGCTTCCGGTATTGTTTGTTGACCTCGCGCTCCATTAGGGAGCAGTTGACAGCCGGTCAGCAAGTTACTGGGTAGGAATTGTGGAAAGACTTTCTCTGGCGCCACGGCCCAGCAAGGAAGAGCTTAAAATCTGACTGCCTACCGTGCTTTTTCCGGCTGTTTTCAAATGTTATCATGGTTCTGTTATGACGGGTTTTCTTTGGATGTAGAAAACCATTCATAAGATCCGTGAGTCCGTAACTTGGCCCAATCTGCATGATGATGTTAGAAAAAGGTGAGTCAGTGTCGTGAATGCAAGTTGGCTACTGGGGGTTGATTCAATCCAATCGGACAGAGGTCCCCCATAGAGAGTATATTTATTACGTCGGTTCTCTCCTACGGACCCAATGAGTGCAGTGCTATATATGTGTGGTGTTGTTTTTCTCGGTTCAGATGGTTGCTCTCCTGTAGTGGTATTACTGCCGGACAAAGTAATAAGCATTTGAGTAAGTTTTTGTCTTGGTTCGGTCCTTCGATGGTCATTGTCAGTGATAACGCTTCTTGTTCGAGGGAGTTAAGGAGCTTATGTTTCCGATCAGGGGTTGAACCTTCGCTTCGCGGGGCGGGGTAACCGTAATCTGAAGTTCTCTCTATTTGTTTTTCACTCTGAGGTTCAAATTAAATGGGATCTTTCTTTACCATTCACCTTTAATATCGCCAGACATGAGGCGCGCAGAGCTACCCCCTCTTCTCTCATGTTTGCGTACACCAGTAATTCCCCTTTATCATATATTTATCCACACATTATTTGTTGCCCAATGGCTTTCGTCTTGGATTAATCAAGGAGTACTGGTGCGGAGGCAAGGCAAATATTCAGAGAGTCCATAAAAGGGAAGCGGCGCGATACAACCAGAGCCGATGTCCGGGGAACATTCACATCGGAGATTTAGTCTATCTGAGAAATTTTAGGGGTAGACATTCTGCGAGTAAGGCGACAGGGGAAAACATTTTTCTTGCCTGGTACCTTGTGTACTAAATCGCCAAGTCGTTTTCTTAAAGCCTGCAAGTTTTTGCGCCTCACCAGAGCAAATCTTGTTTTTGGCGGCTTCTAAATTCAAGCCAAGCTTATGTTTACGTAGGTGAGGTTCATCAGCCAATCGTTCGCGACTTCCTTCCACCTGTGTTTTCCAGCTCCGCACCACGGTTAGGTATTTACCGTTTCCGTCTCGTGGAGTGATTTAAAGCTCAATCTCGTTTGACCACTGAACGTCTTTATTATCAGGTGATAATCGGGTGGTTGGCTTGACCTTTTGCGTTATTGCTCTTTGTTCCTTTTAATGAACTCCTTTTTATGCAAATCTGGATTATTTGTTGTGTTTTAGTCAAACACACTCTAAAGATGTTTGAGGCCTACCTTTCTGAAGAATGTTCTCTTACAACTTTTGAAGAGATTCTTATGTAACTTCAATTAGTGAAATATTATCTTGCTTCTCTTATAAAAATTTGCTGTAAATATTTCAACAATAGTAATCAATGGCACACAAGATTTTGGAAAGAGAATAACATTTGTTGTAAATTTAAATTTTCATGCTTTGTGTTCCCGTGAATGGGTTTTGGAGAGTTGAGAGCAAGTATTTGAATTGACGCTATAATCTTCCGTTATTTTATCTCATTGAAATATTGATAACATCATTGATCGATTATGAATAATTGTTCTTAAATATTTTTGACCAGTTTTGTCTGAATATATCAAGGTCCTGTTGGCCTAATTGATAAAGCTATGCCGGCCGGTGTGGCCGAGCGGTTCTAGGCGCTTCAGTCCGGAACCGCGCGACCGCTCCGGTCGCAGGTTCGAATCCTGCCTCGGGCATGGATGTGTGTGATGTCCTTAGGCTAGTTAGGTTTAAGTAGTTCTAAGTTCTAGGGTACTGATGACCTCAGATGTTAAGTCCCATAGTGCTCAGACACATCTGAACCATTTTTTTAAAGCTATTTTGCTGAGGAGCGTTAATAAAAAATCTTGATACGAACGATGTTCAACCCGTATTTGGCCCAGGTCTCCCACTCCCAGGCGATCTTACGGCAGTAGTGCGTACCAACAGTGTGGCAGCCATCTCCCGGGTCTTCGTCCGTCTGTCAACGTGTAACAGCTTATCACGTGACCGCCACTCTTCACAACACCGACATGCCTAAATCGTGAAATTATGATTGCCTGATTAACAACTTGTTGATCTACATATGGAATGCAGTGCAGCAGCCGGCCGGGGTGGCCGAGCGGTTCTAGGCGCTACAGTCTGGAGCCGCGCGACTGCTACGGTCGCAGGTTCGAATCCTGCCTCGGGCATGGATTTGTGTGATGTCCTTAGGTTAGTTAGGTTTAAGTAGTTCTAAGTTTTACGGGACTGATGACCTCAGATGTTAAGTCCCATAGTGCTCAGAGCCATTTTTTTTGCAGTGCAGCAGCCTCTCTGTGTCATTGTTGGCATTCTGCATGCATGTGCCACCAGATGTTAAAGTAATGGTCAGCCGGTGTGTGGGCACGGAGCTGACGTCAGACAGCGTCCCACATGTGTTCCATAGAGTTCAGATCAAGAAAATTTGGTGGCCAAGACATCAGCATGAGTTTAGTGCCATCCTTAAACGACAGCACAATGAATCTGCCCTTGTGACAAAAAACTGTCCTACTGGAAGATGAAAGCGTCTCCGGGAAGACATCAAAATGAATGACTGCAGATGATAAGCATTAATTTTCAACTAGTCTACAGCTGTCATGATGCCTTATATTATTTCCAGAGACTCCATGGAACCCATGGAAACCCTGGAAAATGATGCCCATAGCATAATATTGCCCTCACCAGCCTGAGTCCGGAGCATGGTTCGTATTTCGAGGAGCCGTTTGCCTGAATCACTAAGTATGCGTGCACGATCGCAACTAACGTGATTCATACGACCAGCTGATACGTTTCCATTGATTGACGGTAAAATCTCTATGATCCTTTGTCCACTGTAACCGTAATTCACGATATCGTTGGGTGAACACAGGAACAAGGAGTCTGCTGCGGAGTCCCATCTTCAACAGTGTGTGCTGAACAGTGAGATCTGAAGTACTCGTGTCTGCACGAGCATTGCACTCTGCGACGACTCTTGGACGTCCAACACCCAGTACCCTACTCTGGGTTTCATTGTTCGTCAACCACATTCCACAGTCGCTCATGATAGCAGGATGCAAACAGTTGACCAGTTTCGCCGCACACAGTTGCCATGCCATAAACACCTGCTCTTTGTCGATATCGCTTGAGAGGGACGTTTGAAAAGTCCGTACGAAGTCCGAGAGATGGCACCACCGGCGCGTATCGAGGTCATGTTTAGTTAGTGGCATCTTTGGAAAGAACGCACACCAAGTTTCAGCCATATTGGTCCAATTCTTTGTGTTTGGCATTCGTGTGAATCAAGGAAGTCGAGTGATTGTCAAAAAATGGACGATGAAGAATTTCGTGTAGTGATTAAACATTACTTTATGAAAGGCAAAACGACTGAGGAGACTAAAGAGAACCTTGATAAACACTACGGTGACTCTGCACCTTCGATTAGGACAGTTTATAAGTGGTTTCAAAATTTTCGGAGTGACCATAAGGGCACAAGTGATGCTGAACGTCCTGGACGTCCTGTGGAGGCTACGACTCCAGAAATCATTGATAAAATCCATGGTATGGTGATGAATGACAGAAGAGTTAATGTGTGTGAGATTGTTAGTGCTGTGGGCATCTCGAAGGAACGCGTACGTAATAATTTGCATAAACATTTGGACATGAGAAAGCTATCCGCAAGATGGGTTCCGCGATTGCTCATGCTTGACCAAAAACGGAATCGTGTGAAGTGTTGCAAGGATGGTTTGCAGCTGTTCAGGAAGAATCTGCAGCAGTTTAAGCGTCGTTTCGTCACTGTGGATGAAACGTGGATATTTTCTATACTCCTGAGACCAAACAACAATCTAAACAATGGGTTACCAAGGGAGAATCTGCACAAAAAAAGGCGAAGACCAATCCTTCGGCTGGAAAGGTTATGGCGACTGTCTTTTGGGATTCGCAAGGGATAATCCTCATCGACTATCTGGGAAAGGGTAAAACTATTACAGGTGTATATTATTCATCGTTTGAAAACCCAGCTGCAAGAAAAACGCCGGTGATTGGAACCCAAAAAAGTCCTTTTCCATCACGACAATGCACCAGCACACAACTCAGCAGTTGCGGTCACAAAAGTAATGGAAATAGGATTCCAACTCGTTTCACATCTCCCGTATTCTTCAGACTTGGCCACACGGACTACTATTTGTTCCCCAATTTGAAGAAATGGCTGGTGGGACAACGATTTTTTTCCAACGAGGAGGTGGTTGCAGCAAGTAATAGCTATTTTGCAGGCTTGGACAATTCCTATTATTCGGAAGGGATCAACAAATTAGAACAGCGTTGGACGAAGTGAATAAGTCTAAAAGGAGACTATGTCGAAAAATAAAACACATAAGAAGTTTTTATTTTTGAACGGACTTTTCAAACACCCCTCGTATGTCAGTGGATTTCTCGTTTTGCGGCCCCTTTCGTCGTTGGAATCATTCCCCATTCGCCTCTACTCTGCTCATTTATTACCCTTACCGTACCACCTGCCCGCAATGTCACTGTGCACCATTCAATCTAGCGGGGGGGGGGGGGGGGTGGCTATAATGGGGGTCTTAGGAGGAATGGTCAGTATTCAAGGATACAACAGGAACGCTCATTTGAAGCAAAAAACTCAATTTGGACATATGCCCCATTTTGAACATTTCCTAGGTAAAACAAATATACTGTGAAATTGTTTTTGGGCTAATGGCGCTCGTACGTGTCTTACACACACCACCTATTTGACGTTTTATTCTGGCCCGACCTTTCTCATTGCTTTCAGTTTCTTTGCTCGGGTTGTCTTTCTGACATTAAAACAGCCCGTTGAACGAGCAGTTGTCCATCGAGTGTTGTGAGAGAAGTAGCGCGAGGGACTGAGAGTGGCCGGCCGTTGTGGCCGTGCGGTTCTAGGCGCTTCAGTCCGGAACCGCGCTGCTGCTACGGTCGCAGGTTCGAATCCTGCCTCGGGCATAGGCGTGTGTGATGTCCTTAGATTAGTTAGGTTTAAGTAGTTCTAAGTCTAGGGGACTGATGACCTCAGATGTTAAGTCCCATAGTGCTTAGAGCCATTTGAACCATTTTTTGATTGAGAGTGTATCAGAGAGAAGCATCGGTTAACTATGTTTGTAGACGCGCTGGCTAAAAAACCACGCATCTACATTAATGAAGAATATGCGGATATAGTGTATGTTTACGGCTTCTGTGATGGTAGTGCTGCTCCTGCTGCTCTCGAAGAATACCGACATGTTGAATTCCTGACCATAGAGTGTTTACCTGACATTTCAGCACACTGCGTGAAACAGGTATTCTTCCATGTTCCCACTTTTCTCCTGAAACTGTAGTTCAACAACCTATGCTACAACTGCAACACAATGTTAAAATGATGCAGCGTAGTGCTACTACCAGCACACGGGAATTTTCTTCATGCATCAGTGTCCTACCAACACCTGTATGGCGAACAACGACACACGGCCTGAATTTTGTCACTGGATAAAATGTCAGTTATCGTTTGCCGTTACTACTATTCATTGATGCAATCACGTTTACACGATATGGAATCAACAACACACATGATAATCATCTATCTTCGCAGGGAAATCGACACGCTACAGTGGGACGCATTTCCAGATTCGTGTTTCGATCAATGTTTGATGCGGCAAGATCGGTGAAATGTTGATAGATCCAGTCATTGTAGAAGAGCAAATGACGGCACCAAATTAATTGCATTTTTTTTTAAAACTCCCTGTTGAACACTTTCAGTAAGCTTGGTCAAGAGGATTGAAATGTACAGAGTGGTTATAATTAAACTTACCCTACTTGATAAGGGCCCCACGGAAAACGAGTCATTGTAGGAAAATGAAACTTAGTGGAAATAACGAGCAAACCAGTGAAAGAAACACATTTTAATTTCCATATGACAGGGTAACATTTGTTAACTGCTTACTATGTTTATGTTCCAGGTTACAAACGTTGCTCAGTGTGACCACCAGCTGCATCCACGACAGCCTGGAACCGCACTAGAGATATCCGTTCACAATAATTATTTGCAGCACTTTTCGAACAGTGGACCGTGGAATGTTCTGCTGTCGTGTACAGCTCGTGCACGACTTGAAGATCACACATTGCGTCCAGCATTCTCAGCCACGACAACACTGGCTCCTTCAACAATTTTTGGCGCATCTGGCAGTCGGCCTCTCCCAAGAGCCATACCCAACGGCCTGTTAGCTCCAATTCCGAATGGCGTTCTTCAGCCTAGGTGCGGAAAGAGGACCTCTCCGTGTTCCTTTAATGCGTCTATACTCGCAAAGAGCAGCAGTACTGTTGCTGTTGTTTCGATAAAACAGCGTTACGAGTAAAAGCCCTGCTCGTCTTTTGCAGACACATGCTACATGTCTGCAACTTTAATGCACACTGATACTTGTGTTTCAGCCCCACATCTCCTTAGCAGTACCAGCTCCTAGTGGCAAGTCGTGACAGACTATTAACAACGCAAATCCTGACGCATACATTCCGAACACCACTGCTACAAAGTCTGGTACTCATACAATAAACAATTTTCCGTCCACACTGGCTCAAGTAAAGAAAGTACTCTGTGTGAGATTTAAAACTTTCCCGGCGTACATATTGTTCCTCAAAATTTCGGGCGAACTGCCGGATGTTTGCAGTTTCCTGCCACAATATTTCGGCCCAGAGTCTTCTGGCCATCTTCAGGTGCTACTGGTGAAAATTCCGTGAGCTCTGGTGTTTAAGGCCCCTCCGGCACATGCGTCGTGAATTCACTTGGCGTTGCGCGTGCGCTGCTTGAGCGCGTTCGACTCTGCTGCGCCGAGCGCCCTCCGTGGTGAAAACTCACCGCATCGATATCAATTCGTCATCCCGCGGTTCCATCACAGCACTACGCCGGCTACGGAGGAGACGAAGTTTTTCGACGATTGGATTCCAGGCCGAATTCAATTGTTAACCGCTGTCACAATTAATAAGAGACTCATTGTCATATTTCCACGGATTCATTAATAATAGAACTCCTAAAGTTAGCCGTATGGGCCACAATTTTTGTCTCATTGTAATTCATGGCATGAACAGTGGAAATACAGCGTTCGGCGATGGCAGACTTACAAATCTGAAGAAGGCGAGTATGCCACTGATGTTCTACAATGCGATCCTGCACAGTGCGCGTCGTTCGCCCTAAATAAGATTTGCCGCATTCACACGGAATCCTGTAAACACCTGCCTTGCGCAGCTCTAGGTCGTCTTTGACAGATCCCAACAACGACGAAATTTTTGCAGGAGCGCGAAAGATTGCTTTCACTTTATATTTTCTTAGTATTCTGCCTATTTGCGCTGAAATATTACCAGAATATGGTAAATAGGCAGTCGTTTTAAAGGCCTCTTCCTCTTCTTTGTTCCGTCGTTTACAGGTATGCAGCGCTCTCTCCACTTGCGGGGACGAATACCCATTCTTCAGAAATACAGTCTGCAGGTGCTCCAGTTCCGTTTGCAAACTATCGGTGTCCGAGATAACGTGGGCTCGGTGAATCAATGGCTTCAAAAAACCCATCGTTTGTGGCGGATGGTGGCAGGAAGTTGCAAACATCCGGATGTTCGCCCGAAATTTTGTGGAACAAAATACCCTGTGCTTCCGGTATGACGGAGTCACTCCACATTTTAACCTTGTGAGGGAACATCTGAACAGTAATTATCCTAGTAGCTGGATTGGTCTTGGTAGTACATTTAACTGGCAACTAAGATCTCCAGACCTTAGGCCATTATAGTTTTGTTTGTGGGTTGGATGAAGTCTGACGTGCACAAACGAAAGGTCAATATGCGATATGCAGTACTTGGTCGCATCAAGGACACTGCAGCCCTCATTTGGGAACGTGCAGACGCACTCAGGCAAACAACACAACATGTTCTCCGAAGAGAGTACAAATGCACTGATCTTGACGGTGTGATGTTTGAACATTTATTGTGAACTGTTCAACAGCTTATTGTGACGTGCACTATAATGTTTAGAGGCGATTGTGTTAAAAATATGTGTCTTTCAACTGATACTTTGTAAAACGCATGTTGTGTCTGCTAATTGCTGTACGTGTCTAGATGTGATAGCCTGCCAGTGTACTGAACAACACAGAAAATAAATAACAATGAACAAAAAAAAGTGTTCTGTCTCGGAAACCATAAGAAATAGGGCATATTGCTCTATTTACTTCACATTATCGTTCTTATCGTATCCTCGAATAATGACCAATTCTCCTGGGACACCGTGTATTATTGTGCGCAAACGGTAGCTGGCGCCATTCATTGTCGCGGCGGGCAGCCCACACAACGTTTTCACTTATCAGTGTACATGCTGCACAGGCTCCCTCCTGTCGTGGTAATAGGCTGTCGCCAAGACTGCGTTGTAATGACCGAGAAAATACTGCAATGCATGAATCATACGAATATTTAAAAATATAGTTAAAGGAAATTTAAGGAGTCCGATCATGCAAGTTACGTCATAATTTCAATGTTATTTAGAGCAGGAGACAACTCGATAACAAGAAAAGGTAGTCTACTGACACGTATTCAGCACTCATACAGAAAATACCATTCTTGTGAAACACAACTCGCTCTTCATTCGCGAGAAGAACTAAGCTATATCGACGGGGGATCTCAAATTGTTCCATATTCCCAGATTTCCAGAAGACTCTTGGTACTGTTTCTTACAAGAGACTTCTAATCAAATTGCGTGTCTACAGGGTATCGCTTCAGTTGTGCGACTGGATTCGTGGTTTCCTGTCAGAAAGATCACACAGTACGCAGTAATCGATAGAAAATCATCGAATGAAACACAAATGATACCTGGTGTTCCCCTAGAAAGAGTTATAGGCCGTCTGCTATTCCTAGTCTATGTAAACGATCTAGGAGACAATCCGACCAGCCCTCTTAGAGTGTTTGCAGATGATGCTGTGATTTATCGCGGTGTAAGTGGCACTTGTCTCTGAATAAGGAAAAGCGTGGGGTAATTCACACTGAGTACGAAAAGAAATCAGTTAAACTTGGGTTGCACGATAAATAACATAAATTTAAAGGCAGTCGATTCAGCTAAATACTTAGGGACTACAATTACGAACAACTTAAATTAGAACTATTATATGTAATGTTACGGGGAAAACAAACCAAAGATTGCTATTTATTGATGGAACATTTAGAAGATGCAACCGGCCTGCTGAAGAGACTTCTTGCACTAACCTAACCAGATAGGATTGACGGAGAACCTCGAAAAACTGCAAAGAAGGACAGTTCATTTTATATTATCAGGACATAGGGCAGAGGTATGATAAGCAAGTTGGGGTGGCAATTATTAAAACAAAGCCGATTTTCATTGCGGGGAAATCTTTTCACGAAATTTCAACCACCAGCTTTCTCTTCTCTTGTCGCCAACTTACATAGGGAGAAATGATCATCATAATAACCTAAAAGAAATCATAGTTCTTAGAGAAGGATTTAACTATTCATTTATGCCACGCGCTATTGAGAGTGGAACGGTAGAGAAATAATCTGACGGTAGGATATTGCAGTGCCTTGAAAGGTGGCTACACTGAGTCACAGCGCCAGAGATTGCGACAAAGATTATTATTCCGCCGCCTCCAATGGTGCAGTAGTAGTTAAGAGGATGTCGAGGGCAGTTGTGTTCTGTTGGGCGAGAGAGTAGATGCTGTGCTGTTGGTGTTATGTATAGATGGAAGAAGTTGCAATTGTCAGAGTGTATTTGAGAAAGGAGATGGGCTTTTGATTTATGATGCTTGTGTAATGGAAAATTTTCGTCGATATATAATGAGGTAAAATGTTATTACAGTTTTCTTTAATGACAATGCCTCTTGCTCACAGGTACAGTCAACAAGGCATCTGGCTCGTGTTCATTTATTAGACTTGTAATTCTGGTTTCTATGTGCAATTATACTATTTCTGGTTTTTGAATTAGTTCATTGTAAATGGTGTTTAAAATATTTTGTCGTATTGAAAAAGAACCGAGCCAGATACATGTATGTTGAGTCACACTACCACAAACAGAACAGTTTCACTTGTGCTTTGTTGTTTCGTAACTTTTATAGTTGCAGGGGACTTAATTAATCAATTGTGTTAATGTAAATTCCTTGTCATTCTTTATTTTTATTTTATGCAGTCAGATTGCGTGCTAATACTAGTCAGGGCCCACCGGTTACGACACTTCGTAACCGGTCACACAGCTACTAAAATCATTGCATTTATTCATTAATATTAGTCCTTTCTTGTTAAGTAAGACCCCATGCAGCCTGTGTTGTTTAGAAATACGATGCGAAGTTCCTTCGGGCATGCATGCATTCTGAACAATACAGGCACTGGAAAATCGTATTTATCCGCCGACAGCGGGCAAGCGGCTGTAAATCGAAATTTCTCCCCTGTACGGGAATACGCTTAATGAATGTACTCGTTCAGGGCGTTCGCAAATGGTTGATGACATATGGAAGTTTGGGCCGGCCGTGCTCGGATAGCCTCATGGTAAGGCGACCGCTCACAATACACAGGAAATATGAATTCGAGGCCCGGTCTAGCACAAATGTTCATTGTCAAAAAATTATTCAAATGGCTCTGAGACTATGGGATTAACATCTGTGGTCATCAGTCCCCTAGAACTTAGAACTACTTAAACGTAACTAACCTAAGGACATCACACACATCCATTCCCGAGGCCAGCGTTCGAACCTGCGACCGCAGCGGCCACGTGGTTCCAGACTGAAGAGCCTAGAACCGCACGGCCACACCGGCCGGCTGTTCATTGTCGTCATTCCATTTTACAGCTGACGGTTGACCATACGTCATGTAGTCTATATACACTCCAGGAAATTGAAATAAGAACACCGTGAATTCATTGTCCCAGGAAGGGGAAACTTTATTGACACATTCCTGGGGTCAGTTACATCACATGATCACACTGACAGAACCACAGGCACATAGACACAGGCAACAGAGCATGCACAATGTCGGCACTAGTACAGTGTATATCCACCTTGCGCAGCAATGCAGGCTGCTATTTCTCCCATGGAGACGATCGTAGAGATGCTGGATGTAGTCCTGTGGAACGGCTTGCCATGCCATTTCCACCTGGCGCCTCAGTTGGACCAGCGTTCGTGCTGGACGTGCAGACCGCGTGAGACGACGCTTCATCCAGTCCCAAACATGCTCAATGGGGGACAGATCCGGAGATCTTGCTGGCCAGGGTAGTTGACTTACACCTTCTAGAGCACGTTGGGTGGCACGGGATACATGCGGACGTGCATTGTCCTGTTGGAACAGCAAGTTCCCTTGCCGGTCTAGGAATGGTAGAACGATGGGTTCGATGACGGTTTGGATGTACCGTGCACTATTCAGTGTCCCCTCGACGATCACCAGTGGTGTACGGCCAGTGTAGGAGATCGCTCCCCACACCATGATGCCGGGTGTTGGCCCTGTGTGCCTCGGTCGTATGCAGTCCTGATTGTGGCGCTCACCTGCACGGCGCCAAACACGCATACGACCATCATTGGCACCAAGGCAGAAGCGACTCTCATCGCTGAAGACGACACGTCTCCATTCGTCCCTCCATTCACGCCTGTCGCGACACCACTGGAGGCGGGCTGCACGATGTTGGGGCGTGAGCGGAAGACGGCCTAACGGTGTGCGGGACCATAGCCCAGCTTAATGGAGACGGTTGCGAATGGTCCTCGCCGATACCCCAGGAGCAACAGTGTCCCTAATTTGCTGGGAAGTGGCGGTGCGGTCCCCTACGGCACTGCGTAGGATCCTACGGTCTTGGCGTGCATCCGTGCGTCGCTGCGGTCCGGTCCCAGGTCGACGGGCACGTGCACCTTCCGCCGACCACTGGCGACAACATCGATGTACTGTGGAGACCTCACGCCCCACGTGTTGAGCAATTCGGCGGTACGTCCACCCGGCCTCCCGCATGCCCACTATACGCCCTCGCTCAAAGTCCGTCAATTGCGCATACGGTTCACGTCCACTCTGTCGCGGCATGCTACCAGTGTTAAAGACTGCGATGGAGCTCCGTATGCCACGGCAAACTGGCTGACACTGACGGCGGCGGTGCACAAATGCTGCGCAGCTAGCGCCATTCGACGGCCAACACCGCGGTTCCTGGTGTGTCCGCTGTGCCGTGCGTGTGACCATTGCTTGTACAGCCCTCTCGCAGTGTCCGGAGCAAGTATGGTTGGTCTGACACACCGGTGTCAATGTGTTCTTTTTTCCATTTCCAGGAGTGTATGTTCAATTGAAGATATGCCTGTAGTCTGAAGATGGTTCGTGAAACCCTCTGCTGGGCGCGTAAGAGTGGATTTTAGAGTAGTGATGAACGTGTAGAAGTAGTGGACTCTTGTCCAAATGCAAAATGCAGTCAGGTAAAATGTGATGCACCGGGGCTGGCAAGAGAATTACAACAGTCGCGCTGTCCTGTTCTGAGATGGCTGCTTGGTGCAAGGCACTCTCTGGACTGGAGACTGGCCGGCCGGCGGACCTGCAAGTGCGACACGCGTGCTCAATGGCGAGCCTGGCCGGATGAATGGGCGTGCACCCATTGAGCGGGCGCGGCCTTGGGGACGCCGGGTGGCGAGCGCCGAGAACCGGGAGCCGTGGAGCCGCCCCACGCAAGAAGCGCGGCCAGCCAGGACCGGCGGGATCCAGGTCGGCGCGCGGCGCAGCGCCATCTAAGGGAAGCGGCCGCACAAGGGACGCACAGTGCGGGCGCTTTTTCCAACGCCGCCTGCCGCCGCCGGCTTTTTACTGACGAAGCGGGCATCGGGAACTCCGTCGATATGTGTGTGAACCACATACCGGCTTGTGCTCTATGCGTGTGGCAACATGTTACAGCCTTTCAGGTCTACTCTGATGGGCCACAACATTACGACCACCTACGTCACATCGTGTTGGTCCACCTCTGGAACGCAGTTCAGCAATTATTCTACGTGCTATTGATTCTTCAAGTACTTGATAGATTACCAGAGATCTGTGGCACCAGACGCCTACGTACATATCTTAGGCTTCCCGTCATTTAACGGGCAGTTGGTCTGTGGACGTGGAGCTGGCACCCGATAGCGTCCCAGTTGGGTTGTCGTCGGATTCAGGTAAGCCGAATTTAGTGGCCAAGGCATCAACGTGAGTTCACTATCATGCTCCTGAAACCATTGCAGCACGATTCTAACTTTTGACACGGACAGTTACAGTGCTGGAACGTGCCATCGCTGTTGAGGTAAACATCAAGAGTAAGGGGTTACAGGTGGTCCCTAATAATGTTCACGTAGTCCACAGCTGCCATTGTGCTTTCGATTACCACCGCAGGTCCCATGGCAACCCAGGTCAATGTCCCTTATAACTCAACACTGCTCCCACCGGCCTGCGTCCATGGCGCGCTGCGTGTTTCGAGCAGCAGTTCACCTTGATAACGGCGTTCATGGACACGACCATCGACCTGGTTTAACAATAAACGGGATTTATTCGACCAGGCAACGCGATTCCATTGATCCGCGGTCCAATCCAAATGATCCCTTGCCCACTGTAATCATAATTGCCGGCCGGGGTGGCCGAGCGGTTCTAGGCGCTACAGTCTGGAACCGCGCGACCGCTACCGTCGCAGATTCGAATCCTGCCTCGGGCATGGATGTGTGTGATGTCCTAAGGTAATTAGGCTTAAGTAGTTCTCAGTTCTAAGGGACTGATGACCTTAGAAGTTAAGTCCCATAGTGCTCAGAGCCATTTGAACCATAATTGACGATGTCTTTGGGTTAAAATGGGAATACGTTGGGATCCTCTGCTGCGGAACACCATGTTCAACACTTTGCGCCGGCCGGAGTGGCCATGCGGTTCTAGGCGCTACAGTCTGGAACCGCGAGGCCGCTACGGTCGCAGGTTCGAATCCCGCCTCGGGCATGGATGTGTGTGATGTCCTTAGGTTAGTTAGGTTTCAGTAGTTCTAAGTTCTAGGGGACTTATGACCTCAGAAGTTGAGTCCCATAGTGCTCAGAGCCATTTGAACCATTTGAACACTTTGCACCGAACGGTGTGCTCCAAAATACAATGCTCGCCACCGTAAATGCAACACCAAGAAAGACAAGAGGTAGCACAACAGAATTTATTTTGTAGATAACATGTTGACCAAGTATCAAATGATTACGTTTACAGACGTCTGTGACATGTGGTTCCTGCCAGAATCTGTAGCCAGAGTAGCCGCCATTGTTGGAGATCACCGCTGCCACACGTCTCGGCATTGAGTCAAAGAGACGTTGGATGTGTTCCTGGGGTACAGCAGCCCAAGCAGCTTCCACACGTTGCCAAAGATCATCTGGTGTGGCAGCTGGGGATGTAATCTGGGTCACTCGTTGAACAACCATGGACCACACGTTTTCTATCGGCGAAAGATCCGGAGAGCGAGCCGGCCAGGGAAGCACTTCAATCTGGTTATTGACGAAGAACCTTTGGACAACGCGTGCCACGTGTGGTCGCGCATTATCCTGTTGAAATATGGCTGTGGCCGAGCCCTGAAGGTAAGGAAGGACAACTGGCTCCAGCACCTCGGATATGTAGCGCCGGCTATTTAAAGTACCGGCAATGCGTACTAGAGGCGTGCGAGAGTAATATCCAATACCGCCCCATACCATAATACATGGTGCAAGACCAGTGTGGCGGTGCATAATGCAGCTGTCCAGCATCCTCTCTCCACGGTGTCTCCACACTCGAATCCGACCATCGTGGTGCTGCAGACAGAAGCGTGCCTCGTCAGTAAAGACAACGTCATTCCATTCTGCCGTCCACATCCGTCTGTCATCACACCATTGGCGACGGAGACGTCTGTGGTTCTGCGTCACTGGTAGACGAAGCAATGGACGTCTTGCGGACAGACCACTCTGCTGTAAACGGCGTCGAATGGTACGCGCAGACACTGGATGATGCGTTACAGACGCAATGTGCTGTGATATGGTTCGGGATGTCACTGAGCGATCCGTCACTGCCATGCGCGCAATTTGCCTATCAGCACGTGCAGTGAAAGGTGGCTACACTGAGCCACAGCGCCAGAGATTGCGCCAAAGAGTATTATTCAGCCGCCTCCACTGGCAGTGCTTGGGGAGAACTCGTAGTAGGCAGTGCTTGGGGAGAGCTCGTAGTAGTCAGTGCTTGTTGAGATGTGCTAGTGAAAAGTGCTTGCTGAGATGTCGTAGTGAAGAGTGCTTGTCGAGAGGTCGTGGTGGAGAGTTCTTGTTGAGATGTGGTAGTAGAGAGTCGGTGTGGAGATATATTGTAATGATTAGAGTGATTTTCGTCCATATATGAAGGTAAAAGAAAAAAAAATTTCCTTTTCTTTTTATTGTCACAATGTCTTAAATAATGCAGCATTACAGGTTCAGTCAACAAAGCATCTGGCGTGTGTTCTTGTATTAGAGTGTAATTCTGGTTTTCTTACGCAATTATAGTATTTCTATTTTTTAATTACTTCAGTATAAATGATATTTAAAATTTCTTTTCTTGTTGAAGAAGAACCGTGCCAGATGTGTACGTTGAGTCGCACTCCCACACACAGAACAATTACACTTGTGCTTTGGTTTCGTAGGTTTTATAGTTGCTGGGGACTTAATTAATTAATTGTGTTAACAGGAAATTTTCATTTCATTCTTTGTTGTTGTTCTGTGCAGTCGGATTGCGTACTAAAACTAGTCAGGGCCAACCGTTTACGAGACACAGCGTAACCGGACATACAGCTACTAAATAAATATTTTAAATAATTAAGCCCCCATGCACGTGGCGACCGCTGCTTCGGATCGTCCCTTGGAATTCTTCTGATTGTAAAAATAGTAGACAGTAGTATTGTTGTAGTAATTTGTTGTTAGTAATTGTAGTCTATTTTGCATGTGTAGATTCTTCTAATGGTATTTTCCAAAATTTAAATTTGTTGTCTTGTCTATAGGTTTGACAATTTAGTGCAATTATTTCAATTGTTCGATTAATCGTGTTTGAGTGAAACATTTCGTATAAATGGTATTGTTGGAGATAAGGAGTCATTGTGTGTAATTTTCGTACAGTGACGAATTTTTTATGTTTTGTAAATGATTACGCGGTCAATGAAACAGGCAAAAATGATGAATAGTCAGAATAACGAAATTGTTAACATGGCGAACTCGCCAACAGAGGAAAACAGTGTCATGAATAATGTAGTGGAAAACAATTTAATAAGTAGGGAAAATAGTTCGGAAACAGTTGAAAATTTTTCACAATCGGAAAATTGTCAGATTACGTGGTTAACGACAGAAGAAATGGAGCAGTTGATGGGTGCTATACTAAATTTGGGATCTCAGTTAGAATCACTACTAGGAACAATTAAAACCGGATTAAAAATAGTGGGATCACAGTTAAGATCTGAATTAAAAACAGTGAGATCACAGGTACGATCTGAAATTAAAACTGATATGGGAACAATGGAAACACGGTTAGACTCACTGGGATCACAAATAAGAACAAGTAAAACCGAGATGGAAACAATGGAAACACAGTTAGGCTCACGAACAGGGACATGTTTCAAAAACGTGAAAGATGAATCAAAGAAAGAAATTAGAGAAGAAGTACAACCGATTTTGAATGCTCACAATAATAGTTTAATTTCAACAGAAATCAGACAAGAGGAACAGGACAGAGAACGGGAAGAAAAAGATCGCGTGATAGTACAAAAATTTTCAGAGTTAAATTTACAACGTGCACACGATAAGGAGGAAATATTTGAAAGAATCGAGGAATCCGTACCAAATGACAAAATAAATAACCTAACACAACAATATGAACAGTTAACTACCAAATGTGTCAATACTGAAACCCGAGTCGCGACACTTACGGAAGACGTAAATAAACAGAAAGAACAAATAGGTGATTTATCGGAAAAAGTTAAGGAGATTTCAGATAAATTGACAAGTCTTAGTTTAAATGGGGACAGAGATTCGGATGGTACAGCACCATTGCCATTTACGGAAGACGTAAATAAACAGAAAGAACAAATAGGTGATTTATCGGAAAAAGTTGAGGAGATTTCAGATAAATTGACAAGTCTTAGTTTAAATGGGGACAGAGATTCGGATGATACAGCATCATTGCCATTTGCAGAAACCGAAGAGTACCAGAATATAAATAAGCATGTTGAAAATCAGGGAAAATTTAATGAACGCGTTAAAAAGGAATTTGAGGCATTACGAAAGCAAGTCAAACAAATTGAAGGCGAAATAGTAGGAAAAGACAGCAAAAGAAATTTGGAATCACAGATAGCAGAGGGGTTTGTAGAAAGAAATTTGTTTCGTGTACGGGACGCAACAAGAGAGCGCCAGGCGCGTGAATTTAACAATAATCGTCATTGTGACTGGGACAGACGCGGTAGGTCTTTGTCGCCACGAGGAGAAAACTTTTACTATAAACACTTTTTGACTGATCGGAAATTTAAGATCTTCCGCAATTCTAAGAATGACATACATCCATGTGCATGGTTAGACCAATTTATGTACGCACTCCCGCCAAATTTGCCACTAAGTCACAAACTGGAAATTATGTGCGGCTATTAAAGTCCTCAGGGGATTCACTACTCTAAGTGAATATGTGCCGTAGCGTGCATAGGGCCCCGAGCTGTAGTGGTGCTATTTCTCTTTTAGTTTTCTGTACCGCTGCCTACTCTTTTACTATTCTTTGCATCTGTCAAAACAACTCTTCGACTATCAATCTATCTAGTGAGTAAGTAAACAATAACCGGATATGACTATTTACCTAAATGTGATTTCGGAAATTACCGTTTGGACTTACTGTACCTTCAGCAGCATTCATTCGTAGTTTAAATGAAATTTTACCTGTTTATCTTCGTAACAATATTACTTCATATGTTGACGACATTCTTATTGCTAAACATTCTTGGAGTGAGCACAACAAAGTTTTGGATTCATTATTACGTATTTTTGCAAGAGTTGGCATTACAGTGAACTTGGAAAAATCTGAATTTGGTCGTTCTCAGGTGAAATTTCTCGGTCACATTATTTCTACAGAAGGTATTCTTCCTGATCCAGAAAAACTAGACGCTATTCGTAATTATGCTGTTCCTAGCACAAAACGTGATGTTCGTAGTTTCCTTGGTGTCTGTAATTTTCTTAGACGCTTCGTTAGATTGGACAATTTGGCCACACCTCGTTTATGTGAACTATCCGGAAAGAAATCTAATTGGTGTTGGGATGAGGAAGCTCAGTCAGAATTTGAACAGCTTCGTGATGCTTTAGTTGCTGCTCCACTTCTTTCACATCCGGATTTATCTAAAGATTTTTGTTTGGCGACGGACTCATCATACAAAGGTCTAGGTGCACATTTATTTCAAGAGATAGAAGAAAACGGCGTTGTAGTACAGAAAACTATTGCATTTGGAAGTCGTGTTCTCTCTAAATCAGAAAAGAATTATTCGATTACGGACCTTGAAGCTTTAGCTGTTGTATGGGCTTTCACAAAATTTCGCACATTTTTGTTTGGCAGACATACTAAGGTTTACACCGATCAGCGAGCTCTGGAATTTCTTATGTCAACAAAATTAACTCATGGCAGATTGTCACGATGGGCGTTGTACCTACAGGAATTTGACTTTAGTATTGTTTACATACAGGGTTCTTCAAATATTGTTGCTGATACTTTATCACGTGCACCTATGGGTTTGAAACAAAGTGCTGAAGAGGACTGCAAGGAAAACAATTACTGTTTGATGTATATTCAAGGTGTTGCGTTTGAGAACTTTATTTCGTCTTCGCTCCAGGACATCGCTAAGGAGCAAAATAAGGATCCAATCTGGAAGGATATTAAGGAGAAGTGGAGGAGAAAGGAAAGCGTAGCGATTAGATAGCATTATTTAGTTCGCAATGACACTCTTTTTAAACGAAAATCGGTCGACAACTCTGTTTGGTTAGTTTGTATTCCTGGTGAGTGGGTCAATAAATTAATTTGGTACACACATTTCAGTTATGCACACTTTGGTCCCAG
The DNA here is from genome assembly GCF_023864345.2 of Schistocerca serialis cubense. Classification (NCBI taxonomy): domain Eukaryota; kingdom Metazoa; phylum Arthropoda; class Insecta; order Orthoptera; family Acrididae; genus Schistocerca; species Schistocerca serialis. The sequence goes on from NC_064641.1 coordinate 210,548,312, forward strand.
AAAATGCTTTCATAAATTACGCGAAAATTGCTACTTCAGTAATATGGAAAAACGTATTCGATCTGTTCTGGCCAAATGCAAATTATGTCAAAAGGCTAAGCCGCCAACAATTTCTCACAGAGCACCGCTGTTTCCTATCATTCCAGCGAAGTTAAAGGACATGGCTGCAGTCGATTTGTTCGGTCCAGTGGTTCGTTCTACTAATGGTTTTGCGTACATTTTCGTAGCAGTGGAGTTGACATCAAAATATGTGTGTTTTACACCGTTACGCAAAGCAACAGCTCGTTCAGTATCTAATGCTTTCATTAACCATTTTCTTAAAGAAGTTGGTCATGTTGATAAGGTTATATCAGATAATGGATCACAGTTTCGTTCTAAAATTTGGCTTCGTACTCTACGGCGTCGTAAAATTAAACCAATTTTCATTTCACTTTTTCACCCTCAATCTAACGCTTCAGAGAGATGGATGAAGGAAATCAATAAATTGTGTCGTCTTTATTGTCATCAGAATCACAGGACGTGGAATCAGTATCTTCATATTTTTCAAAACATTCTGAATGAACTCCCTAATGATTCAACTCCTTTACCGCCAATACTGATATTAAAAAACAAAGCACCGACAAATCGCATATCTGAAATCGTTCCTTTACCGCCTTCACGGAAACTGCGGCATTCTGAAGTTGTGAACCTGGCTCTGCAAAATATTGCATCTGCGGCTGCTAGAAGAGAGAAATCAGCTAAACATCCTGGTCGTTTAAAAATCTTGTCAGTTGGTCAAAAGGTGTTGATTAAGTCTCATCGTTTGTCTCACAAAGGAAAAGGCTTGTGTCGCAAATTTTTTCTGCTTTATAACGGTCCATATAGAATTCGCAAAATTATTCATGATAACACTGTTGAAGTAGAAACTCTTAAATCTCGACGCTCTAAGGGAATACATCATATATCTAACGTTAAAATTTTTGTGGAATGATATACTTTTGAAAAATTTTTGTGGAATGACATACTTGTGAGAAACTAACAGCTACATGTAAACACGCAGAGAGTACAAGGATACCGCGCCGTGTTTTGGCGGCGGCATATACTCAAAGCAACAGTCAAGTCTGCGCGCCGCACAAGGCAGTCGTTGACCGCAAACAATTACTTCCTACGTCACGCGCCTACAGCTGATCGAGCACTCAGTGCGAATGCACTGACAGCCGTAGACAAATACACACTTTAATTTCTCTGATTAAATTCAGTATAAAGCTATAGTGACTTGATAAATTATGTTATTAACGTTGAGTATTTTTCAGGATACGTTTGTATAAAATATTTAAGAACTTCAGGTAAATTCTGTGCGTGTCCGACGTTAAGACGACTTGCTATGGAGAAAATTTCAGAAAGAATTTAATTTCCAAGAAGAAACTAATAAACTAAAAAAGGTAACTATTAATTGAGTTCATTTTTCAGGTAACATATTTCCACTTAGGTACGTACTTTAGACGTAATTTGCTGCTCGCAATTACGTGATTCATACTTTGTGCAAATTTCATGTTCTATGAATTTACTTGTGAAGCGACGTGCTTGCGTACATTTGCTGATTTTTGTCAATGTTTTATTAATGAACAGGGTTGTTATTTGTATATATTATGCATCACTTGGCTGCAATGCTTTTTCAATGATGTCATATTTTTTTATTATGTGTCTGCTGTGCTTATTTATTTAAATTATAATTGTAACCTGATTAATTGTGCTGACTGTGATTATGTATGTAAGTTATACTTTGTGATTTATCTGCTTGCGCCTTCATGTTTACTTATTAAGATTACATATGAACATTTATTTGCTTATGCTGATATGATGCTAATGACCTGTTTATTATGTTAGATAACATATTTGCTGCCTTGCTTATGGATTGCATATTTACACATTTCTGTTTTGTTGTCATAACTACTCTTTAATTTGGTATATAGAAATGCTGATATACTGTGTATGAACATAGAGTTTAGGTCACACTATTGTATTAATTATAGATTGTTCGCTTGGCAGAGCCTCGTTGTAAGAATTGTGCTGCATCCACTTGTTGACATTCTGTTCTCTACTGGTATATTTACTCGCTATTGCTTGTTTTGCTTACGCTCAGTGCCTTATATTTTTAAGATAAGAAAATGACCTGCTATAATTCGACGAACGACATTAGTACAAGAAACTTCATAGAAGTCACATGAGCTGAGGTTTTATGGAAGCTGTATAAATTTATGCTAATAGGAAGGAAGCTAACGACATGACATACCAAAACTAGGTTTAGACCATTGACAGTTATTACACTGCATTTTTCGTGAGCAATTGAAGTAGGAAGTGACACTTGACACAAGAAATACTCCACATGTTTGCTTCTGTTTGCCATAATTCTTGAAGTGGTGTACACACTGTGAAATATTATGATCATTCACACTCCGTAATCGTACTTAATTACTGAGAGTTATTCGAACTAAGTCTGTTAGAGGTCATGTATGCATTTCTTTTGTTTATAATTCATAATGAGTAGAAGATTTGGGTCAGATGGATTACACAGAGGTTGTGTGTTGACAGTGTGTCTTCGGATTGTATAGCATGATGAGGTTTGCATTAGGATTTTATCTGTACTTGTTCGAGGAGACTGATTAGAGGAAAGAGTTGTTATGGAAGTGAAATGATATTGGCAATAAGGTTATATGTATCGACGTATTGAAGAGGTATTATTGAGATTATGTGATGCTGACGATTATTGGAGTTTTTGTGGACAAGAGGTAAGGTAAATGATATTGATGATAAGGTTTATATGTATCGACGTAAGAGGTATTATTGAAGTATTGAGATTATGTGATGCTGATGATTATTGGAGTTTTGGTGGATAAGAGGTAAAGTAAGTGAGGTGCATTTTTTTTTTTTTTTTTTTTTGGTCTATATGGAACAAGGAGGATGAAGATAGCAGACTAGAACACTAAAGTAGAAGGAAGATTGTCTATACACACTTGTTAAATCAATAAGCAGTACATATTTTTTTTCTGGAGAGAGGAAGTAATTGCATATCTTGGCTCACTGACAGTTGTTCAGCAACAGTACATTTGATTTGGCTTGGCAAACATTGGTCTTGACATGATGACTATGACGTTGACTAACTATTATTGACTGTTATACATTGCTGCCACTACTACTTGATACACAAGATGAACATCAAATTTTGACAGAATTGCATTTACACAGTTAACACTATTCAATTACGCAGTAGTACTTAATGTGGATGAAAGATGAGTGAGTGTGTTTTGTGTGTTTTCCTTTCCTAATCCTACCTACCTATCTCCTAAATATTATTTTATTTGTTTGTAGTGGCTTGCACTGACACCCATAAATATTATAGGTTTACTGATATTTGAGTATTTGTAATAGTTAATATGACAATTATCTGATATCATTTGTGTGTTTATTAGAATTTGTATGTTTAGTGTAAGAGCATTGTAAAAGCATTTGTATGTGGATTCAAACTATTGTTCATGCCTGAACTGTCTGATTAGTGATGGTGAATATTATGAACTGTTACCTGCACTTGTTCAACATTGATGTGTGACACTTAGAAATGTTTAATTTCTGCTGATGAACTGTGTGATTAGTGATGGCGAATATTATGGACTGTTACCTGCACTTCTTCAGCATAATGGGTGCCACTTAGAAATGTTTAATTTCTGCTAATGAACTGTGTGATTAGGATAGTGAATATTATGCACTGTTACCTGCACTTTTTCTACATAATGGGTGCCACTTAGAAATGATTAATTGCTGCTGATGAACTGTGTGATTAGGATAGTGAATATTATGGACTGTTACTTGTACTTTTTCTACATGATTGGTGCCACTAGGACATGTTTAATTTCTGCTAATAAACTCTGATGAACAGTATGATCAGTGATAGTGAATATTATGGACTGCTGTCTGTACCTGTTCAACATTGCTAGGTGCCACTGATGAACTGCTTCTACTGACATAATGTCACTTGTTGGTATCTGCACTTGTTCAACATTACTGGGTGCCACTGATGGACTGTTTCTACTGAATTGTTGCTGTCTGCACCTGTTCAACATTGCTGGATGCAACTGATGGAACTGCTTTTATTGAAATGATGTCACTTGTTGCTGTCTGCACCTGCTCAACATTGCTGGGTGCCACTAATGGACTGATTCTACTGGAATAACGTCACTTGTTGGTGTCTGCACTTGTTCAACACTACTGTGTGCCACTGTTAGAACTGTTTCTACTGAAATTATGTTACTTCTTGCTGTCTGCACCTACTCAACATTGCTGGGTGCCACTGATGGATTGCTTCTACTGAAATAATGTCACTTGTTGGTGTCTGCAGCTGTTCAACAATGCTGGGTGCCACTGATGGACTGCTTCTACTGAAAAGATGTCACCTGTTGGTGTCTGTACTTGCTCAACATTGCTGAGTGCCACTAATGGAACTGCTTCTATTGAAATGATGTCACTTGTTGGTGTCTGCACCTGTTCAACATTGCTGGGTGCCACAGATGGAACTGCTTCTACTGAAATAATGTCACTTGTTGGTTTCTGCACCTGTTCAACATTGCTGGGTGCCACTGATGAACTGCTTCTACTGAAATAATGTTACTTGTTGGTGTCTGCACCTGTTCAACATTGCTGGGTGCCACTAATGGAACTGCTTCTGCTGAATGATGTCACTTGTTGGTGTCTGCACCTGTTCAACATTACTGGGTGCCACTGATGGACTGCTTCTACTAAAATGATGTCACTTGTTGGTGTCTGCACCTGTTGACCATTGCTGGGTGCTACTGCTGGAACTAATCATTGAAAGCATTTTATGTGAACATTTGTATAAACTGATTTTTTGTGTACTGTGTAAACTATTATGTAAAGTCACATGTATGAAAGAATTTGTATTGCCTACTGTATTTTATATATTAGATTATTGTCAGGTCAGTGCAAAGCCAAAATTTTATCTAATTATGTGATATTTACGTATTAATATTATCTTTTATTTTTGTCTGTATTTTTGTGGACGAATTTGGTGGTATTTTCACCACCAATGCTGGCAAAAATACCATCTAATTCTGGCCCGTGGAGGAGGGGCATATGAAAGGTGGCTACACTGAGCCACAGCGCCAGAGATTGCGCCAAAGAGTATTATTCAGCCGCCTCCACTGGCAGTGCTTGGGGAGAACTCGTAGCAGGCAGTGCTTGGGGAGAGCTCGTAGTAGTCAGTGCTTGTTGAGATGTGCTAGTGAAAAGTGCTTGCTGAGATGTCGTAGTGAAGAGTGCTTGTCGAGAGGTCGTGGTGGAGAGTTCTTGTTGAGATGTGGTAGTAGAGAGTCGGTGTGGAGATATATTGTAATGATTAGAGTGATTCTCGTCAATATATGAAGGTAAAAGAAAAAAAAAATTTTCCTTTTCTTTTTATTATCACAATGTCTTAAATAATGCAGCATTACAGGTTCAGCCAACGAAGCATCTGGCGTGTGTTCTTGTATTAGAGTGTAATTCTGGTTTTCTTACGCAATTATAGTATTTCTATTTTTTAATTACTTCAGTATAAATGATATTTAAAATTTCTTGTCTTGTTGAAGAAGAACCGTGCCAGATGTGTACGTTGAGTCACACTCCCACACACAGAACAATTACACTTGTGCTTTGGTTTCGTTGGTTTTATAGTTGCTGGGGACTTAATTAATTAATTGTGTTAACAGGAAATTTTCATTTCATTCTTTGTTGTTGTTCTATGCAGTCAGATTGCGTACTAAAACTAGTCAGGGCCAACCGTTTACGAGACACAGCGTAATCGGACATACAGCTAGTAAAAATTTAAAAAGTATTTTCATTTTAAATAATTAATCCCCCATGCAGCAGTGGTGCACCGAGGTGAATGCGAGCGACCACGTCGGTCCGTCGTAGCCTCCTGCATCCAACGGTCACATATCCGCATTACAGTTATTTGGTTTCGTCCAACACGACTAGCGATTTCTCTGTATGATAATTCGCAATCTCGGTAAGACACTATCCTTCCTCTGTCGAACTCGGATACTTGATCAAACGATGTTCGCTGTTGTCTACGAGGCATAACTGATCGTCTTGTGAAACAACCACAAGGTAAACACACGTGCCGAACGTACACTCGTCGAAATCGCCAAGCCTTAAATGGCGCTATGAGGTGGCGCCACAGGCGCGCGTGATGTGCGTCTGCGCTGAAATTCTAATCAGTTGCATCTCTCATCGCTGCAAACCCATGGTGTAAATTTCACTTGATTCGGATGCTTCCTTCAGGGTGTTGCATTTACGGTGGCCAGCAGTGTAATTGTGCCTGCGCCAGCACTGTACTGTGTCGTCAGATCTGCCACAGGTCGTGGCCAATCCTGCTTTAGACAGCGGGCAAGCCTCTGATCCCTACGCTCTGTGTTGAGGTACACACGGCCAACGTCCTGTCACCTACTCGTGGTTTCAAAGTTCTTCAACCACTTTCCATTGATTCTCACTATAGTAGAGCTCGAGCAGCCAACCAGCTTCGCCGTTTCCAAGACGCTCGCTCCCAGGCTCTGAGGCAAAACAATCTGGCTTTTGTCAAAGTCGCTTAAGTTGGCAGATTTCATCATTTGCGCGACTTATCGTCGCTAGAATGATTCTCCATGCGTCTCTGTTCCGCCCACATATTTCTCTTACTGTGTCACGTGCTCTCAGCACCACTGGACAACATACAACCTCGCGGTGGGCGGTGGTTGTAACGTTTTGGTAGTTCAGTGTACTTAGGCCAACGTCATTAGCGACTGCGGAACTCTGTGATTTCATAATTTTTGGAAACGAGCTATTTCATCAACGGTACGAATTCAGAGAGATGTTGTAATTTTTTTTCTCAAAACCCTGTCGGAAAAATGCCCAGGTAGTTACTGAAATTCACTTACGGTTTCTGATATCCTTGGAAGAACATAACGTGACGAAATCCGATGCAAAACAATTGCAACTGATAGCAAAATACTGGGTGCGGCGGAACAGACTAAGCAGTTTTAAGGAGCAATAAAAAACAAATCTGGATTTATAGAGAAAAAATGTTTGTATTTTATAAATTATTACAATATACCATTTTACATCCATTTAGTTTTCAAAATAATTTCATGGTGTGGGTTCCTGTAGTCATGTCCTAGTTCATGAACCACGGGCAACGAATGAGTGGCCAAGTAAGTGGTCCCGACAGTCGGGATACCAGTTACTTTGGAATAAGGCTGGGCATCTCGGACATACTCTGAGTCGTGGTCACCTTTGTGCTCATACGGCAAAGACTACCAAATCCACCGGTTAGTCCCTCAGCCGCTAGCGGTTAAACCCAGTGGGACTCGGGGCAAGTAAGGCTAGCAACCTGCTTCCCTGGTACTTTAAATATGATGCTGGCAACAATCAGAACAAAATGCCTCGGACCTTTGGAGATGACGGAGTCCCACCTCTAACTGGCAAACCAGGGACTCCTAAGATACGACTTGGCAAACAAATGGTAATGAGATGGGGAGCTATTAATATCAATGGGGGCTACTCTGGGAAGAAGGTAGAGCTGGCAGAGGCTGCAAGTAAGATGGGGCTGGACGTTTTAGCTGTCAGTGACGTTCGAGTAAGGGGTGAGAAAGAAGAGGAAGTGGGAGAATACAAGGTCTACCTGTCAGGAGTCAAAGCAGGAATAGCACAATGGGGTGTAGGGCTTTACATCAGGAAAGAAATGGAACCCAGCGTAGTTGCCATAAGGTATGTAAACGAACAATGTGGATAGATTTGACAGTGTCTAGCAAGAAAATTAGGATTGTGTCAGTATATTCGCATTGTGAAGGGACAGATCAAGATAAGATGGATAGCTTTTATGAGGCACTCAGTGATGTAGTTGTTAAAGGACAAGGACAGTGTTCTGCTCATGGGTGATTTTAATGCCAGGAGTGGAAATCGAACAGAAGGGTATGAAAAGGTTATGGGTTAATTTGGAGAGGATATGGAGGCCAACAGGAACGGGAAACAACTCTTGGATTTCTGTGCCAGTATGGGCTTAGTAATCACAAACTCTTTTTTTAAACATAAGAACATTCACCGGTATACTTGGGAAGGCAGGGGAACCAGATCTGCCATTGACTATATAATAACAGATCAGGAACTCAGGAAGGCTGTGAGGGACACACGTGTATTCAGGGGATTCTTTGATGACACTGAACATTATTTAATCTACTGTGAAATTGGGATTGTGAGGCCGAAAGTGCAAGAGGTCAGGTCCATATGTAGGAGGATAAGAGTGGAGAAACTTCAGGATAAGGAAATCAGGCACAAGTACATAACAGCGATCTCAGAAAGGTACCAGTTAGTTGAATGTAGTCAATTACAATCATTGGAAAAGGAATGGACAAGGTACAGGGACACAGTACTAGAAGTGGCTAAAGAATGTCTTGGAACAGTAGTGTGTAAAAGTAGGATGAAGCAAACAGCTTGGTGGAATGACACAGTCAAGGCAGCCTGTAAAAGGAAAAAGAAGGCGTATCAAAAATGGCTGCATGCTAGAACTCAGATAGACAGAGAAAGTTATGTTGAAGAAAGAAACAAAGCCAAACAGATAATTGCAGCATCCAAGAAGAAATCTTGGGAAGACTTTGGAAACAGGTTGGAGACTATGGGTCAAGCTGCTGGAAAACCATTCTGGAGTGTAATTAGCAGTCTTCAAAAGGGAGGTAAGAAGGAAATGACAAGTATTTTGGACAGGTCAGGAAAACTGCTGGTGAATCCTGTGGATGCCGTGGGCAGATGGAGGAAATATTTTGAAGAGTTGCTCAATGTAGGTGAAAATACGATCAGTAATGTTTCAGATTTCGAGGTAGAATGGGATAGGAATGATGACGGAAGCAGGATCACATTTGAGGAAGTGGAGAAAATGGTCAATAGATTACAGTGCAATAAAGCAGCTGGGGTGGATGAAATTAAGTCGGAACTCATCAAACAGAGTGGAATGTCAGGTCTTAAATGGCTTGGGAGTCGGGACAGGTTCCATCAGACTGGACAAAAGCAGTAATCACACCAATCTTTAAACATGGAAACAGAAAAGATTGTAACAACTACTGAGGTATCTCTTTAATCAGCGTTGTGGGTAAAATCTTCTCAGGTATTGTTGAAAGGAAAGTGCTAGTTGAGGACAAATTGGATGAAAATCAGTGTGGGTTTAGGCCTCTTAGAGGTTGTCAGGACCAGATCTTTAGCTTACGGCAAATAATGGAGAAGTGTTACGAGTGGAACAGGGAATTGTATTTGTGCTTTATAGATCTAGAAAAGGCATATGACCGGGTTCCTAGGAGGAAGTTATTGTCTGTTCTACGAGATTATGGAATAGGAGGCAAACTTTTGCAAGCAATTAAAGGTCTTTACATGGATAGTCAGGCAGCAGTTAGAGTTGACGGTAAATTGAGTTCATGGTTCAGAGCAGTTTCAGGAGTAAGACAAGGCTGCAACCTGTCTCCACTGCTGAAAACAATAGACTGGCTGGGTGAGATTAAGATATGCGAACACAAAATAAGCAGTCTTGCATACGCGGATGACTTAGTTGTGATGGCAGATTCGATTGTAAGTTTGCAAAATAATATTTCAGAGCTAGATCAGAAATGTAAGGACTATGGTATGAATATTAGCATCTCCAAAACGAAAGTAATGTCAGTGGGAAAGAAATATAAACGGATTGAGTGCCAAATAGGAGAAACAAAGTTAGAACAGGTGGACGGTTACAAGTACTTAGAATGCATATTCTCACAGGATGGCAACATAGTGAAAGAACTGGAAGCGAGGTGTAGCAAAGCTAATGCAGTGAGCGCTCAGCTACGATCTACTCTCTTCTGCAAGAAGGAAGTCAGTACCAAGACTAAGTTATCTGTGCACCGTTCGATCTTTCAACCAACTTTGTTGTATGGGAGCGAAAGCTGGGTGGATTCAGGTTACCTTATCAACAAGGTTGAGGCTACGGATATGAAAGTAGCTAGGATGATTGCAGGTACTAGTAGATGGGAACAATGGCAGGAGGGTGTGAATGAACTCTGTAGATGTAGCAGTCAGGGCGAACAGGCTTAGATGGTGGGGTCATGTTACACGCATGGGAGAAGCAAGGTTACCCAAGAGACTCATGGGTTCAGCAGTAGAGGGTAGGAGGAGCCGGGGCAGACCAAGGAGAAGGTACCTGGATTCGGTTAAGAATGATTTTGAAGTAATAGGTTTAACATCAGAAGAGGCACCAATGTTAGCACTGAATAGGGGATCATGGATGAATTTTATAAGGGGGCTATGCTCCAGACTGAACGCTGAAAGGCATAATCAGTCTTAAATGATGATGATGATGATGATGATGATGATGAATAATGTCTTCAAGATTGCAGACGTTAGCATCAATACGTTGTTGTAGACGATCCCCGAAGTTGCGAGCAGTTCTTGCACATATATCGCGGGGTATGGCATTCACTTCGTCAATAATCCGTTTTTTTAACTCTGATAGGATGTGAGGGCGGCTTTTGAAAATCTTTTCCTTCAGATATCCCCAAAGAAAGTAGTCACAAATGCTGAAATCTGGTGACCGCGCAGGCCACCCTACATCATCCCTCAAAGAGACGATATGTCCCGGCAACATTTCTCTCAAAACATCAAGTTAAATTCGAGCAGTGTGAGCAGTAGCTCCATCCTGTAGGAACCAAATGTTTCCCAGTCCATGTTCATCAACACTCTCGTCCATTCTGGGTTGCAGAAAATATTGCAACATTGAAACTGTGGAATTCACTGTCACTGTCACTCTGTCCTCCTCAAAAAAGTAACGGCCCACAACGCCAAATTGTGATATGGCACACTACACTGTCGCTTTAAGAGAATGTTGCGGTCGTCCATGAATAATTCGGGGGTTATTTTCGGCCCAGTAGCGAAAGTTTCGCTTATTCACGCAACCACTAAGATGAAAAGGTGCCTTGTCACTACTGTAGAAAGCTGCATTCGGAGGGATCCGAGCAAGCATTTGCTCACACAGATTTTGAAGGTTGGTGTAGTTCTTGATCAATCATTTGAAAGGATGGAACTTCAAATCGCATTGCAGAATCCTTCTCAAACTGCGGTCTGAAATCCCCAGTGCAGCAGTATGCCGTCTAGCACAACGTTGCGGCGATTGTTGAACTGCTGTTCTCACCCGCTGCACATTTTCTGGCCTTCTGATGGATCTGCATCGGCCTTGTGTATCTATTCTTAATGTGTTACCAGTTTCCTCCAACTGCCGAACGCAGGACCGAATTGGGTTTGCATTACGAACGACATTGTTGCTTGGAATGTGGAACTGTCGCCGAAAAGCTCGTTGTGTAGCGATCACAGATCTGTTGTTTTCATAATACTTGCGAACGGCAAAACCACGGCGTGCACCGGTCCAGACCATGTTGTCTACTGAAATGGGGTCGACGACTGAACAAAGGCAGACCACGTGCAGCTGCCTACCCCCACCACAGCTCCAGCAGTAATCGACAGAAACCGCTTAGTCGGTCTGCCGCACGCTGTATATGAAACAGGCCAAATGCCACGAGTCTTGAAGACGAATGTAATAATTTCAAAATGGTTCAAATGACTCTGAGCACTGTGGGACTTAACATCTGAGGTCATCAGTCCCCTAGAACTTCCCGAACTACTTAAACCTAACTAACCTAAGGACATCACACACATCCATGCCCGAGGCAGGATTCGAACCTGCGACAGTATTAGCCGCGCAGTTCCGGACTGAAGCGCCTAGAACCGCTCGGTCACATCGGCCGGCTGTAATAATTTCAGTTCAAAAGAAGGCAAGTACTGACAGGTGCGACTGTTATCGAACCATTTGTGTAATAAGGCATGCATGCAAAACACTGATGCGAATTAATTACACAAGCGCGATAAGATGGCAGAAGCCGACCTTAGAGAAGATCAGTTTCAGTTCCGGAGAAATGTATTACGAGAACATGCGTGGCTTTACTAGATTTACGACTTACGTTAGAAGATAAACTGAAAAAAGGCAAACCTACGTTTATAGTATTTGTAGCTTTAGATCAAACTTTCGGCAATGTTGACTGGAATATACTCTTAGAAGCTCTGAAGGTATGTGGGACCACAAGTTGAAACGTTTCGCGAAAGACTCCAAGAAGTGCACTAAAAGTGGAGAGCAATGCGGCCCGTGTCGGCTGTTGCGGCAGGGAGAGCTCTCCTGCCAGGCTCCGCAGTTATATGCAGCAAGACGGACCTGTGTCATTTAGATGAAACTCCATTTCCTATACGACAAATACACGGTTCTTGTATGTGGAACTATGGCATACGCTAACTTCTCGCACATCATGTAGGACTTAGGAAAACTATTGCAAATATGTGTACGTTTCCACGTTTTTATGAAAACAACTACAGTTTCCGTTACCATTTCGACAGCATTTGTTTGATTCCCCGAATAAAAGTGGCATGTCTAAGACCTACAGTTTCGATTTCCATTTTGATTGCATTTGTTTAACATTCCCGGTAAAAAAGTAGCATGTCTAGCTTCTACTGATTGGTGTACGTGCCTGTATGCAAGAAATGCTGAAGCAGAAATGAATTGCCCATAGACAACACATTTAGTGCTAGTTCTACAATTGAGGAAAGTATTGACAGTCGAAAGGCTTGATGTAACTACACTACTGGCCATTAAAACTGCTACACCAAGAAGAAATGTAGATTACAAACGGGTATTCGTTGGACAAATATATTATACTAGAACTGACATGTGATTATATTTTCACGCAATTTCGGTGCATAGATCCTGAGAAATCGGTACCCAGAACAACCACCTCTGGCCGTAATAAAGGCCTTGATACGCCTGGGCATTGAGTCAAACAGGGCTTCGATGGAGTGTACAGGTACAGCTGCCCATGTAGTTCATCAAGAGTAGTGACTGGCGTATTGTGACGAACCAGTTGCTCGGCCACCATTAACCAGACGTTTTCAATTGGTGAGAGATGTGGAGAATGTGCTGGCCAGGACAGCAGTCGAACATTTTCTGTATCCAGAAAGGCCCGTAGAGGACCTGCAACACGCAGTCGTGTATTATTCTGCTGAAATGTAGGGATTCACAGGGATCGAATGAAGCATAGAGCCATTGGTCGTAACACATCTGAAATGTAACGTCTACTGTTCAGAGCGCCGTCAATGCGAACAAGAGGTGACCGAGACTTGTAACCAATGGCACCCCATACCATCACGCCGGGTGATACGCCAGCATGGCGATGACGAATACACGCTTCCAATGTGCGCTCACCGCGATGTCGCCAAACACGGATGTGACCATCATGATGCTGTAAACAGAACCTAGATTCATCCGAAAAAATGACGTTTTGCCATTCGTGCATCCAGGTTCGTCGTTGAGTACACCATCGCAGGCGCTCCTGCCTGGGTTGCAGCGTCAAGGGTAACCGCAGCCATGGTCTCCGAACAGATAGTCCATGCTGCTGCAAACGTCGTCGAACAGTTCGTGCAGATGGTTGTTGTGGTGTCACCGCCAGACACCACACTTGCTAGGTGGTAGCCTTTAAATCGGCCGCGGTCCGTTAGTATACGTCGGACCCGCGTGTCGCCACTATCAGTGATTGCAGACCGAGCGCCGCCATACGGCAGGTCTATAGAGACTTCCTAGCACTCGCCCCAGTTGTACAGCCGACTTTGCTAGCGATGGTTCACTGACAAAATACGCTCTCATTTGCCGAGACTTTAGTTAGCATAGCCTTCAGCTACGTCATTTGCTACGACCTAGCAAGGCGCCATTATCAGTTGCTATTGATATTGTAAATAATGTACAGACAAGAGCTACGTTCAACATTAATGGATTAAGGTTAAGTATTCCACCATCTGCATCCATTTTTCTAAGTTCTAATTTCCTTCTCCTGTTCCAGACCTCACGCCAGCCTGCGTGAGCTAAAACGCGTGCCTTTCGGCTTCCTCTATTCATACGGGTTGACTCTCCTGCCAATCCACAACAGTTGTTATCTGCAAACGCACCCATCTGTTGACTCAGGGATCGAGACGTGGCTGCACGATCCGTTACAGTCATGCGGATAAGATGTCTGTCATCTCGACTGCTAGTGATACGAGGCCGTTGGGATCCAGCACGGTGTTCCGTATTACCCTCCTGAACCCACTGATTCCATATTCTGCTAACAGTTATTGGATCTCGACCGACGCGAGCAGCAATGTCGCGATACGATAAACCGCAATCGCTATAGGCTACAATCCGCCCTTTATCAAAATCGGAAACGTGGTGGTACGCATTTCTCCTCCTCACACGAGTCATCACAACAACGTTTCACCAGGCAACGCCGGTCAACTGCTGTTGGTGTATGAGAAATCGCTTGGAAACTTTCCCCATGTCAGCACGATGTAGGTGTCGCCACCGGCGCCAACCTTGTGTGAATGCTCTGAAAAGCTAATCATTTGCATATCATAGCATCTTCTTCCTGTCGGCTAAATTTCGCGTCTGTACCATGTCATCTTCGTGGTATAGCAATTTTAATGGCCAGTAGTGTACGTAGCCTGGCATAAGCGTGTTTATGACGCAACAGCGTTAGAATATTCTTCGAAAGAGTTTCAGTTACAAAGTTAACAAGCATTATATCACTTTACTCGTCTTCTTAAGAGCTTTCGGATGCTGTTAAAAAAGTACATAAATCTATTTTAAGAAATCTTACTTGGTTCAATATCTAGAGCGATACAAGAGTTATAAACTTCATTACGTACAAAAGCACGTGCCTCTTAGTATACTTTCATTTGCCGAAAACCTCGTTGCGATATCTGGAACCACACACGAAATGAAAGGGGTGTTACGTCTTACCCTTAAACCCATGGAAATGCGAGGCAGTCTGTTAAAAATTCATTGCGTCTTATGCACACAGTTGAGCAATGCATCCTGAAAAGTGTCGTGGCAGTAAAAGACAAGAGAAACAAGTAACTGTAACAACGTACTCTTACGAAAGTTTGGCTAGCTTCATCACGCTATTCGCTTGATAAGCAAACCGTTGCTTTTCTATGAATTCACGACGGAAATGTTTGTGGATTCACTACTAAACCGATCTGTCAGGTCCATGCTGCAACTAAGAACAGTATGCACGCACAAAAGCATATACAGGGTGAGTCACCTAACGTTACCGCTGGATATATTTCGTAAACCACATCAAATACTGACGAACCGATTCCACAGACCGAACGTGAGGAGAGGGGCTAGTGTAATTGTTTAATACAAACCATACTGCCCGCAGCTCGTGGTCGTGCGGTAGCGTTCTCGCTTCCCACGCTCGGGTTCCCGGGTTCGATTACCGGCGGGGTCAGGGATTTTCTCTGCCTCGTGATGGCTGGGTGTTGTGTGATGTCCTTAGGTTAGTTAGGTTTGAGTAGTTCTAAGTTCTAGGGGACTGCTGACCATAGATGTTAAGTCCCATAGTGCTCAGAGCCAGCCGTAAACCATACAAAAATGCACGGAAATATGTTTTCTTAACACAAATCTACGTTTTTTAAATGAAACCACGCTAGTTTTGTTAGCACATCTGAACATATAAACAAATACGTATTCAGTGCCGTTTGTTGCATTGTAAAATGTTAATTACATCCGGAGATATTGTAACCTAAAGTTGACGCTTGAAACCTCCGACGTTCAGTTGCGTGTTGTAACAAACACGGGCCACGGTCGGCGAGCAGCATCTGCAGGGACATGTTTACGATGACGACCGTGTTTACGAGTGTGGCTGTAGTGCACTGTTGTGGTTTGGTCTAGCTGTCGCAGTGTCCGCATGTAGCGCTTGCTGCTATTGTAATTCTGCATTCGTCTCCGCACGCAGACCAACTGTAGTACACCGTGTTACCAGACGTCTGTGATAGTGTAGTGTTGTAGGAACTGTGATCATGGTGTATTCGAACTCTGAAAAGGCGGAGATGATACTCATCTATGGCGAGCGTCGACGAAATGCAGCTGAAGCCTGCAGGGTGTATGCAGAACGGTACCCGGACAGAGAGCATCCAACGTGCCGCACATTGCAAAACATCTACCGCCAACTGCCTGCAACAGGTATGGTCGTAGCACTCAAACGGGTCCGTAACAGGCCCGTCACAGGAGAAGCGGGTGCAGTTGGTGTGTTAGCTGCTGTTGCCATGAACCCACACGAGTACACGGGACATTGCGAGAGCCGGTGGACTGAGTCAAAGTAGTGTCATGCGCATACTGCATCGTCACCGCTTTCACCCGTTTCATGTGTCGCTACATCAGCAATTACATGGTGATGACTTTAATCATCGAGTGCAGTTCTGTCAATGGGCGTTAACAGAGAATGCGTTGCAGTTCTACCTGTTTACCGATGAAGCGGGTTTCACAAACCACGGGGCAGTGAATCTACGGAACATACATTACTGGTCCGTGGACAATCCTCGCTGGCTCAGACAGGTAGAGCGACAGCGACCATGGACTGTAAATGTATGGTGCGGAATCATTGGCGACCACCTCATTGGTCCTCACTTCATTGCAGGGGCCCAAACAGCTGCAACAGACAGCGCGTTTCTACAGAATGATCTGCCAACGTTGCTCGAAAACGTCCGACTGGAAACGCGTCGACGTATGCAGCATGATGGTGCACCTGCACATTCCGCAATTAACACTAGGCTGACCCTTGACAGGATGTTCGACGGGCGTTTCATAGGACGTGGAGGACGCATAAATTGGCCAGCCAGCTCTCCTGATCTTCTTTCTGTGGGGTACGTTAAAGGAGAATGTGTACCGTGATGTGCCTACAACCTCAGAGGATATGAAACAACGTATTGTGGCAGCCTGCGGCGACATTACACCAGACGTACTGCGGCGTGTACGACATTCATTACGCCAGAGATTGCAATTGTGTGCAGCAAATGATGGCCACTACATTGAACATCTATTGGCCTGACATGTCGGGACACACTCTATTCCATTCCGTAATTGAAAACGGAAACCACGTGTGTAGGTGTACCTCACCCCTCATGGTAATGTACATGTGCGTCAGTGAAAAAGACCAATAAAAAGGTGTTAGCATGTGGACGTAATGTGCTGTTCCAGTCTCTTCTGTACCTAAGGTCCATCACCGTTCCCTTTGGATCCCTACGTTATTCGGTGCTCTCCGATACACACGATCGAACAGTGGAGGAGTGGTACTCAAGTATCAACTTTAGGTTACAATATCTCCGGATGTAATTAACATTTTACAATGCAACAAACGGCACTGATTACGTATTTGTTTATATGTTCAGATGTGCTAACAAAACTAACGGGGTTTCCATTTAAAAAATCGTAAGTTTGTGTTAAAAAACATACTTCGTGCATGTTTTTATGGTTTGTATTAACCAATTACACTAGCCCCTCTCCTCACGTTCGGTCTGTGGAATCGATTCGTCGGTATTTGATGTGGTTTACGAAATATATCCAGCGGTAATGTTAGGTGACTCACCCTGTATATGGCGGCAACATTTGCGTTGTTGTACGTCCGAAGGGAATTCCAACCACGAACAGCAAACGACAAGGTCGAAAGGTCCTCTCTCGCCAGCTTTATTACCGAGGGCGCAAAGAGGAGCCCATGGCCAACATAAACAGGATGAAAGCATTTGTTCTGGCCAGTAAGGTTTGCTCAGTTAATAGATTGGGTTTTCTGGAGCGGTGGCAGTTCTGCGGAAGGGCGGGACGAAGTAGTGACCCTGCGCCGAGAGGAAACCGTGGCAAGAAATTCAATGTAACGACTCGATCAGCCTTTGTGGCTATTCTCCTTTTGCTAGAGTGCTCTGATTATGCGAGTCTACTAGTGGTCTCTGTTCAACGGAGAGCAATAGTTGCGTACTGTTTAATTAATTCTTTATTTCATTAATTTAGGTATATTATTCGGAGCGACTGACGTCGTATATCAGATAATTCGTGAATTTGCATGCAACTTGAATCTACCATCGGAAATATAAATTATATTTTATTGTCAGGAAGGCTGGACAGGTTGGCAGTCGTCCCTACTGCAAGGCTTTTATTAGGCTAGA
This sequence comes from Schistocerca serialis cubense, assembly GCF_023864345.2. Lineage (NCBI taxonomy): Eukaryota > Metazoa > Arthropoda > Insecta > Orthoptera > Acrididae > Schistocerca > Schistocerca serialis. The sequence goes on from NC_064641.1 coordinate 210,566,396, forward strand.
GAACAGTCTCTGATCTACACCATTTGTCGTAAAATCTCTAAACCACTTCATCGTATGCCGATATTTTCCTTAGAAATGAAAGTAAGCCAGATGATACTGCAGTCTAAAACTTTAGAGGAGCTTTTAGACTACAGTATCGTTCTACCTTCAATACGCGATGTTCCTTCTCGTGTTAGTGTTACCATCCAAACACTACTAAAATGTGAAGCGAAGAAAGTAGTCTCGTGTAACTGAACATTACCTGCTATACAGTAAAATAATAACTATACACATATTTCACTCAAACCATATCTCTCTGTTTAGGATACTGTAGATGTCAGATATTTAGTATAAAATATTAGGGTTATTAATTTTAGTGTTAAGAGGGAGACTTTTCAATACTTTTGAACTTCATTTTTCATAAAATTATGCTGTTTCCTCCTTCCCTGTCCCTTGATATGAGTTGTCTTCCCCTTTCTCCCCCACTCTTCTGGCTTAGATTCTGTGAGCGCTTTGGAAGAAAGGAAGATTTTAAGTTTAACGTCCAGTCTGTAGAGTCACAGTACATGTTGCAACAATGGGAAAGGAAATCGGCCTCGCCCTTCAAAGAAACAATACTGCCATTTCCCAGTAGCGATCTAGGGTAATCGCAGAAAACCTAAATCTGGATGGCTGAATGCGGATTTGAACAGCGTCCTCCCTAATGTGAGCCAGTGTGCTAACCACTGCGCCACCTCATTCTGTGCGCTCTTGTAGTTCAAACTAATGGGTATCTTGGGGAAGAACACCATTTCAATCGTACTTAACACGACAGTGATTATTAAAATGCTTGTTTTCAAAACAATGCCTTTTCGCCACAATCGCAACAGTTCCAGTACGGAATTCCCACACTGACAATGTCGTTTCTTTAGCGGTTCGAGTGATCTTCGTCTGTCTGAGATACGAGGACGGCCGGCGGCGTCCTAACGGTGGTAATCTCGTTCTGAAACTGGCGTAGAATTAATTAATAATAAATTTCAAACCGGTACCGGATACCTCGAATGCTTTGCACAACTTTGTTATAGCATATCCCCCACAGGACGCACTTAGGCTTTTGGACGAGGTATAAGCGTGCCTTCGCCAAAGGATCGATCGAGGTAGCCACTTGGCGACCGCAGTGGACTCGCATTTGGGAAGTCAGTGGTTCAAGTTCCCAGCCGCTCGTACAGATTTAGGTTTTCCATAGTTTCCCTAAATCGCCTAGGCAAACGCTGAGTTGGTTAATCCAAAAGGAACTCGGACGATTTTTTTTCCCAATACGAGCTTACCCTGCGTCCTCTAATGACATCGTCCTTGTTCTTTGTTCTTCATAGAATATGTGTCGCCATTCATGTTATTGATATATCCACGATCACTTTTTGTTTTATGATGTGTATTTACTGGCTTACTCACTTTAATATTATAATTATTATTAATAACTGTTATGTAACACATTTTTGATCCTTGCCACACGAATCTGCCCATTGGTGTCATCAAAACAAAGCGGATGTTACTTCGACTCAGACCCACACTTCGCTACTTTTGTATGTAATACGATTCAGAAGGGATAAATATGAACGATAAAATTCAAATTACTTGTTGTAAATTCAAACTGTTTGCATTATTTAGGCTTCCAGTAAAGTTCTTTAAGTCCTAGCAAACAGCAGACATTACATTACATAATGTAGCACACAGGACTTAATTAACATTTGTGCAAATGGACTTACAGAAATTGCCTGGAAAAAGAAAAATTACTGCCCTTCATTTCATTACATTTTCACTTCCGAAAGCATCGGACAGAGCACACGGAATCGTTAGGTGGACGATGGCAGGACAGAAAATTATAGAAGTTAAGAATCTAGGAATGTGCTAATGTTAATCATTTAGATACTAATGAAGCTGCTCCCTTACACTTCCATTTGGAGCACAATGTCGTATGCAAGACTGCTGTTATTCAACGTCACATTGTATTTTTTAGCGCTCTTGACATGAGAACATCATAATTGTTTTTATTTTTATCTTCAAGCAATTTATAATTTTGCGACACTACTCACAAAAATGATACATTGCTCTTACTTAGAGAGCAGTTAAGTTTTCACTTTAAACGAAACGGTTCATAAGCACTCAAGTCTCGCTGACAAAGAGCCCTGTGCAGATCGACAGGTGACTTTGCCGTGTTAAACAGTGCCTTAGGCCAGTCAGAAGATACAGACATATCTCCATCATCACATGCACGATTTCATCAGAATAGGAAAACGAGTCGATACAGTTTTGAAAATTGAGAAGGTTATTAAGTTTCTTTCTGTATGTACTAGTAGCGGAACTCCTAAAAGAGGCAGGCATTTCGCCCGATATTACAAGAGAGGGACGCCACGGCTGGTGCACGCCCAACACCTACGCCGGCGATTAAACCGTTGTCGGCACCTGTCGTCATGCCAGTCTCCCAGCCTTTCTGAGAAGATGGATCGCCCACCTACATCGCGTGCGTGTCACTTGTAGCTGAAACGGACGTATCAATTAGAGGCATGGACGCCGGTGTTTAAACGCCAGCCACTGCTGCCCACAACTCCCTCGTTGAGCTTTACTTATCGCACTGTGTATTGATCTATTACAGAACTCGACGTCGGTGTACATATCTAGCGACACCGGGCTGAGACTCAGCGAGAAATATTAGTGCCGGCAAACACGTTTTTACGCCCACTTTGTTAAGGCTACTGTGTTGATATGCCTCGCGTAACGCACTAGAAACACCTTGGACTCGGTTTAAACTACACCGACTACTAAATCTACAGTATGAAAACCACTGTGAAGCGCACGATGGTTTTGTCTTTATTATATTCACATGTGGAACGCAGAAAGATTGACAGCTTGAATGGCACTGAGTACTTTATCATCTTCAATGTCTCTACGGAGCGATACATCCGGGACAGTAGTCCAATCTTAGATTCCCAACTTCAAACTTCGTAAGCAGGACCGCGAAGCATTGTTGGATTCTATTTTGAAATACCTGCCTGTGACTGTTCAATGCATATTCGCCAGCATTTTCGATTTGAACGATCAGAAGATGGTTGTTTGGTTGTTATACACAGCTGAAAGTAGTCATCATCTTTTACTAGTCTACTTTTTTTTTAAAAAATTTTAATAAATCGTTTGGCTTCAGTCAACACAGACAAGTACCTGAGTAGTGGGATAGTGGGATATACTATGTTCTGGCTCGTTTTTTAAAGCGAGTTGCAAACATTCAGGGGCAAACTTGATTGATTTGTGACCCTCTCCACCTCCCCTTTTGCGACCCCCTTCCAGGAAAGCCTCTTCATCCCTCCCCCTCCTCCTCCTCATCCCCTACCCTGTGGGAACTCCCCTAACCATTACAAGAACACGTTCAAGTCAGAGTTACTTGGACAACCCCCTCCCACCCTATCAATTTGATTGACTAATTAGTTAAATCAGTGAATTAATTAACCCCTCCCCCCGTGGGAAACCACCCATAGCTCACCCCCTCCACTTCCCCAGGCGGAAGTTGGAGGTAAAAACATTCATTTGATTGACTCTTTGGCTGGTAAAGGATTGCAGTGAATGGAATATTGTTTAAAAAATTTCTGGCAGAAAAGGCAATGTGTGGAATATTGTTTGTTTAAACAATTTATTGGCTACAAGGTGATGTATGGAGTTCAATTTATTTACTTATTTAAAGAATTTGGTGGGAAACCGATTGACGTGTATTGAATATTGTTTAAACAATTTCTGGTAGACTAGCCAATGTGAGGAATATTGTTTATTTAAATAATTTACAGGATGCAAGGTAATGTTCAGAATATAGTTTATTGATTTATTTAAGAAATTTGTCGGGAAAATGATTGTAATGTATGGAATAGTGTTTATTTTAAATATTTTGAGGGTGACAAGGCAGTATGGAATATTTAAACAACTGTGGCACTTTTTTCTGATCACACAAGGAATACCATCAACCTAACTCATCACATGTAATTACACTATTAAAAATCTTTGTATCGTGAAGCACATGTAGTCTGCCATATGCTGGACCGGCCGCTTTACGTAGCCTGCACATGCAGGCCTCATGACTACTGTCAGCCAAACCACACGCCAGCCACCTCATGCAGCTCACAGAATGGATGTCGTGCTAATCTCTAAACAAAGTGTCAGGTGGCTGCAACCCTTTGATATTTGATACTGGAAAAATTCCTGTCCAAGCACATGCTCTCTCTCTCTCTCTCTCTCTCTCACACACACACACACACACACACACACACACACACACACACACACACACACACAAGTGGCCAAAGATTACCACGTGCCACAGTTGGGCCTGCACAAGCCATCTCTTACATTCAGACCAAAACACAAACAAATCAGCGTCTACCTGACAAAACCCCAACTTTTCATGTCTTGGAAGTATTCCCTCACTCTATTAGATTGACTGAGCTGCTCTACAGTTCGTTGTCTGTGCCAAAATGCTGTCTTCATAGCCAGAGTTCATGTGAGCAGAGATGAAACTCAGGGGGAGCCAATTACTGGCTGTATTGCCAGTTATGTTATGTGGGCTGTATGACATCACGTAAATCTCTCACGAGGCCCTCATAATTGGCGGGAGACACTATTTATCTACTCATCTTTACGTGCTTACTGTGAGCTCAGAACCGAGAAGAGTGACGTGACACGATCAACGGACATGTTAGGGACATTGCACAGCAAATCTGTGCAAAGCTTCATCGGATTTTCACTGTGGTTTTCGTTTTGATTTCGATCACACCTTACTTTCTTACCCTCCTATTTAATGAATTTGGTGGGAAATCGATTCCATGGTATGGAATATTGTTCAAAAAATTTCTGGTAGACAAAGCAAAGTGCGGAATATTGTTTATTTAAACAGTTTATGCGATACAAGGCAGTGTTTGGAATATATTTTTCTTTTATTTAAAGAATTTGTCAGGAAATTGACTGCAGTGTATGGAATATTGTTTTTTTTAAACATTTTGAGGGTCACAAGGCACTACGAATTATTTGAACAATTAGGGCGGTTTTTCATTCCGATTGTGCAAAGTATACCGTCAACATAATTCACCATACATAATTACACTGTTAAAAATCTTTCGATCGTGAAGCACATGCCATCCGCCGTCTGCCGGGCCAGTCGCTTCTCATATCACCACATGGGCAGGCTCCACAACGACTGAAGTGGCACCATACACCTCCCACCTCATGCAGCTCACAGACTGAATGTCGTGGTAAACCCTGGACAAAGCGTCAGCTGGCAGCTACCCTCTGATATCTGATACCTGAGAAATTCCTGTCATAATACATGCTTTCTCTATCAGACACACAAGCGGTCATATACTGTCATGTGCCACTGCTGGGCCTGGTCGTATCATCTGTTACAAGCAGACCAAACCATAAACAAATCAACATTTACCTAGTAAACCCCCAGCTTTGCATGACTTGGAAATATTCTCTCACTCTATCGGATTGATTGACTAATTAATTAAATCGATACCCTTTGTGTGGAACAATTTTTCTTTGCTTCCTATTGGCTGATACTAAGATTGGAATATTTGGCGGGGTTCGATCATGCTACGCCCTGGTTTCCTAACCCTACTGGATTGTTTTGCCCCTTGCCTCATGTCAGTGGATACTGGCACAGTTAGGCCATTTGTTAGGAAGTCCATTACACTGGAGGTAACTGAAAATTCCAAATTTCAGATCAGTTGCATACTATGTCCTTAAACAACCTGTGAATGGGTGGGACTGGTGTGTGTGTGTGTGTGCTTGTAACACTACTATCGGAAACAGTAAACGGATCAATCGGCAATTTGATGTTGCGACTGGGTTTTTCAAGCACTATATAACCCCTAAGTTGGTTCTCTAAGCTATACCAGGACGAAGAATGAGGAGTAGGAGCAGGAGGAAGGGGCTGCCATATGATGGGATACTAATAACAGTGAATACCACTGATATCTTTCCTTTGCAAGACAGAGTCCACTGGACCGTATTGAGGAGCAGTAAATACCACACACTTAAACCTAGTTCCATTCCGTAGTAGTAGTTGACATGGCTTGATGTCAGAGATCGCTGAAACATTCATGCATCCCACACGCTCAAGTCTCAAAGTCTAGACGCAGTGCCCCAGGACAGATAGTCACACTGCGCTAGCTGCTGCAGAGTACACACGCCTCAGCGATCAGCAGTCGGTCTCGACCTGCCGGAAAGAACCGCCTAGCCAGATGGATCTCATGACCCAGGTTAGGCCTGAGGTAGTGTTAGAAAATGGAGCCACCTGGTGTAATATCCGGAACGGTGTCTAGATTTTGATCCACAATACTCTAGTTCCAGATGGGGGTTCGAAGGTGGATCCACCTTCCATTGGATCTGGAACTGTGTCTAGAGGATGGGCCACAATGCGGTACATCTGGTATACAGTTTGAAGCTAAATCCTCCAGCGAGAGGACGGGCTAAGGATTATAGGAACCATCCACAACATTCAGAAAATAGAGCAAACTCATTACATCTGCAGAATATTTGGTTTTGAGTGATTGCATACATTAGAGTACAGTGCTATACTATGCAGTCCGAGTAAGCTGCTGTTCTGTCTCGTACATAAGAATAATGCTCATGAAGGACTGCTTTTTCTCCTTACAGACATCTAGCACACAAAATAACGAAATTGGATGATCGTGTGCTGTCTTTGTGGATCTTTAAGAGTATGAAAGGAGGTGTGACAGGCGCAGCAGTATGTCTTGGTTTGTTGTTATTACTGGAGAATCTTGACAATATTGCTGCCAAATATCGGTATTATAACTTGCATCGAAGATGCTATGCTCTTTAGCAGGATGAATTTAAGTGTGCTTACATCCCCTTTAGACTCGTTTTACGAAGAGTTTTTCGTCAATGAGGGGCTGTAACACTGTCGGAAATAATGAGCAAGCAGTTGAAGTGGAGACTTCGTGATTGGTAATATGCAGGCGTAGTCTCTATGTGTATGTGTGTAGAGCTGTCAGCGGCGGATGGTTGCGGTTTGGATGCACAACTTGCTAACTGTTCGTCGATAAATTACGCTGTCAGGGATCTGCAATCTGGACATATGGAGAAGGGAAGCTCTCACATTCCAGGATGCTAAGTGCAGTAGACAAATTGTCAACTAACAACTTATTACTAGTATAAAAAACACCCGAAATCTACAGTTTTTAGATGTCTTTACAAGTGTTGTGGGGACATATCAGAGTTGTAAGGTATAAAGAAAAGTAACGAAGCTCATCTGGTAAGCAACAAGAGTATATACTTACGGGAAAAATATCAGAGCAGCAGTAGGAATCAACTCTGTACATATATCAACTCCCTATTGCAGATCCCTACATTGTAGAGTGGAAGTCAAATAAACATGTATAACTGTGACAGACTTCGAGTTTCCATCAAGTGCAGCTGTACATGAGTTTTTACCCAAGCTCTCTGATGTTTTGTAGCAGTACAGGGATTTGTTTCCAGACATCGAGTTTCCAATCTGCACGACTCGTTCACCTGCATCTAGGTACGAGGCGAGTGTTACTATATTTTTCATGATTGTCTTATCCAAAATGTATGCATATAGGTCATCGGGAAGAGGGGAAGTGTTATGATTTTTTAGTAGGCTTGTGTATAGGCACGGAAATATTCTCGTAAAAAATCAAACACGCATGGGTATGCCAGCAATATGACCATATACATAAGGAAAACAATCAAAAAATGAAAAACAGTGATACAAAATCGATAAAAATCGATGAAAACCTGGTATAAATGCGACAAATGGATGAGAAATACGTAAAATTTAGGGAAATACGACGAAATATATAAAATCGTGGTAAACTTGCAAAACAGACTGAGAATACATAAAATTAGAGCAAAGTACCACGGAACGTGGGGAATTGAGGTGGGCTGTGGGTAACATGACACTCAAGATCAAGATAAGCTTAAAAATTATACTCCATCTGCATTTAGTTTTAACCCTCCACCTCGGCCTGTAAACTACGTCGATTTTCTTAGCAAATACTTCAACGAAGGCGATGTAAGTACAGTATTACAGAGAAACGCTATATTAAAGTAGGCGAAACATATGCATCCCAATCCTGAACTGTGTTCTCACTGCAGTCAAATAAAGATATTACCGAGTTATGGTTGGTTCTCACAAGCAATGTTATTCCTTAAATATTAAGGAGAAGAATCAATAGGTTTATCAGACTTATACCATTCCCTAGAGTGTTCTGGAGAAGAGTGCACTGGTGACACATATATCAGGATTAATAATGTGAGGAGAGTGTACTCGACAGATGTGGCGTTAGGTCGAAATTGCTATATTATCCTACACGTGAGCAAACCTACCTAACATCGGACCAGGACTTATGTGTGCATAAGGAGTGCTACTGTAAACAGCAATATAACTGTTACATCTCCTTTGGCTACTGATCTTCGTGCTTACTCCTTTGCAAGAAGTTGCTGCTTCTTCATGTGCATTTTCATGGAGCACGGCATGGGTGGTAACTCAATGTATCAACTATCGAAAATTATCATGCCTTTTTGTTTCTTGCCCTATTTTCTACTACTGCTAATAATAAACATGAATGAAGAGGGAAGTGTGAATGAAAGTACGTATGCTTCCCACTTAAAAAGACGCATAAAATCCATTAATTCTCTGAGAGAAACAACATAGGTCTCCTGACTTCTTTCTAGTTGTTTCGTAAGCAGTTGGAGCGGCAGATGTACACCAATGATGCCTTTGTAGTGAAGAACAGGTCGGTCACTTCCTAGGACACCAGGTTAGTGTAGAAGAAAGTAATTTTACCATTTCAAAGTTTGTCACTGTATATAATTGAGGTAGGAAGCTTGCAGGGTTCTTGCATGTCTAACGTTGGACAAAGATATCCTGCATTAGAGTATTAAGAGCGCTGAACAATAAAACATTTTTAGGTGCGGAATCGTGTGGACATAGGAGTATGTGTTCATGCACCACGATCATTTCTCTCATGCCCGTACCTCCTTGGTACTGAGTCCAGACACTGGAATAATACTTCTGAATTGATAGCACAGTTGATTTACGTGAAATGTTTCTGTTTATCTGTCTGGAGCTCCATCATGTATAAACCACACGTTTCTTCTTAACTGTCTCTTAAATCACCACAATACCTCCGTGTCTACTGTGCACCATTAAGGGGTGCTACCATCCTCAACATACTTCTGGAGAAGTCTTGTGTACTTGGATGGGTTCTGTGGCTAAGAGTCTTTGCTGAACAGCAGTTATGGACACAACTTTCTCTGTTCTTTCATGAGATGTGGACTGTGGTGGATATAGGGCCCTCATACGTCTGGCCAGTTGCAGATTAAATTGCCGATCATGTTGCAGGGAGGATTGTTCAAGGACAATGTGGGGGTTCTGTCAATATCTATCCTACGAATGCGAAAATACTCTGTGACTCTATCCACACAAGCAAAGATGGCCAGTCATAATTGTAAACTCTCCGCTATGATTGATAAGCTACAAAGATATAGATAACTTAATTGCATAGTTATTTGATGCTGTCTGATGTACTTTGGGATATATGACTGAATGGATGTACTGCACAATCATCTATCTGCATTCGCAATCTAGTATATGTACTTGCAAAGTAGTGGAGGGGAGATTTAGCGGTGATACAGTTATTGAGAAATATTTTACTGTGTCGCTAGCTTGTGTTGAAATTACCCAACAACTGGTAAAATTGTTAAAATTGATCGTGCTATCAATTGTGTGGCTTATTACAGTACATTGTCCCATTTCAACGGCGTCTTGCACACCCCATCCGTCCAGCGGTACATTGTTGATCACCACAATATGATTGACTACACCAGTTATTTGAGGTGGAGAGAGCCTTGGCGGAACATTGGAGATCTTTTAATTATCACTGTGGAGCACGGGATTAAATGCAGAGGTCATCACTTTTAGACAGTTGTTTGGAAGGGTTCCTAAATGACACAGACTCGTCCTGTTCCCATATGCTGCGATTCCCTCCATTTTTTTCACCAATAAGGTAACGGTATCTCTTTTTATTTCTACCACCCCCAAGCATGTTGTGAACAGCAACTTCTGGTGATAGTCAACACCGGAACAGTAATCATGTACATGACTAAAAAATGAAGAAACCATGCTTTTCGAAACGGACCACAGAGACATCTGCTTACCCTTCACTGTGGTAGATGAGATTATCTATATAGCTCATCATGTTCAGACAGCTCTTTGGAAATGTTCTACAGTGTCGCAAGCTCTTCCAGTTTCATATGTTGCAATGTCTTCCAAATTTTTGTCAATGAGGAACATCGCCCCCATGTTTCATTTCTACCATCCCATGTGTTGCGGAAGCAGCATAGGCTACAACATGCGATGTTTAGCTCTCTGTGAGAGTCAATGGATCGAAACACGTCAATGGTAGAAAAGCGAAGGGTACGGCAGTGTACAAAGCTGTGGTCATATATAGCTTGGGTGTGTTATAGCTGAAAAAACGATGTATTAACCTGCCTATGAAAGAACAACACAGGAACGCTCTCTTGTGATTGATAGTCTGTTAGATATCGTCTTCCTCCAGTACAGGTGACAAAACGTTACACAGATTTGTGCAAGCGACTTTGACCACTGGCCACCTGCTCTAACAGAGCGAAACATGTATATGTAATATGCTCAATGTGAACACACCGACGAAATTTGTTTTTCGACGAACTGAAAGAGAGAGATGTGGTAAAATCTTATAGGTGGTTCTATTACAAGGAGTGATACGACTGATTAAAGTTTGGATCCAGATGGTTCATGAGTTTTAACCTACTCTGGATATTACAAAATTATGATGAGGAGTGATCTCGAACATACTAAATGACTATGATACATGCTGAACTGTACTGGTATTTCATATGCCTGAAATGAACGTAATGCTCTCATGCATGACAATTTGTAATTTGAACATGTGGAATGCTCTCGACCTACATCGATTTTGCTCATAAAATTAATAGAAATCGACTGTATGTATTCTCATGAAATATTGACTGTTTTTATTATTATTGTCAAGACTGCGTGTTTAAAGATAGGTGTTACCACAAGTCCTGTGTTGTTTCATACTTCATGACCTGTAATTATAAAGCAGACACCACTTGAATTATTGCTCGTTGTGGAACCTAGGAATGATAATGTTGCTCCAGACATGTGAGTAGATTGCATGAAACAGGCTGTTCTGTGATGATCAAATTACGAAATTTGATGCAAAATACATATAAATCTAGGGAAAATATACCAAAATGCGGGTCAAATGAGAGAGTACTTGCATGTCTTCTGCTTGGTGCAGGAAAGTTCTTGTACAGTGGGACGAATCTGTGTCAACAAGAGGAATATGAGAAACCGTTGCCATGAAAACACTGCGAACCAGGAAAACAGTCATTTTTCGTCGACAGTGATAAGATGGCTGGAATAGAACATTTAAGGTGGATGACCAGCAAATGTAGAGTAATAAATTTGTATATGTCGAGCCACAAGCCCATGTGTGACCCCAGAGTTATAGAGTACCACCATATAGATTTTTACAAAGTATTCTTAACTAAAGAGCGTTGTTTTATCAGTTGAGGGACTGCAATACACAACTACAGAATTGATTGCGTGATTGACCCTGTGCAGTACTTCTTAGGAGTTTTAAACCCTAACAAACAGTACTTACAATGGGCTAGTCTGTACGCTCCAACAACCACAACCATGCTGCGTCAGCTAACAAATAATTCATAGAACAGTTGCTGTATGGTTTTTTAACGACATTCTACTGTATGTCTATTGAGGTAATAGTGATACATACAAGTTGACTGCTGTCTTTGATGCTTTCCTGGAAATGAGAACCACCTGTCTCTAAATTAAGGTGGATCTGCGTTAAAGTATGTCATTAAAGTATGGCATCATTGGTTGTGAGGGGTTTAAAGAGGTGTGATTTAACAATAGGCTGACGATGCAGTCTAGAGAGAGAGGGAGATGTTGCTGCAAGTCATTTATCGCGCATTTAGTCATTTTTCCCGTTGTTCTCTCAGTGTGCATCAGTTGTGTAGTATAACTTGTTATCGACTTGCATACAACTGCCTATTCTGTGTGTGAGTTAGAGCGCTGTCTACCGCAATCGTTAACAGCAAACGTCTCCATGCCACGGTCAGCAGAGGGCTTCCAACGCATGTGTGATGAATCATGTCCATCGATGGAAAACCCATTTCAGCACCCTCCTCTAGACGAACGCATATGTAAGCGAAGTAATTCCTCGTCTTGGACATAAATCGAGTCTTCAGTTTCATAATTGTAGTGATTCTAAGTTAGTGACAAGTGTTTGTGAGGTACTGCAAACCCTATGTTTACATTTGCTTGACACTTGTCCTGCTTCTGGAGTTGGTACAGCATGGGTGATTTTTCACATGTCAGACACTGCTGCTATGCGTCTGTCTGTTTCCTTGTAAGAGGCATTCTCAGTTGCAGTCGATCATTTTAAAAGACTGATGTGAGCATAGTATAATTTCTGAATCATAATGGATGTGAACAGTGGGCACTGTACATCTGTCGTAAGCTTTATTGTGCATGTATCGCAAAGACTCTATGTTTTTTTTTTCTTTTTGGTGTAGAAGGAAGTAGTGTTATCATTTGTAAGTTTGTCACCATAATGAGTGGGATAGAAAACTTACAGGATGGATGGATGTCAGACTTTCTGCATATATTTTCTGCATTAAGGTATTAAGAGCGTTGCAATCCACATGACTAATATTAGCATGGATTTAGCATTATAGTGTGTTGAAGTGCAGAACTGTGTAACCTTATGAGTACATATATTTATGTTCTTTGATCATTTCTCTCTTGCCAGTACCTACTTGGTACTGACTCCAGACACTAAATCAATTGATAGCACAGTTGATTTATGTAATGTGCTTCACACTCCATTCATCTGGAGTTCCGTCATGCATAAACTACACATTTCTTCTTAACTGTGTGTTTTATCATCACAACACTCGGTAACAGGTGCTTACCTCCTCAACAAGCCCACATCTGGAGCGATCTTTGGATGGGTGCCTTGATTAAGACTGGTGTGAAACAGTCATCACTGAATAGACGTTATGGACTCAGCTTGCTCTCTTCCTTCACGAGATGTGGAATGTAGCAGGTGTAGTACCCTCCTAGTTCTGGTCAGCTGCAAACAAAATCTGTGACAGAGTTTTAGGGAGGGTTGTTCAAAGACAATGTGGGGAGATCTTTCAATCTCCAACTTTATGTTAAGAATGCAAGAATGTCCTGTGGCTTCCATCTACATACGGAAAGGTGGGCAATCGTAAACGCAAATTATGCACTAAGATCGAAGTGCTAGAAGTATTTAGATAACCTAACTGCATCGGTATAGTACGCTGTGTGGTATACTTTGGTGCTTCTAACATGACTGGACGTACTGCACAGTCATCTACCTTCATTCGCAAACTAGTATATGGTCTGCACAAACTAATGGAGGCTTAGTTTAGTGATGATATAGAAACTGGGGAGCATGCTGCCATGTCATTGGTCGGAAATTAAGGAAAAACTGGTGAAATTCATAAAATTGGTCGCACTATCAACTACGGTGCTTATACATTGTCCCATATCAACAGTGTGTTTTCCACACCATGAGTCCACTGGAACACTGTTGATTACCACATTGCGATTGACTCATGCCACTTTTTTGAAATGGAGAGAATCTTGGTGGGAGCAACACCTTCCAGGGATGGCCGGCACTAAAACAGAGATCGTGCACATAGATGCAATATAAGAAATCAATGCTCTTAGTCTCTTCGTAACAGAAGACCTAGACATCTGCTGCCCCATCACTGTGAAAGATGAGATTAAATATAGAGGTCATCAGCTTTGGGCAACTGTTTGAAAACGCTCCACAATGCCTCAAATTCTTCCAGTTTCCATATGTTGCTATATCTCCTACATTTCTGTCAGCAAGAAACATCGTCTCTGTTACAAGATGCAGAGGGCTGTTTAAGACCGTGTTGGAATTTTGCTGTGTTGGGTCCACAACAGATAGGTTAGGAAAAGGTGACTTGTTTCAAGATATGAGTGTGCCACGAACATGATTCACCAGTGGCTGTAATCATCAAAAGACATTTCCTTAGAATCCAACACTAGTGTGGGGATGAATGGAGAAACTTGGTTCCAAATTGCAGACAGCTTTTCTACCAGAAAGCGTAACACTATCGATCTGAAAAGCCAATTTATTGGTCATAGGATAGTGTATTGTTCTTACGACTTCAATCTAGCACTGTGTTTCTTAAGTGATTCTTCACGTAGTATACCACTGCTGTATGTGATCATTCTCAGCCAACCATCGTCTTCCCTTGTCTATAACCATGTGGGTGTATCGCAGCACCTTTGTTACACTGTGTACATGGCGTCGATATAGACTACTTTGTAAACACTGTTTGTTAGCGTGGCAAATATGTACCAGCGATACAGATATTGCAAATATCACGTTCCTCAGCCGAATCACTTCTTAAATTGAGTGATGAGGGTGACATTATTACGAATTTACACCGTTGGCAAAAGGACCTGCAGTTTTGGTCTCTTAATACATACTGAACGGTCACCATCTATAACACTTGTCGCAGTGTATGTGTGGAAGACCACTTCATTTGGAAGCAATACCATACCTCTATTTACAAAACATGTATAGTTTTTTCTATGGATATCCTTAGCGACACTTGTGTTTGCCTGTGGAACCAAGACTTCTTTTTATGCAGGGTCGTTGTGACCGTGTTTTTAAGAGTTGTTCGCTTATAAGACGATTACGTCTCGCTTCCTAGGACACAAATGATTCATGTCCCTTCATCGCGGATTTTAGCTTAGTATTAGTTTGTTGTCACCAGAATTGAGTTATTGCTGAAGTATTGCACTTGGTAGGGGATGTGTGATAGATGGGCTGTGATTGGCAAGGTATTAAGCTAGTGGTGGGTTGTAAAGTCACTATGGTCATTGTTCCAACATGTGCAAAGAAAATGACTATGTCCGGGCATAAGGGGGTATGTATTTGATGTGGCAGATTGTGACTTCAATGCACCGGTAGCTTTAAGGGGAATGAAGGATTTTACGTGGGAAATTATATCCACCCATAAGACGGAGATAGATACTGATATTTCCAGAGTCACAGGAGGAGGTATTTCTGATACACTGCTCATCATCAGATGTCATCAGATTGGTGCTTCAATCGTATTATTTAATTGTAATTACAGTGATAAATAGGCGTCTGGTTTTCGAAGACGACAGCGTTTGATATTCAGGACGCATGATGGAGTTACCCTGTGGGCAGAATGAATGGGCGTTTCTCGCTTAAGATTGTTGCGCATGGTGGGTACAAAGAAAAGTTCTGGCCGGCTGGCTAGTAGGTTCCTGCCCTAGCTGCAGGGGCAATTCCCGGTGGCGGTGCCTTCTGGAAAGTTGAATAGCGAACTAATACCTGGTATGTGTTGGGCAGCCTTCGCGATGGCGTGCGTTTCGAGTAATCTCTGATTTTTATGTGGATGTTTGGGAAGATTCAATACCGATCACTGACAAGTGTTGGCGCTGGATGTGTTGATAAAATCTAAATTTATATTTCTCCAATTATCTCCAGGCGCCCACCATTGCTGGGCAGTCCTCTCCAGTGGGCTGAGTGCAGCTGCTGACCTGGTGCGATAGCCGAGACGTGCGTGCACTGCAGCAACTATCGCTCCTCAGCTGTCACGTGCTACAAAGAGACAGAGCTAATTAGAATTGAAATCATTGTCAGTTGTTATTATAACTTGTAGTTTTCATGCAGCCTTCATAACGTGATTTGATTTACTAGTCGGATATGTAAACTGGATTGTTAAAAAGGTCATGGGACAGTTTGAAAAGAAAAAAAAACTGTGATGTAATACATGCAGGACTCTCATGTCAGGGATGGTATCGATGTTTTGGAAAAACTACAGAAAAACTTCAGTTATCTAAAATGAGACCACATCGAGGAGCATGTGCACTTTCGACCCAAGATAAATAATCTCTAATTTATCTGATGACATTACTATCCTCAGAAGAAAAGAGGAAGAATTGCAAACCATGTTAATGGAATGAACAGTACTGTGCTCACGATATAAACTGAAAGTAAACAGCAGAAAGATGAGAGTAATGAGGAGTAGCGGAAATGAGATTGGAGATAAATTTATCATAAAACTGGGGACCACGAAGAAGGTGAAGTGAAGAAATTCTGCTACACTAAAAGCAAAATAACACGGCAGAAGATGCAAGGAGGACATAACAAGCAGATTAGCAAACAAGGCATTCATGGCTAAAATAAATCTACTCGTGTCAAACATAGGGAGCAATTCGAGGCAGAAATTTCTGAGAGTGTACGTTTGGAACATGGTATTGGATAGAAGAGAATTGTGGACTGTGAGAAAACTGGAAGAGGAGAGAATCGAAGTTTTTTGAATGAGGTAGTACAGAAACATGAAAATCAAGTGGACTGCTATGATAAGGAATGAAGAGTTTCATTGCAGAATCGACGAGGTGGGGGACATTTCTGAAACTTTGACAAAAGGGGCAACAAGGTTGGACATGCCTCAGGATACCAAGAAATAACCTCCAAGGTACGCGAGGGCGCTGTAGAGGGTAAAAGCTGTAGCTCGAGACAGAGTATGGAATTTATCCAAGAAATAAACAAAGAGGATGCAAGTGCTTCTCGGGGAAGAGGCACGCCCTTGGGCGCCTGTGCGTGCTGCTGTGGCTTCGGTGCCGGGCTGCAGAGCGCCGGGGTGGCGGACACCAACCCGGCCATATATGCGCACGCACATTCATCTCGCTTAGCGTTGCCTTTTTCAGGAAACAATACGGTGGCGCGGCCGTCCTTCGCTGGCCGGCCTTGCTTCGAGGCCCGGCAGGTGCCGCGGGGGGAAAAATAAAGCAAGAGCGGCAGGTGGCTGAGCGGCCTCTTTGTCGAAGCGAACGGCATCCCCATATGTCCCTACAACAGCAGTTTCTCACCGGTGCTATGTCTGTCACTTCTAATCTCACTGTTCCTGTTATTGCGTGTTTTGTGTGCTACAACATTCTCTTTATTTCAGTAGCGTCGTCTTGGCAAACTTTTGCTATTGACATTTAGTCTAAAACTGACATGGTGAGACCGTGGCTGTGTACGATTAATGTAGGTTGATTCTTACAGAGAAGAAAACAGCAACCAGCCACTATTGATACTGCTATTTATTTAGGTAAATAGCGCCGTTACCGGTTTCGAACTGGCAAGTTCATCATCACACGGCTGTTCACATGATTTTCAAGATACACTTTACATTATCGTCTGTTTTTGATTTTTATTATTCAACTGTGGCGAAGTATTCTTGGTGTGTTGTTGCCCTACGGTAGAAAAACAGTGTTAGAAGCGCGCTATGTGAAAATAACTAACATCCAAACGATGAAATACAGCGTAAATAAATATGTAAGGCTAAGTGGTTATGTTACTTACTTCGAAAATTCCGCTCGATTTTGTTGCGAAGTTGCCGGATTGTATTTTTCGCATATTTCTAAATATATCCAGCACTTATGTAATTTGTACAGCACCATATTGTGCAAAGGACCACACACACAAGCACACCAAAAAGAAATTCCCACATGTGAAGTTGTCACAGAGATTACAGATTTACAAACTCAACAGTGTCAGAGACGTTCTCTCTCAGAGACATCACAATATACAGGTTGCTCTGATTTCACAGCATGACTGTTTTTAAAGAATGACATAACTAAATGAAAATTAAAACACAAAGATAAACCTTACATTATGAGCGTATAATATTACAAATGAAGTTCACAGATGTAGTAACCAGCTTGTGTGAATGCTACTTATATGGTATTATGTAAATACTATGCTATATACAATGCAATTTACGTAATACCACATAAATAGCACTCACACAAGCTGGTTAATACATCTGTCAACTTCAATTGTAATATTATACGCTCGTAATGGAAGGTTTATCTTTGTGTTTTAATTTTCATTAAGTTATGTCATTCTTTAAAAACAGTCATTCTGTGAAATCAGAGCACCCTGTATATTGAGATGTCTCTGAGAGAGAACGTCTCTGATACTGTTGAGTTTGTAAATCTGTAATCACTGTGACAACTTCACATGTGGCAAATTCTTTTTGGTGTGCTTGTGTGTGTGGCGCTTTGCACAATATGGTGCTGTACAAGTTACATAAGTGCTCGATATATTTAGGGATATGCGAAAAATACAATCCTGCAACTTCGCAACAAAATCGCGCGAAATTTTCGAAGTAAGTACCATAACCATTTAGCCTTACTTATTTATTTACGCTGTATTTCAACTGTTGGAGATTAGTTATTTTCACATAGGGCACTTCCTAACACTGTTTTTCTACCGTAGAGCAACAACACACCAAGAATACTTCGCCACAGTGGAATAATAAAAATCAAAAACGGACGATAATGTAAAGTGTATCTTGAAAATCATGTGAACAGCTGTGTGATGATGAACTTGCGAGTTCGAAACCGGTAACGGCGCTATTTACCTAAATAAATAGCAGTATTAATAGTGGATGGTTGCTGTTTTCTTCTCTGTAAGAATTAACCTACATTTTTGCTATTGAGTTTTACAAATTGACATTTCGTAACGTTGCGTTTATTACTCTTAACTGTAATTGTGCAATCTGCTGCCGTATATCAAGTGTGGGTGTTGTAAAGTTACCGAGACGTTGCGATGATAAAATATAAACTGTGTTCTGTTGAGGAAATAAACGTAAGTTACTGTCCCTGTCCATTTATCTTCGGATTCTGGTTTAATGGCTTAAAATATCCTGACCATGTGCCTAATACGAATAAATGTCTCTTACACTTTCCAAATACTAAAATTGCTCAAAGAATGAAGAATATCACTTTGAAATAGTACAAATCAAATTACTTTGATTTATTGTTCCTTTTGCACTTAACGCATTTCCCTGACAGAGCCTACGTTCGTTTAACAGATTAGTTTGTTTCACATTCACACTAAAGTAACCATTGCCACGTTGCGTTTCTACATTGATTAAACAGATAAGACTGATTATTAAAGCTTCTTCAAATTCGAGGTGTATGAAAGGGAAGCAGTGGTTGGGAATGGAGTGAGACGGGGTTGTAGCCTATCGCCGATGTTATTCAATCTGTATATTGAGCAAGCAGTAAAGTAAACAAAAGGAAAGTTCGGAGTGGGTATTAAAATCCATGGAGAAGAAATAAAAACTTTGAGGTTCGCCGATGACATTGTAATTCTGTCAGAGACAGCAAAGGACTTGGAAGAGCAGTTCAACGAAATGGACAGTGTCTTGAAAGGAGGGTATAAGATGAACATCAACAAAAGGAAAACGAGGATAATGGAATGTAGTCGAATTAAGTCGGGTGATGCTGAGGGAATTAGATTAGGAAATGAGACACTTACAGTAGTAAAGGAGTTTTGCTATTTGGGGAGCAAAATAACTGATGGTGGTCGAAGTAGAGACGATATAAAACGTAGAAAACGTAGACTGGCAATGGCAAGGAAAGCGTTTCTGAAGAAGAAAAATTTGTTAACACCGAGTATAGATTCAAATGTCAGGAAGTCGTTTCTGAAAGTATTTGTATGGAGTGTAGCCATGTATGGAAGTGAAACGTGGACGATAAATAGTTTAGACAAGAAGAGAATAGAAGCTTTCGAAATGTGGTGCTACAGAAGAATGCTGAAGATTAGATGGGTAGATCACATAACTAATGAGGAGGTACTGCATAGTTTTGACGAGAAGAGGAGCTTGTGGCGCAAGTTGACTAGAAGAAGGGATCGATTGGTAGGACATGTTCTGAGACATCGAGGAATCACCAATTTAGTATTGGAGGGCAGCGTGGTGGGTAAAAATCGTAGAGGGAGGCCGAGAGATGAATACACTAAGCAGATTCAGAAGTATGTAGGCTGCAGTAGGTACTGGGAGATGAAGAAGCTTACACAGGATAGAGTAGCACGGAGAGCTGCATCAAGCCAGTCTCAGGACTGAAGACCACAACAACAACATCAATATGTTTCTCCACGACAGTGACTGATTCTTAAACATGGCACAGAATGATTCATAAATCTCTTAACTAATCCAGCCTGCCTTTCCGCGAAATAACTGAAATACTTTTCTTCTAGAAATCCATGTAACACTTTTAACTGTTAATCCCATCTTTTACCAAATTCTGCACACTATTTACTCGCGACGCGGCAGCGCGAGCGACACCTCCGTACAAAAGCTCAACACCGATTCGCTCCCTCACGCCGTTACTACTAGCGTTGGTATTATAAGGCAAGACAATACTCCCTTGGAGGAAAGGCGCGCCAGCTGCGAAAGCTCCGGAAGCCAACGAAAGGTACGTAGTACAATATCGATAAGCTATGACATCAAAGATAGCAGTACACCTTACAATTTTCGTATCTATTTCACAGCTGTTTTATTTTTTATGTTTTTATATTTTTTGAATTTGCAAGCGGGGAGGGATAGCCCTTGCTTTCCACATTTTTTTGGACAGAAATATTCTTTGTTTCGTCTTGACCACACACGGTGTGGAAATCTGCCTATGATCATCCTAACTATGTACATTTTTGCGCGACTATGGATACTCTGACACCTTACACAAGCAGAAACTGAAAATAAACACAAACATTTCTAGAATAAAGGCGATAGACAAATCTAACAACAAATAAGAGCAAAAATTAATATAGGAAATACAATATCAATTTAAGTATATGATTTTTCCTACTTCAGAATGACAGCAGAAGCATAATGGATATTAAAAGACGATCCACAGTAACCAAACAAGCTTCAGACATAAGTACAATTTACTAACAAAAACTACATTAGTATAGAACCAAGAGATAAATTCATCAAGACTTTTATTTGGAGCATTTCAAGCTTTGGTGTGAAGGTTGGACTCAACAGAAAACAGGAACAGAAAAACTTCTAAAAGAAATTAATGAGAAAAGGACATCGATTAACATAGTGCAGAGAAAAAAGAGAAATTAACTGAACACGTAATTCGATATAACAGCTTCATAAAAAAATCATCTTGCAAAAATACTGGGAAAAGAACCAAGAGTCAGATCCACAACATGCGTACAAAGTGTTACAAATGGAATAAACTGCAGCAATTACGAATAAATGGTAAAGACGGTGACAAAAAGAGAACAGCTACATCAGCAAGGCATTGCCTGTAGTGTCTGATGATAAAGTTGGTAGACATAAACACAAGGAGACTCAGCTCGACATCACATCCCGAAGATTCTCTGCAGTATATCGTGAAAGGGTTGAGAAATATTAAGGTACAAAATCCCTTGCACGGGTTTGCTGCTTCTGTTGATTATTTTTCCGTCCTTGCGAATTAAGTTTGGTTATGGCTAAAATTTCATCTTTTGCGAAACACTATGTACTTCCTCTTTATGTATCCAGACATGTTTCGACAGCTATCTGTTATCTTCTGTGGATTTCGATTTATTTCTGAAATTGCACTACTTGTGAAAATTGATTTTTATAGTTCGGCATTATTATGCCTTTTTATCGTTTTGACAACATGTCATATTTTCAGTCCAGTTGTGCAACACTGGTCGATTTCTCTCTCTACTGCTATTGTGTGCACTATATTCCACACCGTCTCCGTACTCATAGCGAGGCTCTGTGAATGGATCAACGGGAACGAAATTAAGATGCAATGACATTAAATGATATCAGTGCAATCCTTTTAGATACACTGAATTTGCAACGCAATGAATATGTAAAGTCACTGTATTTTCAGTATATCCTTCTGCTCTAGACTAATTTGTTTTTCTCAGAATGTGTTAGATGAATCTCTCACAGGCAGACATGACATCGTCTTGTACACCATGCACATACACTCATGACACACTCTCGTGCGAGAGTTGTTACCGTTTAACAGCTGGAGCGACAGTAGCGCTCCAACCGGTGAGAAAGCAGACCGTCACGTGCATCGTAAGGGTAATGTTTCCTTTTAATTATTTTCTAAATTAATTAACGTAATGTTTGTTATATTGTTGGATAATATGCGTTAGTAGACCACCAAGGGACATGTGAAATACTTTTAAAAACTGCCGAATCACACTCATTCATTGACATAAGCTACAACTTATTCATGAAGAAATGCTTTAGAATATGTGTATGTAGACATGCAGCTTATCCCACTGAAAGCAAGGAAATATAAACACATAGTTCATGCATGAGAAGCGAATGTTTCTGTTCTTGAATGTGGTTATTACCATAGGAACTTCCCTTGGCACTTAAAAATTCTCCCATTGTTACACTTCACTCGACTCTCTAATACACAAGTACTTTTGTATTTATAGTTATTTTTGCTTAAAAACTGAATGTGTTGAAGGTACTTGCCGTTTACGGTACAGATGTAGCAACTATTGTCGCACTGGTTTCTGCAGAATTGGGGAAACAATTTTATTGCTTTGGGCGATTTATTATCACATCTGTGTGGTTGTCCCTTAAGCTGTAGTTGTGGTGGCTTATTTGGTACGTTAAATAATGTAGGTATTTCATTCCACATAGGTTCCCTACGTTCCTCATTAACTGATTTGGCTAAAAATTTGGCGAGCAAAACTCTGCTTCGTTGGGTAGATACAAGACGTCTTTCTGCAAAAAGTCAGGTTTTCTGGTACATACTAGCAATTTTTTTAAAGCAAACGAAATTATTCAGTAAATATCTGTATGTTACAAGAAAACCGTAAATAAACTGTCCTGTAATGTACCGCTTCGTACCACCCAAAGTCATTAGGAAACTAAATAGTGACAAACGTGGTGTCATGATTTTAGTTATTATCATTTTTTATGGCACTGAAACCTACGCCACAAATCAATATTGCGTTAATATTCACACTAAACAAAACGAAGTGTCGCGACTTCGGTTACACGATAAATCACTCAAATCTAAAGGCCGTAAAGTCAACTAAATATCTAGGAATTACAATTACGAACAGCTTAAATTGGAAGGAACACATAGAAAATGTTATGGGGAAGGCTAACCAAAGACTGCGTTTTATTGGCAGGATACTTAGAAAATATAACAGATCTACTAAGGAGGCTGCCTACACTAAGCTGGCCCGTCCTCTTTTAGAATGCTGCTGAGGGGTGTGGGAACCTTACCAAACAGGACGGACGGAGTACATGGAAAAAGTTCAAAGGAGGGAAGTACGTTCTGTATTATCGTGAAGTATGGGAGAGAGTGCCACTGAAATGATACAGGATTTGGGCTGATTAAAAGAAAGGCGATTTTCGTAGCGACGGAATCTTCTCACGAAATTCCAATCACCGACTTTCTCCTCCGAGTGCGAAAATATTTGCTTGACACTGGCCTACATAGGGAGAAACGATCACCACAATAAAATAAGGGAAATCAGAGTCCATGCGGAAATATATAGGTGCTCGTTCTTTCCACGCGGTAAACGGGATTGGAATAATAAAGAATTGTGAAGGTGGTTCGATGAACCGTCTGCTAGATACTTAAATGTGATTTGCAGAGCATCCATGTAGATGTAGATGTAGAGTGCTATATTAGACTGTGGCTGTAGTTTTCTAGTAAGGTTGATTGCTACCATCGAACAGATTGTTACAGTCAGTAGGCTATGATTCCTATACAAAAATGTGACTGAGATCATTAGCCGTCAGATTTCTCTAGCTCTTCACTGCCTTCCACACTGTGGAGTATCTATGTACTGAAGAACTTTATTCCGCTGATTTTCTCTTTTTTTGAATCTTACAATTTTTATTCACTACGATCTCTTATGATCAATGAAGTAGTAACATTATAACCGTAGATTTAGGTGCCCGACTTCTAATAGTTATGTCTTCGAAACATAGCTTTCACAAGCTTTGACGTGCTGGAAACATTTGCAATTCAGCCAAAGTAATGTTTCCACTTTCTCCTTTATTACTCTATTTCTCTTCGTATGGTAACCTTTCAATAAATCTAACCATCGAAATAAAATTCTAAAAAGTAAATTACATTTTAAATTGTCAATAAAATATAAGATTATCAGTAGATATTACTTTAAATGGTGGTGTGCGATTGCCATCAGTTCTTTTTTAAAGTTTTGTGCATGATTACTTCAAGACATCACTTTCCAAATTACATTGTGTAATATTTACTATCGCTTAGTGTGCCTGCACGATCAGCCATTGACAATGGGAAGGACTTGGAAGATTTACTGGTAATGAAAATCATGCTGCAGATGTTAAGAGGCTATGTGATTGTACTGAAAGACGGACTTATGCTGTCAAGGAGACACCACAGTGATCTCTGTATTCAAATTGTCGGAGTAACGCATTATGGACAATAAATAATGTTGTGTTCTAGGCTTTGTTGTTAAGATAGCTATGTGATTTACTACGATTACGTTATATAAAATACGAAGCAGAGTTGGTAATCCCGTGCTGCCTTTTGCCATAAATCCTCTGACTAGCTTAATTGGGGCAATGTGGTTCAGAACGGAGTCGAACAGTTACCTTGTCCTCTCGTGGGGGAAACTGGCTTTCAGCGCTACTGTAACTGGTTGTCGGTGTCCTAAAGGTCGATACTGGTCGAACTTGATGCTCGGACTGAACTGACACGTGTCCCACCGCTGGCACATTGCGAGACCCCGTTGGCCGAGGAAGTTTCTGCGCTTGAACCGATATGCTTCTTCCCGTTAGCTGAGTGTACGATGCGACGAATGTTTGAAACGGTTTGTAACTGCAGGCTGCATGTGTTCCGATACACAATTTCTATTTTCCACAAATGGTTATTTCAGAATTTTGCCGGTAATCCATGTATGGCGCGAGTACAGCGTTGGCCTTTTAGCAAGATTATGTCATGATCCCACTTCCATAGCTACTCATTACGTACCACAACATTAGTATAACTATCAGGGGGAACACCAGACACGAACTGATGTCATGCCTAATACTGCCGCTCATCTTCTTCGACACAAAACAATCGCACAACGTCAACTGTCTCCAAATAACAACCGTACTGGCATTCAACGGTCATTTGAGGCGATGCAGAATGAGATTTGTAGCTAAGATTGTTGAAACACAACTTTACAACCATTCACTCGCAATCATAAACTCCTCCATTGATGATATTCTGATAATTGCAGTTCTCATTTCATAAGATGGCAATGAGAATAAAGTTTTTGATGACTACTTGTTAGATAATGCACGATTACTGCATGACATCGCTTTCCAAAAGACCTTGTGTAATATTTACTATCGCTTAGTGTGACTGCACGATCAGCTGTTGACATTGGGAAGGACTTAGAAGAATTACTGGTAATGAAAATCATGCTTCAGATGTTGAGAGGCTACGTGGCTTCAATCCACATCCATCGTCAGCTTTTTTTTTTTTTTTAAATCACATACAATTGTAACTCACGTTCAGTTTCAAACCAGAAAATAATAAATGAACATGTACAATTGGAATGAAAAGTTGTCTATTTTTTCGGCGTGGTCAAATGTTTTATTGAAGTAAAAACAGCTTTTTATTGCACAGGAATTCTCTCTTCTCCTTATAGAATTCTAAGGCCTATCTGTTTCGCCAACGAATTGTTTGTCCTAAGTCTCGATGTAGTGACTAACAGTGGTCTCTCATAACTTTGAGAATATCCAGTTATTAAACAAAGCTCAAAAGTAACGTTATTTCATGAACTTGAATTACACTTAGAAACGAAACAGTGCGCTAATATCTAACACCTGTTACCAGAGCAATCAACGTTTGTGAATCTAACAGTCGTTTTCTTCCCTTCACTCCGACAGTCAGTTTCTTGCCTCTAGTGAAATTCTTCGATCACCATGAAAGTAGCAGTTTCGAATTTCTCGTCTTACTGCATTTCTGCTGAAAACTGCTGCATGAACATTCTTGTATATACGGGGACGGTTACAGACAAAAAGCAGCACGAGAAGCGTTCAGTAAGTAATGCAACGCTTTTTTTCTGAAATCAGGTTGGTTTTATTTGAGATTCCAATACGCCGTACTATTCCCCCCTATTTTGTCTGCAAAAACCTATTTTTCAACATAATCTTCATTCAGTGCGGCGGTTTTGGCCACCTTACTGGGGGGACCTATATGCACGCGTGGTATCTCTCTACTGCTCGAAGTCGGAGCCAACGTCTTGCTGCGTCAATGACCTTCCCATCATCCACGTACTGCTCCTCGCGGAGTGAGTCCCTCATTGGACCAGACTGAAGGAAGTCGGTATGTGCGAAATCCTGGCTGCAGGGCGAACGAGGAAGAACAGTTCAATGATGTTTATGAGCTCCTCTCAGGTGCGCAGAGATGTAAGAGGCCTTCCTTTGTCATGGAGAAAGAGAAGATCGTTTGTATTTTCGTGGTAATGAACACGCTGAGTTGTTTCTTTAATTTTATGAGGGTAGCGTAACGTATTTCAGAGATGAGCTACGCACCGTGAGGGAGGAAATCGAACAGAATAACCTCTTCTGAGTCCCAGACAATCGTTGTTATGTCTTTTCCGGCTGAGGGACGGCTTTCAACAGTTCCTTTTGAGTAGAGGTGGTGAGGCGCCACTTCATGGATTTACGTTTCTTTTAGTTCGAAGTCGTAGCGTGTGGCGTTGTTCGACAAAACGTAACGCTAAGCCATTCCACACAGATGGTCCTCCGTTCCTCTTTATGACCTTCTGTTAGGCGACGAGCATCCCACGACGGACGGCCGTGTCAGCTCTATCACCAGAGACATCCAGTTGAGCAGCGAGATGATTGATTCTGCTCCGTCGATCACTCTGAATAAGGGTGTCCGCACGTTCCAACATTTCAGGAGTCACAGTTGTATGTGGCCGGCCGGCAGGTAGGAGGTGGGACAGGTTTGTGTGACCTTGTTGCGATGGTCACAAACACCTCACCAAACGACTCACCATGCTTTTGTTCACCGCCAAGAATCCGTAGACGTTCTGCAGTCGCCCATGAATATCTGCGATACTCTGGTTTTACGCCAAAAGAAACTCAATGATAGCTCCCTGCCTGGAATGCACCACCGTTACAGACGCCATTTTCAAGACTACGTATAGCGCCACCACATCTAAACTACAGAAAACTGTAGGGGCGGAATCTGGATTATTTCACGATGTCCCACAACAAATTCTGCATTTTTCGAACCGAAACTGACCTAGAAAAAAAAATGTATTTGTTACTTATTGAACGCTCTTCGTAGAATTTGTATAATTCACTATGAATAATCGTTGAGGTAGCCTTCCTATTTTGGGTGTCCTACTTCACAATATCGATTTATTAGTGGAAACACCTCAGTCACACTTGGGAAATTGTTGGAATAGAAAAAATAAGAAAAGCTGACTTACTCCGGGTCATAGCATCTAAGAACGAAACGACAAGGTGGCAGCAGACCAATAAACTAACATACTTTCATAAAAAAAACATAGAAAACCATTCGAATTACTAACGCACTAAGGGGAATCTATGCTGGGAGGGGTTGAAGTTCTTGACTAATATTGAGACTCAAGGGATTCGTTGCAAGTGATTGGATAGACTGTAGTACTTACCGACGAATCAACCGCACGTAGGTCGCCAGCAACTTATAGTTCGATCCAACTTATAGTTCGATCCTAGGCATGCTTATAGTTCGATCATAGGCGTGCGTAGTCCCAAGCGTCTGTCGACATCATGTTCTCGAGATGGATAGACTGTAGTACTTACCGACGAATCAACCGCACGTAGGGCGCCAGCAACTTATAGTTCAATCCTAGGCGTGCGTAGTCCCAAGCGTCCGTCGACACTATGCTGGGAGGGGTTGAAGTTCTTGACTAATATTGAGACTCAAGGGATTCGTTGCAAGTGATTGGATAGACTGTAGTACTTACCGACGAATCAACCGCACGTAGGTCGCCAGCAACTTATAGTTCGATCCAACTTATAGTTCGATCCTAGGCATGCTTATAGTTCGATCATAGGCGTGCGTAGTCCCAAGCGTCTGTCGACATCATGTTCTCGAGATGGATAGACTGTAGTACTTACCGACGAATCAACCGCACGTAGGGCGCCAGCAACTTATAGTTCAATCCTAGGCGTGCGTAGTCCCAAGCGTCCGTCGACACTATGCTGGGAGGGGTTGAAGTTCTTGACTAATATTGAGACTCAAGGGATTCGTTGCAAGTGATTGGATAGACTGTAGTACTTACCGACGAATCAACCGCACGTAGGTCGCCAGCAACTTATAGTTCGATCCAACTTATAGTTCGATCCTAGGCAAGCTTATAGTTCGATCATAGGCGTGCGTAGTCCCAAGCGTCTGTCGACACCATGTTCTCGAGATGGATAGACTGTAGTACTTACCGACGAATCAACCGCACGTAGGGCGCCAGCAACTTATAGTTCAATCCTAGGCGTGCGTAGTCCCAAGCGTCCGTCGACACCATGTTCTCGAGTTGCGATGGAATTTATAATAAGCCTGCACGCCACATATCTGACTGCGAGGCAATGGAGGTCAGAGCGTCCTGTTATCTAGCATGGCGGCGGACTGCTGTAACAGTGTATCCGTTGACGAGAAACGAATCCGATAAATGAGCTGTGCGAGTGACCTGAGTGGGGAGTGCAGCGTCTCCGTCAGTTCTGTAGCTTGGGTAGCCTGAGCTTCTAAGGCTGAAAACATACTCCACATTCCCAAAGCTTCAGGGCAGCTGGTCTCAACTACGTCTGTTTTGTCTTGATTGGGGGGGGGGGGGGGGGATGAGGAATGTTTAGCTCAACGTGGCACCAACGTGAGGACACGCAAAGAAAAGTCTTCCTCCGCGACCATGCGAGTCATACACAAGATTTGAAAGTAAACGGCTTTCCCTAATAGCCACCACCATACTGTCTTTTTCCGTGGAAGTGATTAACTGTAATCACGTTAAGGTTCTCACATCACTGCCTGATAGTTCAGTCCTTCCACATCACAATGATAATTTAAGAATTTGTCGTATATGTGATTTATTTGGAGAGATTTTCACATTAGTTTGTAACGTCCCCTTAGAAAAATTAATGAATTACTGTGCTGATAAACCTCTTACATTATTTGATTTTTCAAACAGCTGAGCTGAACTGACCATACTCAGACATTTCACTCTTTGCCTATTCTGATCAACACTAAACTGACACACAATATTTTTAGCGCAACGCAATCTGACTTTCAAAAATCCCTACAAAAGAATGGTCCTGACTAACATTAACCTATACCTTTCACAAATCACTTACCTCACAAAATCCTTCGTTACTCGAACTACTGCAATACAGCGAGTGCCACTAATGCCAGCTAAATAAAAGATACAAACTGCTGTAGGCACTAACTACTGATAGACATAGTTAGCAAGTGAAAGATTTTGATAGAGAACAAACAATGTATTTACCTTAATAGTGTTCAAAAGTCATAATATATCTATATCAATTCATGACATCCAGTCTTACAAATTTACTGTCTCTGAAGGACACACGTCCAGATCCACTCTCAGAACTCCGCCGTCTCTCTCCCCACATCCACCACTGCTGGCGGCTCACCTCCAACTGCGCAACGCTACGCGCTGTTCCCGTCCAACTGCCCAACACTACAATAGCAAATTCCAACAATGCAAACCAGCTACAGACTGCACACAGCACAGCCAGTGATTTTCATACAGAGCTCTACGTGGCGTTACCAATATAAAACAGCCTACTTACAAGTTTTATGGACTTGCCTGTCATACATGCAAGAGATAGGTCTGGATTTAATTGTCTAGATTTACAGATATCAGAAGAAGTACCACCACAGCTGTGTCTTGAGAATATCTTTATTCTATGACACGACTAGTTTCGGCGGCACATTACCACCATCGTAAGGCCCCACCACTACCAAAAGAGTATTTGATATCCTTGGCGCATTTACTGTGGAATCCTTGTTACTAGCATATGTGCGTTAGCTTTCGTCAGGAGTCTATACTCTTTGCATTGGTTGGATGTAATAGTTGTCTTGCCCTTGCCAATAAGAGTGTGTGTCGCCCTGGGAAAGTCTATCTTTGCAAGGTATATAAATGTGTGAGTTGGGAGACACCTTGTTCTTAGTTGTTTATAAATAAAAAGTTATTTCTGCTCTCCTTCACTTACGAAACTTCCACATATATTACACTACTGGCCATTAAAACTGCTACACCAAGAAGAAATGCAGTGATAAACGGGTATTCATTGGACAAATATATTATAATAGAACTGACATGTGATTACAAATTGGATCAAATGGTTCTGAGCACTATGGGACTTAACTGCTGAGGTCACCAGTCCCCTAGAACTTAGAACTACTTAAACCTAACCAACCTGATGACGTCACACACATCCATGCCCGAGGCAGGTTTCGAACCTGCGACCGTAGCAGTCGCGCGGTTCCGGACTGAAGCGCCTGGAACCGCGCTGCCACCACGGCCGGCACATGTGATTATATTTTCACGCAATTTGGGTGCATAGATCCTGAGAAATCAGTACCCAGAACAACCACCTCTGGCCGTAATAACGGCCTTGATATGCCTGGGTATTCAGTCAAATAGAGCTTGGATGGTGTGTACAGGTACAGTTGCCCATGCAGCTTCAACACGATACCACAATTCATCAAGAGTAGTGACTGGCGTATTGTGACGACCCAGTTGCTCGGCCACCATTGACCAGACGTTTTCAGTTGGTGAGAGATCTGGAGAATGTGCTGGCAAGCGCAGCAGTCGAACATTTTCTGTATCCAGAAAGGCCCGTACAGGACCTGCAACATGCGGTCGTGCATTATTCTGCTGAAATGTAGGGTTTCGCAGGGATCGGATGAAGAATAGAGCCACGGGCCGTAACACATCTGAAATATAACGTCCACTGTTCAAATTGCCGTCGATGCGAACAAGAGGTGACCGAGACGTGTAACCAATGGCACCCCATACCATCACGTCGGGTGATACGCCAGTATGGCGAGAACGAAAACACGCTTCCAATGTGCGTTCACCACGATGTCGCCAAACACGCATGCGAACATCATGATGCTATAAACAGAACCTGGATTCATCCGAAAAAATGACGTTTTGCCATTCGTGCACCTAGGTTCGTCGTTGAGTACACCATCTCAGGCGCTCTTGTCTGTGATGCAGCGTCAAGGGTTCTCCAATCCGGACTGAAGCGCCTCGAACCGCGCTGCCACCACGACCGGCACATGTGATTACATTTTCACGCAGTTTGGGTGCCATGTTAATATTAAAGGTCAAATATTAGGCAAATCCATGAAACTGGAGTAACATTCTGCATATGGCCAGCAGGAAGTAGAGCAAGCGTGTGAAACAATTAGTACATCCCAGGTGAAAGCAGCATGCTACTGTACTCTCAGTCACTGCTGGGGCCACAACCCCCTATAAGCAATGGAAATAGCCACTGCCAGCTGAGTGAGGTCTAAACAAGGAAGTGTTGGCCCAGGTTGGGCGTTCCTATACTATTCGATAAGGTCTGAGAAGCTTCTGGAAAAATTTCGTTAATAAAAGTACCTTCAATGGAAGGAGGTGAAGGTAACTGCCAGCCGGGGTGGCCGAGCGGTTCTAGGCACTACAGTCTGGAACCGCGGTACTGCTACGGTCGCATGTTAGAATCCTGCCTCGGGCATGGATGTGTGTGATGTCCTTAGGTTAGTTAGGTTTAAGTAGTTCTAAGTTCTAGGGGACTGATAACCTAAGAAGTTAAGTCACATAGTGCTCAGAGCCATTTGATTTGAAGGTTACTCTCGCGAGTGAGTCTCAGTCATCACGAGAGAGCAGCTGTATAGTGACAGTTTTATGATGTTGCAGTCGAATACGAAAGACTGTACACTTTCGACGGAAGCACTAATCATCCAGCCACAGTCCGTACGCTCAGTTTCTGACTGTAAATAAATAAAATTTTTTGTGTAATCTGCCCGCAGAAGTAGGAAGGAGTAACAGTATTCCCATGTATAAGAATAAGCAAATGAACAAGTGCTGCCTTACACTTGTGTCCTAGTGTGTTGTTGCGTGAGTTGCATCGCGGAATGATTTGTGGGTTTCTGTATTTA
The DNA here is from genome assembly GCF_023864345.2 of Schistocerca serialis cubense. Taxonomy (NCBI): domain Eukaryota; kingdom Metazoa; phylum Arthropoda; class Insecta; order Orthoptera; family Acrididae; genus Schistocerca; species Schistocerca serialis. Next base: position 210,598,527 of record NC_064641.1, read on the forward strand.
ACAAGGAAGGAGCGCTGTCTCGCATTCGTCTCTCATCTCGATTCGAGATCTTGAGTGTAACATCGGAAAGAGTAGTCAGCAAAGCACTCATCTGAAGTAGTAAAAGGTAGTTCCCAGGAACAGGAGGTTGCTAGAGTGGTACATTGTAATCACGGATGGATAAAAAGCCACGGTAAGACACCTCGCCGAGTAAGATTGAATTATTGAGAAATAAAGTGTTCTTAAATTGTATTTTTAAGTGTGATTCCTCAGTTTCTCCAAGTGTATTTGTTGGCCGAACAGCCCACGGTTGTACTGCCGGTTCGAATTGTCCAACGGGCACAATATTTCGACGATCAGACATGTCGCCATCGTCAAGTGCGCTAACGATCTCAACAGACAGCTGCCACTACCCTCTGCAGAGGTACGGGGTATTAAAAGCACTAGTACATAGGGCGCACGCCATCTCAGAAGCAGAGATTCTGCCACAGGAGCTGGAATACCTCAAAACTGATTCAGAATACACGGATACCCAGGTTGACAGATAAGGTAGCGCTGCCAGCGCGGAAGAAGTCACGGAGGAAGAGGCATCCACTGCCTTTATACCGTACACTGTGGCACTACCGGAAAGAAATGGCCAGATATAGAAGAAGCACTGAGTGAAAACTGTCTTTCGCCCGTCCAATAAAACACGAGCAATATTGAGAAGAGTCAAAGAAGACCTTGGTTTGCGGAAGGCTTGCGTATACCAGATTCTCTTTCAACGTGGAAAGACATGTATTGGACAGACAGTGCGTACCATCGAAGATCGTTGCCGAGAACAGCAGAGGCAGACTGAACTGTCAGCGTTTGTAGAGTTTTGAGTACGAACGTACTGGGATCTTGGCACAAACTTCCAGATATCGGGACAGCATCGATAGAGAGGCCTTAATAGTTCGCACAAGGGAGGCTGTCATCAACTGAGACTGTGGCTATGATCTTAGTAAGGCTTGAGAACCACTACGGGGTTTAATTTAGAAGACTCTCAGGAAAGAAACCGATCTGGCGACCAGGGCGGACAGAGCACCTGCATCAACGCTACCACAGAGGCCGACACTTGGGACTCGGCGACCGCCGACGTGCGACCGCAGGCACGAACCGCGGAAGGAACGGCTCGCGGGCGGTAAGTCAGCCCCGCGCCATCAGGAGCTCAGTTCGTCAGCGCACCTGACGGTAGCAACATATCTGATCATGTCTGACTGAACCGCCAGCTTGAGGGTAACATTTTATGAGACGGAGTGTGGAAGGTTAAAGGTTTGAATTTGTTCTGGAAATTAGAAAATCTGAAAAGGAAAATACAAAAACTCAATTTAAATGTAGTGAGGGTCAGTGAAATGAAGTGGAAAGATACCATGTACTATACGATATACTATGCTATGCTATACGATGTTGTATACGATGATAATTCTCAAACAAGAGAGGACGTGATAAAATGGGGATAGGATTGATTACGAATAGGAATGTTGGGCAGACGGTGAATTACTGTGAACAGTTTAATGATAGGGTTTTTCCATCAGAATAGACAGCAGATCAACGCCAAAAGCAGTAGTCCAGTAATACATGGCCACTGTCACAATCAGACGAAGAAGATATGGAGAAACTACATGACAATACAGAAAGGGTAATTCAGTTTGTAAGGGGGGATAGGTAACATAGTTTCGGAGTTTCTAAAATCTGTGCGGTAAATGGCAGCGAAATAACTATTCAAGCTGCTTTGTAGAATCCACAAGGCTGGATAAATACACTACTGGCCATTAAAATTGCTACACCACGAAGGCGACGTGCTACAGACGCGAAATTTAACCGACAGGAAGCAGATGCTGTGATATGCAAATGATTAGCTTTTTAGAGCATTCACACAAGGTTGGCGCCGTTGGAGACACCTACAACGTGTTGACATGAGGAAAGTTTCCAACCGATTTCTCATACACAAACAGCAGTTGACCGGTGTTGCCTGGTGAAACGCTGTTGTGATGCCTCTTGTAAGGAGGAGAAATATGTACCATCACGTTTCCGACTTTGATAAAGGTCGGACTGTAGCCCATCGCGATTGCGGTTTATCGTATCGCGACATTGCTGCTCGCGTTGGTCGAGATCAAATGACTGTTAGCAGAATATGGAATCGGTGGGTTCAGGAGGGTAATACGGCACGCCGTGCTGGATCCCAACGGCCTCGTATCACTAGCAGTCGAGATGACAGGCATCTTATCCGCATGACTGTAACGGATCGTTCAGCCACGTCTCGATCCCTGAGTCAACAGATAGGGACGTTTGCAAGGCAACAACCATCTGCATGTTCGACGACGTTTGCAGCAGCATGGACTATCAGTTCGGAGACCTTGGCTGCGATTACCCTTGACGCTGCAGCACAGACAGGAGCGCCTGCGATGGTGTACTCAACGACGAACCTGGGTGCACGAATGGCAAAAGGTCATTTTTTCGGATGAATCCAGGTTCTGTTTACAGCATCATGATGGTCGCATCCGTGTCTGGCGACATCGTGGTGAACGCACGTTGGAAGCGTGTATTCGTCATCGCCATACTGGCGTATCACCCGGCGTGATTGTATGGGGTGCCATTGGTTACACGTCTCGGTCTCCTCTTGTTCACATTGATTGTTCACATTGACGGCACTTAGAACAGTGGACGTTACATTTCAGATGTGTTACGACCCGTGGCTCTACCCTTCATTCGATTCCTGTGAAACCCTACATTTCAGCAAGACAATGCACGGCCGCATGTTGCAGGTCCTGTACGCGCCTTTCTGGATACAGAAAATGTTCGTCTGCTGCCCTGGCCAGCACATTCTCCAGATCTCTCACCAATTGAAAACGTCTGGTCAATGGTGGCCGAGCAACTGGTTCGTCACAATACACCAGTCACTACTCTTGATGAACAGTGGTATCGTGTGGAAGCTCCATGGGCAGCTGTACTTGTACACGACATCCAAGCTCTGTTTGACTGAATACCCAGGCGTATCGAGGCCTTTATTACGGCCAGAGGTGGTTGTTCTGGGTACTGGTTTCTCAGGATCTATGCACCCAAATTGCGTGAAAACTTAATCACGTCAGTTCTAGTACTGTATAATATATTTGTCCAATGAATACCCGTTTATCATCTGCATTTCTTCTTGGTGTAGCAATTTTAATGGCCAGTAGCGTGTTACAAAATTTTTCGAAACACATCATCCACACAACCCTGAATATAGCAGGGACAGCTAACTGAGAAAAATAAGTGGCAGCAAGCTAGACATTTAATTTCGATGCTTAAGTTGAACTTTACTCCGAATTTGTATCTTTATTCTTGTAGTAGTTGTTATATGAAATTGGGTGAATCTTATTGGTAAACTCTCTGTCTTTACAGTTCTGGAAAACAAACGCTAATAACGAGATGTGCTGAAAAAAAAAAAAAAAAAAGAAACAGGAAATTCAAGATGAATTGGATCGTAGTCGTCTAAAAATGTTATTATTTTGACTGCTCTGGAGGAACTGTGTCATAATTACTTATTTTATTGTGATTAAAGTTAACAGTAATTTCTGAAATTTTGTTTTAACACCAATACAGTAAGAAATAAACTAAACGAGAGAAAAGATCAAGAAAATTCAACGAAGTTACGGGACACGATTTGGATGTAGACTGTGGATAATATCAACCGTCAAGTGGAGGTCTCTCGCAGCGATAATTTGTGACGCTGTCATCGTGTCCCTTGGCAGGTATCGTTGGCAGCAGGCGCTCGACGGTTGGGAGGGACGCTGGTTTGGGTTGGGGCCGGTGGGAGCTTCAGGTGAGAATGGTGATGCCGGTCAGGTTTTTGCGGCCGTTCGCCGTGACGCGTCGCCAAATAAAGGGGAGCGCCGTGTCGCAGTGCCATTGTGTGTGTGCGTGTGTGTGCGTGCGTGCCGCGTGCCGGCCGCCGCCTGATTCACCCGATGCTGCTGCGCCTGGTGGGTGACTCAGCCGGCGATCAAAAACTGGAACAGCCGCAACGCTCTGCCGGCCCATTGTCTCCGGCGAGCAGCCCCCGGCGAGTCTACGCCGGTTTGTCGGTTATTCGCGACGGTCCTCCGGACTCGGTAAAGTTAAGGGTATCGTACGCAGAAGCTCCGCGGATCAGAGAAAACAGCTAACAACTTCATCTGGAGACATTCTCATTCAGACATTTTATATGAAACTAGTACAGACACACGGTACTCACATTTCAAAGGAATAATTTACGTTGTGTAACACTGAAAGATTTCCCAGCCCAAAACGCTGTCTATAGAGGGTTTGTTACAAAGTTTCAAGTTGTTGTTGTTCTTGTGGTCTTCAGTCCTGAGACTGGTTTGATGCAGCTCTCCATGCTACTCTATCCTGTGCAAGTTTCTTCATCTCCCAATACGTACTGCAATCTACATCCTTCTGAATCTGTTTAGTGTATTCATCTCTTGGTCTCTCTCTACGATTTTTACCCTCCACACTGCCCTCCAATACTAAATTGGTAATCCCTCGATGCCTCAGGATAGGTCCTACCAACCGATCCCTTCTTCTAGTCAAGTTGTGCCACAAACTTCTCTTCTCCCCAATCCTACTCAATACCTCCTCATTATTTATGTGATCTACCCATCTAATCTTCAGCATTCTTCTGTAGCACCACATTTCGAAAGCTTCTATTCTCTTCTTGTCTAAACTATTTATCGTCAATGTTTCACTTCCATTCATGGCTACACTCCATACAAATACTTTCATAAACGACTTCCTGACACTTAAGTCTATACTCGATGTTAACAAATTTCTCTTCTTCAGAAACGCTTTCTTTGCCATTGCCAGTCTACATTTTTATATCCTCTCTACTTCGCCATCATCAGTTATTTTGCTCCCCAAGTAGCAAAACACATTTACTACTTTAAGCATCTCATTTTCTAATCTAATTCCCTCAGCATCACCCGACTTAATTCGACTACATTCCATTATCCTAGTTTTGCTTTTGTTGATGTTCATCTTATATCCACCTTTCAAGGCATTATCCATTCCATTCAACTGCTCTTCCAAGTCCTTTGCTGTCTCTGACAGAATTACAATGTCATCGGCGAACCTCAAAGTTTTTATTTCTTCTCCGTGGATTTTAATACCGACTCCGAATTTTTCGCCGGCCGAAGTGGCCGTGCGGTTAAAGGCGCTGCAGTCTGGAACCGCAAGACCGCTACGGTCGAAGGTTCGAATCCTGCCTCGGGCATGGATGTTTGTGATGTCCTTAGGTTAGTTAGGTTTAACTAGTTCTAAGTTCTAGGGGACTAATGACCTCAGCAGTTGAGTCCCATAGTGCTCAGAGCCGTTTGAACCATTTTGGACCGAATTTTTCTTTTGTTTCCTTTACTGTTTGCTCAATATACAGATTGAATAACATCGGGGAGAGGCTACAACCCTGTCTCACTCCCTTCCCAACCACTGCCTCCCTTTCATGCCCCTCGACTCTTATAACTGCCATCTGGTTTCTGTACAAATTGTAAATAGCCTTTCGCTCCCTGTATTTTACCTCTGCCACCTTCAAAATTTGAAAGAGAGTATTCCAGTCAAAAAAAGTTTCAAGTATCATCTCGAAAACATCAAACAGAGACAACCCACCTTTCAATGCTACAAATTTTCATCAAAGATGGGTAATTTTGTGGATATAGAATTCTTGGTTGCAGAATGCTGGTGACTACTTTGAAGGTCAGTAAAACTTTGAAACACGTATCTATTTTGTACGTTCTGTAAATAAATAGTTGCCACTATTAAAGTTCCAACCATCGTATATATTGTCCTACCCAAAGCCACTTTAATAATCTATACAAAACAAATCGCAAAAATAATAAAACGTGCAACACATTGAGAACACCCTTGGCCATAAAGAAACGGAGTATGAGGTACATGGTCCTCCCAATCCGTTGCTCACTCTTCCGCTCTTTATTTTTTGTTGTTTTCTTTGGTGCTTCCTACTGGGATTGATACCGACGCACGCTTGAATGGTCCAACAATTATGACCGCTGACAATTGTAGCTTCACAATTCCAGGTGACGGTGTTTCAGTAATTGGTATGGACGCTGATATCGTGTAACAAACTTCTTTATTTTCCCTTTCCGAGTAATGGACTTGACAGCATCGTCAACTGGCCCACCTTGTATTGAGGTAAAGTTCCGACACACTTCACTGCCTTCTCTTGCCTTTATAATGCCTCGGTTTGTGTACTTTTTGGACTTCCCTCCAGATTTCTTTCACAGTTCGCGCAAACTCTAGGACGGCCCCTTTGTTACTGATACGACTTGTGCTGGTGTGTACTTTAGAATTATACACACTCACCACAAAAGACAAATACGTATCACAGTCTGTATGGTGGAATTTGACGTAACAACTGAGCATCCTCCTCATCATTCGATGAACCTGATGTGTCCTTCTGTTTGACTGAGTTTGAAGTGTTCTATTTGAATTCGTTCACTCTCAACAACTGACATGACTCCTTCATCATGTCCGACATATACACTCCTGGAAATTGAAATAAGAACACCGTGAATTCATTGTCCCAGGAAGGGGAAACTTTATTGACACATTCCTGGGGTCAGATACATCACATGATCACACTGACAGAACCACAGGCACATAGACACAGGCAACAGAGCATGCACAATGTCGGTACTAGTACAGTGTATATCCACCTTTCGCAGCAATGCAGGCTTCTATTCTCCCATGGAGACGATCGTAGACATGCTGGATGTAGTCCTGTGGAACGGCTTGCCATGCCATTTCCACCTGGCGCCTCAGTTGGACCAGCGTTCGTGCTGGACGTGCAGACCGCGTGAGACGACGCTTCATCCAGTCCCAAACATGCTCAATTGGGGACAGATCCAGAGATCTTGCTGGCCAGGATAGTTGACTTACACCTTCTAGAGCACGTTGGGTGGCACGGGATACATGCGGACGTGCATTGTCCTGTTGGAACAGCAAGTTCCCTTGCCGGTCTAGGAATGGTAGAACGATGGGTTCGATGACGGTTTGGATGTACCGTGCACTATTCAGTGTCCCCTCGACGATCACCAGTGGTGTGCGGCCAGTGTAGAAGATCGCTCCCCACACCATGATGCCGGGTGTTGGCCCTGTGTGCCTCGGTCGTATGCAGTCCTGATTGTGGCGCTCACCTGCACGGCGCCAAACACGCATACGACCATCATTGGCACCAAGACAGAAGCGACTCTTATCGCTGAAGACGACACGTCTTCATTCGTCCCTCCATTCACGCCTGTCGCGACACCACTGGAGGCGGGCTGCACGATGTTGGGGCGTGAGCGGAAGACGGCCTAACGGCCTAACGGAGCTTCATGGAGACGGTTGCGAATGGTCCTCGCCGATACCCCAGGAGCAACAGTGTCCCTAATTTGCTGGGAAGTGGCGGTGCGGTCCCCTACGGCACTGCGTAGGATCCTACGGTCTTGGCGTGCATCCGTGCGTCGCTGCGGTCCGGTCCCAGGTCGACGGGCACGAGCACCTTCCGCCGACCACTGGCGACAACATCGATGTACTGTGGAGACCTCACGCCCCATGTGTTGAGCAATTCGGCGGTACGTCCACCCGGCCTCCCGCATGCCCACTATACGCCCTCGCTCAAAGTCCGTCAACTGCACATACGGTTCACGTCCACGCTGTCGCGGCATGCTACCAGTGTTAAAGACTGCGATGGAGCTCCGTATGCCACGGCAAACTGGCGGACACTGACGGCGGCGGTGCACAAATGCTGCGCAGCTAGCGCCATTCGACGGCCAACACCGCGGTTCCTGGTGTGTCCGCTGTGCCGTGCGTGTGATCGTTGCTTGTACAGCCCTCTCGCAGTGTCCGGAGCAAGTATGGTGGGTCTGACACACCGGTGTCAATGTGTTCTTTTTTCCATTTCCAGGAGTGTAGTTCTCCCCGAGAGCCATGATTATTGTCTCTGGCACTCCAAAGTCACTCATCTATTCAACATCGCTTGGACGACTAGGCAGCCTGATTGTTCAGCACGGGCATCATCTCGATATAACGAGAGAAATGGTCTATTATAATCAGCACAGAAGGGTTCCCTGCTACAGTTTGATGAAACGATCCTAACATATCTCTCCCAATCCCCGAAATGGTTCCATGGCTGTTGGTAATCTTTGCAGCAATACCGGTACTTGTTTTCGTCTCAAATCTGCACTTTGTGCACACTGCACACAGATCTTGACATGTTGATTGATATCGCCTTTTCTTTCTTTCCAGCAGTACATCTCTGCCACCCTCTGATTCACCGCTCTGCACCCTCCACAGGTCGACGAAACGTGATCATCTCCTTAAGCACCTCTTCCTTAGCTTCGCTGGTACAACCACTCGTAGTCCGAGTTTTGTATCCTTAAATAAGAATCTGTTACACTTACTGAACTGCTGCTGCTTACTATATTGCTGACATTCTCAGTCAACGCTCTGTGCGGCTTGCCACTCACAAGGCACCTGGTGCTTGTACCACAGCTAACTTTCTGCTTAGAACATCGACATTTCTGTGTTTCTTCCCCAGGTTGTGGAAAGATTCGTACTCAAATTCACTGAATTTTAATGCTCATCTCGTGAGGATGTAATGTCTACTGGATGGATCCTTCAAACCCAGTAACCACTGCAAGGTAGCATCATCGGTCACTATTTTAAACCTTTTCTCATGAAGGTAACACCGTAAGTACGTTTCTCCATGCACCAGGCAAAGCACTCCTTCTTCATAGTAGAAGAATTTCTTTCGGCTCCATTCAGTTGTCTCAACGCAAAAGCAAAATGAGCACCCAAGAGCAAGGTTAAATGCATCATTTGACAATATAAATTCTTTCTGAAAAATCTGGGAATATCAATACTGAACTTCACGTCAATACTTCCTTTAACTCGTCAAATAGTTTCTGGCACTCGTCAGGCCACACAAATTTGACATTTTTTCTTAGGAGTTGCGTAAGTAGGCGAGCTGTGTGTGTGAATCCTCTCATGAATTTTCTATTATAATTTCTGAGGCCCTGGGATAACAGTGTAATTCTTTGCATTTCCGTGGTGCTGGAAAACCTCGTACCGCTTCTATCAATTTTGGATCAGTCCACACGCTTTCCTTACTAATTACATGACCCAAGTAATTCACTGCTTCCAATGCAAGATGACAACTTTAGTACTCAGTGTTCAATGTACAGTCTAAGATCTCCTGAACACTTCCCTCAGTCGCTGCCAATGTTCTTGTATATCTCTTGAAACGACAATTATGTTGTCCAAATATACTAAACACTGACGAGGCTTTAATCCTTTGAACACGCTCTCTAACAAATGCTGCTGCATTTAAAAAAAATGGTTCTAATGGCTCTGAGCACTATGGGACTTAACATCTGAGGTCATCAGTCTCCTAGAACTTAGAACTACTTAAACCTAACTAGCCTAAGGACATCATATACATCCACGCCCGAGGCAAGATTCGAACCTGCGACCGTAGCAGTCGCACGGTTCCGTACTGAGGCGCCTAGAACAGCTCGACCACCGCTGCCGGAGGCATTTTTCATACCAAATGGCATTCTTCTATACTGGTAATGACCTCAAGGTACCGAAAATGCAGTTTGTGGTCTGTCCACTGAAAATACACCCAACTGATAGTACCCATTCCTCAAATCCATCGTCGAGAAATACTAGCAGGGGGAAAAATTATCAGTTTTTTCCATAATGTTTGGAATAGTGTAAGCATCCGTGGTCATGTTGCTGTCCAAATGGTGGCAGTTGCAGCAGAATCGAAACTTCCTTGAACTGTCCGTAAACTTTTTGGTGCGATTACAACTTCTACTTCCCATGGGCTACTACTCTCTTCTGTTGTGTCATGGCTAACCACTAAGTGATAAATTCTTCTAAAACTGGCTGCAAGGACCGTGAAATTCTGTATGGGTTCCAGTACACTGGCACTTCATTCTCCATAGGACTTTTCAATTGAGTCATGGGCGTTGCAGGCAAAACAAATTTCGAAACTCTAACAACAGTCCTTCCATCTGTGGCCCCTCTGTTAGATTCTTAACATTGTCACGCAATGCAGTCTTAGCGGCATTCTCTGCCTTTTCGTAGCTCAAACCTTCTCTGCAGCAATCTTCTTTTTCTGGAATTTCTAACGATGCTGCAAAGGTTCCCTATAACAATTTAAACTCTTCAGAGCCAAAATTATCCAAATTGATGGGTATTATCTCACATCCGTTCTTTTCCCGTATGCGTGCAATACTTCATCTCACTAAACAACATGCTGCATTCAAAACATCACTACTCTCCAGCGGTTTCACTATACATAGCACACTAACAGGTAAGTCACTTGCCACACTCACTCACAGCGACTTCCCAGTGCTACTCAACACACAGTCATGTAAATGAAGCCTTAATACCATTGTTCGTGGTTTAACTGGATTGCCAACTGTAACAAATGTTCCTCATGGCAGGCAACATTGTTGACAGTGTTTCCCCTAGCCAGAAGGTCTTCCAACTAAGTTCCACCATAAGTCGTTTAAAGCCAGTTATGCATGATGCTGATGCAGAAAGTGTAACGCAAGGATCTTGCTGTAGCCCTCATTTACGTGAGACAACATTTCTACACATTGGGCAAACTTTGTTTTCTGCAATTGAAAATTCACTATTAGCGATCCTGTGGCCATGTATAATTAACCCCGACCCCATGCGAACTATAACGCTGTGGATCCCCTTGCCTCACACCTGCTAAATCTCTTGAGGCAACTTAACATGCACTACTGTGTCTGACAGAAAGTTATACCTTCTTCCACATACTATACCCACTGCTGTACATTCTGCCTGGGATATACTGCATTCACTTTTACTGGGAACGCCCTACTAGATATCCGTTTTGAGTTTGATGGGTGATTATTATCATCCTGACCAACTCTATTATTATTCCCTTAATGCTGCTGATTATTCATCTCACCCCTATTCCTTCGTGGTTGGCAGCACTGTCTCTGTACATAGCCACAATCGAAGAATTTTACATTTGCTGGAAACACTTCATCTTCACTTATCCCTGTTGCAATATCAGTTTTTTCAAATTCTATCGCTAGCTTACTGCTGCATGGAGATACCTAGGTGCCCCAGTGCACATACTGCTAGACATTTCCAGTGCTAAACTACTCAGGAATGCACTGAGTTCACTTTGCTCAGTTCCCTGTAAGAACACCATACTTGCTTCACCATTCTGTCTGTACCTAAGCACATTAACTTCCCCAATCCTATCTGCGAAATCCTCTGTGGCTTTGTTTGGACTCTTAGATTACAATTACCTGGTCATGAAAAAGCCACGTATTGTTCTGTTTCTGATACCTTTACATTAATCCCGTCTGAGTTGCTCAAAAGTCTCCACCTTATTTATTGCTTCCGTGCATCGAACGAAAGACTTCTTCCGAAAGGCGCAACAGCTCTTTGCCCGGGCAATTCCCTGTCTCAGTGAATGACAGGAGAACCTCCATAAACGATAACACATCCTCGGATTACCTACTCGAAAAGGGAGCAACATGGTTTGTAACCGCTGGGTCTACCACTACAGTCTGTAATTCAAATAATACCAACTCATTCTTTGATGCCAGCTCATTATTTGCAAAAGTATTTTCCGCTCTTAGCTGTGGTATTTCATTAATTAGCAATTGAACAGCTTCTGGAATGATGACACCTTGTGTCTCTGATTCCATCGCTGCAATACCCTTACTCTTAGGTTAGGAATTCAACAACAACAACAACAACCACACAATAACCAGATCGCAACATTCCTTGGTTGATAATACTACCACACTTACTGCTTACGTCTAATCATGAGCCAACTGGACTCACTGCATTGTCTTAACATACGGCCGAAACAATGACAAATAAAACACAAAACTGCCACATATTCGGAACTAGGGGCAGATTTCAAGTAAACTTCGCTGTGCTCATTGAGTGGGCTCTAACGACTGATCTCTACAATTACTCCTAGATTGGGAAACATCCACCAGTTCTTCTAGCCTCACAAAAGTAACATGGCAGTTATGATTACCGTTAATTCTCAGCTCTATGACTGTCACCAAAACACAAACAACGTTCCTCTCACTCTACAATGACGATATTGTAGGCTGTAATTTGGACGTCATGCTGCAGGAGATGGTACACTCTCCACTGTCCATTGGTAATGACATCACATCTCCGACATCACTTTGTAGAACCTGGGAGTGAGTGGCCGGGGTGGCAGGACGGTGGGGCCGAGTGACAGACTGGTGGCAAGTGACAGACTGGTGGTCGAGAAAAACACTTTTTTTTTTTTTTTAGCTATCAGTCTGGTTTGATGCAGCCCGCCACTAGTTCCTTTTCTATGCCAACCTCGTCATCTCAGAGTAACACTTGCAATCTATTCCTCAGTTATATGTTGGAAGTATTCCAACCTCTGAGTTCCTCTGCACTTTTTACCCTCTACGCTTCCTCTAGTACCATGGAAGTTATTCCGTGATGTCTTAACAGATGTCCTGCCATATTGTACGTTCTTCTTTTCAGTGGTTTACACATACTCTTTGCCTCGCTTTTTCTGCGAAAAATATCCCCATTCCTTACCTTATCCGTCCACATTATGTTCAGCATTCTTCTGCAGCACCACATATCAAATGCTTGGATCCTTCTGTGTTACGATTTCCACACAGCCGTGCTTCGCTACCATACCTCAAACTATGGCCTATGTTCTACAGTAATACACTTCTCTTGGCCGGGAAAGCTTTTCTTGCCAGTGCTGGCCTGCCCCTTGCTCCGTCTGACATCGGTTATTTTGCTGGGTAGGTAGCAGAATTCCTTTACTTCATGTACTTCGTGATTAACTGTTCTGATGGTCAATTTCTCGCTGTTCTCATTTCTGCTATTTCTCAGTACTTCCGTCTTCCTTCGATTTACTCTCAATTCATATCCTATACCCATTGCACTGTTCTTTCCATTCAGCAGATCCTGTAATTCTTTTTCACTTTCACTTGATATAGCCATGTCGTCAGCGAATCTTATCACTGACATCCTTTCACCCTGAATTTTAATTCCATTCTTGAAATTTTCTTTTATTTCCTTCATTGCTTCTTCGATGCACAGATTGAACAGTAGGGGCGATAGACTACATCCTTGCCCCTTACACCCTTTTTAATCCGAGCACTTCAGTCTTGGTGTTCTTTTCTTATTGTTCACTCTTTGCTCTTGTACAAGTTGTACTTACCCGTCTTTTCCTATAGCTTATCCCTGTTTTTCTCAGAATTTCAAACGTCTTGTACGATTTTACGTTGTCGAACGCTTATTCCAGATCGACAAATCCTGTGAACGTGTCTTGATTTTTCTTCATTCTTGCTTAGATTATCAACAGTAACGTCAGAACTGCCTCTCTGCTGCCTCCACACCTCCTAAAGCCAAAATTATCGCCATCTAATGGATCCTCAATTTTCTTCTGTATATTATTCTTGTCATAAACTGGATGCATGAGCTATTACGCTCATTGTACCATCACTCTCGCACATATAGGGTCTTGCTATCTTCGGAACTGTGTGGATGTTTAACCGAAAGTCTGATGGTATATCGACATTTTCATACGTTCTACACACGAAAGTGAATAGTCATTTTGTTACCACATCCACCAATGATTTTAGAAATTCCGGTGGAATGTTATCTATCACTTCCGCCTTATTTGGTGTTAAGTCGTCCAAAGCTCTTTTAAATTTGAATTGTAATACTTAACCCCCTATATCTTCCCTGACGACTGTCGTTTGTTCTTCTCTCATGCCATCAGACAACTCTTCTCCCTCACAGAGACTTTCAATGAACTCTTTCCACTTATCCGCCCCGTACTCTTTTAAGTTAAGCAGTGAAATTCTCTTTGGACTCTTAAAGCTATGGCCCTTGTTTTTAATTTCACGGAAGAGTGTTCTCACTTTTCTATATGCTAAGCCAGTTCTTTCAACAATCACTACTCTCTGTTTTTTTTTTTCGCTTTCTTCATCCAACCTTTTCACCTTAACTTCCTAGCACTTCCTATTTATTTCATTCCTAAATTACTTGTATTTTAGTAATCTTGAATTTTCGAGCACATTTTTGTGCTTCCGTTTTTCTTCTTTTATCGATGGTTTCTTCGTAGTTATCTTCCTTGTACCTCGAGCTTTCTTTCCAACTTCTGTGACTGCACTTTTTGGAAGTGTCCTTTCCTCTTCCACTAAACTACCTACTCAACTGTTCATTATTGCTGTATCTATAGCCTCAGAGAACTTCAAGAGTGTCTCTTCACTCCTTAGTGCTTACATATCCCACTCATCTGAGCATTGATTCTTCTTGGCTAGTCTCTTAACTTCAGCCTGCTCTTCATTGCTAGTGATCTATTTAGTCTCCTGGATACGTTTTCTTTGTAAATTGATTCTCCCTGACTAGTTTCTTAAACTTCAGTCTGATCTTCATCATTGCTAAATTGTGATCTGGATACGCCTTACAATCCAGTATCTGATTTCGGAATATCTGTCTGACCAAGATGTACTCTATCTGAAATCTTCCCCTCCGGCCGGGGTGGCCGTGCGGTTAAAGGCGCTGCAGTCTGGAACCGCGCAACCGCTACGGTCGCAGGTTCGTATCCTGCCTCGGGCATGGATGTGTGTGATGTCCTTAGGTTAGTTAGGTTTAAGTAGTTCTAAGTTCTAGGGGACTGATGACCTCAGAAGTTGAGTCCCATAGTGCTCAGAGCCATTTGAACCATTTGACTAGTTTCTTAACTTCAGTCTGATCTTCATCATTGCTAAATTGTGATCTGGATACGCCTTACAATCCAGTATCTGATTTCGGAATATCTGTCTGACCAAGATGTACTCTATCTGAAATCTTCCCCTCCGGCCGGGGTGGCCGAGCGGTTATAGGCGCTACAGTCTGGAACCGCGGAACCGCTACGGTCGCAGGTTCGTATCCTGCCTCGGGTATGGATGTGTGTGATGTCCTTAGGTTAGTTAGGTTTAAGTAGTTCTAAGTTCTAGGGGACTGATGACCTCAGAAGTTAAGTCCCATAGTGCTCAGAGCCATTTGAGCCATTTTTGAAATCTTCCCGTACCTCCTGGCCTTTTCCAAGTATACCTCCTCCATTTGTGATTCTTCAAACAGTATTCGCTTTTACCATCTGAAATTTATTGCAGAATTCAATAAGTCTTTCACCTCTCATTCCCTGTACCAATCCCATATTCTCTCGTAACGTCCTCCTCTACTGCTTCCTGTACAACCGCATTCTACTTCCCCATGACTATTAGGTTTTCATCTCCATCTACATACTGAATTATGCGTTCAGTATCCTCATATACTTCCTCTGTTTCTTCATCTTCAGCTTGCCACGTCAGCATGTATACCTGAACTGTAGTTGTCGGTGTTCGTTTGCTGTCAATTCTTATGAGAACAACCCTACCACTGAACTTTTCACAGTACCTCACTGTCTGCCCTACCTTCTTGTTCATAACGAATCCCACTTCCGTTATAACGTTTCCTGCTGCTGTTAATGTTGCCCTGTACTCATGGTACCAGAAGTCGTTGTCTACACGCGGTCACGTAGCGCAGCACATAACATGGTTCTTGCCCCGGTGTGGTGACACTGTCCCGCCCGACCCACCTATTATTACTATACAGTGCATGTTTTGATGAGCGTGGCTAGCCCATCTCGCAATCCTGTTGCGTTTATGTTGCTGTAACCTACATATCGCCACACTGCACTTAGCAGCCAACAGTAGCTACTGCAACATTCCATGGCAGCTTTCTTACAAATTTCTACAAGTTTCACTTGAAACTAGGCAGCGGTGCTACACTTTTAATAAAAGTGTTTCTGTAGATGGCGTCCAACATCTCTATGATAATGTCTATGCACTATTGTAGTTCTCTTCTGTAGGCAGTGAAGGATATACTACACAATGAAACTGTTTTCCAAGGCAGTCAACCTGTAAGATAGTTATCATAATATGTGTAGTAGCTTCATATCGGACAGTTGCTTCAGTGTGTTCGATTTTTAGAGTTGTGTTCCTGCTATATCTCAGCGCTATTTCCAGACTCTCTTTCAGCAGTTGGTACCGTAATGGTTAAAACTCTGTATTTCTATTTTGCATGAGTGCTGTCGAAAACACAGTCCGGTCAACAATCATGAACTACATTTAGAATTCAGACTTCATTAAAAATGATAGTGCTTGAAGACTCTAAAAAAATTTGAAATACCGGTATATTTTCCATTAGCTTACGTCATAAATCTCGATACAATTATAACCTATCATTTTCTGTCTGCATCATAAGACAGCGACTTGGCTGTTGTGAATGACAATTTGTGATACCCATAAATAGAGGCTTTTCAAAATGTGTGTGAGTTTCTAAGGGACGAAACTGCTGAGGTCATCGATCCCTAATCTTACACGCTACTTAAACTAACTTATGCTAAGAACAACACACACACACACACACCCATGCCCGAGGGAGGACTCAAACCTCCGGCGGGAGGGGCCGCGCTGCCCGTGACATGGCGCCTTAGACTGCTCGGCCACTCCGCGCGGCAATAGAGGCTTTTGTCCAGCTTGGAAATTATGGGCAGGTCTTTCCATAATCTTTTTAAGTGGATTGTGATCTGGGCCTGTTATGCTGTTTGACAGGGTGAGTGCATGTCCCAGGTCTGCCTTCGCTTTCCAGCATATGTTCGAGGAAAAAAAAATTGAGAACCCCATGTAAGAAGCAGTATTTTACTGGGCAGTCATTTTAGCGGAAGAAGGAATTGGCCAATTGAAATCACTGGTTCCATCGTGAGGATGATTTGGGGAAAGCCATGAATGGTAAAACAAATGCTGTGGAGGAATTTGCAAGGAGATAAGTCTTCTGCCCGGAGTGGGGGGAAGGGGGGGGGGAGGAGGAGGTGCCGACGTGGGAGGGGGTAGATATGGTAAGGAGATGGTATTTTAAAGTGTATTTCTGAGATTGATCATCGGTGGTCCTTAGCAATCAAACGTCTTGAAATACGGCAAGCCTGCAAAGATCCGATGAGATCAAAATGAATCTTCCGATCTTCATAGCATGTTGACGCCGCTGCTGCCTGTTTGTTGGATTTCACTTCACATCTTGGAAGTTATGAAGACGGAATGAAAGTAACGTTCCATACCGGCAGCTGACTTCAATCTAGGCATGACATGCACTTACTGTATGTAATTCGAGATGCTTTTTAAGCCATAACGTTGACATTGTTGACAAACTGTAAGCAAATCCGCGATCCTCAGTGCCGCAGCGTCAAGGGCCACGGAGTTTCTATGGCAGCGCCACAACACATGAATCTACTGGTCGACACAGTGCCTGCTGAAAGTGGAAGACATGTCTTATTCTTCAACATATCCGAGAATGAGAAAACATATGCTCCCTAAAAATCACTAGACCATCAGTTCCTTTAATAAACAAGCACTAACATCCCCAATTCTGTGAGCACTCTGTATGGACTGTTGTTCAGCGGTAACAAATGACAAGAAATGCTCGCTAACTACACATCGAGAGGTGGGGATCATTGTGCTTTCTCTGATCATGTTAGTAAGATGGACGAGTTAGTTAGATGGCACAGGTAACACGTAAAGACAAGCTTTAAACAGTTACCAATGAAGTGTGATAGACGATTATGAAGATCAGCTTTACGCCCTAATTTCCTTAAGTAACAAAAAAGAAGAGAATAAATAAAAAGTGAAAAAATAAGAGAAATGACAGCTGATAAATATAATTGTCTGCAGTACGAATTGACGTTTCGGCTGCAAACGCTCTACTATGTAACGAATGGTGAATGATTCAAACGTCACTGTGTAACGCCGGGAATGCATATCCTCCTATTTCCATCTATTGTACTATAATTTGTTTTCCTTATTTTTGTTACCTGAATATATGACATTTCTGTGTATTTACATATTGTAATTGTTTTACTATTTGTATATATATATTTATGCATTTATGTCGATGTATAATTGGTTTGTTTCGTAAATATTATTTGTATTTTTACGCTGGGTCTTGCCTACGGAAAACTGCTATCGAACGATTACATCGATAGGTCGTGTGAAGACTCAAAGTGTGTAGGATCTTTGGTAGTGTTAACTCTGCCGCGTGGAGCGCGGGCAGAGCAGTCGGAGTCTGGCTGGAGTAGCGAGTGGAGCAGGTTTGTTGTGTGACGCTCCCGCGAGTTGCCGCGCTTTCGGGGTTTGACAGCATGTAATTGCGCTCGACTCGCGATGATAGTTTCTGACATGGTGTCGCGGACGGGAAGCATTAGCTGGCGCACATCAAAAGCCCGTTTCGCCTGGTGACCGTGTCGAGAAGAAGGCGCGCCAACATCCAGCTTCTGCAACAGCGACGGCCGACAATGAGTGACTGTCGCCACCTCCTCGATCGACGGCTTCAAACCTTCAATCAACCAACAAGGAAGACTAAAAGCACGTAAAGTTTCAGAACTGTATGGCAGACCTCAGCTTTTCAAATTGTTCCATTTGCCTCGCAAAATTACAGCAACTTAGCATGAACCTTTGTTGCTCATTGTCCCAATTGCATTGCCAAGCAGGGTCCCTTCCTTTTCCGAAATGAACCCGAGTGTCGTTGAAATTCAAACGCCAGCATAATTTCATTTCACTGCTTTAATTTCAAAGTTCAATTTATGTATTCATAGCTGGCTACAATAGTTAGATTACACAAGCACAAATTAAGAGTGCGAGTTTTGTTACCGTATTTTAGCTTACCTGTGACTGCAGCTCAGCTTGGTACGTACTAAATTTTACTATTGTTAATTGTCAGAATCGTTTAATTCAAGTTCAAAGTTAAATCTCTTCTTTCTAAATTGCGTAGATTCAAGTAGCTTTTGAAATGATTGTTGAGGTAGTCCAAGACTAACTGTATTTCGATGTGCTTCAGAAAGAAAGCTCACTATTAACTTCAGTCACTAAATTAACTTTCGATTTTCCGGTTTCATTAATTCTTTTGCTAAATTAAGTGTAGCGAAATTTATTACTTCTGACAAACTTTCAGTTTTCACACTACACGTGTCAACCTTCAGTTGCCACGCTTCTAGTGCTAATTATATGTGTAATAACCTTTCTTTTTCAGTTATTATAGTAATTGTCCATAGGACTGGCGACCGTAATTTCCCCCAAATCTCAAATATCTAATTACCGCTAGTTGATTGTTAACGTAACGGCCGCACATTTACTTTCTTTATTAACTTTATCCCTATTTCAAAATTAATTTCCACCAGTTTCACTTGCATTTTTCCTTTCATTTAGATGTAACCCTTTCCTCCCTCTTTACCGACAGGTTAACTTCGGTGACGATTGCTTTTCCAAAATTCCCATTAGGTACACGCGATTTCATTTTTCACTGTCATTAAGGTCGATAAGTGAGGGGGAGGTTACAACTGGTAGACTTCCATACATACCACCTTGACGAGTATTGTGTGCTCAGCAGTCAACGAGGTTAGACATCAGGTGCATGCAAAAATAACGTCGTAGGTACTTCGTGGACTTGGTCCTGTGCTTCGAAAGCTTAACGGCAAATATCCGTCATCGGCGCATGTTGTTTCCCTTACTCTGCTCTCGGACCGGAGTTGTGACTAGAAAATACCTGTATTTCCACGTTTTTTGAGGAACTGTAGGGACTAGAAAATACCTGTATTTTCTCGTTTTGTGAGGAACTGTAGGACGAATGTAGCAATTATAACTCTACCGTTTACTACTGCAAGAACAATTCGCAGATAATATCACTCCTATGAAAGGAATTTAGAATGACCGGACTGTGTAATGGAAGAGGCATCGTGCTGTGTTTCGTTATGCAAAACATTGTGTTCATTAGGGAGCAGTAGATGAACTAGCGGGGATCGAACCAAGGGTCTGGTGATCATAAAGTGAACTGTAATTACGTTACGGAAAGCAGTCGTCAGCTTAATCAGACAAAGTGACAGCAAATACTTATAGTGTTCATTAAGAGAATCAACTACTATATGGCTTACTTGGTATTAAACTCTCGTTTGTACATAGGACACGAAGCAGTAGCACAACATAGCAAGCCTTGGAACAGAAGTTTGTCAGGAGTAACACAGGTAAAATCTACAAAAATTCCGAGAAATAACTGTCTGTCACTGACATATATACTTTCTGTATTCGACTCTAGAAAACTAATGTGCAATACAGAGTTTCACTACATGAGAGAGGAGCACCACTAACTTGGACACGAGGAAATTTTGCACATTAATTACGGAAAAACACTGACATAGAATTGATCTTTAAATGGTTATGTAACGAATTAGTAGCATTTACTTCTATAAACGAAATAGAATACTAATGAAACCTGTAGTCCCAGAATCTGTTGTAGTATGAAAAGTTAGCAGCTACTTAATCTTTTAAGAACACAAAAACTATTAAAATGATGACTGCACTTCATAAGTAGCGTTACTAAGACAATGTTTGTAAAGTGGCTCAACCTTTCGCATGGGGTCCAGAAACTATTCTATTAGTTTGCGAAGTTCCAAACCAAACACTTCAGGTCAGGCACAAGGAGGAAACACTTCTAAAGAGAAATACATGAAAAGAGACACTTTAACAACTCTGTGAAGCAGGTGTTCATTAAGTTGGTCTTAAATTGTAATAGCCAGCAACCACTTCTTATGATCACAGTTCTACGCAGATACTTTTAATACAGAACTGTGATTTTAGTAAGAGTGGTTTTTTAAGTAAAGTAATTAGTTCTTTTCTTTGCATCTACACTTATGTAAAAAACTTTAACTCTTCACTTACGATTGTTTACATGGATTATTTCAGCAACAAAACTAACTGGGCACGTAAGGAATTTACTGCTCCACAAAAGTTGTTGAACATAGTTAAAACAAGAATCGTTTTGCAGGTTGATAAAAAAGGACACTCGGATATATTGCATTGCTAGGAAAAGGATCAAGTCTAGGGAAAATGGCTAAGGATTTGTGGTGTCACCGCCAGACACCACACTTGCTAGGTGGTAGCCTTTTAAATCGGCCGCGGTCCGCTAGTATACGACGGACCCGCGTGTCGCCACTATCAGTGAATCCAGACCGAGCGCCGCCACACGGCAGGTCTATAGAGACGTACTAGCACTCGCCCCAGTTGTACAGCCGACGTTGCTAGGAAAGGTTCACTGAGAATTACGCTCTCATTTGCCGAGACGATAGTTAGCATAGCCTTCAGCTAAGTCCATTGCTACGACCTAGCAAGGCGCCATTTATCCTTTGCTATGTATCTAATGAAGCATGTTCAGTAACAAGACCAATGTCACCAATTGTGGATTAAAGTTAAGTATTCCAGAAGCTACGTCCTTTTCTTTATAGCATTCATTACGTATCCTGTTTCAGACCTCACGCCAGCTTGCGTGAGTTTAAACGCGTGCCTTTCGGTTACCCGTCACTGTGGACTGGCTGTCTTGTCAGTCCACAACAGGATCAATGAAAGGTTCTCAATACAAAATTAAACGAAAAGCAGTGATTATTTGCAGATAAAGCAAATAATTGATCCTTGAAAGATTACAGTATTCAACTTACCTCTTGAGACGAAGGTGGTGGCTGTCGCCCGCTTTTGTGGGGAAGATAAGGGCGACAAACGTATTGGTGGCTTTTGATGTACAAAAGGATCTGAAAATTACCTTTTTGAGCCGAATTTTTGTAATTCAGAGTCAACCAATTAATGCCATGAATAATTAGCCAGTAATCTACCAAATCCGAGGCCCTAATGTTCAAAATAGCTGCTTTCCTTATGTTATTCACTACGATGTGGTCAGCTTGCGTGCTAGCCACAGACTGCTTGTGCCACAAAGATAACATGCTGGTCTACCGCTATGTACACTTTTTCTATTCCCGCCAAGATTGTTTCGTTACGAAGCGACTTCCCCCCAGATTTTACATGAGTACGATTCTATTATCCTTATGCACGAACCAGTTCTCCAGATACGGTCTTAATAATTCAGTACTTTGGCAGAACATTAGTTCAAAAATTACATGCTTTCATTCACTACAGTGATATAAGCTGACACGAAAAACAAAATATTTACGTATGAGCTGCACCAAAGAACATGTTGATAGCAAAGTCACATTAAGCATAAGCAGACAAAGAAATTATTTGAGATAGATATATGGGATATTGACGTAAGTATTACACAGTGAATCTAGATAGCATATCAGGCCACTGAATATTGTATAGTCTTGAAGCAATAGAGAATGGGGCGTAATACACCGCCGCTCAGAATCGGCACGAAAAGGCCCCAAGGGGTGGCCTTTTCCTAAGATGTTGATTTCCACACATTTCGCGACTGAAAACGAAGTTCGCAACACAGTGAGCGACGGAAGACGTTCTTGGCAACCTTTGGCACTGCTGATACCATCGGATGCTTCAACCCTTCCTCTAAGGACCTTGTGGGGCTGTATCCTTATTAAACATGATATGACCACTTTGGAGCGCAGCGCGACCGCAATCTTTGATCTATTGTACAGCCTGGAACCACCAGGGACCGTTCAACACCACCCGACGAAATCTGTACGCGATCCGAAATAGGAAAGGTTGCTTAGGCCTTTTCATTCATCCTGTTTCACGTCCTCCTGTGCGTAGTCTCGGGGGAGGGAGTGGGGTGGGGGTTGACGGGATACAGCCGGGGTGGCCGAGCGGTTCTAGGCGCTTCAGTCTGGAACCGCGGGACCGCTACGGTCGCAGGTCCGAATCCTGCCTCGGGCATGGATGTGTGTGATGTCCTTAGGTTAGTTAGGTTTAAGTAGTTCTAAGTTCTAGGGGATTGATGACCTCAGATGTTAAGTCCCATAGCGCTCAGAGCCATTTGGCCCATTTGAGGGGATGCGACATTGATAAATGAGTGAATAAAAAAAAGAGGCGAAAGTTCCCCCTGACATCCTCCACTGCGGTAAAACCCACGGTGGCACCCGCTCATATTTATTGAGAAATTTAAAAATGTATCCATGCAGACAGGGCCCGTGAAGAAGTTCTAGGCGCTTGCAGACTGACAACTCCTTCGACACCCTCCAATTCCGGATGACCTACTACCAGGCGCATGAGCAGCAGTGTATCGGCGAAAGGGCAACAGTATAGGATGCCTGCAGGCGCCTGCCACTCTCGTCACGATGGTACAGGTACATGTTTAAGGTGTCCAACGAATGGCGGGTCGGTGACACCGTGGGTATTGTCGAACTGGGAAAACTCAGAAGGACCTTTTGCCGATTTATTCACACATGTACCAAACATCGCACCCCTCCCCATTCAAACTCCCCATCGCCAGATCATGCCACAGGAGGATCCGAAATAGGAGGGATGAAAAAGAATCAGCATTCTTTGCTGTTTCGGTTCACGTTCAAATTTCGCCGAGTAGTTTGGAATGGTCCCTGGAGGTTCCAGTCTGTACACGAGAGCAGAAATTGCGGTTGCTCTGCGCTCCAAACAGTTGCGATGGCGTTTAATGGGGATGCACCCCGACAACATCCTTAGAGAAGCACTGAAGTATCCGAAGGTGTTGTCAGGAACGTCTTTCTGGCTGCTCATCACACTGCAAAATGTCATTTTCGACACTGTAACGTGTGAGCATCAACGCCCTAGGGAAAAGGGTGGTTTCACTGGTGTCCTTTATGCCATTGCCAAGACCGCTTCGTGCCGATTCTGAGCGGCGGCTTATGTGGGTATTTACTTCAGGTAAAACCGTGTGATTTCAACGCTGTGTATCGCCGTTCTAGTCTCCGTGACAAAGGTGTCAAAAGAAGAGGTGAAACTGGGTAAGAGATGCTGTGACGACCTTGCCATCGCGTGACAAGCTCACGGTGCATTCGGTAGAATTTTAGTTTTTGGTCCAATGTCACTTGATTAACTCACCTAACACGTCACATGAACTCCTGAGCTGTGGCTTTTTTCCCCCATATGTTCGAAGCTTCATATAGCCCGAGATTGATGTCTCCGTGCGTCACACTTTTGGACGATTACAGAGGAAGGTTGTATGCACCTTTGAGCCAAATTTCAAACTTAAGCGTTGCAGTGGGAGGGAATTACGTGGTTTCGAAAGAGTGAATCTTCGATTCTGTTGCGCATTATTCTACATACGCACTCAGATCCGGCTACTAAATTGTAAAACGAGCACATTAAAAATTCACAACTTCTCCCTAACTGGTTTCTAAACACTCCCGCCGATAATCTCCTCCATAAACAGAACAGGGTAACATTCTAACGAGAGAAACGAATTTATTGTCATCTAACACACCTCATCAACTCCATCTCGTTGGTCAAACAGTACGCAGAGCTAGCTAGGGTCTCCATGCTCTGTTATGTGGCTTCTTCCTACAGACTAAGTTTACGTCCACTAAACTGCTGCACGTATCTTGAAAAATGGCAAATTATTGAGCCAGGCCCCACATCCAGACACGGAACGCAAAAGGGAAATCTTTAGAAATTAACCGTAAGGGCAGAACAACGTTTCTGATCACTGACAATAATTGACCACCGACTGACGACATACAATCGGCAGCACCACCAGCACCTCAGACGGAACAGAAGTTGTCTCCAGCACCATAAGAGGACGACAGGCCGACTTCCGAAATCAGCAGCGCCAATACCACTCCATGAAACTATTCTAACGATTAGGCCCTCCGCTCAGTCAGCCTCAAGGAAAGAAGCCACACATTTTCATAGATCATTCCCAGATCCCACTAATATCACACGGCAAAAAGCTACTGGCAACTAGGGCTTCAACAGGTACCGAAAAGCCGCGCGGGATTAGCCTAGCGGCCTCAGGCGCTACAGTCATGGACTGTGCGGCTGGTCCCGGAGGAGGTTCGAATCCTCCCTTGGGCATGGGTGTGTGTGTGTTTGTCCTTAGGATAATTTAGATTAAGTAGTATGTAAGCTTAGGGACTGATGACCTTAGCAGTTAACTCCCATAAGATTTCACACACATTTGAACATTTTTTTTTTTTTTGGCACCAAAAAACAATGGCCATTCCACAGAAGTATAGTCAGTCCAGACCACCAGAATTAAGGGAAAAGCCGCCCATTCTCTCCAGTCAGTGCAAAGACTTTCTTTTCCTATACCCCAAAAACCGAATGTGGTGATCACAATAAATAAAACACAAGCAGGCGCAGGTAGGAAGTGATATGTTACATACAAGGGGGGCCACGACGTTGAGGTCACAGATTTATTTCAAGCTTTGTGCACCTTTAGTGGACTACTAAAACAACATAACGTGCAAGTAGTAACGTGCACTACTCTGGCTTAAAGTAAAATACTGGTTCAGGGCAAAGTAACGACGAAGTGGTGAAAGGTACTAGAAAGAAGAAACTTCAACTCACTAAACGCATTAAATTTGGCAGGAGTAGTATAGTAGGGAGCATTGAGGGGGCAAGTAGACCGAAATAAGCAAAATACTTACGCAGGTACCTGCTCTACTTCCTAATTTAGTGACGTCGATGAACATGCATTACGCCGCAATAGAACTAAAAATAAATGCTACTCTTTTAATGTTACTGTGTATGAAGCGTAAGATTTCATGTACAGTCATAAGCCTGTGAGCGAAGTCCTTGTGATGATGAGCTTCGCTCTGAACCGATAATGGGATAAGTAAAGGAAATTAAAAAGAGATTGGCCTATTTAACAATCATGTCTTCCTATAGAACGAAGAGAGAGCGTTTTGTCACGGGATCGTCTGGTAAGTGCGAGTTAGACACGTATATCAGACATCACAAGTGGCGCTATGCTTCATGAACAGGCTTGGTACTGAAATTCCGGGACAGTATGTCCCGAAAAGAGTTGAGCAACGTATTAGCTCCTCCCACATACATATGGTTAACTTTTGATGTAAAACCCAGATTTACCGATTGTAATTCTTCCTAAGAGTTGTTGGCGAATGGAATAGGGAAGAGGGGAAAATGTACCAGTACATGTACATCAGTACTCCCCAATTCGCACGTAAGTGCTTAGTAGAAGGTTCATAGGACCACTTTAACAATATTTCTCGACAGTTTCACTCTGATTTCCGGTGGAAGTGTAGCTTAAAGTTCAAATTATTAAAATTAGCGCCGGTTTTCTGAATGATCGTCACTAACACCTACACAAAGACAATGTCGCTCAACTGCTGCACCGACTACCGACTGCAACATGTCGAGCTGGATGTCTGCCCAAGAATGTTCGATACATTCTCGCAGTTTATCCAGCGTGCGTGGTTTTTGTCGATAAACGACTTCCTTTACTGTTCTCCATAGGCAAAAATCCACAGATGCTCAGTGTGGAGAACGTGGTGGAGACTCGACAGCGCCTCTTATGTGTATCCATCGTGCACGTACATTTTCGTCAAGTTACTCGCCGACACGATTATGGTACAAGGGTGGATCACCATCGGGTTGAAAGTAAAACCTTTCGTCCCCATACAGCTCACAGATAGTCGGTAAACTGTATGTCTCAAGCTCCTCTAGGCTCGCCTCATCGGTCTCTGCCGTCAATGATGAACGGTCCAGTCAAACCTCGATAAGATAACACACATCACACATTCGCTGCCGGTAAATTCCCGTCTTCTTCCGCACTGACCTAGGCATCTGAAGCAGACCAGTGGACGCAACTGTGGCATGTATTTGTACCACTGATTTTAAATTGCGTCTCATCAGGCCACACAATCATCTCGGCAAACACTTCTTCTTGTTCAGCATGTTATTAAAGCAGCCGTAGTACTCTATTCTACTGTCTTGGTCCTCTTAGTTCATTACGTGTAGTGTCAACGGCCTTGCCACTTTGGTGGCACCGGTTTCCCCCCCGAGGACCGAGTTTAGGCAACGTTGTGATCATCTGGATAACGTCGGGTCCCACTGGCTTTCATGACGCGCAATTCGCCGAAGTGGCTTAAAATTGAAAGACTTGCATTAGGCCGTTGTGCTACATAACATTTATTCATTTATTACATGAAACAATGTTGGTAAGTAGTATATAAACTTCGCTGTCTTCAAAATGCAATGAATACTCGAGCCTTCACGCTGGTTTCATGGGCAAACTGTCTCACACGGCTTCTGTGGTGAGCGAGCGCATTGTCGTCGCACAGAAAGGGAATTCGATGGGACTTGTTGCCGCTACAGGTCGTCCAGATTGCAGTTTGTCTGCATGTGTAACACAGCTTTCTATTTCAAATTTGTCTGCAACGCGTGCAATTGTTACGCGTCGATGGCCCTGTTGGAAACTCATTTTCGCCTTTGGCGCTGAACCTCTTTAATGTTTTCGTACTGAACCCTAGCAATACCAACGTATTTTACATAGTGATTATTACCAAGGGGAGCACATTATGCCCACCTTAAAAAAGTTGTACGAGGAAACAAAATTCTTTAACTTTTGTTGGTTTATAATAACGACATACTTTTTAAAGACGTTTTGACATGTAAGTAGGATACAGAAACTGAAAATATATATTTCGCATACTCCTAGCAATATCAATGCACTTTCAGTAACGTTAATTTTTGTTGATTTTTTACTGAAAACATATTTCCTAAAGAGATTCTGATGTGTAAGTAAGGTCCTCAAGCAGGAAACATTGAATAATGTTCACGATGGAAAGTGACCCCTACTACTAAGAATTAAATTTTTGGATTCTGTTTAGCTGAAAAATTTAAAACATTTACGTCATCTAGTAAAGGAGTTCATTAAAAACAATTAATGTTTTGCAAAATTTTCAAATATAAAGTAAATGACTAAATCACAATATTCTCCAAAGACGGCCACAAAGTAACTCCTCCTTAGTATTGCGCGGGTTAATGTACTATTGTTGAATGTGCGCCTTGCACCAGCCATGTCTAACTGAAAACAAAACAATACAACGCTTATGCGGTGACTATCACCTAATAAAACAAAACAATGCTTATGTGGTGAACGTCAGGAAAAAAAAAGCTACGTGAGAACTGCCAGAACAAGAACCTACTCAATAATCAAAATGAGACATTTCTGTCACTTGGTCTCTATGGACCATTAACACGGTAATACATTTTTCGGGGCCACTTTCTTTGAAACTAGTTGACCTTCTTCAAACTTTTTCGATGTCCTCCTCGAATTGTATCTGGTAAGTCTCTCATACCGCGCACGGACAAGCGTAGTGTAGGCAGTCTCTTTCGTAGATATGTTGCATCCTCAAACTATTCTGCAAATAAAATGAAGCCTCTGATTCGTATTTCAGACAACATTTTCTATGTGATGGTGGCGAAAGTACCAGAAGTACCCGCTGCTACACACACAGCAAAGTGGTCTGCGGAGTATCGATGCAGACGATTGTTGGTAGCATCCTCCGCCAGTGTTCGTACTGCAGATATCAAGTCCCATGGGACAGTGAGGTAGCACCTAGCGCCTAGTAAAGATAACGGTCGAAATAGCTGCCCCGCGAAGCCGTAATTGAAACGACCTCGCTGCAACGAGGAGGTAAACATTAATTACAAGAAATAAGCAGTTTTGCGAGAGGGAGAGAGAGCAGTGTGACGTGCAGGAACTGCTGCGTCAGGCGGCGTGAATGACGGTCGCCGCTGGGAGGCGAACAACGGACCCGCGAGAGGTCGCGGGCTGCGCCGACTTATCGGCGCGTCCATCTCGCGACCCGGAGACACGCGGCGCTCCTCTGCCGATGATTAATCGGCCGGCCACCGCGCTTGTGGTCTAATCGAGCGCGGATCGCGTAATGCCAAGGACGGCAGCGAAATGCCTCTGCTGTGTAATTGAAAGACGTGCGAGCAGCGACCAGCCGGCGGCGAGCAGAGAGCACTCGGCGCAGACACGCGCGGCGCCCGGCAGGCAATAGAGATCCTCGCGCCCGATCCGGAAAAAGGCCAGTCAAAGGTCTCGTCTCCGCAGCAGGCTTTTCTGCGAAATCCGATCGATTGCTGAGCAGATATGAACTCGGCGCTGCTGATTCCGGGCGGTGGTTGCGCTCATGTCGTACGATGCGAGGAATGTCCCTGAATCCGTTCCAAGAAGCAGTTCTGGACACTCTGAGTGGAAACCCTGAACTTCGGAAACAGTCGGGCGCACAGGAGTCCTTACCGTACAGGCAAAGAGCCGCTACAGTCTTCAGCACTCTTATAACGTCTACAGCAGTGGTTCCGAACCTCTTTTAGACCAAGAACCACTTTGATTTCTTCATTATTAGCGGTGACCACAACATTCAATAAAAATAAACCGTGTCATCTAAAAATAAACTTTGACGTAATATCTGTAACACGTATTTAGAGGCAGGTTCACCTGGGTTACCTGTACCACTAATTGGCTCTGAGCACTGTGGGACTTAACAGCTGTGGTCATCAGTCCCCTAGAACTTAGAACTACTTAAACCTAACTAACCTAAGGACATCACATACATCCATGCCCGAGGCAGGATTCGAACCAGCGACCGTAGCAGTCGCACGGTTCCGGACTGCGCGCCTAGAACCGTACCACTAATTATTGGACCTATCGGGAAAACAGGCATGGAAGTCTTAATTTGGGTACGAAGGACCGGCGTCTTAGGAAAGGACCAGGCCAGGACCAAAAATACTGAGACAAGCGTCTATTCCCGTTACAAATTAGAGAGTAGTGAAATGCTATAAACAGGGTGTTACGTAAGTGTCAAATACCTTGAGAGGTGGTAGGACTCTTCGAAGCAAGAAAAATAAGTTCAATAAACATGGGTCCGGAAACGTATACTTTACGAGATAAACACACGTTTCCAGGAAGGACTGCGCCATTCTTGGTGGCGGATATTAGCACAGACGTTGCATTAGCGCTCCATCAAATCTGTTGGCAGTGTATTATGATGTCTTACTCACAGCACTCTACCTGTCATCAGGTGCCTGCAGTCAGCTGTGTCATTCGAATCGTGTTCAAGTCTACTTTAGTTTCCGTTGTGTTTGTGTGCCATATTGCATAGTACTGTTAATCCTGGGCACGAATCATGGCGTTTTACCTTTCCCATACCACCCTGCAACGGTGACAGTACTCTTTTGTCCAGCATAAAAACGTAGTCCGACATGGGCAGTTAAGTTTGGAAAGTCGTGGACGTGGAATGGAGGGCTGGTCCTGGCAAAGGAGGCAGCCGTGGTGGGCGTGCCAGGCCCAGCGCTAGTCCTGTTCGGAAGCCGATTCCTCGAGGATGGTCAGCGGAACCGGATGGCGATGCCAGCGACGTGGATGTGTAGTCCCGACGTGGCCTAGCCCATGGACAGTGCCCTGTAGGGCATACACCTTTCTCCAAATGCAGATTCAGTTACATGTTTACTGTTATTGCGCTGTTTGTACGCAGGAATGATTTACTAAATTTACACTTTCTCTCATCCACCACTTGTGAGCACTGGAAGCCTACTACTCGACAAGT
Organism: Schistocerca serialis cubense; assembly: GCF_023864345.2. NCBI lineage: Eukaryota > Metazoa > Arthropoda > Insecta > Orthoptera > Acrididae > Schistocerca > Schistocerca serialis. The sequence continues at coordinate 210,628,918 of NC_064641.1, forward strand.
GAAATGGCGGATATGTTATTCTGCTATGGTTTAGCAAATGGACGTAGCCTGCGAGCCCGTGCTCTTTTCTCCGAAAAATATCCACAACGCACAGTGCCCTCTGATAAGCTGTTCGGCAGACTTTTCCAGGGTCTGTGGGACACAAGTACCCTTGCATCTCGGAAAGTTGACAGTGGAAGGCCCCCGCACAGTTTGCACGCCTGACATGGAGAAGCGTGTGCTACGCTGTGGAGAAGAAACCCCTGGAAACGGTGTGTCACGATTACTAGCACCAGAAGGTGTATCTCACTCCCTATCTGGGGGTACCTCATGAACAATTGCTGTACCCGTATCATCTACTGCGCGTTCAGGCCCTAAGGGCACAGAATCACCATAGCAGACAGCGGTTCTGTCAATGGCTCTTGTATAAGTGTGCCGCCAATCAGCTGTTCACACCCAAGATTTTATATACCGATGAGGCAGGGTTCACAAGAGATGATGTTGTGAAATTCCATAACCAGCATATATGGGCAATTGTAAATCCGTAAGCAGTTCAGGAAGGAGGGCATCAACCCAGATCCTCAATCAATGTATGGGCACGCGTACTTGGGGAAAGATTAATAGTGTCATACGTGCTACCACGAAGGTTAACTGGAGTGCATTATCTGGACTTCCTCTTTAATGTCTTGCCGTCTTTACTGGCTGTGCCATTGCAGGAAAGAATACAGCTGTGGTTCAAGCATGATGGCGCACCACCACACCTAGTCCTGCACGTTACTCAGATCTCAATCTCCTACACTTTTGGTTATGGGGAGAATTGAAGAAATTGGTCTACGCCACGCGAATCAACGATGTGCATCTTCAATGCGTGCCAGCAGCTGCAGCAACAACCGGGTATACTTCAAAGAGTCCGTCGTTCTTTACGTCGGAGGGGAGAGGAGTGCATTGTTGAAGACCTCATGAAGACGAATATTTATTGCAGGACTCGTGTTTATTGGACTTATCTCAGAAAGTTGAATATCCGGATCCACATCTATTGGACTTACTTATCTTGTTTCGATGAGCACTACCACCACTCAAAGTATTCGACCCCTTTTTTTAAAAGCATGTTGAAGACCAGGTTCAGCAAGCACATGCTAACGAATAAAGGCCAGCTTAAACAGAATTCTACGTTTGCTGAGCAACTTAAGTCAAGCAGGCACCAGTCTCCCACACTATATAACTTTAGAATACTACACCTTGTTCAGAGGGGGAAAAAGTTGAATCTACTCATGGAGCTGGAAATTGCAAAATATCTGTATGTTGATAAGGAAAAGTTGCTGAACGGATTAGCAGAAATCAGGTACCGGTACACTGAAGAGCCAAAGAAACTGGTACACCTGCCTAATATCGTGTAGAGCCCCCGCGAACCGTAGAAGTGCCGCAACACCACGTGGCAAGGACTTGACTAATGTCTGAAGTAGTGCTGGAGGGAATCCGTAAGAGTTCGAGGGGTGGAGATTTCTTCTGAACAGAACGCTGCAAGGCATCCCAGATACGCTCAATAATGTTCATGTCTGTGTAGTATGGTGACCAGCGGAAGTGTTTAAACTCAGAATAGTATTCCTGGAGCTACTCTGTAGCAATTCCGGACGTGTGCGGTGTCGCATCTCCTTCTGCAACTGCCCAAGTCCGTCGGATTAGACAGGATGCTTACGTATTTGTCACCTGTCAGAATCGTATCAAGTCGTATCAGGGATCCCATATAACTCCAACAGCACACGCTCCACACCATTACAAAGCCTCCACCAGCTTGAACAATACCCTACTGACATGCAGGGTCCATGGATTGATGAGTTTGTCTCCATACCCGTACACGTCCATCCGCTCGATACAATTTGAAACGAGACTCGTCCGACAAGGCAACATGTTTCCAGTCATCAACATTCCAATGTCGGTTTTACAGGCCCAGGTGAGGCGTAAAGCTTTGTGTCGTGCAGTCATCAAGGGTACACGAGTGGGCCCTCGGCTCCGAAAGCCCATATCGATGATGTTTCGATGAATGGTTTCCACGGTGTCACTTGTTGATGTCCCAGCACTGAAATCTGCAGCAATTTGTGGAATGGCTGCACTTCTTCTGCCACGGTGAACGATTCTCTTCAATAGTCGTTGGCCCCGTTCTTGCAGGATCTCTTTCCGGCCGCAGCGATGTCGGAGATTTGATGTTTTACCGGATCCCTGATATTCACGGTACATTCGTGATATAGTCGTACGGGAAAACCTCGCTTCATCGCTACCTCGGACACGCTGTGTCCCATCGTTCGTGCGCCTACTACGAGGGTCACTCCAAAACAAATGCACTCCATTTTTTTAAAATCCGTCTTTTATTCTACATGTTTGAAAGTCTTACAGTGTGTACATACATCCTTCAGGAACATTATTTTCATTTCTCCACATAATTTCCATCCCTCTCAACTGCCTTACGCCATCTTGGAACCAGCGCCTGTATACCCACACGGTAAAATTCTGGACCAACCTGTTGGAGCCACTGTTTGGCATCTTGCACAAGGGAGTCATCATCTTCAAACCTTGTTCCACGAAGAGAGTCTTTCAGTTTCCCAAAGAGATGATAGTCACATGGAGCCAGGTCAGGACTGTAAGGCAGGTGTTTCAGTGTTGTCCATCCGAGTTTTGTGATCGTTTGCATGGTTTTTTGACTGACATGTGGCCGTGCATTGTCATGCGACAGCAAAACATCCTGTTTTTGCCGAAGTGGTCGAACACCACTCAGTCGAGCCTGAAGTTTCTTCAGTGTCGTCGCATATGCACCAGATTTATGGTGGTTCCACTTGGCATGATTTCCACAAGCAAGAGTTCTTCGGAATCGAAAAACACCGTAGCCATAACTTTTCCAGCAGAAGGTGCGGTTTTGAATTTTTTTTCCTTGGGTGAATTTGCATGATGCCATTCCATTGATTGCCTCTTCGTCTCTGGTGAAAAATGATGGAGCCATGTTTCATCACCTGTCACAATTCTTCCAAGAAATTTATCTCCACCATTCTCGTACTGTTCCAAAAGTTCGCTGAATACCGTTTTTCTTGTTTCTTTGTGAACCACTGTCAACATCCTGGGAACCCCACAAACCTTTTTTTTAACACCAACACTTTCAGTATTCTGCAAACACTTCCTCCCCCTATCCCAATGTAGCGTGACAATTCGTTCACTGTGATGCGTCTGTCAGCAATCACCAATTCGTTAACTTTATGCACATTGTCTGGAGTGTGTGCAGTATGAGGCCTGCCGCTGCGAGGACAATCCTCAATATTGCCGTGCCCGCTTTCATCACGTAACCTGCTTGCCCACCAACTAACTGTACTGCGATCGACAGCAGCATCTCTATACACCTTTTTCAATCCCTTGTGGATGTTTCCCACTGTCTCGGTTTCACAGCTCAGGAATTCTATGGCAGCACGTTGCTTCTGACGAACGTCAAGTGTAACAGCCACCTTGAAGACATGCTGTGACGGCGCCACTCACGGGAACAGATTGAACTAAGTTTGAAAACGAGCGGGAAGGATGTATCTACACACTGTAAAACTTTCACATATGCAGAATAAAAACTATATTTTTACAAAAATAGTGTGCATTTCTTTTGGAGTGACCCTCTTATAACACCACGTTCAAACTCACTTAAATCTTGGTAGCCTGCCCCAGACACGTGTCTTACATAAGCGTTGCCGACCGCAGCAGCCATATTGTGCCTGTTCACGTATATCCGTATTTGAAAACGCATTCCTATACCAGTTTCTTTGGGGCTTCAGTGTATGTTATAACACAATGCTATTATTGCTTGGACTGTTGTTGTAATAATACCTTTTATTATGTTGACAGGCTAATTTTTAACTTATTCGTTTTGTTGTGAGTGAAGTTAAGGGAGTTATTTTTCAAGAGAGTCTTATTAATGACCTTATTTTATCGTAGGTGACATTAGCTATTTATATTCTGTATTTATACACTCCTGGAAATTGAAATAAAAACACCCAGGAAGGGGAAACTTTATTGGCACATTCCTGGGGTCAGATACATCACATGATCACACTGACAGAACCACAGGCACATAGACACAGGCAACAGAGCATGCACAATGTCGGCACTAGTACAGTGTATATCCACCTTTCGCAGCAATGCAGGCTGCTATTCTCCCATGGAGACGATCGTAGAAATGCTGGATGTAGTCCTGTGGAACGGCTTGCCATGCCATTTCCACCTGGCGCCTCAGTTGGACCAGCGTTCGTGCTGGACGTGCAGACCGCGTGAGACGACGCTTCATTCAGTCCCAAACATGCTCAATGGGGGACAGATCCGGAGATCTTGCTGGCCAGGGTAGTTGACTTACACCTTCTAGAGCACGTTGGGTGCCACGGGATACATGCGGACGTGCATTGTCCTGTTGGAACAGCAAGTTCCCTTGCCGGTCTAGGAATGGTAGAACGATGGGTTCGATGACGGTTTGGATGTACCGTGCACTATTCAGTGTCCCCTCGACGATCACCAGTGGTGTACGGCCAGTGTAGGAGATCGCTCCCCACACCATGATGCCGGGTGTTGGCCCTGTGTGCCTCGGTCGTATGCAGTCCTGATTGTGGCGCTCACCTGCACGGCGCCAAACACGCATACGACCATCATTGGCACCAAGGCAGAAGCGACTCTCATCGCTGAAGACGACACGTCTCCATTCGTCCCTCCATTCACGCCTGTCGCGACACCACTGGAGGCGGGCTGCACGATGTTGGGGCGTCAGCGGAAGACGGCCTAACGGTGTGCGGGACCGTAGCCCAGCTTCATGGAGACGGTTGCGAATGGTCCTCGCCGATACCCCAGGAGCAACAGTGTCCCTAATTTGCTGGGAAGTGGCGGTGCGGTCCCCTACGGCACTGCGTAGGATCCTACGGTCTTGGCGTGCATCCGTGCGTCGCTGCGGTTCGGTCCCAGGTCGACGGGCACGTGCACCTTCCGCCGACCACTGGCGACAACATCGATGTACTGTGGAGACCTCACGCCCCACGTGTTCAGCAATTCGGCGGTACGTCCACCCGGCCTCCCGCATGCCCACTATACGCCCTCGCTCAAAGTCCGTCAACTGCACATACGGTTCACGTCCACGCTGTCGCGGCATGCTACCAGTGTTAAAGACTGCGATGGAGCTCCGTATGCCACGGCAAACTGGCTGACACTGACGGCGGCGGTGCACAAATGCTGCGCAGCTAGCGCCATTCGACGGCCAACACCGCGGTTCCTGGTGTGTCCGCTGTGCCGTGCGTGTGATCATTGCTTGTACAGCCCTCTCGCAGTGTCCGGAGCAAGTATGGTGGGTCTGACACACCGGTGTCAATGTGTTCTTTTTTCCATTTCCAGGAGTGTATATATTTTTTATTTTAATGACTAAAATAGGTCTTTGTCTTTAGTGTCCAACACTTGCTGTTGTTCCTGATTCTCATACCTTCATGTTTGGGTTGTTGGTCTCGTATCCATACGCGAAGGAAGAATTTTAAAATTTAACTATTTTACTCCTTATGAGAGTTTTGACATATTTTGACTTGCTTCATATAATTTTGGTTTCATGCGATTTCAATGATTTGCGTATATATTAGTTTCACCTAGTTTTTGTATTTCGTAAATGAGCCTAACACCCTCAAGCACGCAACCTGGTACGTCTTGCCGCAGTCTACGCGGCGTTTGCAGCTTGATCTGTCGTAGTAATGTTTGTATGCACACCACACGGAGTTTGTGCTTATTAGTTAAACTTTTCGTGCTGAGAGGCCGTGATCGATCTGTAAACCTTCTTCTTCCTGACGTTTCATTGCCAAATGCGGGAAACATCTTCCGAGATGAGTCAACGACTCAACCCGGAAGTTTTAACTAACGAAGGCGCCAGCCGTGAAAGCCTACACGTTATGATTGGACACTGTGCTGTTTGCGACCCATACCGTGTTTAATCTGTAAGCGTGACCCTATTTTGTACTGCTGTGGCGGAGTCAACGTGACATGCGATAGTCGTTGACAAGTTTTTCTACCACCTTCTTGTACCTTCTTCACGATATATTGGCTGTTTTCTTTTCTTTTAACTAGATCCACCTTGCATTTTATATGCTTTTATGACAGATGTATTTCATGTCCAGTCAGTTTTGCGTTCATTTTGCATTTTATATGGCTTTATGACGGATGGGTTACACATCAAGCTTCTTTCACTTAAGTTTCTATTACTTTTAGTCCCTTTTACCTATATAGTCGTACAAGATAGGACCGTGACCCTTCATCTATTTGCTTGTGATTGATTGGTTTCTTGTTCTTATAGACAAAGCCCCAAACGGATGAAACACGTCATTGATAATATAGCAATTTCGCACCCAGGACTATTTTTATTCTGAAACAGAAAACACAATTTTTTAAGTTGAAAATTAAATTCGGTTAGCGTCAGTGTGAGTTTTGAGCTTTCCTCATCTGTACAAGTTCGGTTATCCTGGCGCTAATACTATTGCTGAAAACTGTACACCTATTGTCACATACTTTCAATCAGTTCATGGACTTGTTGTTAATTACCGCCAAAGCAGAAAACCTTTGTTCACATAAATAAGTGTGGAGAAAGGCATAAGGCAAAGCGATTTCTCCAATTTTAGTGCATGAAATTGCTTTTTTACGACAAAACGTTTCAAGACAATCCAGTTCAGATTCGTTCTTATACCTTGTATCATTTTCCAGTTGAGTGAGCTCTTCCTGCATTTCTTCGGAAACTTCTCCAGAATTAATGGTAAAAGGGCTGCGAATCAGTGGGGGGGGGGGGGGGGGCAGTTTCAGCTTCTTTCTTGTTATATTCTCTGACGTAATGATTTAATTCGTCAGTCAAACATTTACAGATGACTCTTGATGTTTTCTTGTATGTTTTTCCTAATCGTATCATACATTTTTTAAACATTGACGAGTGTTTTTAATGTCGCGAATGTAGAATTATTGCTTTCGCCAATATTACCAATCCGTACAGAAGTATGCAAATAAAGGCACGAAGTCTATCTTGAAAAATAAAGGTACTTAACACGCCTTCAAAAAGTCTCTTTTCGCATCCTTCCAATTCAAGTTCATCTTATTCAAGTGTGTGAAAAAATCCACAAGATAAACCAAATACATCTGAGATGTCAGATTAGATTCTCATCTAGAGACGACGTTTCTGAGTTCCTATAATCGTCCCAGCATGTTATCTCTCGACATCCCTTGAACTTCTGAGTTAAAGAGAAGCATCTAATGGTCGAAGTCTATTTTAGTGCACAGTTCTTTTCTAAAACGAGCTTCTATTTAAGGACCTTCTTTTGACAAAGTTTACCACATTTATGGCAATCTACACTGTTTTACTATGGCATTCAGGAAGAATCTTGGAAGCTAACGTCTGGCGATGTATGATGTTGGTGCCGAAGGATTCTCCTGTTTTATTAACGTCGCTAGACCAGTGCGTGATCCTAACATAGCTGGAGTGCCTTCCGTACGGTAGCTGACTGGTTTTTCCCACATAATGTTATCTTTTTGAAAAGATTCCGTTATTGTTTCCATGACGTCGACACCTTCTGATGCCGTTTCAATTTCTCGCGAAATCAATGATTCTCCTTTTCTTCAGTTGTCGTCGTACAAAAAGCGGACAGCACTAGTAACTGACGACTATTAGAAATGTCAGTCGATTCATCACACTGCAAAGCGAAGCACGGCGACTTTTGAAATAAGTTGCACATCGATATCATTTGACATTAGTTCCAGCTTTTACCATGTTTTTCGATAGAGATATTTCTTGTATATTTTTTCTCCTAACCCTGAAACTTATACAGCTTTCATCAAACAAGGTTCCACAGGTGTTTCTATTACTGTGTGAAGCTTTTTTGATTGCGCTATCTGAAACGACGCTCCTAGCGATTTCTCCAGTGACTCGAATCGTGTATCGCAAGGGCGGAATTTCGTTTTTTTCAGATTCTCTAATTTTTCTACAAATAATTCTGGCGGTCGGTCAGAGAAATTAGGATGAACCGTTTCTCAATTTCGCTGGCTTTAGGAATCGTTCGCCGGCCGGAGTGGCCGAGCGGTTTTAGGCGCTTCAGTCTGAAACCGCGCGACCGCTACGGTCGCAGGTTCGAATCCTGTCTCGGGCAGTTAGGTTTAAGTAGTTCTAAGTTCTAGGGGACTGATGACCTCAGAAGTTAAGTCCCATAGTGCTCAGAGCCATTTTTTTGAGGAATCGTTCGCGAGAAGGGTTGTACATATAACGCTTTGTGGTTTTATTTTTCCATTACTTTCTATCGAAGTAAATCCGAATATAACGTAATTTTGTATTTTCTCCTACGCCCCATTTTCTGAAAGTAAAACACAAATGCAGTGAAATGTAAGCATAGCAGTCAAAAGCACAAAAAAGTGTATTTGTGGTAGTAAAATACTTAAATAACATAGTAATAGATAAATATGCTTTTATTATCTTTATTTTTAATTGCGTATCGCGATGTAATGGACATATTAATTACATAGTCAACAAAACGTACCTAACTGTTCCACACTTTCTGCGGTACACACATACATAGGTATACTCAAGCCTATATTTGCTTTTGTAAGACCTAGTTTTGATAAAAAGTGTTTGACATAGAAAATGTGTACTTACCACTTTTGCGTGTCATTAATAAGAATGTTGAGCACAGTTAAAGTACTGATGCTGTCGAACCACTAAACAGAATCACTAGCAACGCCGAGAAAGACAAAATGAAGCGTACGACTGAACGACTGGCTCACGCCATGCCGTTACGTCGATCGGTAGCCCTCTTCTAGCCGCCCACAAGCTGCAGTCGTAATTACTGCGCTGACGTCGCTTATAGCCAGGAATAAAGTCACTCTCAGAACTTACTGGACAGACTATGTAGGTTTTAAACTACCGGAGACACCACGCTTCGTGTCACTCATTTCATCCCATTTTTCCCTTCTTTTTTTCTCGTTGGTTTACATGAACATCGGTGCATTCGTCTGCTGCCATAACAACCTGTTTGACCTCCATTACCTCGGAGTGAGACTTACAGAGTCCAGGCTTGCTATTAATTGTCGCATCACGAGAGTATGACATCAACAGACGCATGCACGCCTTGGGTCGGCGCTATAACTCGTTGGCAACCTACGTGCTGTCGCTAAGCTGGTAGCCGCCACGGTCTGTGCCTCCCCTTGCAACCAACTCTCATGGCTAGTTAACAGACCACACACTCTCTCTCTGTGTTTACTTTGCCACAAAACAGTATAGATAGATGACAGTGAAGTAGATACAAGAATACAGAACGTAAACAACTGCAACATGCGTTAGGGTAGACAACAAGTTCATAGATTTTTCCAACTTAACAGATTTGCACAGACATTCCGATAACTGGTTAATGTGCTCAGTATGTGGTGTAGCCACCTCTGGCATCAATACAGGTCTGCCAATGACGGGATTTACTGTGGATGATGTCATAAATCTCATCTTGAGGCAATAACACCCTTTCCTACCACAGAGCTGCTAGCAATACTTCGAGAGTGGTTGGTGGATGCCGACTCGAAGCAACCCGTCTCCACAGTGCTCTATGTGATTCAAATCGAGAGAGCTGAGCAGGCCACGCCATGGGTTCAGTATCATCCGTTTCCAAGAAAACAACAACCACCCGTGCTCTGCGACGTCGAGCATTGTCATCCACCCGTACACAGTCTGGGCCCACAGCACTTCGCAACAGCCTCACTTGAGTCCCAAGATGTCGTCATGATACCTGACAGTTAGTTACACCTTGTCAATTGACCCGTGCAATTTCATGAACGGTTTGCGAGCGGTCAACATGATCCCTGCCCACACCATTAGGGAGCCTCCTAACATGATCCCTGCCCAAACCATTAGGGAGCCTCCTAACATAAGCCCTGCCCACACTATTAGGGAGCCTCCTCGATGTCGGTGATTTCTCACATTGTTTGGGTCCATAAATCGAGTTACAGGTTCCCTCCAGATGCGAATCCGTAGAGAATCACTCTCCAGGCAAAATCGGGACTCATCTGTGAAAAGAATATTGGCCCACTTTTCGAGCGACCAGGTGGCATGTTAACGACTTCACTCTAGACGTTCCCCTGTGCGAATACTTATCGGAAGTACACATCCAGCAGGTCTCCGACAATAAAGGCCACTGTGCCAAAGCCCTCTGTACACCGTTTGTCTCGATACAATACGTCCATTGGATGCTGCGAGGTCAGGTGCCAGTTGCCGTGCAGTGTCGTCGTGCCCTTACAGTGAAATAAGGGTCCTCTCTTTCTGATATCACATGGTCGGCCCTGCCCTGGTCTTGGGGACACAGTTTCGATCTCTATAAACATCCGAGAAACGACAGAACCATTCACTTTAAGCCTTTGGGCCATATCAGTTTGCAAATGTCCCGCTTCAATTTTTCCTGTGGCCCTACATCTCACAGACCTGGTAGGCGTCTTCTCTGTACCATGCTGCATCGTTTGCATCTGTGCACACAGCGGTTGTGGATGTGGGACTACCTGGCAAACACTGTCCCGTTCGATAGGTGCCTTGACGTCATCGCTGGCCGTTGTCCGTTGGCCAGAATGCAATCTCCCGTGCAGAACACGATCGGTGTAACAGGGTTATTTCCACTAAGTATACAGTGTTGTCGATCAATAGCTGACGTAATGGAAAGGCTGGCCCACCTTTCATTTGCCGGCCGCGGTTGCGGTGCGGTTCTGGCGCTGCAGTCCGGAACCGCGGGACTGCTACGGTCGCAGGTTCGAATCCTGCCTCGGGCATGGGTGTGTGTGATGTCCTTAGGTTAGTTAGGTTTCAGTAGTTCTATGCTCAGAGCCATTTGAACCATCTTTCATTTGTGTAGAAGAATGTATCTAAACTACGTTAAAATGCTATTAACTGTATTGCTTAAAAACAGTCTTGGTTGCAATTTTAGTTTTTTTTGTTTTTCAACTACGCGTTTCGCCTTATTTAAGCATCTTCAGGTTGATCTTAATTTGGTATTTCTTAGAACGGTCTTTTAGACAGTGTAGACAAAGGGCATCGTCGAATACAGCAGGCCAACATCGCCTTCGTTAAACTCAGTAAAAACTTTTCTAGATGGACGAGAGTGACTCCAAGACCTGCATAACGTGTCCCCGTTCACAGGAGAATTTTTCCACATGTAATGGATTAGGAACGAGACATGGGGAGCAACCTACAATGTGTCCAAATCTGCAGCGACCACATGTAATCCTGTAGTGCACACTGTCCACATGCTGGAACAGGACAAGCTTCTGTTATTGTCTGTTCCACCCATCAGTTTGTGTATTGAGGATGCCTGCTCTGTTCCAAATGCCTCGAGTGCTGCTGGTGGTTCTAAACAACAAGATGGAAGACAGTACAGGTCACTTACTTACGATCCGCCCCCAGAACATCACTGTGCTAGCGCAGGGACATAGTGCAGATACTGTGGAATGTAATAATGTTGACTTTATTATTAACTGCCAACTACACACTCCTTAAAATATGAGCACCAGAGTATTGGGATAAAGTTAGTGTAGGTTGCATACTTTCAGGGGCACCCCACACCCCATGATGACATCATGGGTTTTCCACTGCCAGCATGTGGGTCCGTTCCTCCTCCCCTAACCCTCCACCCCCTTTCATGAAAATGGCAAGAAACTGAAATTTTCTGGAAACTGAAATTTTGTTGGGAAATTCAAAAAATGGTGGGAAAATAGAATATAATGATGAGAATATCAAATTCTGTGTGTTCACTTTGAGGTCCAGAGACCAGCTGACCTAGTTCACATCATTACCCCCACTGTTGGCCCTCCCCCACTCCCCACAGCCCCTCCTCCCTTCCCCTCCCTTCCTCTGCCCTCCCTTCTCCTACCAGGAAATTGACGGGAAAAGGACCCAGTCTGCGCCAGGGTGCCAGGTGAAAATAATCCAAGATGGCAGTCCAGGAAAAGAGGGGCAGGAACCAATAGGAGTGCTAAATCTGGTAATGTGAAAGGCTTCAGCCAGTAGGATTGCAGTATCTAGTGACGTCATTGGAGGAGATATAGGGCAGACTCCGTCAACTAGCTGCAGCGGAAGAAGTAACATGAAGTGTCAGCAGCAGCAGCCGAGGTACAGCACAGCCCTGCAGAACTGGAAGAAGTGGAAAAGTAGGTATCATGTATTATATCTTTGTCTGCAGTTAGCATTATTATTGCTAGTTTCATGTCGTGGTCTGTATGTGGTGCTTCCTCTTCCTAGTTTGGCAGTAACCTTTGAGCAGCTGCCGGCCGGTGTGGCCGTGCGGTTCCAGGCACTTCAGTCTGGATCCGCGTGACCGCTATGGTCGCGGGTTCGAATCCTGCCTCGGGTACGGATGTGTGTGATGTCCTTAGGTTAGTTAGGTTTAAGTAGTTCTAAGTTCTAGGGGACTGATGACCACAGATGTTAAGTCCCATAGTGCTCAGAGCCATTTCAACCTTTTTTTTTTTTTTGAGCAGCTGACGTCTGCAGGCTGACCACCAACATGTCGACCTCTGTCGCATCCAGGTCCGCAGCAATCTCAGCTGCCATTTTGTTGAGACCTGCACCAACCTCTGGACCAGCAGCAGCAACCTACAATGTGTCCAAACCTGCAGCGACCACATGTAATTCTGTAGTGCACACTGTCCACATGCTGGAACAGGACAAGCTTCTGTTATTGTCTGTTCCACCCATCAGTTTGTGTATTGAGGATGCCTGCTCTGTTCCAAATGCCTCGAGTGCTGCTGGTGGTTCTAAACAACAAGATGGAAGACAGTACAGGTCACTTACTTACGATCCGCCCCCAGAACATCACTGTGCTAGCGCAGGGACACAGTGCAGATACTGTGGATAAGAAGGTACCAGGTGTGCACATGCTTTTCGGTTCTACATACAGTTTAACTCCTAGTGGAACAAAACATGTAAATATGGACATAGAAGCACGTCATGAATGGGGCTTGTGTGTGAGGATAGGAATTGAAAATGCATTGAAGGGTGTTAAAGTGCCTATTTCTAAGTTCGACTGCGACGAAATAAGTCATGCAGAGCATTACACCAATCAGCAGATGACCACAGAGTATTACCCAACTTGTACCCCACTGGGCATTTCATTGGTATGAAGCTATCTATTAAATCAGTGTATGAAGACTCTCTACGTCTGAAATGGGGTGACGTGTTTATCACGCCAAGTTACGAACTTATACGATGTGGATACTATGCTGTGTCTTGCACTGAAGAGACAGAGTCAGTGGCTGTCAAGGATAGAATCCAAATACAATGATGTTGTAAACGTTCTACATGTGCAAAGTGTACTTGTTGATGATTTGGAACAGTACCTTTGCTTCTGCATCAACGCAGAGCCGAAAGAAACACATGTTAAATGTACATGTGAAAACTGGAGTACTGTGGGGTGCCCATCGGTTTAAAGGAAATATGTGCGGAATTTATTGCATATCAAAAAGATTAATTTGGGAAATATTGTACAGGTGCAAAGAAGACAGGGTCTGATGAGTTTTTTAATTACTGCATCTGACGTATGACGTATAAGTAATAATGAGTATATACAATCTCAAATCGTGTTTTCGGTTTTATTTCATACCTCTCTCATTATAGCCCAAGTATTACACTTATTATCCAAAGGGCCTGGGTTTGATTCCAGGCTGGGTCGGAGATTTTCTCCGCTCAGGGACTGGGTGTTGTGTTGTCCTAATCATCATCATTTCATCCCCATCGACGCGCAAGTCGTCGAAATGGCGTCAAATCGAAAGACTTGCACCAGGCGAACGGTCTACCCAACGGGAGGCCCTCGTCACACGACATTTCATTTCATATCATTATTTTCGATGCTGCGCCTATTATCATTACAGCAGCAGACAATTGCCTCAAACACCTCGTCATCACTTCTCAGCAGATATTGTCAAACTGAGCGAATAAGATGCTAGCTGAATTCTCTGTGTAGTCATTGTAGCTCAGATTGTTAAATGACGGAGGTACAGTGGCTACACATATTGTTACTATCCTTACAAGTGTGTGTGCATGAGTGTGCAAAAAATGCAAATGCCTCTGAGCACTATGGGACTTAACTTCTGAGGTCATCAGTCTCCTAGAACTTAGAACTACTTAAACCTAACTGACCTAAAGACATCACACACATCCATGCCTGAGGCAGGATTCGAACCTGCGACCGTAGCTGTCGCGCGGTTCCAGAATGTAGCGCCTAGAACCGCTCAGCTATTCTGGCCGGCTGTGTGCGTGTCTTTCTGTATATGCCCACTACTTGTTGGTACCTGACATACTTGGTAGCATGGCAGGGTGGGTGAAACATCCTCGTCGCAATTACTTTGTGAAAGGTAATTGGTCCTGTGAAGATGTAAAAGGAGACCTGAAGAAGAAGAAGAAGAAGAAGAAGAGTGGAATGCTCCTTCGTGATAATATACGAGCAATTATTGTAGGTTTATCCACTTGATGCAAGACTAATGTTCTCATGACGCTGCTAACACACATAGAAGGAGTACGATTGGAACATGTTTATTTTAATAAAACACTGTTTCAGCCCAAGTATCAACTATTACAGGTGGCATTGCCTGGTGTAAAAGACGTTTCATACATGACATCCAGTAAAAGCAGTGATCTCGCCCCACCTGAAAAAATAAAGCCGAATACGGCGTTTATATTTGACTATGTTGCTGTGGAAAACGAAGACCAAATTCGAAAATATTTCTGTTTCGGTAGTCATATTGGTGTTGATATATTTTATCTAAGCAAAACATTTACCAGATTCCCATAATAGTTGGTTACGGATAATGCAAATCTCATTATAGCCTTCAAGCAAGACAATCTGAATTTAAAACACATTTACCAAGCACATATAGGAACTGACATGTCGTTCAATGATTTTGTAAAGATATGTGTTTATTGCTGGAATCATTCACAGTATGGGTTTCTTGTTATTGATAAAACAAGAAAACAAAAACAGAGTGATTGTAGATATAGATGAAACTTTTAAGAATGCATGCTTAAAGTTTGTCGTATATGCAGGGAGCAGCTAAGCGTTAGTTAATGAAACTGGTACGAAAGTAACTGATTTAACTGAAAAGGTTGAGGCTATTGAGCGGAAAATAAATGCAGATACCCTTGCTATGAGAGGGAGGATCAGCTACTTAATAATAAGAAGAAGAGTGGATATATAAAGCCTCGCGCTCCAGATAAGTCTGACTAGTATACATCGAGATGTCGATGCAGCAGACAGTCATTCAGGCGCGGAAAGCCGTTGAGAGAAATTACGGTTGCTGAGATTAGGGCATATGTATCGACAGCAAACACTACGAGAGACCTATAAGCCGATTATTGAATCTCTCAGGCAGCTCTCAGCAAAAACAAAACCGCACGATAATGGTGGTGTTGCCATTGACGCCTCTGGCCACATACACTCCTGGAAATTGAAATAAGAATACCGTGAATTCATTGTCCCAGGAAGGGGAAACTTTAGAGACACATTCCTGGGGTCAGATACATCACATGATCACACTGACAGAACCACAGGCACATAGACACAGGCAACAGAGCATGCACAATGTCGGCACTAGTACAGTGTATATCCACGTTTCGCAGCAATGCAGGCTGCTATTCTCCCATGGAGACGATCGTAGAGATGCTGGATGTAGTCCTGTGGAACGGCTTGCCATGCCATTTCCACCTGGCGCCTCAGTTGGACCAGCGTTCGTGCTGGACGTGCAGACCGCGTGAGACGACGCTTCATCCAGTCCCAAACATGCTCAATGGGGGACAGATCCGGAGATCTTGCTGGCCAGGGTAGTTGACTTACACCTTCTAGAGCACGTTGGGTGGCACGGGATACATGCGGACGTGCATTGTCCTGTTGGAACAGCAAGTTCCCTTGCCGGTCTAGGAATGGTAGAACGATGGGTTCGATGACGGTTTGGATGTACCGTGCACTATTCAGTGTCCCCTCGACGATCACCAGTGGTGTACGGCCAGTGTAGGAGATCGCTCCCCACACCATGATGCCGGGTGTTGGCCCTGTGTGCCTCGGTCGTATGCAGTCCTGATTGTGGCGCTCACCTGCACGGCGCCAAACACGCATACGACCATCATTGGCACCAAGGCAGAAGCGACTCTCATCGCTGAAGACGACACGTCTCCATTCGTCCCTCCATTCACGCCTGTCGCGACATCACTGGAGGCGGGCTGCACGATGTTGGGGCGTGAGCGGAAGACGGCCTAACGGTGTGCGGGACCGTAGCCCAGCTTCATGGAGACGGTTGCGAATGGTCCTCGCCGATACCCCAGGAGCAACAGTGTCCCTAATTTGCTGGGAAGTGGCGGTGCGGTCCCCTACGGCACTGCGTAGGATCCTACGGTCTTGGCGTGCATCCGTGCGTCGCTGCGGTCCGGTCCCAGGTCGACGGGCACGTGCACCTTCCGCCGACCACTGGCGACAACATCGATGTACTGTGGAGACCTCACGCCCCACGTGTTCAGCAATTCGGCGGTACGTCCACCCGGCCTCCCGCATGCCCACTATACGCCCTCGCTCAAAGTCCGTCAACTGCACATACGGTTCACGTCCACGCTGTCGCGGCATGCTACCAGTGTTAAAGACTGCGATGGAGCTCCGTATGCCACGGCAAACTGGCTGACACTGACGGCGGCGGTGCACAAATGCTGCGCAGCTAGCGCCATTCGACGGCCAACACCGCGGTTCCTGGTGTGTCCGCTGTGCCGTGCGTGTGATCATTGCTTGTACAGCCCTCTCGCAGTGTCCGGAGCAAGTACGGTGGGTCTGACACACCAGTGTCAATGTGTTCTTTTTTCCATTTCCAGGAGTGTAAATATAACATTCGGCGTCAGGAGGGGAAGACCATACATGCTGGGTAATAAACGTAACTGATGGCCCAATGCAGATTGGTGACAGGCAGTTTGAGAGAACACCTAGTTTAATGAACCTTATTTTCCTAAGTATAACGAAAAAACCCTTCAATTATTCAGTTAATGATAGGAAGTGTACCGTGAAATACTGTATTGGAGTGATGATCGCAAAAAGCCAGAGCAACATGAAATATAAAACCATTATGAAACCAATACTCGATGCTGAAAACAACAGCAGCAGCAGCGATGATGGTACTGACATTGATCATAAAACATAACCTCACAGGTATGTTATGTTTAAAGGCTGCAAGTCTTGGATGACTTATGGCAGACGGATCTTATGGACATGCTGGAATATTCTGATGCGAGTAATGGATTCAAATTTATTTTAACGGTTATTGATGCATATTATAAATTTACTTGGACTTTACTCGTAAAAACAAAAACCGAGGGAGACGTCGCCAGGGTGTTTGCATAATTGCTGCAGATGGGCACGAATCGATGCCTCAACAATCTTCAAACAGATCACGGTGGAGAGTTTTACAGTAGACATTCCAAGACTGTGACAGGCTGGTACGGGATGCACCACTGCTTAACATTCACTGACCTGAAGGCTAGCATCGTTGAACGGCTGAACCAGACAACAGAAGGTACATGTGTATGCGTTTTAAACTTCGTGGGTCATACAAATGGACAGGCACTTTCCCAGAAATAATTGATCTGTACAACCAAACTAAACATCATACAGAAAAAATAAGACCTATCGATGTTCGTGATAATGAGCTTCTGAATACAGTATACAATGGCATTAAAGTGGTGGATCGGCACAGACAAAAATTTAATGTGGGTGATTTAGTGTGTGTTTCAAAGTATAAGAATGCCTTCGAGAAATCATGTCTGCCAAACTGGTCAACAGAGATATTTACAGTTTTCAAGATTCAAAGAATGAATCCGAGAATTTACATCTTGAAGGACAATAATTGTGAAGAAACTGCAGGTTGCTTCTACACCGAAAAGTTGCAGAGAATCTCAGAACTGGATGTGTTTCTCGTGGAGAGAGTCATAAGACATCGAGGAAACAGAGCGCTAATCAAATGGCTTGGTTTTCCTGCAGCACAAAACAGTTGGATTAACGCTAATAGTTTGCTTTATAATCGGGTACACAGTCCACAACCACAGGAGTAGCATGACATGCATGGTAGAAGAGGAGGTGGTCTTATTCTAGACAAACTGCCACTGTAATTACATATTACGTGGTATAACTCCTGCAGACCTGCAACAAAGCTTCAAATATGGTTGGCACGAGTGATAAGGGCATTAACCTGCTTGATAAGGCGCTTTTGGAAGACGGCATTGCTTACGCTTCAAATAAAACTCTCCCAAGTCGTCAGATCCAGACCGGATTATAGCTGGTAAAGCCAAAGCAATACATGCGAGAAAGGGTATTGCAGCATTTGAAGTTGACAAAACCATGCGTGGAAAAATTGTTGGGCTTAGCGATGATGGATTTCAAGCAAATTATGAATGCTGTATGTCATTCACTGAGGAAGAAGAAGAAGAAAATGATCAAGAAGCAGAAGAAGGCATGGCAGGGGTGTTCAAAAAACCGTATCCTGTCATCGATGTATGCTGCTAAAAGTGCTCTGCAGCGAGAAGGACCAGTTAAAGCACCTAGAGTTCTGCCAATACCCAAGACATCTGGTGGTTTTCTTCCATTCCTTACCCCAGCCGTCTTTGTTCTTTCGGCGCTGGGGTCCCTCGCTGTTGGTAGTGTAACTATTGCTCCAATAGTCAAGAATGCGCAAAATTCTCAAGAGCAGTTAGAAGAAGCAAGAAGACATAACGGCATGATGGAAGCCACAGCCATCGTAAAAGGAATATACTTGAAACCTTACAGGAAAAAATATATGCTACTCATAAAAAAGCCTGTTAGCTGTACTGCCAAATTAGGCACTCACAAATACTAATCTGATTAAGTTCGTCAGAAAAAAATTGGATATTCCAAGATTCCGTGGTGTATTTATATGGGATACATTACCGAAGACTGTGTGGAAACTGATGAATGTTGTGTTCTGAATCTAGATGTTTCTGGAAAAATGCAAATTACGCCTACTGTTTCGACTCATTTGGTGACCTGCAACCGACAAAATTACAACGATAGTTCACCGACAGAAA
Source organism: Schistocerca serialis cubense (assembly GCF_023864345.2). Taxonomy (NCBI): domain Eukaryota; kingdom Metazoa; phylum Arthropoda; class Insecta; order Orthoptera; family Acrididae; genus Schistocerca; species Schistocerca serialis. The sequence continues at coordinate 210,647,999 of NC_064641.1, forward strand.
ACGTGTGTTCTACTATTTTTGATGCCATTAGTACTTGAATACACACCTTTGTGGGCACCTATGAATCATGTTTCTCTTGACTTTTACGAAGAGGAAGAATGTATAAGGAAGAACTTCAAACATTCTTCATCGAGGTTCAGATGCAGTTGAATTTAATTCAGTTGGCTTGAAACCTCGCAGTGATGTACTGACTCAGTATAACCAGTTGAGTAAAATATCATGAACGAGTTATACATCAGGAGCAATTCTCTCATAAACCTTATGGTTCATCCACATTTAACAGGAAAGATTAAATTAGGACTGTCATCCAGCACCAAGACACACTGACCCTTCCGTGCAAGCATTTCATATGTTTGGAGGGATCACTCAAGAATACCGATGGCAGCGCTACAGTGGGATCCAAGCTTACACAATGCTTTAGCATTCCTGTTTCAAGAGAAACGCTGCGATCTCAATTTAGCATATGATCAACCATTAAAACGCACATTTTTGCATCACCCACTGATCTGAATGATTTAGAAAATGCGGGAAGGTTCATAGACGATCCAGTGGATAGAATAGTTACGAGTACAAACGATTTACTGCATGCATACCTCCAAAAATGCTTATGGGCAACTTTGAGGACATGAATCAGGTCATTATGAACGCTAAACAGGAACTCATTCTGGTATGGAGAGCGACGGATACTAACTCATACATTTAAGGAGCTTAAGAGGAGAATATGATCATAATCAGCAAGATAATCTAGAAAATGCCTCACATGCGTGTATCAGACGACGAGCCGTTGAAGCTTTTAAAAGTACTGAATGCTGGTACATATCTGTCACAAACATTCTGCTCTTGGGAGCATTTTGAATACCCTGTGCAACCAACGACATCCAGACAAACATCGGCTATTAAAACCTTTGTTCAAGTGGAGGCGCCAAGATTCATCACCCTAGCGTTTCAGACTGATATAAGGATAATGCAGCAGCTGATTCCACTGAATTTGTCAACCGCAAGTTAACTAATGCCAGAGCCTACCTGAATTGAGAATTCTACCCGTCTGACAATTTACTTCTGCGATGAGATTAAAACGTATAAAGCCTAGCATTTGACTTGTATGCGAGGTTCTGTGCTTCTTACTATGAAAGGGCTGAAGAAGAAGGAGGAGGATGTCACACAGTCCACGGAATTTCAGGGAGCCATCACTGACCATCGTGATAGACTGTTCTAAACAGAATGATATAAATAAAACTGGACCTATAGACAGACTAATTAAATTTTAATCTTCTGCAGATTTCCTTGAACACACTGCACATATGCTCTTGTCACAAATGACAATGTAATTAACTATCGCCGACTCACAGGTGTTGTGTAATGTGCTGTATAAGTGACCAGGTCTCTTGGCATATCTCCAGTATTTCGTGATGGCATCTCAGACTGTGAACATCATTGCAGACATTGAAGGTTTCCATGATGAATGGAACCAGTTGATATTTAAAGATATTGCATTCATTGCATACATGGAAGATCCTGATATAATAGTGACATAACAAACATTGCATTACTGAAGCCTTTCAGATAGGTAAGAAAGGCGACCTGCTATGCTTTTAGCTACATAATTTCAGCTACTTTCCCAGGTCACCCAACTACTCACATTCTGCTGCTCTGCATTATTACCATGAGAAGGACACACATGGTTTATTGTAGGGAGGACACTATTTATGGATTTTTGTCAAGACAAGTTGTTCTTGCAAGGGAGTGGGGATAATAGCATCCTCTGGTGGTGGTGTTGCAAACTAGATTAGTTGGTCTCCAGACCTCAAAGTGAAAACACAAAATTTGATATTCCCACCAATAAATTTGAGTTTCTCTCCATTATTAGAATTTTATGATGACATTTCAATTTCCTACCATTCCAGGGGTGGAGGTGGAGGGGGAGCAGAGTGGATGGGAATGGGGAAGGGACCTATGTGTGCACCAGGGGAAAACCACGATATCAACAGAGGGTGGGGAGGGGTGCCCCTGAATATATGAAACCCCCCACAAACACAATATGCCCATGCTAGTGTTATCCTACTACTCACCAGAACGTCGATGAGATGTTGTACAGCATCCTGCACCTGATGGCTAGCGTAAATTGTTTCCGCATTAAAGCATTAGCATATTACCAAGTTTCAATGCACATGTTAATTGCAGCCCACACTACTCCGTGAGTAGCTGCTGTTTTATTGTAACAATACGGTGCTATCCATTTGACATAACTACTATCTCCATCAAGAGATAGTAGTATTTCTACAATCGTATGGCATCCTTCTGGGCTCTGCTGGTACAAGTGTCCTTTTCCATTTTTTGGCATAGAGCTACAGCGTATCGTCCATGGAAATTTACAGTACAGGTTTGAATGAATTGGACTCTTGTATGCGTTGCCGAGTATATCCTTTGTGTTCCTAGGGATCAGCTAGCGAAGTCTGACCACTTTGTTGAAGCCATTTTGCAAAATCACCCTGTATGTATCCCAGAACGAACACGACGAAGCGAGGTGACGCTTTGGTTAGCACACTGGACTCGCATTCGGAAGGACGACATTTCAGACCCGTGTTCGGCCATCCTGATTAAGGTGTTCCGTGATTTCCCTAAAATTGTTTCATGAAAATGCTGGGGTGGTTCCTTTGAAAGGGCATGGTGGACTTCCTCCCCCATCCTTCCCTTATCCGATAGGACTGATGACCACGCTGTTTGGTCACCTCCCACGAATCAGTCAACAACAACGAACGCGATCGTATCAGTTTATTGTGTGAGTAGTTGTTTCCAGGCAACAAGAAAACAAACTGCATACACGACAGTTCCTCAGATATACAGCCTAAGAAAAAAATGAGGCACCCAGATGGGGGTAGGGAACGAAATGAAACTTTATAGGTTGAAATGGTATGTGACTTTCTTTCAGTGATTACTAAATCAAGTCAAATAGACAAATAACTTTCCAGTATGAGCTCACTTATCCATATGATGTACGCCCCCTCTGGCCGTAGTATCATGTTGTATTCACAACATAAGCTTGGCGTCCAACATAAAGATGGCAGGAAGCTGGCACAGGAGGTAACTACTTAGATAGTGTGCCTGCATACTGCAGTTATCTTGTCACAGGGCAAACTGCAACAAGAACAAAAACAAGCATGCCAACACAATGAGCACAATTAACAATCATTTAGTAAAGGCATATATACTACCTGATAAAAGAAGTGAAACACTCACAAGTCGAAGTCGATGTCAATGTAACTTCGTACACACACACACACACACACACACACACACACACACACACACACATAATCTCAAACCTCTGTGACAGACTGTAAGAAAACGAAACGCCTACAGCCGTCCGTATGATTCTATTAATTGTTGGCAGTCTGAAATTGTTGGTGGAGAAAACACTCACACACACACACTCATTTGTCTCCTAGACATAATCAAGGGAAATTTCGAAAAAGACAGACATTTACATCATAAGCTGCACAGGTTGTAAAATGCATCTTCAACACATCATCATGCAACACCATTATTTGCTGAAAAGTACTTCCCTTATGCTCAGCCAATATTTTTCCTACCCAGTCTTCAAGTAGACAGCTTTGGACACAGTTGCCAGCTGTGTGCTTACATTAGTAGACTTATGAAAATCCTCTCTGCTTGTCACCATCATCTTCTCAATTGAACATATTCATAACAAGATGCCTACACTGGAGCAGACTGGTATCTTGGGCGCCGGCCGCTGTGGTCGAGCGGTTTTAGGCGCTTCAGTCTGGAACCAAGCACCTGCTACGGTCGCAGGTTCGAATCCTGCCTTGGGCATGGCTGAGTGTGATGTCCTTAGGTTAGTTTGGTTTAAGTAGTTCTAAGTCTATGGTACTGATGACCGCAGATGTTAAGTCCCGTAGTGCTTATAGCCATTTTTAGCATCTTGCGTCTTGTGCTTTGAAAGATTGATAGGACTTTTCATTAAAGATCTACAGTTCCAGCACAAGCATCTATCAGCATGAGTTGCAAAATGTAACTTCAGTCCATCCCATTGCATCTTCATTATTTGATAAAATGTATTCATATACTCATCCAATGTCTCCACTTTCTAACCATTGTGCATGGAGTCGTGGATACAGTCCTCAGCCGCCTGATTACCACTAATATAGCTGCTGAATTCTTCCTTGTCCAACACCAAATCTTCTCCATTGAACACATTGCACATACAATAAAGAATTACATCCATCCTATTTGGCAGCCCAGTGCAGACTGAAGCTTCCTCACTAGTGGAGGAAGAGGAGGGAGGAGGAAGTGGTCGGAAGTGAGGAGTAGGGAGGCCCAACAGTCCCCTGTTGTGGCAGTACTGTGAACTAGGTCAGCTGATATATGAATCTAAAGCAAACATATAAAATTTGAAATTCCCATCACTTTTAAATTCATACCATTTCAATGGGGCAGAAGGGGTGGATGGCATTTAGGAATGGGGGGAGGGGAGGAGGAGGGGGTGAGTTAGTGGAGGTACCTCAGCTGCCCTACTTCCCGACAAAATTTGAATTTCCCACCATGATGTCAATGCAGCATTGTCACGTCTATAGCCGCCATGTTGGCTCCGCCATCATGGTATCTGTCCCAGAAACTGCCGAGCCCCACTACTATCATGGCTGACAACTTTAACTATTTTAAAAGGTATGTCAACAGTTGTGTTGCTTGGTTGTGACTTCTTTTAAAGAAAATTCATTAAGTAGAGGGTTATTTTCAAATTTCAGCCTAACAAAAAGTATTTACCGTGTAACTATAATTATAGGCAAAAGATGTGTTATATCAAAGAGGAAGTTGCTCCTTTTAATGTTGATCATCTGAGGAAGGTAAGCCTTGGCAAGTACTGGAAATGCTTGGGGAATTTTCCGATGTACTAACTGATGAGCTAGGATTCGTCGATGAGATTGAATACAAGATCCTTCTCATGGGTCAAATCCCTGTCCGCCAATCCCCTTGTAGGTTGTCGCCATCTAAAATGATGGTGTTGCATAAAGCCATCTACCAGTTGCCAATGGATGGCGTGATTAGGTGGCCAGTGTCTCAGCAGGCCTCCCCTATTTTTAATCCCCAATAAAAACAAAAGGGTGCTAGAAGTTTAACAAGTGTATCTGTGTATCTGTCTGTGGTATCGTAACACACAGTCGAAAGGTCGGATTTTAATTCTTTTTTTATTTGCTGGTTTCATCTGGACGGTTTTCAATTACATTCCATGAAAACCTGTTGAGACGTTTAAATTTCATCAACTAAATTAATTAAAAATGTTTTCTATCAGCGAGTTCTCTTCATACACGCTACGTAATACATAAGGGCTACTTCAAGTTAAGTAACACCCGGCTGTAGAGCTCAAAAGGATTAGAGCTCAAAAAGATCCAAATAAAAGTTCACGAGAACATGTGTTTATCTTTTACGATGATTTCTGCCTTTTGAAGTTGCCCGGTTAAGCACTTACAAAGCAGGAAAAGGGTTACTTTGAATCAGCTGTAAAAGATAAACATGCTCTCGTGGATATTTTATGGTTCTTTTTGAGGTGTACAATCAAGCAGTAAATCAAATGATTTTGCCCTAACAGTTCAGACAGCCCGTTGCAAGAGATCGAGGTGGCAGCCCCCTTTCTTCTAACTTGATTTAGAATTATCGCCAGCTGGTCGATGCTTATGTTACCTAAATTAGCTAAAAGCATAGTTAATGAATATATTTTGAATTAAAAAGTGATGGAAACAAATTGCATAAGTGAGAGTGGCAAAATATGATGATAACATTTAATGCATTTTAATTACAAATGGTAGCTGTAAGTGAAAATTGCAAAGCATTCTAAGTGTAAAAGTATTTTTTTTAATGATAAAGTGCGACACTTAATATAAAATTGAAGTACTGAAGAACCACTTCTCAGTCTTTGCAAAACTGCTAAAGACGAACTGTCATGAGGATTATTAAATAGCTTTATTTGATTGAGTTCACGGATAGCAACACCCTGCATGTATTTTGTGCGACTTAAGGCCACGTAAACTTGGACTTCTGCAAAAGTACTTTTGCTACTTTTGCCTAAGTAAATTACAGCTTTTTCTACAGTGGTCATTTGCAACGTATGAATTGTAACAGCTCGACTTAAAATTATGGTAAATATTGTGGCGTAACCACAAGCGCCAGAACGGAGACTCGGAACCCAAGACCAGAGAAGGCGGTGAGGAAACGTTGGCCAATCGTGCACAGAATTGGACCACACCGTGCCAAGAGCGACACCTGGAAGAAGTGAATATAAGCACTGCTCCTGCCAGCCTGACCTGCTGAGGGATTAAGTTTTACTAATCCCTCAACAGAATGTGTCTTTCTCTTTTCAGGTTAAACCAGACAGGACCTATCGACAAGACTGGTAATATATATTTGTCTCTCTTACAGGAACCGCAGGAATGACAAATTTTGTCTAGACTGCACCACCACGAGCCAAGGACAGGCTCGTCATTCTAGCGTCAGCGTCAGCGTCAGCCTCGGGGCTCAGATCGCCGAGTCTGCAACAGACTTTAGTGGAACGTATTGTGGAGCGTGCTACAAGTACCACTAGTTGTGACCTGTATCAAGTGCTTACTTGGACTTTGTGTATAGCAAGAACTGTACTGTTTTCTTGTCGCCTCTCGCTAGCGACATTTGCTTTAATCAAAGTTAAGTTTTGTCAATTTGCTTACTAGAAATAAAACTATTAATGTTATTTGTGTGACTCGTTGTATAGCATTCCGAGAGCGCTGCACCCCTTAGGCAACCTATTAGCGACGAGGGGGCAGGATTCCACAGGAAACATTATTCTTTCAACGCCACAACCTCTAAGGCCCTGAAATATTAGACTTTTTGTCTGTATTAGAATCCATTCAGTTCCACCTTTAAAACTCCCTCCAGTCGATTTGTCGTCGAGTTCTATAAACATCTTTTTCAGATGTTCCCCTGCTTCCAGGCGGCCTCTGCGAAGTCTATTCCATTCCAGTATTTGAATAATACCCATGCTACCAGTGACAACCCTTCCAAAGCCTTCAAATTCATTCAAAACACACCTCTAATTCCAACTGAAATTTTTACTGAATTGAGCAATTTTTCCATACAGTTTGGATCTTGCGGAACAGAAGGTAGATTGGATTTTGGACCATAAGTGGCAGGTTGTTGTGATTCATCGAGAGCAATTAACGTATAAGTTTTTACTGTTTTGGCCATTAGTTGTATCATTCCGTCCTTATAATCATCAAATAGTATCACTGTGGGAAAAATACTTGCAGTTTCGCCGTCGGCAAAACCATAAATAAAGACACACAACTTCTTTCAAGCAAAATCTCATACTGCTCAGTACTCAAATCATCTCCTCGAAGACTATTAAAAGGTTCTATAAATTGGCTATCATCCTGTAGTCGCACGTTGGTTTGTAACCCGCAAAGCCTAAAGTAAGGCCAAAAATGCGGCTGTCCTTGGTATACAATTGGTTCCCTGAGCGTCAACTGCCCTTAAAAAGCGAAAACTGCATAATCAAAAACTAAGCTATTTACCCCGCCAAAAACGTCTTGACAGTTTTTAATTCTTGTAAATGGAGATGAATAGAGCCTAAAATTTCATAAAAACAATTGATATTTCTTCTGCTATAAACCAATGAATGTGACGACATTTTCTATCCCCCAGGTGCTGTCCTGTCATCTGTCTATAGACTGTTGTTTTGCCTTTCTCGGCTCTTAAACCACATGCACTATGAATGGTTTTTCCGTTGTCAGGACGCGCTGCAACTCATGATGGTGCGGTTATTTCAATAAAATTTTCGTTTAACAACTGCTTTGTTGTCGGAATGTAACATCGACGAATATTATCTTGTACATAAAAAGATTTTCTGCTGCCAGCTCCTCTTGTCACTAATAATTTTAAAGGAACATTTATGTTAGGTAGATCTGTCACCTCATCCCGAATTCCTTATTTTTGTTCTATAATCATACTGGTAACGATAGGACGAAATTCTTCGTCTGTGATACTGACATACATTTTTTCACCAGCGTCTTCTACTTCGACGTCAACATCATTACATCATTATTCCCGGGTCGTAACCATTAACAATCGTCGCTACATTCTTGTTTTGTGTATTGACTACTTGGTCATTGGCTTCATTAAATGCTGCATATTCGGCAGTGCTAGCACTTGGCCAATTTGTTGCTGAATCTCATATTCAATGTATCGAAATTTCTCAGCAGAATCTCCATGAAAGGGACGTAATCGGTCTCGTTGTGACGTTAAAGCTTCTTCGCGCGTTTCATAGCCCGCTAACAAATTGCTTTCATCTCTCAACGTCTCAGGGGCAATAAGACAGCTATAAAAATAGCCTTTGACTGTCTCCCATTTGCGTGTAATAGCGAGTCCTCAGAGTAACAGGCTTTCTTTGCTTTTTCGTTATGTTTCCATTTAGAAGACTGATAGTCCGTTTCAGCACCCACTTCTGGTTCTTCTTAAGCTTCCATGTCACCATCTTCGTTGCTATCATGTCGAGCTGACTGTTCACAATTTATGGCAAATTCTGAAGTGCTCTAGATTGCTTGGCTTGTGAATATACCTGTTAAATATGTTTTAATGCGTTTGACCTTGCTTACTGTCATATTATAGAATTCTGTATCATTCACGAGGGTGGAATGTTTTGACGAAAACCACTTTCCGTGAACTGTCTCTTAATTTCAGATGAAATAATATGTACGCACATTCACAAGCTGATACTCTACGATGGTTTAAAATTGCCATAAAAGTGGCAAACAATTGCCTACCGATATCCCCATGCTCTCCACTAACGACATCTTTCACCGCTTGACCTGTAACCAGGGCCTCGTGTTTGGAAGTATATTTGGCGATGTAATAAGATACGGTTGTCACATATCCACGTGGCCGAATATCCATATTAGCTATCCATAGCTTCAGTATCTGCGGATTGTAATTGTTTACGTACTGTTCTTCAGGATTTCTACTCAAAACACAAAATCGTCCATTGTCACAAAAATGTTCGTCGGTCCTAAAAAAGCTGTTTTATCGCGTACTGGTCTTGGAAAATTAAATTAAATCTACAGTTATGATACTTCCTGTTCTTACATCATGTTATTGAATGAGAGCGTATTTGAACTCGTTTAACTGTTTCGTTTAACCCGTCATATTTATTGTGTAAACAAGATGAAACACTCTCATCAAAGATCTGTTTTTAGGAGTGTCACAATTTGGTGCCTTTTCAGTCCAACATGATGTATATAAGTGCGGACTTAAACGATTCTGAAACTCAATCCTCCACCAGTACCCTGTAAGTGTTCCTTCTAATACTCGATCGTTGCTCTTCAAAAATCTCATGAAAGCTTTAACACGTACCGTAAATTGACGACGCAGGTTTCGGCGAGACAATTCCTCGCGTCACAATTTCGTGTTTCGTTCCGGGAAGTATTTGTGTGAATGTTAGAGTGTCGATCGTGCTGTGTCTACTAGTAAAAAGTACGAAATAAAAGTTAAATTAAAAATTACAAAAAAACAGACACAAAAATATCTAAAAAGTAAAAAGATGTAGTGTTCTTTTAAGTTTAATGTAAGTAGTAATAATCTGATCAAAGCGTCGCCGCGTCGTGGGACCGTAAGTAAATAAAATAAAAACACAACACACCTAATAAATGATGAAGTATGAAATTTAGATAAAGTACGCTACCTAGGCAACTTAGGTAAATACGAAAACAACAGTATCTAATCGTTGTGTCTAAGTCTTAATTAATTTACTCCTTCCTCGATTGTCCACCGAGGTGACTGTGTTGTCACGTTTGTTGGACTCGATGCTGGTAGAACTAAAATTTAAATATGTTTTCAATTATCTAGATGACATTGTAATACACAGTAAGATATTCGTTGAACATCTTGACCATCTGCGCCATGTCATTTACGGGAGGCAAGGCTGACTGTCAAATCTACCAAAGTAAATTTTGCGAGCAGAGAGATTTCTGTAAAGTGTACTAAAGCTATCTAGCATTCCCTCCACCTAGAGACAAGAAGGGCACAGTCAGATTCATAGGGACGCTAAATTTTTTTCGAAAATTTGTCGCTGATTTTGCCCAGCTACCACGCCACTGAATCAATTGCCCCAGAAAGATTTAAAATTCGGTGAGCCAACATCCATTGATCCGTGTTTGATGCCTTGAAAATGGCGTGAAGAAAAACAGAGGTTTAGATAACCAGGTGGTTGATGCTCTCAAGCGCTTGTTCCAAGGTGACCCGGAAGTAGCTGGGAATCCACTAGTTCATCATCAGGACTCCCTACGTTTTCGGCTGTTTGGTAACTTAGGAAAACAACATGAGTACAGTATCGGGGCAACCTGAATTATGACGCACTTTGCTTTGTTGCCAGATGTATCGAAGACGGCGGCGATGACGTCAGCCAAGATGGCGGCGAGTAGACTTGTCAACAGTGCATGACATCATCCAAGACGGCGGCCATGATGACAGCTGATGATGCAAGTACCATTATCCAAGATGGCGACTTCTGGTGGGAAAGTGCCACGCCAAGTTCAAAATCCAACAGGATAATGCATCATACCAAGGTTATCTCTACTAACCTAAGAAAATCGCGGAAAGATAGGTCACATGGGCTACCTCCACTAACCCAAGTCATCCGACCACCACCTCTTCCTAGGAACTACCGCCAAGTTTGAATTTTGGCGGTAAAGAAAGACCAATTTGCGTATCTCTACTGTTCTAAGAAAATGGCTTGAAAGAAAGGATACTTGGACTAACCTGAGTCACCCAATTGCTACCTCCTCCTAAGGATTCATGGGAAAAGGAGTTGTACATAAGTCTTTATTTAAACAATTTCATGCAGTATGGCCATCCAGTGTGTTCACCACAAGGTCTGGACTCCAACTGACTTAGTACACAGCGCCACCACCAGAAGGTGCTCTCGTCTGTGACATAACCCAAGATGGCGGGAAACAGTGTTTTCACCACGAGATCCGGACTCAAACTGACCTAGTACACAGCGCCACCACCAGGGAGCAATGTTGTCCAAGATGGCGGCCATGACAAAGTATATATCCAAAATGGTGGTGGTGGGAAATTCAAAAAGTGTCACGCCCCACTCCCAGGCGGGAAATTCAAATTTTGTGAGATTTCATGAGTGCCATGCCCACCTAGACTTTGAAAGAAAAAGTTAAATTCTCCACCACGATCCTCAATCGACCGCCATGTCCTCTTAACAACCCACGTTGGCGGGCTAATGTGTACTAACGTGCACCAATGTGTACTAATGGGCACTAAGGTCCAGTAATGTGTACTAATGTGCACTAACGTGTACTAACAGCCACTAACATGTACTAATGTGTTCTGAGGTGCACTAACATGTACTAATGTGCACAGTGCTTGATATCATCCAAGATGGGGACCGTGATGTCAGTTGATGACACAAGTGCCAGCCCCCCCCGGCGAGAAGTTTGAATTTTGGAGGCAAGATAGGTCAGTTGGGCTACATCTGCTACTCTAAGAGAATGGCGTGAAAGAAAGGACACTTGGACTACCTCCACTAACCTAAGTCACCTGACCACCACCTCCTCCTAGGGATTTTTGGGAGAAGGACTTAGCCTACACTGGGTTGGTGGAGATAGAAAGGAGTGTACTTAATTTATATTGGAACAATTTACTTAGGGATGGAATATATTTATTACATTGATGAAAAACACATGCTTGGGGGCATATCACACAGCTTACAGACATGCGAACCACTAAAAGACTCTGCAAACATGCTTGCTAATCATCAACTGTCGAAATCATGCACCAGTCTTTATTTAAATAATTTGAGCCACTACCGCCATCCGGTGTGTTCCCCACGACGTCCAGAGCCCAACTACTATAGTGCACGACACCACCACCAGAGCCCGCTATAATCCCTCTCATCTGTTTGACCTCTTTCTCTCTTATCAGGACACCTCAGAATCGCAGTTAAAGACGTCACAGATTGTGTTGTTCCACCGCTCACGACGTGTGTGTGTCTGTGTGAGACATGCATGCAGATGTCACAGTTCGTACTGTATAAAATCTTTTCCACCACTCCTGAATAATTCAATACACTGATATGCAGACATGAAATTGTAAACTGTCCAAATAATGCCTAGCACATTCTAAGGACCTGCTCACAATCCAACAGATGCGCACAAGCACCCTCCACCACCCCTTGTCCACTAGACCGCACAGGAGGTTGATGGCAGCCCCTGCAAAGTTATATGGCCGTCAGATGTCAAACCACACACAGACGCCAGTTAAGGTCCCACATGCGTGAGGTGGTGGAGCCCCTATCATACCTGAGAAATACCTCGTGAAATACATGATCACCCAGGTGTCAGATGCAGGTGAAAGTTGCCTTTACTTTGGAATACAGTCACTGTTATACTGATGTCACAGAACTCCAAGGCATGCTCACACAGCCACCCGTATGCGAGACACCTCCAAGCAGCATGTGTCTTTATTGTTGATGCTAGAGTAGCTACAAACCTTTGCAAACGCATCTAACACATTTCTCAATCTTATACTCATGTCACATGACTATGTAAAAAATAGGAACGTAGTCGACCTCACAGAAATTGTATAATGTCCCAGAAATAGTTAACACTCGCTTTCTTGGTGTCTCAGCTCGTATGCACAAAAATGTTTGCCCTAACAAAATATGTTTACGAAAATAACGCAGAATAACTTAGAATGCAGTCTTCCTCACAGACCTAACGTAGTACCCACTCCATCACATGTTACCCTTCCTGCTTTCAACACTCAAAAATGTTTCCTCCGCTATGTAGAGGCTCCTATATCCCAGCACAAAGGATGAGAAGGGGAATCGAGAATTATGATTTGCTCTTATCGAATTTACCCACTGAATTACAGATGCTGCCAGTATCAAAGCACCATCCACCTTTTCTTTCTTTCTGCAGACGGGACTTTCAGCGGTAAAATTATTTTGCACAGATTGCTAAATCGCACTCACAGTTAAACCCACAAAGTTGTCACCAGATCATCAAATACTTACGAGACTCACAAGAATTTTGTAAGCCAGAAACATATTTACCAGTCTAACTACAATTAAATATTATTACAATTGCCACAACAGTCTGACACCTATCCATGTACATGTAATTTCTGCTTTTGACGGTTGTGCTTCTGGAACGAATCTCACTAGCTATAGCACACATTATTTTCCACATAAAAAATCTCTCTCATACCCTCATGATTATCGATGTGCTAAATCTATACGTCTCTCACAATAGAACGCACAGTCATCCTCTCTACTCATGTCACAACATAAAGTATTTTAACTTTACAAGGCAATATATACATATTTTTCACGATATAGGCCATAATAACTTTACAATACAATATATACAGTATATCTGTACAGCACCCAAAAAAATTATGGTATATCTACACTCACACCAGCTATATGTCACGATGCTCCTCAGTCATAGGGAAGCACCGTGAGCCTTTTCTTACTTTCTACAGATGCGACATTCAGCGGTAATGAACTATTTTACATTGATCACCATATTGCACCGACAACTAAACCTCACAAAGTACCATACATATCGTCAAATTCGTAAAGACTGTTACTCAATTACACTGCCCTCTCACCGACAACAGGAGCTTGAATATTAGAGCATGAAACCGATATCCAAACCAGCAATATATTACCGCATACTGTGTCGATATAGTAAACATACAGTTCATATCCTCTGCCATGCAAAATCACCCCTTTTACATCAGAGAACCCTCAGCAGACCGAAGTCGCTCTCAGAACTGTTCTATAAATTCGGGATCGTTTCCACTCAGCACACATGCATTACTGTTTCTGCTATAAACCTGCTTCCTTGTTGCTCGCTTTTCTATGCACATCTCCAGACTCGAGGATTACAAGAACACATGTATTTTCACATTCTACGCCATAATATTAGAGCATTTTCGCGGTGCTTATCGATATCAAGCACTGGGCAGCATTCTACCGATCACTAGCGCAGCATAATTCCCAAGATATAGACTGGAAATTATTTCTCTACAAACACCAAACTTCAGAGAGATTCAGCGTGCTGTAAACCACCGAGTAACTAAAAACAAATAGAGGAAACTGATATTTCCACACTCGAATACTAATGTCGGTGATGTAACAGATGATATGGAATCTGTTATGGAATCTGTTATATGGAATTCCATATCATCCCTATAATTTATAAGCCACCTAAGTTCTTTCCCATGTCTAGAGATAACTGTGGTGTGACGCATTGTGCTGTAAGAATTCGAATTTCCCACCATTTTGCTGGGGAAGGGGGGTGTGGCACTTCCCCACCAAAAGCCGCCACCTTGGACAATGGTAGTTGCATCATCAGTTGACATCTATGCCGCCATCTTGGATGGTGTCATGGGCTGTTGCCAAGTCTACATGCCGCCATCTTGGATGACGTTATCGCCGCCATCTTGGATACATCTGGCAACAATGCAGAGTGAGTTCATACACAGGCTGCACCAATGCTGAGGATGTTTGATTAAAGGAAGTCAAACAACAGTTTTAAGATGGTAAATAGGTGACAGGTTGTCCCATGGATAGAGGTCTCCTATTTTACCATAACAGGTGATTTAAGGAATTTGTTCGACTAATGCCAGAATGTAATATGTCTAAACATAATTCTTATATCTGCTGGGGAGATCTATATTCCAGTCGAGCAGAGGACCCTATGGATTTGATTACTGGCTGTTTGGGACCAGTCTCCTGCAGTAAAAGTGGCAACTGATACATACTGTTGGTGGTTGATGCATTTACTCAATTTGTAATTAATTTACTTATTTTTGCGAGATGCTTCTGAGTAAATCCAAGGCTACTGGTCAAATAAACCACTGGCCTTTTAGTCCTAGGAATTGAGGAGGTTTTTGTTTTAATAGAGCTATTTCTCATATAAGACCACTCCCTATTAGCTGCAGCCATGATCCAGAGACCGAGTTAATCGTAAGCTGAAATCAGTCTTGATTATTTTTCAGTCACGGTCTCAGGCAAAGTGGTATTGGTGCATCAACTGATTTCATTTCGCATTTAACACAGCTGTGCATGGAACCCATAAGACTAAATGAGCCAAGCTGATTCTTTTGTTCTTAGTTAACTCACCGATATCAAATCTGTGGACTGTAAATGACTTCTTTCCTGGGGATATTAATCCGAAGTTCCTCAAGAAAAACTACGAAGCTGCTGGGAACAATATTCACCCTCCACACCAGTGGGGAGAGGGGGAGCGGGGGGGGGGGGGGGGGAGAAACGGAGGGGGACTCACTGTCGTTCCTGTATCAGGCCAAAGTGAATCATGAACGGTGTATGTGGCCATGTCAACCAGTAAAGGCAGCAGGAATATGTCTGAAGTCCAGTTCCAGAATATGGCTCGCCACTGCACAGGCAGCACAAAGTTGCAACTACCCAGCAGGCAAAGGCTAAGCCCGCGATGTAATACATTAAAAGTACAGACATGATGCATGGCCACCCGGCTCTCAGGTACAAGCGCGCTACCATGGGAGGCTGCACGAAAGCAACGCAACCCACAGCAGTTCACTTGTGAGCTGTGCATGCACATTAATCCCTTGCCGAGTAGCCAGGGTGCCATTACTTGAGACGCCAAGGGAACAGCAGCTAAGCAGTGCTAAGCAACGAAGTTCTTCAGGAGGAGGAATCGATATAACACTGTGCATGGCTCAAAGACATTAAAGAAACACTGTTCCCAGTACGGCAACGAGAAACGCCATTGTTTTAATGATGTCCACCTCAAATCCTGTATCATGTCCGTGACACTCTCTCCCCTATTTCTCGATTATACAAAACTTGAAGTGTTTCTTTGAACTTTCCCAATGGGGCAAGATGGTACTTGATCGAGTTAACTGACCGCATGTTATACTCAAAGTTCTAAGAAACATAGCATTTTATTCATCATAAAATTCTGTTCCAAATAGATTTAATATATTATACAACAATTAAATGTGTAGAATATGAAATATTTATAAGTGCTCCACAAACATAATGTGTCAAACCTATAATAAATGTAGAAAATGGAAGAAACTGCTTCTAGTATCTCTTTTGCACATTCCTCCAAGTGATTTTAAATCAGTCACTAGACTGAAATACCGGCCAAAAACAATGTTTTTCGCTAGTTACACTATCATCCAAGCACAATACTCTCCCCTACAAATACTCAGTTGTAGTGTGATGATGATGCAAAGGCGTAGCACTAAGTTAAATTTCTAAGTACTAAACCTGTCTCAGTGAATGGTGGCTATCTAATGTAATAGTAGCTCAGTTTGTTGCTGACAGTATCTAACAAGGAAACATCTTCAACTCGACCTCATAGTTTAAGGGGGAAAAGAGTACACTTGCGAGATATCAGCCCCAGCAATCAACCCCACGAGAAAATTAGGCCCTTCTATGTACATTTACATCTGCATGACTACTCTGCAAACCATTTTTAAGGGCCTCACAAAGAGTTCATCGAACCACCTTCACAATAATTCTCTGTTATTCCACTCACGAACAGCTCCCGGAAAAACCAAACACTTAAATATTTCCATTATTTTATTATGATGATAGTTTCTCCTTATGTACGTCGGCGTCCACAAAATATTTTCACATTCGGAGGAGAAAGCTGGTGATTGAAATATCTTGAGACAATCCCGCGGCAACGAGAAACGCCATTGTTTTAATGATGTCCACCGCAAATCCTGTATCATGTCCGTGAAACTCTCTCCCCTATTTCTCAATTATACAAAACTTGAAGTGTTTCTTTGAGCTTTCCCAATGTACTCCATTAATCCTGCCTGGTAAGGATCCCACACCACACAGTAGTACTCCAAGAGAGGATGGACAAGCGTAATGTAGGCAGTCTCTTTAGTTGATTTGTTCCATCTTGTAGGTGTTACATTTCGCTTTTGTTTCAAGCAGAAATAGAATAAATTGCTTACAGCAATGATGACACTTCCTTATTTTTAAATAAAATTTTCTGCTAGCCAAGTAGGTTCGTATCACAATAGAACTTTAAGATACGTTTTTGCAGCGAAGGAGATTTCGATACTTTGCTATCACACTAGCTCAAATATATTCACTTCTTTAGGTTTTGTAGGGTACACGGTATAAACGCATTTACATTGCACGTATTACATCCCTATGGTGTCATTCATAGGCACAGACAGCGAGAAGGTATGTTGAGGTATGCTATATGGATTATAGTTTCAGTTTCGTCTTGGTTTAGCTTATGTTGAACCCACTTTTAATTATTCCATTCCGCTATCAGAAAATTCCTTGTCACTGATGAGTCACATTTCATATAAAAAGGATCGTTACAGGGCATTGAAAACTGGGGCATAGTTTCATACATTCGCGTGTAATTCAATGATAGAATTGCAGACTCAATAATGAATTCAAATACAGACATTCTGAAACTCATCTTTTCAGTGCCTATAGTGATTGTCTGCGCGACGAGTAATTATTTCATCTACCATACTGAGGCTTGGTGGAAAGTGGTTGTGTTTCTTTGCCTTCTTCGTCTTCTGGTCCTTCCCTGGTGGAAAACTTCAGGTGTTCCCCTAGTGAGTGAGACTTATGGTTTGCACTTTGTGGTGGACTAAAAGCCAGTGGCAGTTTCCAGCTGTATGAACAATGGTACTGCATATCATCTCGGATATATCATATGTCATAAGAGTGAACTTATTCGTTCTGAGTCGACTGTCTGACGATTGACAATTCCAGCATGCACCATTTTGCCTGTGAATCTAGTTGGTTTGGTCAGGCCAGCGAGCGGTTGTACCTCACACTGAAATGTTCCAGCATTTCAGGGCTCTGATAGAGAAGTTTGCCGAGTTCTGAAAATCAGAATGCCAGTCACAAAGTTTGCAAATTTTCGTGGATGCGTTAGAACATTACAACTGCCACATCACACCGCACCTTGCCCACAGTGCGCCAATTTCTGCTGCCACCTGAATCAAGGTGAAAGTGTAAAATAATGCTCTACCAAAAAAGGGTTGTTAACAGGGGCGGCTCCTGTATAGGTTTCCAGGTTTGCACTACCTCAAAGGAATAATTTTGTTCAACTGTGTTTGCCTTCTGAGCATTCTATACTAGTGGAGAAGTAGAGCGCCGTTCATCTCTTTTGAAATGCCCGGTCTCCAAACGCCGAACGCAGCGGAGTTGGACGAAACGTGGCGACGGTGACAGCGGGTTGCACTGTGGCTACAAACGCGGACTTGGGTGTCTCAGAGTGGGTGCGGGGTGCGGGGGCAACGATTGGCATCACTGTACTCGTATGCGGGCCTTGTGTGTATAAACACCTCACCCTGGCCACCCTGCCAGCCGCAGGAAGAGGGCCCTAACTCTTCCGAAGGGAAACGGAACTATCAGATCTTCGAACAAAGAGGGATTCTCGGGTCACCTTACCAGTTCAGGTGTAGCTGAGAGCGAACTAACTATTTCCGGTGAGTTATGTTAGTTATTTTAGCGTGTGCTACAGTGAATTTTTAGGCTCAAGTGACAAGTGAATACGTGAAATAATGAATCAATTAATTTCATTCCTCTCTGAACTCTTCAGTTCACGGAAGTTTGAAGAAAAATTAGAAATCAAGAGGCTACGTAGGCCGACTTGTACACTCCTGGAAATGGAAAAAAGAACACATTGACACCGGTGTGTCAGACCCACCATACTTGCTCCGGACACTGCGAGAGGGCTGTACAAGCAATGATCACACGCACGGCACAGCGGACACACCAGGAACCGCGGTGTTGGCCGTCGAATGGCGCTAGCTGCGCAGCATTTGTGCACCGCCGCCGTCAGTGTCAGCCAGTTTGCCGTGGCATACGGAGCTCCATCGCAGTCTTTAACACTGGTAGCACGCCGCGACAGCGTGGACGTGAACCGTATGTGCAGTTGACGGACTTTGAGCGAGGATGTATAGTGGGCATGCGGGAGGCCGGGTGGACGTACCGCCGAATTGCTCAAAACGTGGGGCGTGAGGTCTCCACAGTACATCGATGTTGTCGCCAGTGGCCGGCGGAAGGCGCACGTGCCCGTCGACCTGGGACCGGATCGCAGCGACGCACGGATGCACGCCAAGACCGTAGGATCCTACGCAGTGCCGTATGGGACCGCACCGCCACTTCCCAGCAAATTAGGGACACTGTTGCTCCTGGCGTATCGGCGAGGACCATTCGCAACCGTCTCCATGAAGCTGGGCTACGGTCCCGCACACCGTTAGGCCGTCTTCCGCTGACGCCCCAACATCGTGCAGCCCGCCTCCAGTGGTGTCGCGACAGGCGTGAATGGAGGGACGAATGGAGACGTGTCGTCTTCAGCGATGAGAGTCGCTTCTGCCTTGATGCCAATGATGGTCGTATGCGTGTTTGGCGCCGTGCAGGTGAGCGCCACAATCAGGACTGCATACGACCGAGGCACACAGGGCCAACACCCGGCATCATGGTGTGGGGAGCGATCTCCTACACTGGCCGTACACCACTGGTGATCGTCGAGGGGACACTGAATAGTGCACGGTACATCCAAACCGTCATCGAACCCATCGTTCTACCATTCCTAGACCGGCAAGGGAACTTGCTGCTCCAACAGGACAATGCACGTCCGCATGTATAGCGTGCCACCCAACGTGCTCTAGAAGGTGTAAGTCAACTACCCTGCCCAGCAAGATCTCCGGATCTGTCCCCCATTGAGCATGTTTGGGACTGGATGAAGTGCCGTCTCACGCGGTCTGCACGTCCAGCACGAACGCTGGTCCAACTGAGGCGCCAGGTGGAAATGGCATGGCAAGCCGTTCCACAGGACTACATCCAGCATCTCTACGATCGTTTCCATGGGAGAATAGCAGCCTGCATTGCTGCGAAAGGTGGATATACACTGTACTAGTGCCGACATTGTGCTTGCTCTGTTGCCTGTGTCTATGTGCCTGTGGTTCTGTCAGTGTGATCATGTGATGTATCTGACCCCAGGAATGTGTCAATAAAGTTTCCCCTTCCTGGGACAATGAATTCACGGTGTTCTTATTTCAATTTCCAGGAGTGTACTTTAACAATTTCGCAGACAGTTAAAACAAAAAGTCGCCATTCAATAGTAAATTTAACTCTGAATTGTACGACAAACATGAATGGCTGTGTGGTTGTGACATGAAAAATGCCTTATTTTGTTTTCCTTGTTTATTATTTGGAGTAGATCTCTCATGGTCTAAACACGGAGTCTGTGACATTCAAACAAAACAAACCTCCATAACAAAATTAGGAAACATGAACTTTCTTCAGTCCATGTAAATAACGTTTTGAATATATCAAGTCTAGGCAATGCAAATATAGCTACCCAATTAGACAGTGGGTACAGAAGGTCCGTGGCATTACACAACTAGAAAGTTACCGATAATAGGTACATATTGAATCTAATTATTAACTGTATTCGTTTCTGTGCTGCGTCGGAACTTGCCCTTAGAGGACATGATGAGACTGAATCATCTTCCAATCCTGGTGTTTTTCGTTCCTTGATTAATTTTAGTGCAGAATTAGACTCGATATTAAAATCGCAATTAGAGGAAGGAACCTCAAAAACCATCCAGAATGAACTCCTCGGATGCATGCTTCAAGTCTGCCAAGAGGAAATTAGAAAGGAAATTAAGGATGCTGAGTTGAAAGATTTTGGGACTTCATAGCACCAGAAAAGCATGACGTCCAGTCTTTGGCAACGTCTATCATCGAACAGATAAATCATCATTTGGGGAATTGTCCATATAAGCTAATAGCGCAAACATATGATGGTGCAACAGTCATGAGTGGTTCGTCACGGGGGATGCAGGCTCTTGTTAAGGAAAAGTTTCCCAATGCTTCATACATTCATTGCTATGGCCACCAGTTGAATCTCATTATGCTTAAAGCCGCTTCCTTTAATAAAAATGTGCGAATATTCTTCACTAAACTTCAGGGACGTTGCTGCTTCTTTTCAGCATCTCCTCAAAGAACAACAGTTATCGACGAAATAGTACGAAAACGACTGCCACGTTAAGTGCCTACTCGTTGGAATTTTCATTCAAGGAGCGTCACTACCGTTTTCGAATATAGGTAAGATATTATCACGTGCATGAATAATATGAGCCAGGGGGAAAAACTGTGTAATGAGAACACGATCCTGCAAGCCTGTGGCTTAGCAACAATTTTGGAGGATGAAAAGTTCATTTTTTCATAAAATCATGATCCATATGGATATTTTGTATAACCAGCTACAAAAAAGGCATGTTGACCCAACTTACGCAGACAATCAACTGACAGCTTTTGAGTGTGAAATTGCAAACATTAGGGAAGGAGTGAGCGAAAATTCAAGAGATTTACACGAGTACCATAAAAGAGGGAGAACTAAAGATGGCGCAGCGATGTGTAATCTACTGCAGGAGGCAAAAGAAGTATGTAATGTCGTAAGTGACGAGGCAAAAGAAAGATTCAAGTTCACTGGACACCTAGTTGCAGCCTCTCTCTTTCTACCAGAGAAATTCGCTACTTACTCTGCCAATTTTCCAAAACTCACTTCAGAGCTGCTACTGAATGTTACTCTTTTTTGGAAGCAAAGAAACTTCGAACAGAACTCTCTGTTATTTATGGAAGAGATGAGTTCAAAAGCTTTTGTGGAGCTTAGAGCTTTTTGGATTACATAACAGACAATAATCTTTGTGATGCACTGAGCGAATCTGTGAAGCTCCTGAAAGCGATAATTACAATTCCAATGACCACATCAGAAGCAGAACGTTGTTTTTCTTCGCCGAAACGCACCAAAACCTTCTTGCGGAATACTATGGACCAGGAAAGACTATTAGCACTCGCGATGCTCTCTATTGAACGAGACCTCGTTTTAGGAATTGCAGACTTCAATCAAAGAGTGATTGAAGGATTTGCAAATATGAAGGAAAGAAGAATAGAGTTCCTGTACAAGTGATTACTACCACATCCAAATTCAGGGATATAATCGAACGGCGTTAACATCAGTTCTGCTGAAAAAGGTTGGTAAGGCATGCCTACCAATTTTTGAGTACATAGAGCTGCAGTTGATTTTAATTCCTTTTATTCTGAAAAAGTAATACTTCTTTCTGCGTACAGGTTTTGGTTTCATTATGAGTAGATGCAGGAGTGACACGAGCGAACGGTCTGTTTATATCAGGCATTACAAAAACATTGAGCAGTGTACTGATTTTCTCTCTTTTGTTGATGTTTTCTTTCGTGAGTAAAGTGCACCACCATCTTCTTCGGCCACGAGCCGCCACTGGTTGTTAAATGATATTCACAGTTCCCTATTCTCAAGTGAACCATAGTTTGTGGTATGCTTCGTCGTAGTCAATTCCATTTGAATAGAGTTGGGCCTCACTGTGGTTTCGTGCAAAGAAATGTCGGATTGCGTTGAAAAAGGATTAAATCAGGGGAGAATTTGTATGCTTTGATAATCAAACACCATTCATTTCCTGTTTCGTGTTTGTCATTTTTTTTGTAGGTAGTTGTAGCTTCAAAAGCCTTAATAAAGCTTGTCACTATTCTGTAAACTTAAATACGCCACTGTTCTGATTCATACTCCCTTAACTCTTCACTGTTTCTATGTTATTGTGGTGGTATATGGGTACATCAGCAATGTAAGGTACATTCTTATTAAATAAAATAGTCTGATTATTAATTTGAGTTCCGAAAGTGACCACAGGTGAAGGTAACGAAGGTGCCATGATAAAATTCACTAAATCATATACAACAAATTAAGGGTGTTGCTCGCTATTTGAAGGTTATTGAGAAGATAATACTTTCCTTCGTGTAACAATAATAACATTTAGCATCACTCAGACATATACTTATGATTAAACCAAGCGACTGCTTGCAATAATGGAAGTAAAGAAGTGTGGAAAGTTGAAAGTTGGATCTGGTGTGTCCCAGTTACGTCTCGAGGATCGTAAGTGCAATGCGCGTTATCAAACAAATATTTGATTATACAAGACGACTCAGTGCAATGCTCATTCTTTTCACTGAAATCTTAATGTAACTGATGACTGAGTTTGGCCACTGTACACAACGAAAGGACCTTGGAGAACAAATTCGGTGTACAATATGTTATATTTGTTATTTGTGAATCGCCTGTATTGAAACGTCCCCTTTGAAAAATTATACATGACTGTCCTTAAACTGACATACAATATTTTTAGCGCAACGCAATCTGACTTTCAAAAATCCCTATAAAAAATGGCCCTGAGTAACATTAAACTATACCTTTCAGAAATCACTTACCTCACAAAAATCTTCATTACTCGAACTACTGCAGTACAGCGAGCGCCACTACTGCCAGCTAAATAAAAGATTCAAACTACGGAAGGCACTAACTACTGATAGGCATAGTTAGCAAATGAAAGATTTTAATATAGAAAAAACAATGTATTTACCTTAATATCATCAAAAGTCATAATATATATAGCAGTTCATCACAAATTTCAAAACTCCGCCATCTCTCTCCCCACATCCACCACTGCTGGCGGCTCACCTCCAACTGTGCAACGCTATGCGCTGTTCACATCCTGCTGCCGCTGCCCAACACTACAATGGCGAGTATTACAACAATGCAAAGCAGCCACAGACTGCACACAGCACAGCTAGTGATTTTCATACAGAGGTGGCGTTACCAATAAGAAAACCTAAACAGCCTACTTACATAGCCCCCATGCTCCCCACAAAAAATTTTACAAATTGGTTTGGGCAGTGGCCAATACAGATTTGAAAAAAAATTTTATAATTACAATAACAAAGAAATCAAATGCACACACTTATTGATACAATGTTGGTCAAAAGCTCAAATTTTCTCACAGTCCAGAAAGACAGTCCTGATCGTTCATCACGGTAAAATAGTAGTGTTTTTCTCAAAGTCTGAGCAGTAGAAGAAAATGCACACGGAAGTAGTGGATTTCCATGCAGTCTTGAAGAAGTAGCGTTGTCCTTCCAACGGAAAGACAGTGCTGACTCTTGACATGCTGACAGATAATGGGCCACAACAGAGCAAACCCACAGCAGAGTCATTCGACGTTTTGAAGAATATTGGTAGGTAGGTCATCACAGAGTAGACCCACTGTAGTCCTGGTAGAGATTACGGTATTGGTGGGCCACCAGAGGTGCAGATCCACTGCAGTCCTTGTAGAAATAATGGTATTGATGGATCATCAAAGATGTAGACCCACTGTAGTCCTTGTAGAGATGGCCAGCAGGCATCTGTTGTGACTGTGCAGGTGCACAATCACCATTGAAGAGTCTTGCAGATAATATAGCAAGTCCATAACCACCACTTGTGCACTCACAAAGTTTTTTGGAATTGTCCTTAGAACCAGCAATGCTGTTATCCAGTCCCTTGTTGAATTATTAACACACATGCAAACACTATCAGTCCCTACTTCTCACATATTGTCCATATACTATGACCAACAGAAACGCGTGCAGTGAAATGTAACTTACAAGCTACTTAATTTGATGAACTGGTGTCAATTACAATTTTATAACATAAGAATACAATAACAACGGTACAAAATACATCATTAAAGAACGTAACAGTACAGATAACATTTGTATCGAAATAACATATACATCAGTGTTACAGGAATTATGACATAAGTACATACATAAAAGGTCTGAATAACTTTCGAAACATCAACTTCACACATGAGCATTAAAACAAAACAGAATAAATAATGTCTAAACATCATTACAAAGAAAATAACATATCATAAATGCAAATTATATTTGAGGATAACAGTATTCCTCATCATAGTGAATGTAGCTTAGTACTAGAAAAATTCTACAACATAACTCTTATCAGATAAACATATAAATACAGGAAAAACATAAATACCCAAGGGTACACAAACATATAGCGGAATAATACAAGGAAAGGTCAGGGTTTGTTTTACTGCAGTGTTTTGCGAACAAAACTTTCTTTACTTCTTGGAGATCTCCCTTCATTCATCATTATTCCCAAAAAGTCCTATCTATACCTGCTTTCTGTATTCTATTCATATTTCTTTCAATATAATTATTTCTCAGTGTACAATACTCATTTTGGCCCAAATCTTTTTCATATAACTTCGCAACGTATTCTTTACCTATTCTCCATAGTCAGTTTCTTATATAGTCTACCCCTCTTAAGCTAACTTAAATCTACTGAGCTCAGATGCTTAACTAAGGGACGAGGCAATGCAGCAGCACAAAACAATTAATACAAACAGCAATAAAAAAAATGTAAATTTGCAAAGCAAGCTACAGTAAATCTAAATTACCAAGCAATTCAACATTACAACTAATATGAGGCAATGCGCAGCAAACAAGAAAAATAAATCTGGCTTAGCAGAGTAACACAAATTAAAGTTCAGTAGCACGAAAATGAAATAACTTATATCTAAACATGACATAGCTCAAGCAGGAAAAATAGTACACTAAAGATAACAATGCAGATAAGGGGAATGTATAATCTCATCTCAATATCTATGTAATTAAAGTGGTGCACCACAAAAACTAATTCTACAAAAAATTACCAAGTACTTGAAAAGTAAATTATGTATGCAGTTCCTGTGAAGGTAAATGTCTTTCTGTGCTCCCTCATTTTTTTTTTTTTGAAAAAAATTATTATTTACTCCATCTGTAGACAGAAAATATTTATATTAGTACGTCTATAAAATTTTATATTAACCAATGCTGCAGTGCAGCTAGAAACTAGATATTAAAAAAAATAGGCAAAGCAAAGTGTCAAACGTCATTCACTAGCCATATGGCATTTCATAATGCAGTAAACAATCTTTCAACCAACAAGACAATAGACATAAAATGTTTCTCATCATTTCATTTCAGTAAATATCATAAATTAAGAACTCTACAGTGTAATCATGCTTTCAAGCTTGAGGGTGTCGTATTTACGATGCTTTCTACAAAGGAATGTCGATAGCGAGGATAATGGCCTCCCCTTTTTTTTTTTCTACCACCTAATGGCTTTTTCTCAAGGCGGCTGGCACACCTGGCCGCTCACAACGAATTACGTCACGGTCACTTACCTTTCTTACCGAAATATTTACAACAGCAGTTTTCGCTACAGTGACAGTCTCATATAAAAATTTCACAGGTCGAAAATTTGCGTTACAAATGTGTAGAAACAAAATCCTATAAATATAACAGCGTCCAAAAAATTTTCGCCAGGATTGTGATACATTCACGCATATACACACATTTCATAACTCTTAAAGTACGATTCTTGGTTTCCAACAACCTTTTCCACAAATCAGAGTCCCTAATCACTACTCATTATTCCTTACCTTATTCGTCGACACTTCTTCGGTATTTCATCATAAGAAATACGTAGCATAATCAAACTCCTCATATATGGTATCATCATCTTATTGATCATAAACATACCTCAACAGCATAATACACATCGTCGTCGTAATAAGATCATAACATCTCAGTCAACTCTCAAAATCGTCGTAGCTTCCTCCAATAATTTCAAAACCTAAACAAATTCTCTGCTCATGTCAAAAGTATCATCTGCCTCAAACGCACTTTAAAAATCATGATTCCATACCAAATACATCATTCAAAGCTCTCATAGTATCACAACAGTTCCGAAAAAATATGAACAGTTTACAAAGTACAGACAAAATACAGTTATTGTTTCACTGCCTACGCCATTGTTTGCCGCCCGCTCAATTTCCCTATGCGCAATTACCAAATTACTACTTTGAACATTTGTTAATTCATTACTCTGCGGCGCTAACACACTGCTTTCGTCTTCACTGTCATTTCTCAGTTTACTTTGGAGCCTAGTATTACGTTTTTCACACGCCATAATTGTCACAATATTTCACACGATAACACAGAAAAGCACAATTTGAAGAGCAAAAATAGGGGAACACATTAACATAGCACTGAAAATAATATTTAGTTAATTGCAAGTGCAGCTGCGAAAAACTTGCTGCAAATCTACATGCATGCCACAACTGTTTTACTCTACAACAATGAAAAACTACAACTACAAAGGAAATTCTCTCTATAATTATGCGCTAGCAATAAACAAAATCTACACTAATTACACAAACTACAAGGAAAAAATCAGAAGATTCCAGTGAGGTATCCTTGGCTAAGGGTCGACATGTGAAACGTCCCCTTTTTGAACAGTTATACAAGACTGTCCTTAAACTGACATACAATATTTTTAGCGCTAAGCAATCTGACTTTCAAAAATCCCTATAAAAGAATGGCCCTGAGTAACATTAAACTATACCTTTCAGAAATCACTTACCTCACAAAAATCTTCATTACTCGAACTACTGCAGTACAGCGAGCGCCACTACTGCCAGCTAAATAAAAGATTCAAACTACGGAAGGCACTAACTACTGATAGGCATAGTTAGCAAATGAAAGATTTTAATATAGAAAAAACAATGTATTCACCTTAATATCATCAAAAGTCATAATATATATAGCAGTTCATCACAAATTTCAAAACTCCGCCATCTCTCTCCCCACATCCACCACTGCTGGCGGCTCACCTCCAACTGCGCAACGCTACGCGCTGTTCACAGCCAGCTGCCTAACACTACAATGGCGAGTATTACAACAATGCAAAGCAGCCACAGACTGCACACAGCACAGACAGTGATTTTCATACAGAGGTGGCGTTACCAATAAAAAAACCTAAACAGCTTACTTACAGTATATCAAAACGTCGTAGGACAATGAAGGATGTTGAAATCTAAGTCAACACTGAGTTCAACAGTTGCACTACTGGCCATTAAAATTGCTACACCACGAAGATGGCGTGCTACAGACGCGAAATTTAACCGACAGGAAGAAGATGCTGTGATATGCAAATGATTAGCTTTTCAGAGCATTCACACAAGGTTCGCGCCGGTGGCTACACCTGCAACGTGCTGACATGAGGAAAGTTTCCAACCGATTTCTCATACACAAACAGCAGTTGACCAGCGTTGTCTGGTGAAACGTTGTTGTGATGCCTCGTGTAAGGAGGAGAAATGCGTACCATCACGTTTCGGACTTTGATAAAGGTCGGACTGTAGCCTATCGAGATTCCGGTTTAACGCATCGCGACATTGCTGCTTGCGTTGGTCGAGATCCAATGACTGTCAGCAGAATATGGAATCGATGGGTTCAGGAGCAGGAGGGTAATACGGAACGCCGTGCTGGATCCCAACGGCCTCGTATCACTAGCAGTCGAGATGACAGGCATCTTATCCGCATGGCTGTAACGGATCGTGCAGCCACGTCTAGATCCCTGAGTCAACAGATGGGGACGTTTGCAAGACAACAACCATCTGCACGAACAGTTCGACGACGTTTGCAGCAGCACGTACTATCAGCTTGGAGACCATGGCTGCGGTTACCCTTGACGCTGCGTCACAGACAGGAGCGCCTGCGTTGGTGTACTCAACGACGAGCCTGGGTGCACGAATGGCAAAATGTCATTTCCTCGGATGAATACAGGTTCTGTTTACAGCATCATGATGGTCGCATCCGTGACTGACGACATCGCGGTGAACGCACATTGGAAGCGTGTTTTCGTCATTGCCATACTGGCGTATCAACCGGCGTGATGGTATGGGGTGCCATTGGTTACACGTCTTGGTCAACGCTTGTTCGCATTGACGGTATTTTGAACAGTGGACGTTACATTTCAGATATGTGAGGACCCGTGGATCTACCCTTCATTCGATCCCTGCGAAACCCTACATTTGAGCAGGATAATACACGACCGCATGTTGCAGGTCCTGTACGGGCCATTCTGGATACAGAAAGTGTTCGACTGCTGCCCCGGCCAGCACATCCTCCAGATCTCTCAGCAATTGAAAATGTCTGGTCAATGGTGGCCGAGGAACTGCCTCGTCACTATCCGCCAGTCACTACTCTTGATGAACTGTGGTATTGTGTTCAAGCTGCATCTGTACATGCCGTCCAAGCTCTGTTTCACTCAATGCCCAAGCGTATCAAGGCCGTTATTACCGCCAGATTTGGTTGTTCTGGGTACTGATTTCTCAGGATCTATGCACCCAAATTGCGTGAAAATGTAATCACATGTCAGTTCTAGTATAATATATTTGTCCAATGAATACCCTTTTATTACCTGCATTTCTTCTTCTTGGTGTAGAAATTATAATGGCCGGTAGTGTATTTATGTGCTGTAGTATGATAAACCTACAGTGAAATTAACAGACCACCAAGTTTCAATGTGGAGACGTACCGAAAAGTATGGAATAATGTATGAGGAGAGCACATCAAGATGTCTTCAATCGGGCAGGTTGCGAAATCAAAGTTAATAATACAAGAAGACACCACAAATTATAACCAAATGAAGCAACACAAATTGCTTGGCAATGTCAGCAAGTAACGAGCTGCTCAGAGTGTAGATCTTGCTACCGCAATTTGCGACACTTACATCTCTACAAATCAGGTACTGTGTGCCAATCTGCACTTCACGGCAGGCAGAGACGAAATCCTCTCAAAACCGACCTGGAGACAAATGCAGAGAATCTAAGTTCACACACCTTCCCTCTCTATTTCCAAAAAACTCTACATGGAGGGGATGACTAAATGCTTTTGCCAGTGTGACGGAAGAGAATATTGCTTAACAAAGAACAGGAGAATGCAGCAGGAAATTTATACTCTTGGCGTAAAAAATACATATTATCAAAAACAAAGTTAGTACCAGCCTAGAGCTGTGTTTCCTCGATTGGTCGGGTACCATGCGCCAAGCATGGTGACGGGGAGACTGAAGTCAACTGGATAAGCAAAATTTTGCAGCAAAAGTAGGCTGCTGCTGCGTGTTGGCCTTTGATGTGCATTCAGAGAAGGCAAATATGACAAACTCAATTACTCTCTAGGGGCGGCTCTGACGGAATGGCATCCGCTGCCCACAGGTAGGTTCAAAATGGCTCTGAGCACTATGGGGCTCAACTGCTGAGGTCATTAGTCCCCTAGAACTTAGAACTAGTTAAACCTAACTGACCTAAGGACATCACAAACATCCATGCCCGAGGCAGGATTCGAACCTGCGACCGTAGCGGTCTCACGGTTCCATACTGCAGCGCCTTTAACCGCACGGCCACTTCAGCCGGCTGCCCACAGGTAGGCCTGGGCTCCAGTTATGGCCACAGAAGCACAATGCAGGCAGGAACCTCACCTCTGCGATAACTTCACATCTCCCTGAAAAGGTCCATCACTCTTAATGAGTTTCGCTAACTTCCTTCTGCCGACTACGGGACCCTGAGATAACATCAGCTGCGCACCAACCCACTGCGAAACACACACAGCTTTTCTCCAGAGCACACAAGTCAAGCATTCACAAAATAATAACCATGGAGGAGTGTCAGGGAATGAAACAATGTCGCATTGCGATCTGTGATAGTGAAGTCACAAAATGATTGGAAAGGAAACAGGTCGAGACAAACAAAAGCATAATAACTTACTGATCGGGGAGGAGCATGGAATAATAAATGATCCAGAACACCTAGAAAACCCTGTGAACGGGCATATTTCAAGTATTGCAGAGAAATTACAACAAAAATTCCTCAAAACCAAAATATCACCAGAAAATAATTACTGATGATGCTGTGGTGTACAGGAAGGTGTCGTCGTTGAGTGACTGTAGGAGGATACAAAATGACTTGGACAGGATTTGTGATTGGTGTAAAGAATGGCAGCTAACTCTAAATATAGATAAATGTAAATTAACGCAGATGAATAGGAAAAAGAATCCCGTAATGTTTCAATATTCCATTAGTAGTGTAGCGCTTGACACAGTCACGTCGATTAAATATTTGGGCGTAACATTGCAGAGCGATATGAAGTGGGACAAGTATATAATGACAGTTGTGGGGAAGGCGGACAGTCGTCTTCGGTTCATTGGTAGAATTTTGGGAAGATGTGGTTCATCTGTAAAGGAGACCGCTTATAAAACACTAAAACGACCTATTCTTGAGTACTGCTCGAGCGTTTGGGATCCCTATCAAGTCGGATTGTGGGAGGACATAGAAGCAATTGAGAGGCGGGCTGCGAGATTTGTTACTGGTAGGTTTGATCATCACGTGAGTGTTACGGAAATGCTTCAGGAACTCGGGTGGGATTCTCTGGAGGAAAGGAGCCGCTCTTTTCGTGAATCGCTACTGAGGAAATTTAGAGAACTAGCATTTGAGGCTGACTGCAGTACAATTTTTCTGCCGCCAACTTATTTTTCGCGGAAAGACCACAAAGATAAGATAAGAGAGATTAGGGCTCGTATAGAGAAATTAAAAGTTCTAGAGTCCCTGGGACAGATATCTTGCCAGTATTAAGTTACAAAATCGCCAGTATCCTCGATTTCTGGAATGGATAACATTTTCGCATACTTAACGGGAGGTTTACTATCTTTGGCCCGAAAAAAGCATGTTCTTTGATAATTTTTTTCTCGGGATGTGTTACAGATATCAACGTCAAATTTGGTCAAAATGTTTATTGATATTTCCTCTACAAACTTGAATTTCTTTGGCCGATAATGTTGAAGAGCAAAGGCGAAAGTGCGTCGCAACGAAACAAAATTTCGATGTAGACCTTCACGAGCGGTATGTCACAGGTCAGCCGGCTCTTCGGGAAATCAAAATTCAGTCAACTTTAGCGAAGTATATAAGATGCTTTAGGAGTTGTACCTCACTTAAGTTATTTGGACAGTAGGAAACAAAATGGCAGCCATTTGAAAAAATTGGGTTTTTTTCATCGATTTTTCGACTTCGTTGGTCAAGTAAAAATATGTATAGTTGATGGATCGGAATAAACGTGGTACAACTCCTAGACAATTTAATTAGATTCGTCGGAAACAAAGAATCGTGCCAATCGGTTCAGTAGATTTGAAGTTACCACACCGCACGATAAAAAAAAAAATCATTTCCGGAAAAACGCGTTTAAAGTTTTGACTGCAATCTGTTATCCCGGGTCCATAAACTCGTCCTTACTCTTCCTCATAGAGGATGTTCTGCACGATCTGCGCCATCCTGCGCTGCTCCAGAGCCGCTCGTACTGCCGGTGACAAGCGGTTTTCAGGCGCTTGAATACGGTGGTTGTCCGAATGCTTGGCGAACTGCGTCGAATGGAATCCCAGGGTGACGTCCATCATTGTCATTGTCTTCAGAATTGCTGAATAACCTTCGTTGAAGCTGCTCACTGCCAGGAAAGTCTCTATCTCCACAGTCTTCGCACCAGAATGCAAATGCTTGAGGGCTAACTTCCAAATACACGCGTTCAAACATTCATTTGAATTTTGTGTGTTTCCTTCCAAGCGTCGGTACAATAACTCGTCCTCCGAAAGAAAAGAACTAGTACGTGAAAAATGCCGGTTTCAGGCTGGTGCATGTTTTTGTTCAACCGCCAATAACAAACATTTCCGTTCCGTATTCGGAAAAACCGTTTCAGGGGTGGATTCTAAACACTTTTATGGATAAAAACATGCACTTTTAAAAATAGATTTTTTTGAACCAAAAGATAGTAAGCCTCCCCTTAATTATGTTTGTACGTAGCGCTCAGTGCCTCAGACTTACTCCCAAATGGCCTTTTTTTCTTTTTTGATGCGACCCGCAGTGAATTCCTCTCCTGTACCATCATTTGGATCTCAGAGTAGCAGCTCCAACCTCCATCCTCTATTATTCGCTGAAAAGATTCCATTCTCTGTCTTCCTCTAGAGTTGTTATCCTCCACAGTTCCCTTTAGTACCACAGAAGTCATCCTCGGATGTCTTAATAGATGTCCTACCACCCTGTCCCTCCTTCTTTGTCAGTGTTTTCTACATATTCCTCTCCTCGACAATTCTGGGGAGAACCTCCTCATTCCTTACCTTATCAGTTCAGATAGTTTTCAGCAGTCACATTTTAATTGCTTCGGTTCTCTTGTGTTCCGGTTTTCCCACAGTCTGTGTTTCACTCCCATACAATGCTGTGTTCCAAACGTCCATTCTCAGAAATTTCTTTCTCACATTAAGGTCAATGTTTGGTACTAGTAGAATACTCTTAGCCAGAAATGTCCCTTTTGCCAGTGCTAGTGAGCTTTTTATGCCTTCCTTGGTTTATCCGTCATGGGATATTTTGCTGCCATAGGTAGCAGAATTCCTTAACCCATATCTGTAAATGCATCTGTGTATCCGTCTTTGGAAGGTATACATCTTTTGGAGATATATTTACAGATGACGCTGCTGTTCCAAAGACGTATGAACGCGTTTCAGTTTTGTGTACCTGTGGTCTTTAAGTAATCATAGAGTTACAACCTACGCTGTTCATGTTTGACCACCAGTCAACAAGTAACATCGATAATATATTTTGAGATAATGTTCACTGCAAACGTAACGAATATAGGAATGTTTATTCGATAGCTCAATTAATCTATGGTTGGAAAATATGCTTGCTATCTGTGTGGCACATATTTTAGTGACTTTTGACATATCTGCACTCTGGGACACCGAGTTATTACTTGACGATAACTTTACTTGACAAAGTCTAATTATATCCAACATGTCAGTGATAATTTTAATCTGACACTGGAATTGCATAAAGTTACTAAATTTTGATCTTTCTCACTCTCTATTCATTTGTGCAAATATCTTTTCAGAACTGATAATGACTAAAGGCTGAAATCATGATAATAATATACACTCCTGGAAATTGAAATAAGAACACCGTGAATTCATTGTCCCAGGAAGGGGAAACTTTATTGACACATTCCTGGGGTCAGATACATCACATGATCACACTGACAGAACCACAGGCACATAGACACAGGCAACAGAGCATGCACAATGTCGGCACTAGTACAGTGTATATCCACCTTTCGCAGCAATGCAGGCTGCTATTCTCCCATGGAGACGATCGTAGAGATGCTGGATGTAGTCCTGTGGAACGGCTTGCCATGCCATTTCCACCTGGCGCCTCAGTTGGACCAGCGTTCGTGCTGGACGTGCAGACCGCGTGAGACGACGCTTCATCCAGTCCCAAACATGCTCAATGGGGGACAGATCCGGAGATCTTGCTGGCCAGGGTAGTTGACGTACAACTTCTAGAGCACGTTGGGTGGCACGGGATACATGCGGACGTGCATTGTCCTGTTGGAACAGCAAGTTCCCTTGCCGGTCTAGGAATGGTAGAACGATGGGTTCGATGACGGTTTGGATGTACCGTGCACTATTCAGTGTCCCTTCGACGATCACCAGTGGTGTACGGCCAGTGTAGGAGATCGCTCCCCACACCATGATGCCGGGTGTTGGCCCTGTGTGCCTCGGTCGTATGCAGTCCTGATTGTGGCGCTCACCTGCACGGCGCCAAACACGCATACGACCATCATTGGCACCAAGGCAGAAGCGACTCTCATCGCTGAAGACGACACGTCTCCATTCGTCCCTCCATTCACGCCTGTCGCGACACCACAGGAGGCGGGCTGAACGATGTTGGGGCGTGAGCGGAAGACGGCCTAACGGTGTGCGGGACCGTAGCCCAGCTTCATGGAGACGGTTGCGAATGGTCCTCGCCGATACCCCAGGAGCAACAGTGTCCCTAATTTGCTGGGAAGTGGCGGTGCGGTCCCCTACGGCACTGCGTAGGATCCTACGGTCTTGGCGTGCATCCGTGCGTCGCTGCGATCCGGTCCCAGGTCGACGGGCACGTGCACCTTCCGCCGGCCACTGGCGACAACATCGATGTACTGTGGAGACCTCACGCCCCACGTGTTGAGCAATTCGGCGGTAAGTCCACCCGGCCTCCCGCATGCCCACTATATGCCCTCGCTCAAAGTCCGTCAACTGCACATACGGTTCACGTCCACGCTGTCGCGGCATGCTACCAGTGTTAAAGACTGCGATGGAGCTCCGTATGCCACGGCAAACTGGCTGACACTGACGGCGGCGGTGCACAAATGCTGCGCAGCTAACGCCATTCGACGGCCAACACCGCGGTTCGTGGTGTGTCCGCTGTGCTGTGCGTGTGATCATTGCTTGTACAGCCCTCTCGCAGTGTCCGGAGCAAGTATGGTGGATCTGACACACCGGTGTCAATGTGTTCTTTTTTTCCATTTCCTGGAGTGTAAAATGAAGAAGATTGTACAGGCACATGGCGCCAATATTATTCAAAATTATTACACACCTATGAACCCAAAATATGAGAACATCATCAATGTGTGTGGAGCGTACGTAGTGTGTGCAGTGACTCCGCATCAGAAATAAATGAACATCCTTTTACATCACTAAATAATTTCTTTGTAAAACAATATTTTACATTAAGGATAAACCGAATGAGGTACCATAGTTTTAAATACACGTGCCTTGTATTCAGGAGGGTGTAGGCTCCAATCCTGATCTCTCCATTCTGATCTAGATATTCCGTGGTTTCCCGAAATTTCTTCAGAGAAACGCCAGGATGTTTCCTACTATAAGGATACGACCGACTACTCGTTCCATCCTTCTTAATTTACACCTTTAATTATACAAACGCTTATATATTTCAATTACGTTACTTTTATGTTAAATTTTAATATCATCACATATCGAGTACCCTTGTAAAAGTGATCTACAGATGAATAAAACTATTACTTTTGAACATAAACAGACATGACACTGGTTCAATACTCTACAATATTTACGATTTTGTGTTACAAACACATTCTCGGCTGTTACGGCATCATTAAGTAGAAACGTACCTGCTGAACGCGTAAGGACGGAAAGTCATTTTGTAACAAAAAATAATGAACGTTGTGCAGCATTAAACTAGAGTTGGGTGTGTTTTTCTACATAATGTGTTGTGTAACGTGATCTACCAAGAAGTGTCGGAAGAGCCAGTCAACGTAAGCGTACTACTAGTACTACGTAACTATTTACCAGGAGTCACTGTAGCGCGGTGACCATTGGGAAACTAAATGGGGCCCTAGTTTCTCTGTTGAGTGCGTACGTCAGAGATTTAACAGTAGAGAAGGTATGTTCTGTAATTTTGTACGTATAAATGCCACTGTCTGCACTAGATACTAGACAAATATCGACGCAGAATGACAATAGATGCAGTTGACATCTTGGATATTCGGGAATCCAGTCGGATGTTCGCGTCGTTCTCGCACGATATTTCAACAGCGTGCCTCGCTGTCTTCTTCAGGTGCGGCCCGAGTCTGATCCTTGGGTCGATCAACGCCAGTATTTATGCCTGGAAGGAGCTGGGCGTTCCCTAATTGGTCCGCGCCGAGTCGAGCGTTCCGTCTGTGGTCCGCGCGAGAACGACTCGAACATCCGGCTGGATTCCCGAATATCCAAGATGTCAACAGATCGCCGGGAAAGCATGAAGAATTACAATAAATGCAGTTGTTTATAAATTCGGTATCATCTAACAAATTAATTAAAGTATTTATTGCCCTATACCTGTTTCTTATTTACAGATCAAGAAAATCTTACTTTGCTTCCGCCGGCCGACGTGGCCGAACAACTCTAGTCGCTTCCCTCTGGAAGCGCGCGACCGCTACGATCGCTGGTTCGAATCCTGCCTCTGGCATGGATGTGTGTGATGTCCTTAGGTTAGCTAGGTTTAAGCAGTTCTAAGTTCTAGGGGACTGATGACCTCAGAATTTAAGTCCCATAGTGCTCAGAGCCATTTGAACCATTTTTACTTTGCTTCCATGATTGCCCCGACTCCTCTCACACTACATACACGTATTACATAGGAAACGAGACAATCTTTAATCATTTAAGGACTAAAAAGAAGTGTGAGATCACAGCTGCTGCCATGAGGTGTTAATTTAGTGGAAGAGGAAGAGAATGACAGTATTATTTTCTGCAAACAGTATTACTGCTGCTCCTTGCCGTCACTCAAAGGAAGCATTAACACATGCAATATGTAAATGTAATAGTACTAAAGGCGGTAGACAACTTATTTGGACAGAAAAGTAATATGATCGGTGAACGAGAGAGGATATAAAAAGGCCGGCCGAGCGGTTCTAGGCGCTACAGTCTGGAACCGCGCGACCGCTACGGTCGCAGGTTCGAATCCTGCCTTGGGCATGGATGTGTGTGATGTCCTTAGATTAGTTAGGTTTAAGCAGTTCTAAGTTCTAGGTGACTAATGTCCTCAGAAGTTAAGTCCAATAGTACTCACAACCATTTGAACCATTTGATATAAAACGCAGGCTGGCTATATCAAGTAAGCATTTCATAAAAAGTGGAATTTGTTAACATTTATTATAAATAAAAATCACCCTTATTCTACCAATGACCTTGTGGAAGACAGCGGTGGAGCAGACAGAGGGTCAGGGTACTCTCTTGCCCTTGAGGTGGGAAACTGCCCCTAAAAGACGAACGAATCATCAATGGTCAACAGCACGATGATGCAGAAGGTTCATAGCCTGTATCCAAAAGTGGTCTGTAATTGGAAAAGTGTGATAATGATCTCTCCATTGGCAAGAGATTCCGAACTAGTCCTCGTTTCGGATATCTGGGAGGGGACCGCCAAGGAGGAGATGACCATGAGAAAAAAGACTGAATAACCAACGAAAGGGTACGCTCTCCGAGTTGGGGCGCGGAATGTCAGAAGTTCGAACGTAATACGAAAGCACCAGAATCCTAAAAGGGAAATACTAAGGCTCAATGTAGATATAGTGGGTGTCAGTGTTGTAAAAAGGAATGAAGAGTATAGGGTAATATCAATAGCAGCAGAAACGGTATGATGGCTATAGGATTCATTGTGACTAGGAGTGCAGGACACAGTGCCACTTCTGTGACTAGTTTAGTGACAGCGTTGTTTTCATTAGAACTGACAGCAAAAATCAAATGGCTCTGAGCACTATGGAACTTAACATCTGAGGTCATCAGTCCTTTAGAACTTAGAACTACTTAAACCTAACTAACCTAAGGACATCACACACATCCATGCCCGAGGCTGGATTCGAACTTACAACCGTAGCGGTCGCGCGGTTCCAGACTGAAGCGCCTAGAACCGCTTTGCCACACCGGCCGGCGAAATGACAACAACCAAACACCTACAACAATTGTTGAGGTATACAAGCCATCGTCACAAGCAGGAGAGGAATACATGCAGAAAGTTTATGAGTATGTTGAACGGGTAATTAAATACCTAAAGAGAGATGAAAATCTAATAGTCTTGCGGGACTGGAATGCGATTTAAGAGGAAGAAGTAGAAGAGAGGGTTACGGGAGGATATGGACTGGTTAATAGGAATGAGAGAGGCAAACGGCTAATAGAGTTCTGAAATAAATTTCAGCGAATCCTCTGATGTGGAGGTACACTTGGAAATGGCTGGAAGATACAGAAAGATTTCAATTAGATTATATTATGATTAGTCAGATGTTCCAAAGTCAGATATTGGATTGTAAGGCGTACCCAGTAGCAGATATAGACTGTGATGATGAACCGTAGACTGAAGTTTAACAGACTAGTAAGCAATAATCAGTGCGCACGGAAGTGCGATATGGAAATACTAGGAAATGAGGAGATACGTTTGAAGTCCTCTGAAGTTATAGATACTCCGATAATGAATAGTTCAGTAGGCAGTTCAGTTGAACAGCAATAGGTATTTCTAAAAGGAGTAACCATTGAACTTGGACAAAAAAAATGTAGGTACAAGGAAGGTAACTTCGAAAAAACCATGGGTAACAAGAAATACTTCAGTTTATCGACGAAACATTGTGGGCCTCCGTCTCTCTCTTTCTCGATATATATATATATATATATATATATATATATATATATATATATAAAGGCAAAAGGAGTGGATAACAAACCATCGGAGTTTCTAAAATCATTGGGGGGAAGTATCAACAAAACGACTTTACACGTTGGTGCACAGAATGTATGAGACTGGCTATATACCATCAGACTTAAGGATAAACATCCACACAATTCCGAAGATAGCAAGAGAGAAGTGCGAAAATTATCGCACGATCAGCTTAACAGCTCATGTACCCAAATTGCTGACAAGAATATTATGCAAAAGAATGGAAAAGAAAATTGAGGATATGTACATGACGATTAGTTTGGCTTTAGGAAAAGAATAGGTATCAGAGACGCAGTTCTGACCCTGGGGTTGATCATGGAAGCAAGACTGAAGAAAAATGATGACACGCTCATAGGATTTGCTGACGTAGAAAAAGCGTTCGACAGTGTCAAGTGGTGTAAGATGTTCTAAATCGTGACAAAAATACTGCTAAGCTACAGTTAAAGAGTGGTAATATACAATATGTGAAACAATCAAGAGGGAGCAACAGGAGTGGAAGACCAAGAATGAAGTGGACAAGTTAAAAAGTAAGACAGGGATGTAATCTTTCGACCATACTGTTCGATCTATACGTCAAAGAAGTAATAACGGAAATAACAGAAAGGTTCTAGAGTGGGATTAAAAATCAAAGTGAAAGAATATTGTTAAGATTCGGTGAAGAAATTTCTACCCTGAGTGAAAATGAAGAATTGGAGGATGTGTTGAGTGGAATGAAGAGCCTCAGTGAAAAATATGGATTTAGAGTAAATCGAAGGAGGGCTGAAGTACTGAGAAGTGGTTGAAATGAGAACAGGGAGAAACTTATCATTACTGGTGATCTCGAAGTAGATGAACATAAAGATTTCTGCTACCTAGGCAACAGATAACCCATGACAGATAGAGCAAGAACATAAAAAGCAGACTAGCACTGAAAAAAAGAGGACGCCAGACCAGGGCACGTCTGCTACTAACAAACATACGTCTTAATGTTAGGAAGAAATTTCTTAGAATGTACGTTTGGAGCACAGCATTGTATGGCTGTGAGACATGGACTGTGGAAAGACCGGAACAACAGAGAACAGAAGCGTACGAGATGTAGTGTTACAGAAGTATGGTGAATATCAGGTGGACTGATAAGGTAAGAAATGACGAGGATCTCCGCAGAATCGTTGACGAAAGGAATATACGGAAAACACTGAGAACATCAGAGAATAGCACTGATGGTACAAGAGGGAGCTGTAGAGAGTAAAACCAGAAACTGGAATACATCCAGCAATACCCGAAGACGTAGGATGTAATTGCTACTCTGATATGAAAAAGATTGCCACAGGAAAGGGAATGTTGGTGGGCCGCGTGAAACCAGTCGTAAGACTGGTGACTCAAAAAAAAAAAAAAAAGACATCTGTCGCGAGTGTAATATTGTACGGAGAGGTTATATGGACGATACGCAGTTCATACAAGAAAAGCTTTTGAAAAGTGGTGCTGAAGATTAGACCGATAAATTGGGTGATCAATAAAGAGGTAGTTCTGAGAAAGAAAATTTATGGCACAACTCGACTAAATAAGGGGATCTGTTGATAGGGCACATTATGAGGCATGAGCAAATCACCACTTTATTTACATAAGTAGGTGTGTGTGGGAGGCAGGGATTATAGAGAGAAAAAGCAAGAATTCAGTAAGCTACATCAAATGAATTTAGGTGATGCAGCTATGCAGAAACGAATAGCTTGTACAGAACAGGCTAGCGCGGTGAGCTGCGTCAAATCGCCTTGAGACTGGTTACCAGAACAACAAATTCCTCTTGTTCTTTCTTCTTTTTGTTCTTCACTTCATACTTTAGGCAAATTGCCTGTTATGGTTCTCCGTCTCTTGTATGGTGTTCCCAAATTTCTTCTTCCAGTGGGTATATAACTAAGAGCCTTTACCGGGAATCTTTCTCCACCCGTACAGTCTACATGCTTCTTCCATTTTCTCCTGTTTACCTTTATTTTTCGTGTATGTTATATATTCCTGACTCTTTTGTTACATCTTCATTTCTTTTTCGATCTTGCCGTGTACATCCTTCCACTCTTCTTAGAAATCTCATTTCTTGAGCCCGTATTCTACTTTCTTAGCGTTTTGTTGTTACCCACGCCTCACTTCTACAAAAGAGTTACATGTTTTCACCTGTTACTGTCCTTCAAAGTAGTCACCAGCGTTGTGTAGAACCCCTTTCGAGCGATGTGGAAGGCGTAGTATACTGTTAGCAGAGCCTATTTTGTTGATGGTGCGATTGGAGCTACTGGTTATCGAATCTTACGCCGTATCGTAACACTTTATGAGACATGGGCCACATCGTACGAGCCAAAACTGAAACGCCAATCCAACGAATGGCGTCATTATGGGTCGCTGCGAAAGTCGAAAGTGCGCCAGAGCCCCAGTATGGTGAAAGTTATGGTGATTCTCGTTCGTGTACGACTGTGATGGTGTTATCCTGATGTATTACGTTCCTTCAGGCAGACCGTCAGTGCACAGTATTACTGTTCGTTTTTGGAGTGTCACCTGCGACCAGCTTTGCGAAAGAAGCGGCGACACTTCCTGCGCGACTCACCCATCATTTTGCACTACAATGCGCGGACGAATGTAGCGCAAGCTGTGGCTGCTCTGTTCGGTCGATGGGACTGGGAAGTACTGTACCATCCACCATACTCCCCAGACTTAAGTCCTTGTGACTTTGATTTGATTCCTAAGATGAAGGAACCACTTCGTGGTATTTGCTTCAGAACTGTTCCAGAGATTCGACAGGTAGTAGACGGCTCCATTAGCACCATCAACAGAACAGGCTCTGCTAACGGTATACTACGCCTTCCTCATCGCTGGCAACGGGTTCTACACAACGCTGGTGACTTCTTTGAAGGACAGTAACGGGTGCAAACATGTACCTCTTTTGTATCGGTTGTGAATAAATAGTTCCAACCCTCGTACATTTAGTGTCACGATCTAAAAGAACTCCATTTATGTTCATGAGTTTCCATTTACAGATAACTTCATCTATATACACGATGTCCAATTTTAATCTACACTGGCCGATATCTGTGGAGCGGCACAATTCCGCAAAAAAAAAGCCTTGACCTGGAACCCTGTCTTAAAAGTCAACCAATGCCCAGTTAATTTTAACGAATGGCAACCCCTAATTTTTTTATTCCATATTCAAATTCTACCTGAGAGAAACTTCTTGTTTATAGGTAACATTTTTCTCGAAAAATCAGTGGGTTGTAGCCAGGGAGCACTTCACTGTAACTTTACCAGGTTACCAGTATCTCGAGAACCAAGCGAGATCGGGACAAAATTTTCAAAGAAAATCTTATATGGTTTCTGAACTCTGACTACCGGTGCAGTTTTCGTGAACTTGAAATCGCCTTGAAATTGTTCAGTAGGGATTAATCTGAAAGCAAATATCGTCGGCATCAGCGGAAACCATTGTACACCACTTGGAGGCTGCTGAATCAGAGAACAGCATTGTGATTGTGACGGAACAATCAGAGAAGAGAAGGGTGGAACTTTGAGGCTAACTAATAAGCCTCACTGTCGGGGAGTTTGATATTATGACTGGGGTTTCTGAGAAACTTTACCTTTGGCGACTGAAAATACCTCGGCTGTGTTCACTTAGAATGATTGTTTACTGGCGTGACTCTCATAAATTTTTTTCTCTTATGGACTTGGTCGAACTGTGATGAATTTCGCCTCGTGGGGCTCAGAACAATCTCGTCTCGCGAGACTCTAATGAGTTCATGAGAAGTGAATTTTTTCCAAATGCGTACAAGCAAAATTATTCTCAACACTAATGTTTGGAGCCCATAAGAGAAAAATTTATCTTAGTCACCTTGTCTCGCAATCGACTTTCTCGGGCCCGTCTTTCGATTCTGTCTTCTCTCCATATTTGAATTGGACGGATTACAATGGGGTATTTCTTTACTTTATTATGTACGTCAGTATCGAGATATGTAAATGCACCCTCTTGAAAGACACACACCCGTTAGACACCTGAGTAATTTTCTGGAAGAGCGCGCTTGAATACTGCACGTTTTGCCTTCATGTTGTGGCGTAAACAACAGCGAGGATGCGTAAAACAAACGGGTCGCGTATAAGTCAGCTGTCTTGCAACACTCTTGCCAGATGTTTCGTTGAAGTAAAAACCTAAGAAAACCAATAATAGTAAAAGCGTTCAGTACAATTTATTTTTCGGCTCTAATCTGTCAGCAATGGATGATTACACGCCGTTAATAATAGTAAGAATGATAAAACTGTTAGCGAGTGTCGAGATAATTATGCAGCCTCGCGAAGATCGTATGCCGAAAGGTACCCCGATGCCCGTCATCCCAAGAAGATTACGATTACGCCTCAGGTAAGACGACTTGAAAGAGGTACCTTGAAAAGGCAGAGACGAAAGACGGGCCCGAGAGAGATGATTGCACTTGGAGTTCGTGCTATTGTCGCTGATGATAAACACCTTTCGACTCGTCAGATTCAGTGAATGCATGGCGTGACTCGATCGACAGTACCTCGTGTTTTAAGATATTTTGAATTTCACCCATATCACCCCAGCAATTGATCCTGGTGATCCTATGAGACGCCTGGCATTCTGTCGATGGGCCGATACGCGCAATCCCTTTTTCTTTGCGCGCACTGTCTTTACAGACGAGGCAAACTTCGACAACATGGGAGGAGTCAATCTCCATAACGCACACTACTGGGCGGAAGCAAATCCTCGCTGCCAACGAGATCACCGAACACAGAGACGGTGGTCAATCATTATCTGGGCGGACGTAGTTGGAGATTACCTGACAGGTCCTGTTTTTTATGGCGAAACGTTGAACGGCTTGCGCTATCTTCATATTCTGCAGAATCTGGTGCTTTCTTTACTAGATAACGTCCCCCTAGACATACGAGCACGCAACAGGACGGCGCCCCTGCACATCAGTCCTTATCTGTCAGAAGGTACCTCAATGCAGCTTACCCGAATCGATGGATGGGTATCGGTAGTGCAATTCGTGAATTCCCTCCAATATGCCAGACTTAACACCACTGGATTTCTTCTTATTGGGAGTTGTGAAGCAGAAGATGTACTCCACTGCCCCGGCGCCGCCAGACGATTTGAGAGAAAGGATTGTGGCGGCTTTCCAGGCAATCACCCATGAGACATTGAATGATGTCGAGACCAGTTTCCGACAGAGTGCAAATGTGCATTAGGCAAAATGGGCAGTTGATAGAGCACCTGATATCCTAAATTTCCACTGAGACTCATGTTAATCAACCCTTTTCAGGGCTAACGATGTGCGAAGACCGCTGGGTAACCTTCACGTCGTGCACATTGGGTTCCGCTAATTCCGACGGTATTTGCTTTCAG
This sequence comes from Schistocerca serialis cubense, assembly GCF_023864345.2. Lineage (NCBI taxonomy): Eukaryota > Metazoa > Arthropoda > Insecta > Orthoptera > Acrididae > Schistocerca > Schistocerca serialis. The sequence goes on from NC_064641.1 coordinate 210,692,232, forward strand.
GTTAATACCTCCTGAAGAATTTCAAGGCGATATCAAGTTCACGAAAATTTCACCAGTGGACAGAGTTCAGAAATTATACAAGATTTTCATTGAAAATTTTTCCCCATCTCACTTTGTTCTCGAGATACTGGTAACCAGGGGAAGTTACAAGGAAGTGCCACCTGGCGACAAACCAGTGGCTTTTCGAAAAAAATGTCGCCAACAAACAATGAGTTTTTTTCACGTAGAATACGAATATGGAATAAAAAATAGGGGTTACTATTTGCAAAAATGAACTTGACCTTGGTTTGACCCCGAAAACAGGGTTCAAGGTCGTTTCGAGGTACCAACTACATGACTCTGTTCAAACCTTACAACTTTAACTGCAGACGTTTTCTGAAGAATTGTGCCGCTCCAGAGATATCGGGCGACATAGATTAAAATGGGACACCCTGTATATGTATAGTGTTGGAGAAATACAGCATACTTACCGTACCCCTTCTTTTCTGTTCACTGGCTTTGTTGTTATACGTCCCATATCTATCACAATTTCGGTGTTTGTGCATAGACTCTTAATTGCTTTATGAGATGAGATAGATAACCTCGCTCAGCCATTATATTCCATAGCATCTCTCTATTCACGTTACTTTCTCAAAATCCACAAAAGATGGGTTTCCCTATTAAACTCTCTTCTCTTTTCTATAGCTTGTTGCAATGCAAAAACATTGTCAATAATTGATCGTCCTGTCCAAAAACATGATTCCCTCTTCATAAATCTGCTTTTCTATGGTATATAAGTCTAACATTCAGGATTTTGTCATATGATTTATAGACTGAATCCAGGAGGCTTGTTCCTCCATAGTTTCTACATTTTTCATCGCCCTTTTTGGAGATAGATATTACTTTGTCTATCTGCCAGTCTTTTGGTATCTTCTCATTTCTCGAACGTTGACTAAATATGATAAGAAGTATTAGATGTAGGAATAAACCTCCATATTTCCAGACATTAACATTTAAACCAGTGGCTTTCCTATTCTTTGTAGCTTTCATAGCTTCCGTCAGTTCTCTCATATCAGTATCGCCCAGGTCTTTTGTGTCATTGAGTTCAGGAAACGTCTGAATTAAAGTTGTAGCGTAACACCATTTCTTACAATGAGTTGCCTATTAGTTCCCTACTATCTAGTAAAACGTATACGATCATTTTTTTGTCTATTCAGTGTTTTCATCACTTTCTAAGCTATAGTTCGCCACCCGTGTAAATCACACTCTGTATTACTAATAAAGTGTTTCCATGATTCTGCGTGCACTTTACGAATTATGTATTTTATACTATTTCTCTTCTTTTTATATTCCTTATACTTTTCGTTAGTGGTTTCGAAAGCTTCTCTTTTTCCTTGAATTGCTGTTTCCATCTCTGGCATCCAAATCATTCCACAGAACCTCACTAGCTATGTTAGATATGGGTATTTTCAATTTCTTCTATTCTTTGTCTAACTCTTCTACCATTTATAAATTGGTAATGCTTTGTCATCCGCTTTCGGTAGAGATCTCTTACGCTGCTATCTTCTAATAGGTGAACTTTAAGAACTTTATCTTCCTTTTCATCTTTAACTGGTTTCTTTGATTTCCTCCATTTTGCACAGATATCAGTTATTGACGTCAGTAAGTAGTGGCCTGATCCAAACTCCACTCCTCAATAATCTCCTAACCTGTCCAGGAAGTCCATCATTAGTCAGTATATCATACATAATAGATCTGTATCCTCTTGCTGACCAGGTAAATTTGTTTATGTCTTTCTTCCCAAAGAATGTGTTGGTAATTTTTAAATGACTAGAGGCAGCAAAATTTTTCCGTTTTCGTAGCACATGTCCTTCTCTAAATGTGCCTACTATTTTTAGAAATGGCATATTTTAAATTCTAGCATTATCTTCGATAGGTAGAATCTCATTTATACTGTATCTGTTTAAGAGCAGGTTGTAATTGTTTGTAAAAGGCCTTGGACCAGTCAAATTTTTCCTTTTCCCGGGCTAAAGTTGCTAGAATTTTTATGAGTCCTCTTTGGCCTTTAATTCCTACAAGTACAATTTGTTTTATTTACCATTCATAGTCTAGTATTTTATCTTCCCATTTTCTATGAATGTAGGTGGCAACACCTTTACTTGCTCTATGTTTCTGCTTCATTCGCTGTCGATAATAATATAGTCGTCTACATTTTTAGTTCCAGAAGTTTTCTTCTTCTGTTCTGTAACTGCTGCAAAATCTGTTTCCTTTTCTTTCAAATGTTTGACTAATTTGACTACTTTCAGAGCAATTTCCCTGACGTTCCAGGGGGCAAATTTCCAAGCTCCGTTAGACCATTTTCTCTCGTTCTTATTTCTTGCCCAAGTCGTATCCCGGAAATGCGTCCTGTTGCCGAAGTTGGGATGAGTATTGAAAGTACGTTTATTGAGTCCTTGAATGGAGTACTGGCCCACTGCATGTAGGACTGATGATGGGGTTGTATCTCTATGCTTAACTAGCCACAGGTCGTAATTCGCGTGAGTGGGTGTGGTACTTTCCTCTGTACTCGATTTTGTAGCTACACCGCCAGTACTCAGTCGGCAGAGCCTCGTCTGCATGGCAAGGATACACCACTGTCACGTGAGGTTGACAAGTGGATGAGACAGGCTGTATATTCGCATCATCATCCCATTAGTACCCCACCAGAACAACGTATATCAATAACGTTGCTGAATGGGTGATAATTTGAACATACTTCAATACACGTCTTTAGAAAAATAATATTCTGAGCATTTTGTAGTCATTGAATAGTCAGAGTATGACTATTATCAAAGGAGAATGGAGGAAATGACCTTAGAACGCATGTTCAAACCAGGAAAGTACTGATCAAAAAGAAGTTGTAACATGTTAGGCGAGGACATCGTAACTACAACGCTATACGTCAAGTGACTTGTTTACATGGTTTTGATATTTTTCTTCCTAATGCTTTCCGGGCGGGAAGGCGTGCCGGTCCCCGGCACGAATCTGCCGGGCGGATTATTGTCGAGGTACGGTGTGCCAGCTAGTGTGTGGATGGTTTTTAAGGCGGTTTTCCATCTGCCTCGGCGAATGCGGTCTGGTTCCCCTTATTCCGCCTCAGTTACACTATTTCGGCGATTGCTGCGCAAACATTTTCTCCACGTAAGCGTGCACCATAATTACTCTAAACGCAAACATTGGGGTTACACTCGTCTGGTGAGAGACGTTCCCGTGAGAGGGGGGAGGGGGGTGGGGTCACTGGGGGCCGAACCGCACAATAACCCTGGGTTCGGTGTGGGACGGCGGTGGGGTGAATGGACTGCTGTAGCCTGTTGTGGAGTTGTGTACCACTGCGGGCTACGGCAGGAACGAAGCCTCTCCGTCGTTTCTAGGTCCCCAGTTCCATACAATACAATACCTAATTAAGTTATTACAACTTGGACTATTTATGGTATTGCACGATGGTGTGGTGTGAAATTCCCATTATCTTCAGTGCACGTGTTTTCCTGACCAAATTTGAATTCCCAGATTTACCCTTATAAGTTACGCCATTTTCCACTTTGTATAGCACAAATCGACCAACTGCGCATTTGTAATATTTATCCCACCAGAACATGGCATGTTTGCAGAGAGGGAGGTGTACTGGAACTAACATTGTGGAGAAGGGGGAAGGGAACCAGAAGTGACATCATGGATTAATCGAATGGCAGAATCCCTCCACCTGTTAAGGGGGACTACAAAAACTAAGTTACACGTTACTATGGCAGGCCAAGTACCTTTTATCGAAAGCTCTAGTACCTTTCGAAGGGACACAGGTACATGATACCATTTTTCACAATAGTCACCAAGTCACTGTACACAAAGGTTGGAATGTTCTACCAATCGCTCAATTTTTCGGCGACAGAAATCCGCTCCTTGGTCACGTAGCCGTTCAGGAACCACTTTGTGAGCGTCCTCATCATTGCAAAATCAGCATCAGCCACGTTTCTGCTGCTATTGTCAAGTTACTGATGGCATTTCACTACGAATGAACACAACACTGTACTAGGTTCATATGCCGCCAGAATATTTCCGTAAATCTCTGTGCAATTTAGAACCCACAAGAATTGTACTGTCCCACGTACTTCAAATTTTGAGCACTTTTCCAGTTACCGCGCCATTTCGTTCCCACACTGTGATGCGCATGTTGTCCATACCGCAGCGTAACTGTATTTGTAGGAAACCCTGAACATATACTCTCTTCTGACTACGCGACACGCTTGTTGTGCAGTAGTCTTAGCCTGTTAGCGTGGGGCGACGTAATTAACTTACTTTCTAAAGTCCTTACGTATAAACTTGAAAATCTTGATATGACACTACAATTTGTAGATTTTCAAATGGGAAAAAATGGAGCACTTGCGAAACAGTTCTCGAATATAAACTGAATAATGGGTGACGAAGAACGAGTAGAGAAATGAACAAGGAAGTCTCACTAGACAAATACAAGGTGCCGACTGTCTCTAAAACAAAAAAGATATATGTCGTACTTTATTATATTATAGACGTTATTAAAACAAACGTTTTAGAGCCGGGGGAAAGGTAGGGTTAATGAAGACGTATTTCGGAGACATGGTGGGAATTATGTAGCGGGTAAGAGAGGACAATGGAACCATGACAGCAAGGCGCCGCCGGAGATGGATGGAGTACATTAGACGCAGCCGATTCCACCCGAGCAGCATTATAAGCGCCTTAAAACGGCCACATTGTGACGTTTATGTTAGGAATTCTCGAGATGTCCATTCCAAGGTGTGGGATTCGAGCTGTGGTTATTGTCTGTAACTGGAAATTGTCAGCTTTATGTACACTGACAATGCGGGCTACTCAACATTCCTGTGGCGCCACTCCTATTCCAAACTATGTAGCACGTTTGTAAAAAATGAATACACGTAGAAATGAGATCCCCGCTTAAGGCTGGTTATTATGCGGTACTTGGGACTTTTTCTGGTAATTTGTCTGAGTTTAAGGCTTAGCTCAAATGGTCTAGCCTTCCAAATTATTCTGTTCTCGCAACCATCTTTTTAGCTAATTCCCCCCTAGTAAATTACACTGAAGCACACAAATCATAAACGCATGTAATAACATTCAGTCTAAGGGTAACCAAAATAAACACAGACAAACGCAACACATCTGGTATTTACAAACTGACGTACCAGGACTGAAAATTAATTTATATGGGACAGGCAAGCCAAAACTTTAATACCAGGAGGATATTGTAATTTCCTGCACCGTGCATTGTGCTTAGAAGAGACGGTCAATTAGATGCACTCGAATAACAGTAGCATGCTACTACATATGGGTGGTAAATCTCTCCTGATGGCGGAATACACTAGTTGCATTAGGATTTTCGAAATCCCAGACATGGCTTTTCTGGTTAAAAGCAGGCTGGCCGTTAAACAAAGCAAACGTTGTGAATTCAAAGGTGTTTGCAATTTGTTGTAGATACTAGCGGCAGAATTATAAGCGATGGCAAAATCAGCAGCTGAATGGTTTTGTACCATCAGATACTTGAATGGATGCACAAGTCTCGCGTACAGGGATTTCCACACGTTGCCGTTGGGGCTATTTTTGGATCGTGTTCTGGGGCTGGTGTTGAACCTAATGTGCTGTAATGTAACGTAAGATCTAAATTTATCCCAGCATGTGTAATGTTTAAGTAACCTTCTGATATCCATACCACTGACGTCCTCGGCAACCTCCGATATTTCGACAGGAGCACAGCCTGTCATTTTCAGTATAAAACTGCAGCAAGTAAGCGCTGTGCAAGGGTGTTTAAAACCTCGGTTTACAGAGAATTTCTGGAAACATAAAACACACACACACACATAAATTGTAAGCCCTAGCGCCACCACACAATCAAAGATGACCGAACCCAGAAGTATCGATACAGAAAATTACAAAACAACGGGTGAGGTAGCATTATCTCTGTCCCTCTGTCTTTTGGCAAGTGAGACAGCGGGATTCCAAGCAGAATTTAAGCAAACCTCAATTTCTATTTACAAGGTTATTTGCTAATTTAATGTGAACTGCATCCTTAAAAACACTATCCCAATAGCTGGAAGAATAATTGTAAGCATGTGTGACATTTATGTTCAGTACCCCGGTAAGCATCACAGACGCTTACAACAGCCAAGGAAATTGGCTACTGCAAAACATTGTCTTGGTACCGGTCATCCTAAGGAATATAATAACACGGAGATTCTTGCATGCACTTCTAGCTATACGGGTAGCGTCATTAAGGAATCAGCTGAGATTTAATTAGCAAGGAACCGTGTAAATAGAGATGGAGGTTTTTGTTTAAATCATGCGTAGTATCTCGCTCTCACTTGTACACCGAGTGACAGAGTTAATGCCACCTCACAGTTTGTCTAGTAATTCTCAGCATCGATACTTCTAGCATCTATGGTTGTGTGTGTGTGTGTGTATGTTTTACCTTTCAGGAAATGCTCTGCAACCTATGTTTTAAATTTCTTTGCACAGCGCTTACTCTCTGCAGTTCTGCCTCAAAAATGACATGCTGGTCACCTGTCGAAATAACGGCGGTTGTCGACACGACATCACTCCTTTACGCACCCATAAGTTACTCGAACGATGTAATATCGCTTCCTCAGTCTGGAAACAGTTCGCACTGTGCGAGAGCTACCAGTTTCCCGTATGTCTGGCCTGAGGGATCATCTTTCACGATGACGGTCTTTTAGTCTTTGGAAGACGACATGATCTGATAACCACTTCCCTTGAAATTGTTCTGCGTACAGGTACCTTGTGCCACCCATAAATGAAATGCACGTCACCTAACTCGATTAGTGAGTAATCAGCTATCAAGAATCCATGAACATCAGTAGAAACTATCATGTAAACACAATATACCGTAAACAATAAAAATGTAGTTGTTTATCTAGGGACGCGGTCACTGCTAGCAGTTAAGAAAACTTACCTATCCTTGCAGTGAGACGTAATCGTGTTGCAAATCAGATTCCAATGCATGGGCGTACCCAGCGAGGGGCAGAGGGGGGGGGGGGGCAGCTGTATTCGCATTTTTTCACTAGTTTACTGTTTTATTTAATAAGAAATGCTGCATGTTTCCTCGGATTGTACAAGTGCATTCTTGTATTTAAAATGTTTATTAAAAGCAGTTTTTCACTGGTTTACTGTTTTATTTAATAAGAAGTGCTGTATGTTGTCTCGAGTCCTTGTTTCCTGAGACTAGCATGACCTGCCCTCCCCCCCCCCCTCCCCCCCCCCCCCTCCCAGTTGAGATCCTGGGTACGCCCTTGTTCCAATGTCTACGTGTTGCACACGAAGCAATGAAAAGAGCTGTGAACATTATCATAAGGGAAGTCCGCCGTCAAATCGTCCAAGGACGCCTAGCTTGGAAACGGTACATCTGTTGAATTTGTGTCACACAAGCCTCTCTTTCTATCTCCTGTAGTAAGTTTACATTGTGGTGTTTTTACTCCCTGTGTTATCTTCGGCCGTGGACATGACTCCATCACCACTCTTCCTGTATAAAAGTAAAAAAAAAAAAAAAAGAAAAGAGAAGTCCAACTTCGGCCTCAGATCGCGAGGCGGAAGTACGGAAGTTACAGAAAAGCCATCAGTCATACGTCAATACCTAAAATGATCGAACTAAGCTACAACTCAGGTTTGTAAAATCGGAAACAGATTTAAACTCCACTCCTGCTGAGTACAGGTAACTAGAGAAAGCTTTCAGAGTCATCATATTAATGAGAGATCCGTTGGGAAACGAAAATTTATGTATGTTACGCTGCCGTAGTGCCGGTGTACAACAAAACGATATTTCCAACAGCAGTGCGAGTCGGCACTCTCAGACAATTGCTTTTAAAGGCAGACACGGCGGTGATAATTTATAGTCGCGGCCAACATATTTAGCCTGCAGCGGCAACGAAACTCGCATCGCGCGCTGCTGGCGTCCTTGGGGCGCGGCCGCGACCTCTGACACCTCGCGTTTCCCACGGCTCGCCACGCCGGCACAGGCGGTGCACCAGAGTGCAGCTGCGTCCCCTGACGTGGTCGCTACACGCCGTGACCAAGGTTAATAGGCAGGCGATCTTCTCTTCCCACTGGCGGTCATCCGGTTTCTCTCCTCGCAGCCTCTGCCTTTGGATCGGTCAAGGTGTCACCGGCGCCGCCTCATTACTCGACGACGGACGAGTGTGCAATTCACTTTCCCTATTGTAGCCAGTGGTGCACGAAGGGAATGCAGAACGTTATTCCGGGGAGCTGACATTAAGGAGACAATTAATGTCGTTGGGAGGGAAACGCGCAGTCGGCAGTAAAATGTAAGCTGCTCGGATGCTGCCTTAATAACGACACTGTTCTCAAGACAGAAGAAAATGTCTTACAGAGTGTGGATCACCTTCACCCCCTGATATTCGAGATATCGAATTAAGGTTTACGTAAAGGTAAAATGCATTTCGGAACAAATTCATACACACACATATATACAAGTAGTAGGAGAATGGGGGGATGGGTGCAGTTTTGATATGAAACTGATAAGAAAATTATTTAAATTGATCAACTAATGCTCCCTCGACAGCCACCCACAACTCCAGATGAAGTCTGGTGTTTTTCTCACCCTACAATTGGAACCGAGCACTCTCGCCCCTGCTCCACTCTCCCCCACTCTTTCCCCCTATCCCAAGCTATCCTATTGGAGACAAATTAAAATTGGTGTTGCCCTTTATGGGACTTGTCAAAAATGGGTCAAATGGCTCTGAGCTCTATGGGACTTAACATCTGTGGTCATCAGTCCCCTAGAACTTAGAACTACGTAATCCTAACTAACCTAAGGACATCACACACATCCATGCCCGAGGCAGGATTCGAACCTGCGACCGTAGCAGTCGCGCGGCTCCGGACTGAGCGCCTAGAACCGCTAGACCACCGCGGCCGGCCTATGGGACTTGAACTGTGGTCCTTCTGGACTGAAAGCCCAAGTGCACCGCCCTACCACAATTATACCACCAGGGGTTCTTGGAATTGATGGGAAATTAAAAATGTGGTGTCCTTTCCAGGACTCCAACATTGGTTCTACTGGATGGAAAGCCCAAGTGCTAACTGTCCAGATATAGGAGAGGAAGGTTAAATTAGTGTACTTACTTTTTTGGTTGGGAAAATAAAATAAAGATAGTTACTAATTACGTAATTAATCATAAACATCTGATGAAGGTTAGGTTAGTGTACTATATTTATTTTGGCCAGGAAAAAGAAGTAAAGATAGTTCCTAATTACATAATTATTCATAAACATCGGGCCTAATTACACAACTATATGTGTAGCACCACACTAATATGGCCTAAAGTCCCACTACAGCTCAAAAACTGATGATAATATACAACCGATTTTATCCTGCTCGGAAAAATATCACAGTCCACCCGAAACCAGTGATAAGCACACTCAAATTTTACCTTTCAGCTACGAGCTGGCAGGAAAAAGATAGAGGTGAATGGTACTATCTTTATTCTTTGTGGCTGGAAAGATGTTCAACTGACGAGATGCTGGTGTTAGACAGAGAGTTTAAAGACTGTATTACCTGTAGGCATACAGCTGGGGGCAGTATCTATAATTGTTTCACGTCAGAGTTCAGTACAGATGCCTACACGAAAACCACCCTGCAACCCAGGTAACCGAAGCCATTGATGAAAAAAATACATCACAGTTTTAATTACACTTCAAAATTGTGAAAAAACCAGCACTCATAATGAACGGATAATAATGTAACACTTGCACTGGTGAAAATCATCATCCTGAAAGACTGCAGAGGGGGGTGGTAGTTAAATGTGCATTCTCATCCATAGGCATCTACAAACTGCCGAGAATCGAGACCCTCTTTTCTCCCTGCCTCCCCTCCCTCCCTCCCTTCCTCCATCCACCCACGTGGGGGCAAAAAGTTTTTCAAATGGGCAACTGCCCCGCTGAGCGCCTCATAGTTTTTCTATGGCCAACAACTGTCCGCTCATGCTCGCAGGTCGCCATCGGTCTTCCAGTCTTTGCTATTTTCTGTGGGCCCACTACCACCCCTCTGCAGTCACTGACCTCACCAGGCCTTTTGCTACCCTTCGTGGTTGCTCGGGACATGTGGCGTGCCTTGAGGCAGCGGCCCTTAGCCAACACAAAAAGGAAATTTAGCAGCATCGCCATGCCCCTAGTTAGAGCGCGACTCTGTCCGGCAAACGCCACCAGTAGACACGCCATCCTCCCCCATTTAGCCCCCCGTTCTGCAATGGAGAATAATTGCATTTAACATCAACGAAACTCTTTCTTGCACTTTGTTAAAGATATTTCTCAGAAAGACTGGACCCCTCTGGAACAACAACGGAATCTGGAGGACGGTCCTGATGGCTTATTCAACGTTGGCTGCTAGGGAAACAGGAAGCCTTCTACCTAAAGCGACTATAGACTCACACCGCAGTGTCTTCAGCACACTGCACTGGGAGGTCAGCGTTATCAAAGCCGACAAAAGCTACACATACTATAGAGTGCGACACCAGCGCAAACAAAACCGTGATAAATGAGGGCTATTCCGATCGTGTGTTGTTTGGCGAAAGGGTCGGCTGTGACCTCTTAGGGAACTTGGCCACCACGCCACCATTTGTGTTTAACATCAGTGCAACTCCTATAATAAAGCAACTATTAAAAAATGAAAACACAATTGCAACAATAATAAATATCCTCTTTCCAAAAAAATAGGTCAGTTCTATTTTCTTATATTTTTATGAGCAAAATTGGTATAGTTTTTACATTCAATAGCAGGATACAATTCACAGCTCATTAGTTTGTGACATCCAATGAAGTGCACTGCTGCCGATCACAAATGATAATGTGTGTATTAGAAATATTTCAGACACATGAAATAACATTAGGGAATAAAATCTTTCACGCCATTAGCTCACATGTCGGAAAAAGACACAATCATTTTACATTTTACAACAACCAGTTACAGTTCAAGAGGATGTACCCGTTTTGTACACTATGGCAGGTCTCGTTTGACCTTTGCGAGCTATACCAGAAAAACATATACGAAACAAATTCTGAGAGTCTATTTTCTAATACAACTTCCTATAAGATTTTACCTTGCGTTCTTCCGTTACATCGAAACAAATTACCATCTGCATTCTTACATTTGACATTTTTTATGCATAACTCACCTCCACTAATGTCTGTAAAGTTTCTGTCATACAGTAGAGATTCTTGGGTTCTAGTTTTGTAAGAAATTTGATCAGTACAACCTGTTTCATGCAATCTACTCACACGTCAGAAAAAAACACTATCATTTGTAGATTCCACAACGAGTTACAATTCAAGTGGTGTCGACTTTATAATTAGAGGTTATGAAGTACACTCTGTGATCAAAAGTATCCGGCAGCTGGCTGAAAACGACTTACAAGTTCGTGGCGCCCTCCATCGGTAATGCTGGAATTCAATATGGTATTGGCCCACCCTTACCCTGGATGGTAGCTTCCACTTTTGCAGGTATACGTTCAATGAGGTGTTAGAAGGTTTCTTGGGGAATGACAGCCCATTCTTCACGGAGTGCTGCACTGAGGAGAGGTATCGGTGTCGGTCGATAAGTCTTGCCATGATGACGGCGTTCCAAAACAATCCACAAGTGTTCTATAGGATTCAGGGCAGGACTCTGTGAGGGCCAGTCCATTACAGGGATGTTATTGTCGTGTAACCACTCCGCCACAGGCCGTACATTATGAACAGGTGCTCGATCGTGTTGAAAGATACACTCGCCACCTGCGAATTGCTCTTCAAAAATGGGAAGCAAGAAGGCGCTTAAAACATCGGTGTAAGTCTGTGCTGTGATAGTGCCACGCAAAACAACAAGGGGTGCAAGCCCAATCTATGAAAAACATAACCACACTATAACCTCGCCGCATCCGAATTTCTCTGTTGACATAATGACATTCACTGTGCATTCGCCATACCCACACCCTGCCATTGGATCGCCACATTGTGTGCTGTGATTCGTCACTCCACACAATGTTTTTCTACTGTTTCATCGTCCAATGTTTACGCTCCTTACACCAAGCGAGGCATCATTTGGCATTTACCGGCGTGTTGTGCGGCTTATGAGCAGCCTCTCGACCATGAAATCCAAGTTTTCTCACTTCTCGCCTAACTGTCATAGTACTTGCAGTGGATCCTGATGCAGTTTGGAACTCCTGTATGATGGTCTAGATAGATGTTTGCCTATTACACATTACGACCCTCTTCAACTGTCGGCATCTCTGTCAGTCAACAGATGAGGTCGGCCTGTATGCTTTTGTGCTGTACGTGTCCCTTCACGTTTCCACGTCGAAAATAGTGGGGTTACGGATTTTTAGGAGTGTCGAAATCTAGCGTACAGACGTATGACACAAGTGACACCCAATGACCTGACCACGTTCGAAGTCCGTCAGTTCCGCGGAGCGCCCATTCTGCTCTTGCACGATGTCTAATGACTACTGAAGTCGCTGATATGGAGTACCTAGCGGTAGGTGGCAGCACAATACACCTAATATGAAAAACGTATGTTTTTGGGAGTGTCCGGATACTTTTGATAATATAGTGTATGAAATAACACCTACTTTTTAAACATTTTATCGTGATGATAATCCTGTTAGTTTTTTGAGCAAAACTGGTGTAGTTTTGAAAGAATTGTGTGCGTCCAAACTTTGACCAATTATAGCACTCCTTGTAATAGAACCTCTTTTAAAACCTTACCAAATCGCTCTCTTCCGATATATCGAAAAACAATTACCGTCTGCGTGTTATCAGTGAGCATATTACATTTAATGTATCGCTCTATTTGAGCTGGAGGCCAGTGCTCGGAGTCTATTGCGCAAATCTGCCAAAATTTTGCTTATGTACTGGGGGAAGACGACTATTAATCATACAAGAGGCCCGTGTATTGTTCCTTCATAAGGATTTTAAAAAAAATCTTTCATCCCCTTACGGAATCGCAGTTATCCTTGTCAAATCCATTCTTTCTCTTACGACAGGACATAATAATTTTCTTTGCACATGTCGGAATACCCACACACTTTATAGGCCCGCTGCTCAAGGCAAATCTAACACTCATCCTCTAGTACTACTAAGTATAATACTTTACCAATAACTGCTTGCTGGCGATATGAAACAATATGGAGCAAAAATCAGCGAAGGATGGACAATGACTAAACGCAGACGATAATTGTTTTTCGATATATTGGAAGAGAGACACGTGGTAAACTCTTATAGGAGGTTGTATTACAAAGCTTCGATGCAGATGGTTCTCTCAAAATTACACCGATTTCCTCAGAAAACTATTAGGAATCGACTGTCTCTATTCTCAAGGACTCGTGACGTTAATTTTAGTATTACTATTATCATAACGATTGCGCGTTTTAAAAAATGGCTCTGAGCACTATGGGACTTAACTTCTAAGGTCATCAGTCCCCTAGAACTTAGAACTACTTAAACCTAACTAACCTAAGGACATCACACACATCCATGCCCGAGGCAGGATTCGAACCTGCGACCGCGTTTAAAAGATTGGTATTATTTCATACTTCATAAACTTCTAATTAGAAAGTAGACACCACTTCAATTGTAGCGCATTGAGGAATCTAGAAATGATACTGGTTTGTTTTCCGACATGTGAGTTGATTGCGTCAAACAGGTTGTGATGATCAAATTGCTTACAAAACTAGGACGCGAGAATCTGCTACTGTATGACAGAAACTTTACAGACGTGTAGGTAGAGGTGAGTTATGCTTCAAATATGTCAGATCTAACCATGCAAATGGTAATTAGCTTTGATGTAACGGAAGAGGAGCATGGTAAAATCCTATAGGAAGCTCTATTACAAAACAGACTCTCATAATTTGCTTAGTAATCGTCTTTCTGATATAGCATCGCAATGGTCAAACGAGACCTGCCATAGTGTACAAAACAGCTACATCCTCTTGAATTGTAACTGGTTGTTGTCGAACGTAAAACGATTGTGTTTTTTTCCGATACGTGAACTAATGGCGTGAATGATTGTATTCTCTAATGTTATTTCATGTATCTGAAATGTTTCTAATACATACATGATCATCTGTGACCGGCAGCGGTGCACTTCGTTGGATGTCACAAAATAATGAGCTGCGAATTGTATCCTGCAGATGAACGTAAGAACTATACCAATTTTGCTCACAAAAGTAAAAGAAAATAGAACTGGCCTATTTTTGTGGAAAGAGGACATTTATTGTTGTTGCTATTGTTTTTTTTCCTTTTTTAATAGTTACTTTATTATAGGAGTTGCACTGATGTTAAATACAAATGGTACAGTCCAATGCTCGGTATGGCGTGGTAGCCAAGTTCCCTAAGAGGTCGCAGCTGACCCTTTAGCCAAACAACCTGCGGTCGGGATAGCTCTCATTTATCACGGTTTTGTTTGTGCCGGAGTCGCGTTCTATTGTATGTATAGCTTTTGTCGGCGTCGATAGTGCTGACTGCCCAGCAGCATGCTCGATGGGTCAGCACATTGTACAGAAGACATTGGGGTGTGAGTCTGCAATCACCTTAGGCGGAAGGCTTCCTGTTTCCTAAGCAGCCGACTTTGAAAAAGCCATCTGGAACATTATTCAGAATTTCGTTGTTGTTCCAGAAGGGTCCAGTTTTTCTGAGAGATATGTTTAACAGGTTGGAGGAAAGAGTTGCGTTGATGTTAAATACAATTGTACTCCATCGCAGGACAGCAAGCTGCTGGGGGTGAGGGGGACGTTTCTACTGTGGGTGATCACTGGACTGAGTCACGCCCTAACTAGGTTTCTGGCGGTGTAAATTTCCATTTTGTGTTGGATAAGGGCCCCCACCTCAAAGCAGGCCGCGTGCCACAAGCAACCACGGAGGGTAGCGGAAGGCCTGGTGAGACCTGTGACTGCAGAGGGGTGGGCCACAGGAAAACAGCAAAGAGCAGAGGGTTGAGTGCGGACTCTGACCACAAGGGGACAGCTGTTGACCACAGAAAAAGTACGAGGTGCTCAGTGGAGCAGCTGGTCATTTGAAATAGCCTATGTTACCCCATGGAGGTGGATAGAGGAAGGGACAGAGAAAGGAGAGGCATGAGGGGAGGAAAGAGGGTCTCCATTTTCGGCAGTTTGTTGATGCCTATCGATGAGAAAGCACATTCAACTACCACCCCCTCTGCAGCCTTTTAGGATGACGATTTCTCCCAGTACATGTGTTGAATTATGATCCATTCATTACGATGCTGGTTTTTTTATGATGTACTTGGAACTGCGATGAATTTTTTCCATCAGTTATGGTAGTGTGTGTTGGCTTCGGTTACCTGCGCTGCAGGTTGGTTTTTGAATAGGCGTCTGTAGCAAACTCTGATGTGAAACAACGATGGATACTGTTCTCAGTTGAATGCTTACATGTAATTCAGTTTTTAAACTCATCTCTGTCCAACACCAGCGTCTCGTCAGTTGAACATATTTCCCGCCGAAAAGAATTAAGATAGTACGTTACACCCCTACCTTTTTTCTGCCACTTTGTAGATGAAGGGTAAAATTTGTGTGTGTCTCTCACTAGTTTCGAGTGGTATTGTGAAATTTTTCCCCAGCAGGATAACACCAGTTGTATGGTATCGTTAGTTTTTGAGCCGTATTGGGATTTTAGGCCGTCTTTGTGTAGCGCTACACATATAATTGGGTAATTAGTCCTGATGTTTATGATTAATTACATAATTAGGTATTATCTTTAGTTCATTTTCCAGACCAAAATAAATAAAGAACACTAACTTAACCTTCCTCTCCTGCATCTAGACAGTTTTCATGTGTTGGGGGGAAGCACATGAGCTTTCCATCCAGTTGAACCAGGGTTCGAGTCCTGGAAACGGCACAGCCATTTTTAATTTCCCATCAATTCTAAGCACCTCCGGTAGTATTCCGTCCAGAAGGACCAGGGTATGAGCCCCAGAAAGGACACCACCAATTTTAATTTCCCGCCAAATCACGGGTTGGGGGTAGGGAGGGACATCAGCACAGCCCTGGGACAAAGAAATTCCCACTAAAATTCGAAATTACCTCCAAAAATTGAAATTACGTAGGTTTTGGGAGGGAGAGGGTGGTGAGGGAGGGTGGAGAGGGGGGGAGGATACTGGGGCCCACCTGCAGGGTAAGAAAAACATCATCCGGAGGTGGGGATGGGCTTGGTTGGGGGTGGAGGTAGGTGTGGTCAGGGTTGATGGTGGGCGTTGTCGGGGGAGGGGGAATTAATTGATCAATTTAATTAATGTGCATATAAATTTTATATCAAAATTGTAACCATGCCCTCATCTTCCTACTACTTATACATATGGATATATACATCCATTACGTATACGTACACACTCTGCTGGAAAAAAAATAGTACATCCTTTTAGACATTTCCAGTTCACTCAAGATTTATTTTTTAAACAGTGCACATGGTTTACATGAAATGATTACATTTACAGATGAAAAGCACAAGCGATATTGATGTTTCAGCTATCGACCCATGGTAAAGGATCTATGTTAGTAAGCGGTGTAGGCTCCAAGAGTGTCATTGCAGGCGCTGACTCTGGCATCCAGGCGATCTTATATATGGAGAATACTGTCGTTGTTCCACCATGCCTGCTCGACCTGTTCATAGTTCTGTAGGAGTTGTTGGTTGACGAGTTGTACAAGTCACTTGCGTCCCATCATATCGCACATGTGTCCGATTGGAGACAAGTTTGCCGATCACTCTGGCCAGGGAAGCTGCTGCACATTGAGTTTCACTGGCAGTTTGTGGGCGAGCATTATCATGTCGGAGCAACACATCACCTTCCTGTTGCAAGAACAACAAAAGAATGGGTCACAACATTACGGATGTTCTGAGTACTGGTTAGCTCCCCTCCAGAAACACCGAAGGTGAAAGAGAGTTGTAGCTCATCGTATATCGCATCCCACACAATAAGGCCCTGACTGGGACAAGTGTACCTTTGACAAGTGTAATCTACGAGACAGCGCTCACCAGTTGAACGTCGTAAGCACGAATGACCATCATTTGCGTGCACGCAGAATCTGCTTTCATAGCTGAAGACCACGGCATGCCATTCCATCTGCCAAGTGATCCTCTGACGGCACCCGTGAAGCTGTGCACGTCGTTGCTATGACATGATTGGAAGATTGGCTACGGCTAGACATGTGTCTGCCCTTTTCCTGCTGTTCGCAGCAGTTCGTGTTGACAAGTCTGGGCTTACAAACTCTCTTATCTGCACTGAGGTAGCTGTACAATCTACAACTGCTGCCGTTACAACATGATCCCATGGGGCGACTGTGCTGCATTGACATCCAGAACCTCATCTACAGGTGTGAGAATTTTCACGTGACCATTGAAACTAGCATCATTACGCAATTGAAACAGCACGTCCAACTTACGTGGAATTTCTCTTGTGTGGAATTTCACAGAAAGGACCATCATGCCACTCGGAAGGTTCCTTTAAAACTCGCTCAGTAGGTTGTGGGAAGGAAGAATGCATATTTGTAGCATGATTACCTGCTTGTTTCATACATTTGCAATACACTGAGCCTTCCAGGTATGAGCATTCCCTAGTAAAGGCTCGACACAGATGGCCTCTGGCAGCTGTCACTATGCTATCTGTTTGCGTGCTACGACCATACCTGTTGCATACAGTTGGCGGTAGATGTTTTGCAATGTGCGGCACGGTGGATGCTCTCCGTCCAGGTACCGTTCTGCATACACCCTGCAGGCTTCAGCTGCATTTCGTCGACACTCGTCATAGATGAGCATCATCTCCGCCTCTTCAGAGTTCCAATACACCATGGTCACAGTTCCTACAACACTACACTATCACAGACGTCTGGTAACACGGTGGACTACAGTTGGTCTGCGTGCGGAGACGAAAGTAGAATAACAATAGCAGCAAGCGCTACATGCGGACACTGCGACAGCTAGACCAAACCACAACAGTGCACTACAGCTACACTCGTAAACACGGTCGTCATCGTGAACATGTCCCTGCAGATGCTGCTCGCCAACCGTGGCCCGTGTTTGTTACAACACGCAACTGGACGTCGGAGGTTTCAAGCGTCAACTTTAGGTTACAATATCTCCGGATGTAATTAACATTTTACAATGCAGCAAACGGCACTGATTACGTATTTGTTTATATGTTCAGATGTGCTAACAAAACTAACGTGTTTCCATTTAAAAAAAACGTACGTTTGTGTTAAAAAACATACTTCCGTGTCATTTTTGTATGGTTTGTATTAAACAATTACACTAGCCCCTCTCCTCACGGTCGGTCTGTGGAATCGTTTCGTCAGTATTTGATGTGGTTCACGAAATATATCCAGCGGTAACGTTAGGTGACTCACCCTATATATATATATATATATATATATATATATATATATATATATATATATATGTATGTGTGTGTGTGTGTGTGTGTGTGTGTGTACACTGCAGAGCCAAAGAAATTGGTACACCTGCCTAACATCATGTAAGGCTCCCGTGAGCACGCAGAAGTGCCACTTGGATTCGACTAATGTCTAATGTTGGAGGGAATTGAGACCATGAAACTTGCAGGCCTGTCCATAAATCCGTAAGAGTACGAGAGGGTGGAAATCTCGTGTCAAAAGCACTTTGCAAGGCATTGCAGATATGCTCAGTAATGTTCATATGTGGGGAGTTTGATGGTCACCGGAAGAATTTGAACCCAAGAGTGTTCCTGGAGTCACTGTGTAGCAAGTCTGGACGTGTGGGATCTCGCATTGTCCTGCTGGAATTGCCCTTCAGGAAACACAATGCACATAAATAAATGCGGGTGATCAGACAGGCTGCTTACGTATGTGTCATGTGACAGAGTCGTGCCTAGACGTATCGGGGTCCACAGCTCGTGGTCGTGCGGTAGCGTTCTCGCTTCCCGCGCCCGGGTTCCCGGGTTCGATTCCCGGCGGGGTCAGAGATTTCCTCTGCCTCGTAATGACTGGGTGTTGTGTGATGTCCTTAGGTTAGTTAGGTTAAGTAGTTCTAAGTTCTAGGGGATTGATGACCATAGATGTTAAGTCCCATAGTGCTCAGAGCCATTTGAACCATTCGTATCAGGGGTCCCACATCACTCGAACTGCACACGCCCCACGCCATTAAAGAGCCTCCACCAGTTTGAATAGTCCCCTGATGTCATGCAGGGTCCATAGATTCACGAGGTTTCCTCCATATACGCACATGCCCATCCACTCGATACAATTTGAAACGAGACTCGTCCGACCAAGCAACATGTTTCCACGGTCAACATCCAATGTTGGTGTTGATAGACCCAGCTGAGGCGTAAAGCTTTGTGTCGTGCAGTCATCAAGGGTACATGAGTGGCCCTTGGCTCCGAACGCCCATATCGATACTGTTTCGTTGAATAGTTCGCCCACTGACACTTTTTGATAGCCCAGCAGTAATTCGCGGAAGGGTTGCACTTCTATCACGTTGAACGATTCCGTTTAGTCGTCATTGGTCCCATTCTTGCCCAATCTTTATCCCCGCAACGATGTCAGAGATTTGATGTTTTACTGTATTCCTGAAATTCACGGTACACTCGTGAAATGGTCGTACAGAGAAACCCCCACTTCATCGCTACCTCGGAGATGCTGTGTCCCTTCGCTCGTGCGTCGACTATAACACGATGTTCAAACTCACTTACATCTTGATAACATGCCGTTGTAGCAGGTAACAGCAGATGCTTGCTGTCTTATATAAGCGTTGCCGACCGCAGCGCCGTATTCTGGCTATTTGCGTATCTCTGTATTTGAATACTCATGCCTAGACTAGTTTCTTTGGCGCTTCAGTGTATCCATATTTAGATTTAACCACCATGACCCCACCGAAAAACTTACACAGTACTAAAATAGTATGCACCATAATCAGGAACAAATGATCAGTAAGTATGGGCTCTAAACTGCATATCTTAAGAGCTATGAACACTTGTTTATCTTCAATGATGTGAAACGTATCTATTCTATTGAATAAGTGCTCATAGCTCTTAAAGTATACGTTTTACAGCCCATATTTACTGTTTTTTTCTTGTTTTGGTCCATAGCACTCACCCAGAATATGGAAAGCAAAGAGCTTGCAGTAGAAAAGATGTGTTTCGCATATCGAAAATTTACAAGTGTTCATAGCTCTTATGGAATGCTTGTTAAGGCCCATGATCACTCTTTTTGTAGCAAATTTAATGTAGTTAAATTTTGTATGGGGATACATTTTCGCTAAAGGCCATAGTTTTCAAATTATTCGAGAAAAATGTACAGAAGTTTTTCTTGAATAACTGGAAACCGTGGGCTCCTGCGAAAACGCATTTCAATCGAAAGTTATCTCCTCAAAATTTCTTACAAAAAATCTTGTTCATTTTTTCCTGTAGGACCAACATTTTGCGCTAAGGGAGTGATATAATATGAAAATGTCATGCATTGTGTTTGTGGGGTTGCGGGTTGCATAAAACCCACAGGTAGGGGCAGCTGAATAACCCTGCGTATACAAGGTGTAAATGTGGATATTTTTATTGGTGACCGAGGGCAGTACACTGAACAACATTAAATCAATATTTACTTCATTTGCAGACTAATAGTTTTAGCTATTGTGATTAGTATGTATTTTAGTTTGGTTAGGAAGCTATTAACGCTTATTTTTTGCCGGGTAGCAGGTCAGGTGTTGAAGTATGGTTGCATGGACACAAAACGGTTAGCCTATACTGACAATCACAGTCCACTTATTGGTGCGTTTACGACCATGTAGAAAAATCATGTAGTATATTATGTGACATGTTTGAGGGAAGGCTGTTAGACGCAGGGAAAAAATAGCTGACAGAAATAAGCAGGTATTAATTAATGTACCAGTGACCACAATATATGCACTTACACTACAAACAGCGTGTAAATATATGGTGGTCGGAAATAGTTTGAAAAGCTTGTAAGGGTATTGCGAGGTAGGTTGCGCTGAGCAGTAACTGCTACGAAAAAAATTCGGTACATTGCGTGGTTTACTAGTTAATCAGCATTTAAGTTAGCCAGTCAGGCCGTTGCGAGCGAAAATGTAAGTGGCCTACCACATAAATAAACGAATGTCTAAATAGAACAGTATTCACTGCTAAGTGATCAGCCATTATATTGATGTATAACAGTCGTCATGCCCAACGGTTGTGTGAGTAGCAGGCAATGCCGCGAGTCCTCGGTTATAATTGCGAAACTACTGTACTCGCTCTCGTTCTACACTGGTATAGTCCACTTGTACCCTACGATTTATTGCTAAAATTCAGAATTTTTTTCACCGTATTGGAATGTAATAGAGAAATGGGGTTTGCTGCAATGAATAAAGTATACATGTTTTTTTGCTGAAAATTATTAATATCTTCAATGCGTAGTTGGGATTTTCCCGAGGTAGCTCTGTGAAAGGAGGTAGATTGACGGTTGTCGCTGTAACTCCAGTCATGGTTATCTGAAACGTGAAATTAACATATTGCCCTGATCGATATCAGCATAAAAAGTCAGCTAAGATGAACTGAAGGAAATTCAATTTTCTTCAAGGGAGACCAAAAGTCATTAAAATCGGATGGGGATTGTAGCATAGCTTTGAGAGAAAAAAAGGGGACAAAGCCTGAAACGTATGGGATATCATCGATGCCTGGTCGATAGTAACTGTCGCCCCGGGTAGTGGATGGCCGCTCTCTGCTACTTCCACCTAAGTCCCAATTTTCGTCCTCAAAGCCCTTTTCGTCACTGAGCGCATCACCGCTGGCGTCTCTATCTTCTCAGAATCGGCGTATTTCATCGTCCATTTAGATTTAAAGGGCGTTTGTCATATGCATCAATGCAGTGTGGCCTACATTGAATATACATACGGCCAAGTTAGAAGAAATGTTGACAATTTCGCTTGGGCCGGATGTTATTTTTGGATCTTATCTCAAAATGAGACTATTGACACTTTCGTTAACGTTTTGAGTAAAATCGTCCAAACAACGCTCCAGCAAATCAGTTACTCAAATCGGTGTAAATAGGGGAGTGAGCGCGAAACCGGTTCTCTAACGCCGGGGCTTGCTCGGATTCATACGACCACAGAATCATTTCTATTTGGAGTTAGCGCATAACATTTTGGGGAATAATTCTTCAATTCGTATACATTCCAACCCGTAATATAAAACTGGCAGCGCCGGAGACTGGCGAGTCGAGCCTTCGGGCGTATGGAGACTGCGTGTTGCGAAATAGCGTCACAGGACCCGCTGACGAGCTTAAAGCGAATATACAGAGCCAACTTCTGATGTCTACTCGTGAGTCGTGCTTGGAGAGCTAAGTCGGTTTGCCCGTCGAAAGGCATAGGTCGCAGGTTCGAGCCGGCCGCTGTGGCCGAGCGGTTCTGGGTGCTCCTGTCCGGCGCTGCTTCTACGGTCGCAGGTACGAATCCTGCCTCAGGCATGGATGTGTGCGATGTCCTTAGGTTAGTTAGGTTTAAGTAGTTCTAAGTCTAGGGGACTGATGACCTCAGATGTTAAGTCCCACAGTACTTAGAGCCATTTGAACCATCCCAGGTTCGAGTCCCGATCCGGCATTCTCATGTAATAGAATGATTTCACACTACTTTCCTCCTTTGTCTGAACGTTAAGTATTTTCTTTCAAAACAGGTCATTCATTTGCCCTCGATAAAATTTCACTTACTAATACTAAGAGCACATAATCATCATTTTTATATTTACTATTTAGCTAGAGAAGTGCAATATTCGCTCCTTCCTCCTCATTTTCATATTACTATTTAGCGAGAGAAGTGCATTATTCGCTCCTTCCTCTTTCCTCATTTTAGTACCTCGGGGCTAATTTATACCTTTCGAGTACATCATTTTTCTTACATATTAACTTATAACTAAAACTGGAAATCGCCTCTAGGACACGTTCTCCTGTTTACATAAAGATTATTCGTATAAATACTTGTCTGCAACTTATTCTGTATTTTATTTTCCAGACACGTTGTTTTAATACATAAGGTTTCCTTTTAGCACCGGTTAACGTCCGTAGTCAGTTCAGTTCAGTTCTTGTCACTCATTGGTTAATCCTGATCTCCAGTACCTTAGAATTTTCTTACAGCTTAAATTAACTTAGTTCCTGGCGTTATAAAATTTTCTTAAATCATGATGGTGGAACAATCCTTTGATTTTATTCGTGGCAGGGTCAGATAACAAATAGCTACCGATGTGTGGTTTCCTCATTATCACAAAGCGACCTTCATAAATGTGTTGCCACTTACGATTCTTCTTTAACAACACGGATGGTTTAACGTGAGTCGTGACTAATACCTTTTCTCCTTCTTTGAAATCGATAACTCTGTTCACCTTCTTATCAAATGCCTTTTTCCGGAGGTTAGCATACGTTGTCAATGATAGCTTGCCTGATTTTTGCGTCTAGGACTAGCCTTACGCTACCACCTGATTTTAGTACAGACAATAAAGGACTCGAATTAGGTGAATGAGATACTTCTATCACATTCCAGCGTAACATTTTCCTGATGTCGCACTTGATACCTTCGTGTCTCGCATATGGAATGGAATAGCTTGTTCTACAGTAGGTTGAATGGGGCAGGACATCTATTCGATATTCAAAGCCTTTTATTAGTCCAGGTTTCTTAGAAAATACTTGAACATAATCTGTTAACAAATTGTAAAACTCATTCTTCTGTCGTTTAGATAATTCAGTGGACTCACTAGCTTTACCGTATAATTCATTCTGACCTGGAATTAGGTCTTTATACTCATCGTCATTAACACTTTCAAGATCTGTCATGTCTTCTGCCTGTCGCTACATTGCAAATCAATAATTTCAAATTGAAGTTCTGCGGGTAACGCTTCTATATCGACGACAAAGGGATTTTGAAATATCTTGATATCGTTTGAATTTGCATCTATATCTGAAAAACGTGATTCAAATTAATTTTTAAAGCGCCCAAAGCTTCAATTGCGAAAGTTACAGGAAACGGAATCTCAGTTTGCTGACTGAATGTTTGGCATGTATTAAAATGCGTGAAGCATACTTTGGTCAACTGAGATTGGAACAAAGCAATCTTTTGTCGAAAGGACTTAACATGCGTGTATAAATTAGGCAGAAGCTGGTTTTCACCTTGCAGTTTTAAATTAAGGTCATTCATATGTTTAGTTAAGTCTGTATAAAACCACTCACCGTTCCGTAACTCAGCCAGAGGGCGATTCCTTTCGTTCAAAAAAATTTCAGTTACTGTTCGGAGTTCAAAAAAACGAGTCAGAACTATGCTGCAGCTAAGCCAGCGCACTGCAGTATAATATGGAAAGTCGCTTTCCTCAATATCTTCA
Source organism: Schistocerca serialis cubense (assembly GCF_023864345.2). Lineage (NCBI taxonomy): Eukaryota > Metazoa > Arthropoda > Insecta > Orthoptera > Acrididae > Schistocerca > Schistocerca serialis. The sequence goes on from NC_064641.1 coordinate 210,716,626, forward strand.
AGAAACTCGCTGAACTGGCGATGACTGAGTGCATGTGATCTGATATAATTAACAACTGAAATAACTGGCTTTAAAACTTCTGACATATCTAAATGTTTTCCACACAATGACTGTTGGTGAATAATACAATGCACTACTAATGGTTTTGAGCCACCGTCATTTTCTACGGCCTTAGAAAGGAGAGCAACAACACCTTTATTTTTCCCACTCATGTTTTTGCCACCATCAGTTGTAATATATTTTAATTTATTCCACTGAAGATTGTTTTCCTGAACTGCCCTTTCAACTCCTTTAAAAATATCTGCGCCAGTGGTCGTCCCGTGAACACTGTCAACATCAAGGAGCTCTTCATACACTTCATAATTTTTGTCAATCCCTCGAATAAAAAGTAGTACTTGAGCAGTACCTGATACATCTGTTGACTCATCCACGGCCAAAGACAACCAGTCTAAGTCTTGATTTTTGTCATGCAGTTGTGCTGATATATTCTGTGCTATGTCATCTATTCTTCGAGCCACAGTGTTTGCCGACAAACTTATGTTTTTAAATAAATTAACTTTTTTTTGACACATTTCTTCTGCTGTTGCAATAATGCAGTTCTTAATTAATTCACCGTCGGTAAATGGCTTACACTGTTTCGCTACTAAATGAGCCACACGAAAACTAGCACGAGTTGCTGCATGTTGTTCAACATTTACTTTCTTAAACAGCGACTGCTGGGTTTTTAGCTGGCGTTTCATAGACTCGTACACTTCTAATCTTTCGCATCCTGTAAACTTGGAGTAATTCTGAGAGTGCTTAGTCGCATAATGACGTTTCACATTGTGTTCTTTGAAGACTGATATTGATTCATTGCAAATAATACTCATTAGTTTGTTGCTTGACTCCCCAGGGGACTTCTTCTAGAAGTTCGCGGGTGGCATCCGTGGCGCCCCTTCCTGAGTCTGATATTGCTTCCACTTACTTGTGTCAGACTCTTCCTGTTTCCTTTCCTGTCGGCCTCCGTTGGCCAACTCTTGTTTTTCGACCCCAATGGTACTAGGTTTCTAGGCCTCAGGGTGTCTTTCAGTTTCCTATCTCTCTCACCCCACGCCTGCGGGGATTGATGCAGGACCCTAGCCCAAGATTGTGGGTGAAGTCCCCAACGACAGCTGCGGCGGAGGAGGAGATCTCTGGTATGGTGCATATGCTTGGCGGATGGGGCAACGGATCCACAGTACCGTAGGCGACAATAGGGTTCAACCTGAACAAGTCGGCAACTCCTGCAACCCACTCAACTCCACACGTAGTGACCAGCCACTCCTGTGAAAACAGTTGTTTGGGTCGAGAGAAAGCTATGAACGCTGGGCAAATTCTTGGCTTTTAAATACGACCCAGGCGATGCAGTGCCTGTGGAGAGGACACTCCGCCTGTGCCTGCAAAGGTGCAGATAACAACACGGGGAGTCGCAGTTACCGGCTTTAAGCCTTGCGCTGAGGGACGTGAGTGCGGGCGCCAGGGGTGACTCTCGTCGGTGGGATAGCCCATTGCGGCTAACTGACTGGTTACCGCCCGCCTCAAGTTGGGCAGCCCCCAGCCAGTAAGGTATCAGTCCGTCCCCCACCTTGCGCTTCTATGGGTGTATGGAGCAGCAAACATCTCGCAGTGCTTGATACAATGTGGATTACTGAGGCACCTGGAAAAAACAACAATAAAGTAGCTCATATGAGCAAAACCAACTATTCAATAACCCGATTTGCCACCTGGAATGTCAGAATTATGTTACCCGGATATGGCACTCCTACAGATGCTGCCCCTATAGTCAGAAAGACAGCCATAATTGACAGAGAACTCCTGTCTTCACGTTGATGTGGCTGCATTACAGGAAACTCGTCTCTCTGGGGAAGGCAGCCTGCGTGAAGATAATTACACCTTTTTCTGAAAAGGGAGAGAAATTGGAGAAAGACGTGAACACGGAGTTGGCTTTGCAGTGCGAAACAGTCTTCTCAGCTGCTGCGAACAACCAAAATCTATGTCTGAACGATTAACAACTTTGAGATTAAAGACAACATCAGGCCCCATCACATTAATCTCTGCATATGCTCCCACTATGAAAGCGCCACCTGAAGTCAAAGACATGTTCTATGAAGACCTGCGGAAATGCCTGGAGAATGTTCGCGGATCAGATAAACTCATGTTACTGGGAGACTTTAATGCCAGGGTTGGGAATAAACGGAACAACTGGACCGACTGCATTGGCCCATACGGCATTGGAAATATGAATGAGAACGGTCAGCGACTGCTGGAACTTTGCACCTCTCTTTCTCTCTGCATCACTAACACTTACTTCCAGAACAGAGACGTGCACGAAGTAACATGGAAACACCCACGTTCAGGCCATTGGCATCAGCTCGAATTCATCATAACCAGAAGAAGCGACCTACATCATGTCCTTAATTCCCGCACATATCACAGTGCTGACTGTGATACTGATCACTCTTTACTTATGACCAAATCACGGTTCACACCAAAGAAGATTCACTCAGCTGAGAGCGTTTGTCGAAGAGTGAAGATCAACACCAAAGACATTCAAGATGATGTACAAAAAGTTCAGTGAAGAAATTGAGATGAAACTGAATCCTGAGCAATTTATAACTGCACAGAGCGCCGAAAACATGTGGCAACTAGCTAAAGAAAATATTATGCAGACAGCTATTGGAACATTTGGGATGCAGGGTAGGACTCACCAAAGTGACTGGTTTACTGAATGTGAAAGTGAGTTGCGTCCATATATAGACAAGAAACGTAATGCTCATATACAGGTTATGAATAATCCTGATGACCAACGAGGAATAGCTGAATACAAGGCCTGCAAAGCAGATCTACAACGAGTATCTCGCCGTTGCACAAATAGATATTGGACCAACCTTTGTAAAACTATTCAGATCTGCCGAGACAAAGGAGATTGTAGTGGCATGTATCAAGGCATCAAAAAGCTCATTGGACCAACAAGCAGAAAGTTCTCTGCAATAAATCTAAATGGAGACCCAATCAACAATAAAAACCAGCAGCTAGATATGCGGGTGCAGCACTATGCTAAACTATACTCAGAAGAGGTCAACATTTGTTCAGAAGCTCTGGGTACTTTATCAACTTACCCAGTTGCGTCTGAGCTTGATGATCCTCCCACTGTCGACGAATTAAAACTCGCACTTAAATGTCTAATGCTAGGCAACAGTACAGGCCGTGATAACTTACCAGCAGAAATCATCAAACTTGACTGCGTTTTGCCAATATTGTATCAAATCCTACTGCAGTGCTGGGAAGAAGGCACAGTACCTCAAGACATGCGAGATGCAAATATAGTAACAATCTATAAGGGAAAAGGTGACAGAGGTAAATATAGAGGAATATCTCTTTGAACATTGCTGGAAAGGCGTATGCAAGGATAATCTTGAAGAGACTGTAAACCTTGGCTGCTCGGATCTACCCTAAGCCACAGTGTGGATTTTGAACTGGGAGATCCACAAGTGACATGATATTCACCTTGCGCCAACTACAAGAGAAATGCCGCGAACACGGAGTGCCATTATATGTGGCTTTTGCTGACCTCAAAAAAGCGTTTGGTACCGTCAGTAGGGAGGGACTCTACAGCATACTGGAAAAAAATTGGATGTCCCCCAACTTTGCTGTCTTTAATAAGATCTTTTCATGACAATATGCGTGGCTCTGTAATCTTCGATGGCAGTACATCTAAACCATTCAGTATTAACTGTGGCGCAAGACAAGGCTGTGTGTTGGCACCTACACTTTTTGGAATTTTCCTTTCGGGTCTGCTCCAAGTGGCTTTCGAGAATTGCAATGTTGGAGTACATCTGCATACTAGGAAAGATGGAAGGCTATTCAATGTCAGTCTTCTGAAGAGTAAGACAAAGCGCTACGAGATAGTCAATCGTGAACCTGTATGCTGATGATGCTGCAATTGTTGCGAACTCCGCAGAAGAGCTGCAAGAGATAGTATCAGGATTTAGTCACGCATGCCACCTATTCTCGATGAGTGTAAACAGCAGTAAGACCGTAATTATGGTTCAGGGTACTAACACAAAGCCGAATATCACACTAGATGGCACTACTCTGCAAGTCGTAGATAACTTCTGCTATCTTGGATCTACTATAGAATCAAACATGTCTGTTGACAAGGAAATTGATACTCGCATTGGAAGAGCTGCGACAAATTTTGGCAAACTCTCTACACGTGTTTGGAAAAACAACAAACTCTCTTTGACCACTAAAATTCTTGTATATCAAACTTGCGTCCTCAGCATCCTTTTGTATGCATCGGAAACATGGAGTACCTATGCCAAACAAGAACGTCGCCTTAATGCTTTCTACATGCGGTGCCTGAGATCCATCCTCGGAGTAACGTGGAAGGACCGAGTGACCAACGAAGCAGTGCTATCTAAAACTAACTGCAGCAGTATTTCAGCTACCTTGAAGCAGAGACGACTCCGCTGGCTGGGACATGTCCACCGTATGGATCCTGACAGATTACCACGTGAGGTGACGCTTGGAGAGATCTCTATAGCCAAAAGACCTGTAGGACGTCCTGTATTGAGGTTCGAGGACTCCTGTAAACGAGATATGGAGAGCTTTGGAATCGACACAAACAGATGGGAGGCACGGGCTAGCATGAGACCAGAGTGGCGTGATGATATATCATCTGGACTGTCGAAGCATGATGAAGGCTTGCTAGACAGATTAAGGCAGAAAAAGCTTCGCAATGCTACCACTTCTCCTGTCTCAGCAGCCAGATACACCCGTGACAATTGCGGCAAGAGATGCCGTGCTGCCATTGGCTTGACAAGTCATATGAAAAAATGCAACCCATAAACACACAGACACTACAACAATCATCTACCAAGATGTCGTGGCCAATATATATACTGCTCTTTAAAAATTCTACATTCACTGTCAACATTTCGTTTCTTTTCCATATTTGTACAGAACTTCACAAAAGATTGTAACCTGAAAATAAAATTGTGCTATTTAATACTAATAAAACTAGGCAGTAGCCTCCCTAAACAAAATCCAATGAATTTATTTTTAAGGTACTTTAATTACTAAATTAAATAATCACAATTACACTGTAGTTCCACTAAAAAATACAGTGAAAAAATACACAAGTCGTGCTATACGTATTTCGATTTTCAGATTTTCCTTGTCTCTTCGAATTCAAACTTTGAATTGTCCTACAATTCGTCGTCTCACCTACTACTACAGCGCATAAAACACTAAAAAACTCGCGAGACACTCGCAACATAGACACAATCACGCAACAGAACTATCAAATAAATGCTCTGGCTTTGCTACTCGCTACAAGACTATATAACTAAACTTATTGTTGCGCTGCTTGAAATAACAATGCGTTGACATATTCTACCTCTCTTACGTCTTGCAGTAATAGTGTTCCTAACAATGATTTTGAGATTTCGTTAATTTTGCAGGACGCTTTCGTGAAAAATGTGCAGTGACATACTTTTTTGTCGGTGAAATTCGCCAGAATAAAATACGCCAGAATTTTCGGTCAGGTACATCCACCAATCAAAATTGTGTAGTTCAATAAAAAATCGTAGTTCGTTTTAGTGCTAGCTATTCCCACAACCTTAGATTTTTGCGAATTCATCTTTTCTTTAGCCTTACATTACGGTGATCATGGAGTGCTAGGGTGCTTTAATCCCACTTGGTAGATCTTGGCCCTTATGACTTCGTGGAGGAGTCAATGTGGCCCGCGGACTAAAAAGTTTGGAGACCCCTATGTTAGAGGACCAATTGCTCCCTAAACGGTGCAACCTTAAATTGGAAGTGATAAAACTTTGCATACAGAAGATATTTGCTTAAATAAACATAAAGATAAGACATTTATATTAGCTCCTGTATCTACAATGGCTGTTACTGGTATGTTGGAAATTGATACTCTTATGGAAGCTTGAACTTGTTTGTCCCATGCGTCATCATTGTCTTTCGTCTCAGTGTCTGCTACGAGATCATCCCGTAAGTTTGTCTCTTTGTCAAACCTAATTGCTTTAATTTCGTGTGGACTAATGGACTGGGTGCCCCCATTCAAACCTGCAGCATCTTCTAGGAAGCTCAAAGGTGCTGCTTTTAATTTTCCGCTCGACGCTTACTTCCCTGCTGATTTATATTTCTTAAAGTTTCTTCCGTCTCGAACTGGTGTTGGTATCTCTGGATTGTATCTCTGGCCGTTATTGTACTTATTTTTCGATTTACTGTTGGAGTACGTAGTGTGTTTATTTTTGAAACCGTTGTGGGGTTGGTACTGGCCGTCACCGTGACGCGCTTTCGCTCGGCCACCATTGTTGCCTGCGTATTCTGTATTGTGCTGGCCGCCTGCACTGAAGGGGGTGTTGCTATCATCAACTCTAGCGTCAGATCTAATGAGTCTAATACAGACAGGAAGGTGTCCGTATCGGCCTCAGACACGTTTACAAACTTTTCTCTGATCGCAACCGATAGCTTAGTTTTTAGAATCATAATAACGTCTTTGGCGGTGATCGGCGAATCCCAGAACTTGATTATCGCTAAATACCTTTCAAAATATCTCCTCAGACTACCGCGCTTACTGTTAAACACTTCGGCGTTGTAAACCTCTTTTCTCAGGCGCTGCTGCACACCAGAAGTCCAGAATTTCGCTAAAAACATCTGTTCAAACTCTTTGTAACCATTTCGGTTCCACATAGGGCAGCATCGCCTACGATAAATCCAGTAACGAATTGAATTCGCTGGCGACCACTCCAGCTATTCGGAAAAATTCCTGAAAAATTTCGGAGAAACACTATAGGATGAATTTCTCTTTTCTGTGGGTGAAAGGTCGGAAAAACACGATGTTTGATCACGCTTTCCTCCTGCATCAAACTGACAAAAGTGGGTGGGCTGGTACTCTGGTTAAATTGTGCTTCTATAGAACTATGAGTTTGAGCGTTAGCAAGTGTTGAACTATAATATGCCCGCTGTTGTTCATTACATCGTGGTGAATTATTCCACTCTCCTGACACGGGATGTGGGGAATTTTCAACTTGACACTTTAGTGTATGAACTTCATCAACTATCTGTTGACGCCATCCAGAAAAATCTTGAGCTATCTGTCCTAATTCTGACATGTCCGTGTCTCCTGTTTCTCCAGGGGCTGCCAATATTTCAAAGGTTACGATTTTGACAGTTTCCCTGAGTTCTGTTTTTGACCTTGTTTTCTAAGAATCCGTCTTTGTTTTTAAACCACTCTTGGTAGTGGTCGGACACTGCTTCAGCATGTGCCTTAACAGTATTCTTTATTTGATCCTCTACATTAAGATTCTCAATCTGTTTGGAAAGATCATCAACAACATTCTCGATCGTGTCTACTGCGGTTTTAACTCCCTTGACCTCATCAGAGATTGCATTATAATCTTCTTTTAAGGTCGTAGCATGTTGATGATATTCCATCACTTTTGAATTTATCTCTCCCTTGGCTGCTTCGATTTTTTCATCTAACAATTTTGAAATATCCTCTATTTTGGACTTTACTTGTGTGTCAATTTCTAACCTCATGGTCGTGATCTGACTACTGATTTGGTTTTGCACATTACCCAACAGTGTATTTAAATCAGCTGTTATGTGTGCCTGTAGTTCGGCCTTTACCGAATTTAACCGTGCATTTTGGTCATTTATCTCCGTTTCCATATCTGTTTTTACTGAATTTATATCTGTTTTTACTGAATTTATATCTGTTTTTACTGAATTTATATCTGTTTTTACTGAATTTATGTCTGTTTTTACTGAATTTATGTCTGTTTTTACTGAATTGCACAGATTTGTAACGACCTGATCTTTATTACGCCGTCTTTCGGCCTTCTCTTTTTCTTCGCGAGCCTTTTCATCTAAATTTTCCTGCTTTTCACGTTCCTGTCTTTGCGCTTCTCTTTGTCTTTGACTTTCGAACTTGCGTTCCATTATTGCTTCCATCATTGCGGCCAAGTCATTTTTTTCAAAAGCGGGATTAGTTTGCACACTAGGACCGGCTTCTAAAACTTCGGTCGAGGCTGCTTCTGCCTCCGCTCGTGTACCTATCGCGCGTGATCGTAATGGACAGAGAGGTCCATTCGCGTCACCGCTGTCATCTGCTTTTGTCTGCGTCCGCTGTTTACCGTCACTGTCACTGCCGTCAGTCGTTTGTCTGTGACATAATGCTATGGCTTATTGGGACCTAAGATGAAATTTTAACTCTGGATAACAACTGACGTTCACGTACGCCAAGAAGACAAGATGGTTCCAACTAATTACAGACAAATGAAATATCACACGATTTTACCAGTTTTTGAGCGTAATTATCCGCCATATTGTAAAAAATTTTTTGATGCACTGTTAACAATGGTACACTTTCACTGAGTTTAGCTACATAAGAATGGACTATGGACAAATTGAAATAAAACTGTTTCAAGGCAAGGAAAGACAGGTTTACGTTCTGATCAGCTCGAAAGATGCAACGTCACTACGAAAGCTTGGCTACTGCGTATGAAAATTTCACTTACTATGGCTGTCTTGTCAGTGATACGGCTGGATGCTCGCGTTTTTTGGTAATTTCATCAATCGTTCTTCTGAATTAATTAAAAGGTTTTCGCACTTCTCTTTCTCGGTTGAATTGCATCCACATGAAAAAATGAAACAATTATTAGAACAAGCACTGAAAAAAATTTTTAAACACATGCATGAAATGATTTTTGATCAAGTCCCTGTTCGGGCGTCAAGTGGTCAAGTGTAGCGTTGCTCTTGGGGGGGGGGGGGGGGGCGGGGGGGGGGGGAGGGCAAAAAGAAAAATGATTGTTATTTTTTTTTAAATGTCAAGAAAGTGAATATTTTGGTGGGTCACTTGGCAACAGAATCAGGGATTGATTACACGATTATAATAACATACGTTGAGCATTAAATACCTGAATAAGAGAAACATTATAATTTCTGTGCATTTTTATATTCGCGATGTAGTCATACCCGGAGCAACACTAAGGGACCGGAAGATTTATAGACTTTAAAAGAAATGAAACACTACAGAATTAAAAAAATTGGTTCAGAAATAATAGTAAAACGATAATGTTCCTTCTGCCTCATGCTGCGTTCGGCCCATCAGCGTGATCGTAATTTCTGGTGATGAACTAACACAAAATAATTATCAATTAAGTAAATGAGGAGATGGAAATCATCAAGGTTAATTTACTAAAATAAGCACACTTATCTTTAACACACTTTTTTTAATGCTACGTACCTTTTCATGTTAAATTACAATAGATGACCATTGTGGTTAAATACTTTATGTCCTCTTGATGCTGTCTGTTCGTAATCAGTTACAAGAAACTACATGTTTTCTGATTGGAAAAATAACAATTAGCATATTCACTCAATATTTTCACATGAAACATAAAATACCGTTGAGGAACGCAGCAAGTCCGCGTCCACCTTTCATGGAACAAACAGTAAAAGGTGAGGCGCCAATTGCCTCATTTGTCTTGAAACCACAGAATTCTTTTTTATATCATTAATCGATACATGTACTTAGAGATTTACAGGCACCGCGCAAGAACGGCAAAGATAAAGAATAATAGATTCTGTCACTGCTATGCGATGGTTCATTTCTTTTACTTTACAATTGTTCCATAACTTTAGGCCATCAGGCGTGTACTAATGAGCGTATATTAATGTTTGTTAGGCGAAAATTACTAATATTACAACACGGATGAGATTGGATGCTTAAGAAACTCGAATGTGTGTCAGCCAATAATCTTTTGTGTGGTGGGTGTGATGCGATATGGTTGTGGAGTACGCATTCCGATGTGTCAGATGCATCAGAATCATTTCATGTACATTCCTTTTCGTCATTCAGTAGATGTGGTACCGGTATCCATGTGAAGCAACTTTTTAAAAAGTAAGTTCTCACTTACTGATAGTCTTACTTACAGCAAAGCACTGATTTTCTTTACGCCATTGTGATTTCTCCACAGGAAGCTAAATATTTCTAATGTAACAAGCAAACTGACTGATATCTTACCGTGTTTCGCATTTGATACACATTATTTAGATAAACATCCTAATCGTTTTCATAAAGTTATCTGAGCAACGTTCTCGGATTTGGAATTGTACCCGAGCTCTAGGCAACGTGTTGTAGTTAGAGATACAGCTACGAAGGAAATAAGAGGGGAGCATATCGCCAACTGAAAACTTCTTAGACCCCTCATGTCCTTCCTGAAACAATATGAAAAATATTAGAACAGGAAATGAAAAACACCTATACATGCATCACATCTCATACGAATATCTCCAAACGTCAAGAATAGTTTAAGACGACAGTGTGAGATGAAAGATATTGCAGGATTTCAGATAATCGCTCCAGAGACGAAAAATTGAATTTGCTTTCTCATTCTCCGAACCAATTCAAGACACAGCTCTTGCTAGGTGAACGGAGCTGTATTCGGAAGCAGGTGAACTGAGACTCCTACAACATTACGAAGTTACGTTTCCGGTTGTCTGCCTGCAACTCCTTTGAGAGATACCAGGACAGTCGAAGAAGGTAACGCAGATTCATGCACGGTATCCTTCCCCGTATGCGACAGCTCTCCGCTTATGATGAATTCGTTGTGGTTGAGGAGTCAAGGCACTAGCCTCTACCTCCTCCTATTCATTCGGACGCTGCACGCAACTGAAGTGAATATCAAAGTGAATCTCGTACATCAAGTCTTCACTTCTGCTGCTGTTTGCGTAATTTAGAGAGCAGTATGCAACTGCGTATCTCGCATTTTATAGGTCAGTGATAAGACACGTTAAATGGAATGTCAAGACCAGCTCCATTTTACGGCAGTATGCATTAGAACTAACGGGAGGGGGGGGGGGGGGACTCTCTGAGAAAGTTGAAAGTTATGAAGTACGTCGGTGTGTCTGTAAAGTGAATGGCTGTCACTTTATATACCATGTATATAAAACGAACGAAACTGCTTCTCACGACGGACAACCCAATACCAAAATAAAATTGGGCAGAATTTCAGATTGTGGCTGGCGATCTTCAAAATATCCTGATTTGTGACATGTATATTTCAGTACATTGAAAGACGTCAAAATGGTTTTTCCACACTGACCACCTTCCTTTTCAGAATTCTAGAGGAAACTAATAGAGACTTTGTATCAAGAATTCGAGGATCTCTTTTTGAAACCCCTAATGCTCTTGAGGCGGGATCGAAATCTGGGAAACTAACGCCTGACCACGTCAAAACATATTTGACTATTTGACAGAAGTTTTGTTCCCCAGTACGTGACAAAATCTGAATTATTATTAAATTATTAGAGTGCTCAATGTGGAAAACCATCTTGAGCGTCGTACGTGAGGACAGGAAATTGTTCATCTGGTGTTCCCAAAAGGCTCGACGGGACAGATACGGCCGTTGGACATACATGGCATTCGATGGCGGAAAAACCGCGTGAGGAGATTTTCAGCTCTACTTCTGCTGAATGACTATGATGTCAGTCTCCACTTGAAAAACATTATAATCAAGCTGCAGTCAATGGTACATCATCAGTTCTCTTCGACAAGTTTTCAAATGTGGTGCAATATCGCTGATACAAATCCGGACATCAAGAAGATCGACCGCCACAATTTACTAGCCCCGCTGAATTTTGGTTTGTATTGTGTTGTCCGTCGTGTGTGTTATGTGAAGAAATTCCTTTCATTTTAGGTGTATACTGTAAAAACTTTATGTTTAAAGCATAATTTTACAGATTATCATTACTGTAATGATTTAGCATCATAATAATGAGTTATTTATTATTTTTACTTAACAAAATACACGTGTGTGAAATTATGGACTAAAAAACAAGAAAACATAAATTTAAGACGTGAAATAACAATTTAAACATACAGCGAAATTAATTGAAACAAGTAATTAGAATAATGAAGAAGTGTTTGATAATTTAATTAGGTATGTTGAAAATACTCTGACAAGATACCGTGTACAGTTTATTATCCGAAAATTGTATTTCAAAAGCCTGCTTTGTAACACATGGTGGATATGGCGTGAAAGCGTCTGTGATGTATGTTGTAGCAGAATTTTTCATTTTTCAGAATCAATTAATAATGGTGTCGTAATTTGCAAAATTTCATATTATTATGAAATATGATTACACAGTTTTCAGGAATGTTAATTACATTTCATCTTTTATGTGAAACACATTTTCTATGTGTCATGGTTTCGAAGATATTCCCTCTGAACCTAATACTCCAGATTATCTTTCGGGGTGTGTTTTACTCTTTACAAGTAAAACTGGGCAGGAACGAAAAAATACGAACTGCATAATTTTGACTCCTCTACATAGTAGTGAAGTTTATTTGCACTTGAGAATGTTCTCGTGTCAGTGTATTAAATTTTTATTTAGCAATACACTTTCTTCACGTAAGTTTCATACTTCCAAATTTTCCGTGACTGATTCTGAGGTTAGTGAAAAGAGATTGAATAGTTTCAAAGTTTGAAGTGCAGAAATTTTTACGGCTTGAGCTGCGATGGTGGTGTGACGTTCGTGGTCAATGTATTACACTTAAAACCAGAACGTGCAGAAAGTACAGCAGAAAATCAATGACGATTGGGTGACTAACAGAGGCATGACAGCCTGATGTGTGGAGAATGTTGCGGCAGTGCGAGTGATGACCACACGGAGCCATCGTCAGTCAATACACAGACCCTCCAGGTCAAAGAAAAGTCATCAACTGTCGACCGCGGAATCTCTTTTCTGTAAGCATTTTGTTTGTGAATTGGTGCCGGAAGATATGTAATATTACACTCACACAGCAAAACGACTAGTTGCTTTCGGTATTTAGTGGGGTTTGAAATTATTCATGATGCTGATTTTGCGAATCAACATGTTATTGGCATTACTGTGGCTATCATCATCACAATAATAAATGAAAAATTAAGAAACGTTCTAAGGCGGCCCCCGGATGATTAGGTATGATGTTGGATTATACCAAAGTCTTGTTACAAGATACCATGTACTGTGGGCACTGCCAGAAAGTTGCACCTGAGAGAGCACAGTCAGTGGGTTATCAGTGTGACAGTATTGGAAAACTTATTTTCCACAAGTGAAATAACACTGTCAACAAGACAGCCTGTTGTTTGCCAGCATAAGGACAAGTGACCTGGGAGGGGAAAGCTGAGACGACCCGTGGGCAATGCAACTTCAGTTTTTACTTCATGGTGTCGTCGGTCAATATGGTAGTCCATGCGTTCTCAGTTCATCTCCGAACCTTCTTTCTAGGCGTCTCTTCATTTCAGTTTTTAGGGATATTCTTTATGAGCTAGGTTTCTCTTTCTGTGCTCTTAGTCTTATATATCCTGTCATCAGCGTATCAGTGCCTTAGCTCTTGTCAGTCACAGATTTCCCCTACTTTGTTCCTTATATCTTAATTTTTAATTCTGTCATAACGACTTACTCAGCTCCATAGCCGAGAGCCTAGCGTGTCACTTGACATTAAGGTAGCCGGCTCGAATGCTGGTAATGTTTTGAGTTAGTATCTTGCGCTAAATCGCTAACCGCTCATTCATTCATGACATGTGACACTATTGGTGGTGATATGTGCATCGGTTAGGGATTGACAGCCCGGCAGCGTCTTTGCTGTTGTTCAAGAGAAGTAAGCTGTGTGCCAGTCATCCGTCATCCATCATTTCATATCACGTGCTTACAGACTGACAGTATTGAGTGTGCGTATTGAGTTGTTAAATCATTTAACAACCTGTGATTTAGCTTCTGTTTCACTTCGACGATTGTAACAAAATTTTACACAACGCTGCCAAATGGTTATAATGATTCACCATCTCAATAATTGTAATAATTGCTGACATATAGAAATTTAATTAAAATTTATATTTTTTGTATTATACAAAAATAGACTCTTAGGACGCTGGTATGAAATTTTTTTGTAATGTTATGGTCTTTCTGTGTGTAGCACTTCTAGGTTCGTGTTAGCTATTTGGGGTTCGGCAGTCGTGAGTACAAGCTACCTGCCACACCTGTGGACTCAAAACCGGATTCATTCAACTAGTTATTCAATGCCTTGTAAGTTCGCAACACCGCAGAACGGAACTGTCAATGATAACCACTGACGTTGCTGAGAGCAGATGCAGGTGAAGTTATATTCTCTCTCTCTATTCGTTTAGTCAGTTCCGACTCTTCGTGACCCCATGAACCAAATCACGCCACAGTTTCCTGTCTTGCACTTTCTGCCGTAGACCTTCCAGGTTGGAACACATTGCTTCTGTGATGCCATCGATCCATCCCATCCTCTAACGTCCTCTTCTTCTAGTTCCTTCAATCTTCCACAGCGTTAATGTTTTTTCCAGCGAGGCATGCCTTCGCATTGTGTGTCCAAAGTAGGTCAGCTTTTGTTTTAACATTAGACCTTCCAGGGAGCAATCTGGTTTTATTTGCTCCAATATTGATCTGTTGGTTCTCTTTGCAGTCCTTGTAACTCTAAGAAGTTTGCTCCAACACCACAATTCGAAGGAGTCAATTCTTCGCCGTTCAGCCTTTCTAATGGTCCAGGTCTCACATCCATACATCACAACTGGAAAGACCATAGCCCTCACAATACGGATCTTTGTTGCTAGTGTTATATCTCTGGACCTTTATATTACAAATAAATAAACACCCAAACATTCATAAATAAAATGAATGAAACAAATATCTTTCCCGATTAACTATAAAATGCTCCAGGTAATGGCATCTGTTTTACACCGGAAGGCCAACGAAGTGAGTGCACAATTCAATCATATAACGCTGTATGATGATATTTATTTAGAAGAAGGGATCATCTCATCAAATGATTGTAGGACAGAAAAATGATTATATTCGTTAATATTTAATTTATTCATTAAAAAATAAGAGATTCAGGTACCAAGGGAAATTGTAGCAGTAATTCATCATGTCGTGAATAATGAAATTTCTGCAAATGTACTTATAAACAGAAAGAAATTACCCAGTCATGAGATAAAATTCCTGTCTTTGTTCATTGCATTGAATAAATGCTGAAGGCACCTGAATTCTCTGTGGAAGACTGCTACTCAACACGCAAATGACATTTCAAAGTCTGAGAAGTTCGAAAATGCGATAATACTGGAGAACATCGGCTCATGATCCCAGTGCAAGAAACCCAATGTAAAAAGGAAACTCATGTCGTGAAAGAAACACGCAAATTGTGAGCTGCGCAGAGGAAAAGCAGCGCAAATGCTAACCCAACACTACTCAGAAAGAACAGATAAAGAAGCACCAGGCTGGGCTGCACATCTTTGTGATACCTCCGCTATGTGACATCCCTCGAACGGCGAGCGCCAAGTCCTCGAACCCAACGCTGAGTGTTGTCCCCTATGTTCCTCACTACTCATCTATGCTAATAGTGGAGGGGAGGAATCCCGAGTTCTGACGTCATGACGACTGAGAATTCCTTCTCACATTAAAAACTGCAGGGGAAGCCCGCAGAATTTTTTTTACAAAAGCTCTTCTTGTATTTCCGTAAACTGACTAGATTGGTATTAGACGGGCTGTCACCCAGATTAGCTGTAAATTCGTCTCGGCGCAAAATACAGCTCGTTCCCACGCTGTGTGGTGATGGCTCTTTCTTTGCACATGCTTATAGAAAAGACCGAGAGCGTTTCCGTATACCATCCCTAGGACAACTTGCATTTTGCATAGCTCTGCGAAGGTGCCTTACAGTACACAACCTGATAGGGCAGCGTTACCCCTGTCAACCTTCTCACGTAGCTTTAGTATCCTCAGAGGAGGAATCCAAGTAAATGTCCCGGGAATTCGCTTTTCGGCCACCCAACGCCCTAAGCTTGCAGCTGGCCTTTCCCACCACGTTCCAGCAACGGGGAACTTAAGGTACTCAATACTCCAGATTTAATAAGCCCTGTTCCTCCATCCAGAAAATTTCGGGGAATACAACAGCAGTAACCATAATTAAGATCGCTTAGTAACATATGAGTAACTAGTTACGTCGAGGTGTACTTATTATAGAAGAAATCTAGCTAAATGTGTAGCTGGCAAACAGTTAATACAAAGCCTTTGAGAACAAAATTAAATGGTATGCCACCGCAAATGTTTTTGGAGTATTACTTTTCACTTCAAATTGTTTTTAATTAACAGCACACAATTTTCAGGCTCTCTGAAAGTGTGGTGCAGGAATCTTGAAACTGTAAGTTATTAAAAGTGTGTGAGTGTATATCATTATGTTGTGGAACGCATACACTGTTTCAAGGTCATAGTGTAGAAACAGCTGATATTTGGATCGAGGAAATACTTCATTTACATTAGTTCTCTATGCATGTAAAGGTATTGTTAGTTAAAGTTTATCTGTCACTTTAGAGAATATGCTTTGATAGAAAACATACACTCATTAAAGGGTTATGGCTGGTGTGATAAGTAAATTACCTAGTCGTGTAGGAATATTTACAAGGTCATTGGCCATAGTTTGTCTCTGCGGATCAGAGAGAGAGAGAGGATCACAGAATGGGTGTCCCGGTGCCGGTAGATTGACTGTAGAGATTAAAGTATGGAGGAGTCGCGATCTAGTTTTCATAGAGTAAAGATATGCCTTCAGTTGCTATGAAACTGTACGTAAGATGTTGAGCAATGCATTTTGTTCAGGAAAAGTGTAATAGTGGTCAGCATAAAACATACGTGATCGTTAATATCCAATTTGGATGCTTCCTCTGAAAGTTTAGGAAGCATAAATGATCATTGTCCTTCTTACTACACAACCTAAGGACCCGACACATAACATCCAGACTTTGTTTAGAGAAACTAGTGTGCTGATAAGTAAGAAACTGTATAACATTTTGTTGGCGAGTGAATGTCACTATAGAATATTGGGTGAACATTTGACTGTTAATAAACTGGCTTTACCGTGATTAATAATCGGAAGATCGTTGATTGGGTATGTATACTGACTCTTAGTGAGAATGCTTTTTATGAATGACCTAAATAGCGAAGTAAAAGATGGATATTAAATTTTGTACCGTTTACTGTGTGTTAGAAAGATGTACATGTTGAGTCCTTGAGTACGGACCTGGAGGCAGTATTTGTGTTTCTCTTTGAAAACAGAGCACAATTAAATTTCGAAGTACTAGCCTCCTTTATTTGATGAACCTAGATCTGAAGTGTACAATAAATTTGGAACAGGATTACAATCAACAGTAAGCCATCTTGGAACAAATATCCTACGCAGTCCATTTTGAGCACTATTTCTCAACTGTGGTACATTGTTCGTCACCCTATGTCAGGCCACAATCTGTGGATCTTACTGAGGTACAGGTGCTGGACAAAAATATGAAAGCGCTGGAGAAATGTATGGTTTAACGTCAATGAGATGCTAGCCAAACATGCCGGCTGTGGCTGTATTTGACGACGAACGGCAATTGTGTAACGTTCTGCGTATGTTGCAAGTGTCGTCGGTGATCAGAACAGTGTTCTGTGCAGTAGTGAGTGCCCTCCGTCGGAACCAAGACATATAACGTGGGCAGATTTATGGCGCTCCTATGGTGGGTGCTTCCGCAGCCAAGGGAGCAGAAGTACACTACTGGCCATTAAAATTGCTACACCATGAAGAAATGCAGATGATAAACGGGTATTCATTGGACAAATATATTATACTAGAACTGGCATGTGATTACATTTTCACGCAATTTGGGTGCATCGATCCTGAGAAATCAGAACCCAGAACAACCACCTCTGGTCCTAATAACGGCCTTCATACGCCTGTGCATTGAGTCGAACAGAGCTTGGATGGCGTGTACAGGTTCAGCTGCCCATGCAGCTTCAACACGATATCACAGTTCATCAAGAGTAGTGACTAGCGTAATGTGACGAGCCAGTTGCTCGGCCACCGTTGACCAGACGTTTTCAATTGGTGAGAGGTCTGGAGAATGTGCTGGCCAGGGCGGCAGTCGAACATTTTCTGTATCCAGAAAGGCCCGTACAGGACGTGCGACATGCTCTCGTGGATTATCCAGCTGAAATGCGGGGTTTCGCAGGGATCGATTGAAGGGTAGAGCCACGGGTCGTTACACATCTGAAGTGTAACGTCCACGGTTCAAAGTGCCGTCAATGGGAACAAGAGGAGACCGAGACGTGTAACCAAAGGCACCCCATACCATCACGCCCGGTGATACGCCAGCATGGCGATGACGAATACACTCTCCCAATGTGCGTTCACCGCGACGTCGCCAAACACGGATGCGACCATCATGATGCTGTAAACAGAACCTGGATTCATCCGAAAAAATGACGTGTTGTCATTCGTGCACCCAGGTTCGTCGTTGAGTACACCATCGCAGGCGCTCCTGTCTGTGACGCAGCGTCAAGGGTAACCGCAGCTATGGTCTCCGAGCTGATAGTGCATGCTGCTGCAAACGTCGTCGAACTGTTCGTGCAGATGGTTGTTGTCTTGCAAACGTCTACATCTGTTGACTCAGGGATCTAGACGTGGCTGCACGATCCGTTACAGCCATGCGGATAAGATGCCTGTCATCTCGACTGCTAGTGATACGAGGCCGTTGGGATCCAGCACGCCGTTCCGTATTACCCTCATGAATCCACCGATTCCATATTCTGTTAACAATCATTGGATCTCGACCAACGCGAGCAGCAATGTCGCGATACGTTAAACCGGAATCGCGATGGGCTACAATCCGACCTTCATCAAAGTCGGAAACGTGATGGTAAGCATTTCTCCTCCTTACACGAGGCATCACAACAACGTTTCACCAGGAAACGCCGGTCAACTGCTGTTTCTGTATGAGAAATCGGTTGGAAACTTTCCTCATGTCAGCACGTTGTAGGTGTCGCCACCGGCGCCCACCTTGTGTGAATGCCCTGAAAAGCTAATCATTTGCATATCACAGCATCTACTTCTTCTCGGTTAAATTTGGCGTCTGTAGCACGTCGTCTTCACGGTGTAGCAATTTTAATGGCCAGTAGTGTATTTGGTGTCTCAAGAAGCACCTATCGAAGATTCATAGTGCAAACGAGGAAAGCGGGAAACATCATCCGCTAAGTCACCATGTGGACGACAGTGTGTACTGACGATGACAGATCGTTGAAGAGGATTGTGACGAAAAATAAGAAGACTACATCCGCAAAATCTCTGAAGAACTGGTTGTCGGACTCTCGAAACCTGCCAGCACCAAAACAACTCGAAGGAAGCTCGAGAATCAGGGAATTGTAAGGCGACCTGGAATTCAAATCCACACATCAGTGATGCAAATGCCCGTTGACAGGAAAACGTGTTGCTGGGGCCATGAAACCTGGGCTATGGAGCAATGGAAGAAAGAGACATGGTCGAATGTATCGTGTTTCATACTGTTTCCAACTTATGACCGAGTTTACGTTCCAAGAGCGAAACATTAAGAGGATTTGTGCAGCCGTATGGTGGTTTTACATTGGCTTCGTGGCTACTCTGCAAGATCGCATTACTGCCAAGTATTCTATGACTAGATTGGCTAATAAAGTCTGTCCCAAGGTGTAATGTTTTTTCTCCAGTAAAGACGCTGTTTTCCAATATTGCAGGACCCCTGTTTTACACAGCTCGTATGGTCCAGAACTGGTTTTGTTAGCACGAGGATGAACTGTCACATCTCCGAAGGTCGTCACAACCACCTGATCTCAATATTACTAACACTTTGTGTTCTACTTTGAGGTCTGAAGAGACGGATGCGTGATCGCTATCCACCTTCATCATCATCATTACTACTTCAACTACTTTGAGCATTCACTTGAAAATCATTCAGGAAATGTATTTATTTATTTATATATCACTTATTTAACCTGACCAGATTACAACCTTAAGATCCTCTCTTATGTCTTATCAGGAACAACACACACCAAAGATACTACAAAAACAATCATAGGAATAACAATAATAAACAACTCGCGCTGATAATGACAATAATAATTGTCAATAATAACATTAAAGAAAATTATGGTTAACATTAAAAATAATAATGTTGATAATTGTAAAGGCCATTAAGAATTATACAGATTAGCTTAGCACATTTGAAAACATGTTTAGTATGATACAAGCAAGCAGGGATAAAGCGAGAAGAGAAGATCGAAATGTCAGTGACAACGGCTATTAGGAACGAACATAGTTTAAAAGAACCCTGCCAGCATGGGGGAGAAGGAATTGACGAGATTGAGCTGCAGATCAGTGTATGGGAAAGATCGCTATAGTTACAGAAATTTCTTTGCTTTTTAAGAAGGTATATGCCAAAGTCGGGTACGTGATACCGAAAATGATTTAGAGATCACGGCAGTGACATTTGCTGGTACAGAGAGGATTGTACTTTGTTAAGAATGAGTATTTCTCCTGTGCTGTTCGGTTAGTAGTGTAAGAGTTGAAGATAAATAATAGGGAGTCATATGATTGAGAAGACGATAGAGCGGATACAGAGTGTAATAATCTTTACGTTTATCGGAAGGTAGCCATTATAACAGTTCGCAGGCAAGAGGGATATGGTCAAAGTATCGAAATACCGTACGTCGCAGATGCATCGCACACTGTCACTTATCCTCAGTTCCAGTCTGCGAGAGCTTTCGTAAGAAAGTCCTTGAACAATGGCGTCAGCACAGTCAAGTAAGGGAAGCATTAGGAAGCGTTATTGGCTCTATGAGCTTCCTTTTGAGCTCAAAAGGAAACACATTTTTTATATTTCTGCAGTGAATGAAGTGACGCTGACATTTTTACAGATTGCAGAAGAGGAAAGGACTATTTTTGTGACTTATGGGATTGTCTGAACTGCGTGTTAACAAGTCTTTTATGAGCGACTAAGATTGCTTGCATTTTAGGTGGCTTACGTTTCAGCCTAATGCTCTATGCCCACTCAGAAAGCCAAGTAAGCCACTACTTACATGCTGGATGTAAGCCACCATTTACATGCTGGATGGCTGTGCACAAATTTATTGGACTTGGTATTAGGTACAAGTGACAACGGCGATTAGGAACGAACACAATTTAAAAGAACCCTGCCAGCATGGGGGAGAAGGAATTTACGAGATTGAGCTGCAGATCAGTGTATGGGAGAGATCGCTACAGTTACAGAAATATGATGTTTTAAAGGTGTATAATTTCTCTGATTTTCTGAGAAAGGATGTACCAAAGATGGGTACCTGATACCGAAAATGATTTAGAGAACACGGCATTGTCATTTGCTGGTACAGAGAGGATTGTACTTTGTTAAGGATGAGTACTGCTTCTGTGCTGTTCGGTTAGTAGTGTAAGAGCTGAAGATAAAAAAGAGGGAGTCGTATGATTGAGAAGACGATAGAGCAGATACAGAGCGTATAATTTAGTGTACAGGTGATATTTGCAGTGGCTGAGAATAGTTGTCACATCATTAACATACCGTATAATGAGAAAAGTAATGAGGCCGAGTACTGGTACTTTTGGGGCACCTGGTACTACATCCCACAGTTGCAACCATTTACTTACAGTCATCAGACGCTATTGGTGGGATGTACGGTATGAGTGGAACCATTGTACAGCTTTGCTCCGATGCTACTGGAAGCTGCTGTCAGTGCCAATGGTTTACCACGTTGTATCAAGGATGGTAATGTACTGCGTTTGTGGTATTTCCACATTTCTGTCCACCCCTTGTAAGTGAGAAATTAACTGGAAGGCACCACGCCACCACAATTTTCATAGTGAGTTTTGTACCATTTTTCAGATTTGTTAAAGAAGAATGAGTGTATTGCAGGATTTGTTTCGACTTAATTAGATGCACAAAGAATGAAGACACGCTCTTTGCGTCTGCGCGCACAGTAGTGGGGGTGTGGCCGTACTAGGCTCCTCTGAGGATGTGCAGCTCTGATCTGCCGCAGATAACCACGGCGGCAGTCCGGGCAGGCGAGTCGCCCCAAAAGTCACGGCTAAATCGGTGCCCGTGACGGCCATTACCGCACCGCCACTAGCGCTGCCACGCGGCCGCCTCTTTCTCTTCTCGCACCATTATTTTTCTTTTCCGAGATCCGTCGTGATACCGCAAAGACTCCGCATATTCCTGCCGACTCTCTATTTATAGGCGTGACCCAAATGTGTATTTCTGTTTCCCAGAACGAACCAAATCTTTTTATTGCATCCGGGCTGAGCTGTCGATTCGTTACGCTCCCAGTCATATCTCTCTCTCTCTCTCTCTCTCTCTCTCTCTCTCTCTCTCTCCTCTCCCTCTTTCTAACTCTCAATCTTCTACCTGTGTTTTCCTCTGTGTGTCCTCAGGCAACTGTGGTTTCTGTTCGACCTTCGTGATACGTTATTGCCTTGCGAGTTCGTAAAGCTCCTGTCCTTCAGATGAGGGAAGTGGCCTCGCGAAAGGTCGCACAGGTCCCTTTAACACAATATGGGCTATTTATATTTCCGATTACAGGTATATTGTAGCAAGCGAGATCAGTAGAGAGCTGGCGAGAGGAAATAGAGAATTATGATTTCGATATGCAGTTGTTTACTGCTAATGACCAAGCAAACCATTACGTTCATTACCTGCCTATCGTGTCAGTTCCTTGTAATTCGATTTTAACCGTATGCCGTTAGATTATTCGAGCAGCTAAAATGTCAATTAGAGTGGTGCACTATAAGTATAATTCTTATCCATTTACTTTCTGGCAGCACAAATTGAAATGCCAATTATGCTTTGCAATTTAAATACGGCCACTATATTCATTACTGGAGGGAATAAACAGTATTTACCATGGCAGCTGTCATTAGTCAACTGTATCGTTAATTAACTCAGCAGCATAGTGAAGAACTATGAGAAACACTTGGCTGACCCACAAACAGACAGTGGCCTGTTGTCTAAATGTAAATGTCGCGTGACTAGGGCCTTCCGTCGGGTAGACCGTTCTCCGGGAGCAAGTCTTTCGAATTGATGCCACTTCGGCGACTTGTGCGTCGATGGGGATGAAATGATGATGATTAGGACAACACAACACCCAGTTCCTGAGCGGAGAAAATCTCCGAACCAGCCGGGAATCGAAACCGGGCGCTTAGGATTGACATTCTGTCGCGCTGACCGCTCAGCTACCGGGGGCGGACGTCTAAATGTTATCTCGTTGTTTCGTGGAGCACTTATGTGGTCCACCTATCAATGTGCAGTAGCCATGAGCGGAAAATTACGAAATTATATGTGAACTCGATACTCCCAAGTGTTCAAGTGCAAAAAAGGTAGAAGTAGCGTTTAAGCGCGACTGTCTGATACACCTTTCGTGTACAGACGCGCGAAATTTGGGGCGGACTTCAATCCGAGATGCATTTAATAGGTTCCACAAAGAAACATTGTCTCGAAATTTGGTAGAAAATCTGAAGAAATTCTGGTCGTATGTAAAGTACACAAGCGGCAAGACGCAGTCAATACCTTCGCTGCGCAGTGCCGATGGTACTGTTACCGACGACTGTGCCGCTGAAGCGGAGTTATTGAACGCAGTTTTCCGAAATTCCTTCACCAGGGAAGACGAATGGAATATTCCAGAATTTAAAACACGAACAGCTGCTAGCATGAGTTTCTTAGAAGTAGGTACCTTAGGGGTTGCGAAGCAACTCAAATCGCTTGATACGGGCAAGTCTTCAGGTCCAGATTGTATACCGATTAGGTTCCTTTCAGATTACGCTGATACAATAGCTCCCTACTTAGCAATCATATACAACCGCTCGCTCACCAATAGATCTGTACCTGTAGTTTGGAAAATTGCGCGGGTCGCAAGAAGGGTAGTAGGAGTAGCCATCGAACTACAGACCTATATCATTGACGTCGGTTTTCAGTAGGGTTTTGAAGCATATACTGTATTCAAACATTACGAATCACCTCGAAGGGAACGATCTATTGATACGTAATCAGCATGGTTTCAGAAAACATCGTTCTTGTGCAACGCAGCTAGCTCTTTATTCGCACGAAGTAATGGCCGCTATCGACAGGGGATCTCAAGTTGATTCCGTATTTCTAGATTTCCGGAAAGCTTTTGACACTGTTCCTCACAAGCGACTTCTAATCAAGCTGCGGGTCTATGGGGTATCGTCTCAGTTGTTCGACTGGATTCGTGATTTCCTGTCAGGAAGGTCGCAGTTCGTAGTAATAGACGGCAAATCATCGAGTAAAACAATCATCGAGTAAAACTGCAGTGATATCAGATGTTCCCCAGGGAAGCGTCCTGGGACCTCTGCTGTTCCTGATCTATATAAATGACCTGGGTGACAATCTGAGCAGTTCTTTTAGGTTGTTCGCAGATGATGCTGTAATTTACCGTCTAGTAAGGTCATCCGAAGACCAGTATCAGTTGCAAAGCGATTTAGAAAAGATTGCTGTATGGTGTGGCAGGTGGCAGTTGACGCTAAATAACGAAAAGTGTGAGGTGATCCACATGAGTTCCAAAAGAAATCCGTTGGAATTCGATTACTCGATAAACAGTACAATTCTCAAGGCTGTCAATTCAACTAAGTACCTGGGTGTAAAAATTACGAACAACTTCAGTTGGAAAGACCACATAGACAATATTGTGGGGAAGGCGAGCCAAAGGTTGCGTACCATTGGCAGGACACTTAGAAGATGCAACAAGTCCACTAAAGAGACAGCTTACACTACGCTCGTTCGTCCTCTGTTAGAATATTGCTGCGCGGTGTGGGATCTTTACCAGTTGGGATTGACGGAGGACATCGAAAGGGTGCAAAAAAGGGCAGCTCGTTTTGTATTATCACGTAATAGGGGAGAGAGTGTGGCAGATATGATACGCGAGATGGGATGGACGTCATTAAAGCAAAGACGTTTTTCGTCACGGCGAGATCTATTTACGAAATTTCAGTCACCAACTTTCTCTTGCTAATGCGAAAATATTTTGTTGATCCCAACCTACATAGGTAGGAATGATCTAAATAAAATAAGAGAAGTCAGAGCTCAAACAGAAAGGTTTAGGCGTTCGTTTATCCCGCGCGCTGTTCGGGAGTGGAATGGTAGGGAGATAGTATGATTGTGGTTCGATGAACCCTCTGCCAAGCACTTAAATGTGAATTGCAGAGTAATCATGTAGATGTAGATGTAGATGTAGATGTACCAAAGTCGGAGCAGTCTTCCAGTCTGAAAGACAGTCACTGTTCATTTCCTTGCAACATTTTTAATCGACGTTGATTTACCCCTACTCTTGAAAATTTGGACTCGTAAAAGGAGCACTGCCTCTCATGGGGTTTATAATTTTGACATAGAGCCTTAAACCTTGCTGCTCGAACTTTTAAACGTCATTCTGTACTAGTAACCTCACTTCATGTTTGTTTATATCGTCACTAGAAATTTTATCATTGTCTTCAAGGATTGGGTCTTTCTACCTGTTCCGCTGCAGACTTGCTCACGCCATCTCTTTAAGGAACGCCCAACATTTCTCCTTCTTCTTGGGTTAAATGGTCTTGCAGCTTTTGTTTCATCCTACGTTCGACATGGTCTTTCCAGTTCAATTCCGTTACAGTTGCAACGTGTTCTGTATTTAGTTATTGTCGAATATCGGTTTTCTTTTTGTGGTCTGTTTTAATGTACTTTGCATGGTCCCATGGAAATGTCTCAATCTGACCACTTTTAGTTCTACATCAACTGACTTGCGCTCTAGATATTTAGATTCTTTTACCATTTCAGCCTGCCGGGTTGGCCGAGCGGTTCTAGGCGCTACAGTGTGGAACCGCGCGACCGCTACGGTCGCAGGTTCGAATCCTGCCTCGGGCATGGATGTGTGTGATGTCCTTAGGTTAGTTAGGTTTAAGTAGTTCTAAGGTCTCGGGGACTGATGACCTCAGCAGTTAAGTCCCATAGTGCTCAGAGCCATTTTAACCATTTTTACCATTTCAGTTATCTGTCTGCCTAAAAAAATTGTGGCTCTTATAAATTCAATCCTTGAAATGTCACAACTTTTATTTTACCTGCCGATATTTTCTTCAAGTATTTAGCAACAATTTTATTCAACTAATGTACTTCAATTTGAACCTTTTTTTCAGATTTTCCTATTACAATCTGATTGCCTGTAAATCACTTCTTAATGTGCAGTTTGTCGTAATCAGTTAATTATGAATGATACCATCAATATAAAAATTTAAAGGGTGTGGACAGCAAGCAGCCTTGTCTAATTCCTTGATTAAAGTCACTGGATTCTGCCCCATTTCTTACAGCAGGGGAGACCAGGACACATTTCCGTTTATTTCTTTTCGGAACTTTCAATTTTTGTGGTTATATTTATCATCTTCAAAATTGTTACTAACGTATAACTTGGTACATATACTTGTAACTCAACGTTAGACTTAAAGAGTGCATAACATTTTTATTTAGTCGAATGCGTGAATAGGGCAAGGTATGAAGCACGTTTATGGACGTATGGGGACGCGTTTACCCATATCATAGACCGCAGTCATGACTAAACAAGACACACTGCTAAACTATTCAAGATGTTTTTTGTTGACAGTAAACAAAATTACAGTCTTTCTTACACCAATAAACATGGTAAAACAACTATTTTATGGCAGAAAATTTTGTAGCATACTCCCTCCACTTGATATAATATTGAATAGGTAGAAATTTGAATATTAATTAAAGGCCTATTCATCACCGTTGTCTGGTTGCATAATGCGTTTCCTGTGGCACAATCGTTGCGAGCTCATCTTTTACGTATAAGGCACTGAACCCATTGTTTATTTCTTTTTGATTGATTGTATTATTTCAAGCAGTAAACACAAGGGCGAATTTCATCTTCTTGGTCATACTGCTGCAGCTAGTAAGAGAAAGGAAGGACTGTATACGACATTCGCTTACTAACAGGCACTTTGCAAGAACTAGTTTGTGAGAAATGATCGACAGAAAAGAAGAGATACAAGATGATAGGCACATAAAGGGAAGCGGAAATTACAAAGACATGAAGAGGATGCCAGAAGATTGTATTATTTCAAGGAAGGACTGCATTCTTAGGTGCGCGGTTTCAGAGAAACCGGTAACCCTTGCAGCAAAAATTTCATTTTCATCCAGCCGAGATGGACAAAATACACAAAAAATATCAAATGCTTAACTTTCACTTTTAATAGGCTTCGGTCATAAAATAATCATAGGCAAGTGAGTTCATAATTAGTTTAGTTTGTACTCGTCGACGAGAATCACTCCTAAATAACAAATCATGCCACACTCAACGATCATCGCCGGACACGGATATCACAGAACTATCAGTGCTCGAAGCACTACCTCGGCTGAACGGCGTTACGCGCTGTGCTCTCTACACGCCAAAGCATCAGCAGCCCACGCACGATATTTCTCGCACCTTAAGATAGTTTTATACTAAAGCAAGATAGTAAAACAGCCCCAGATTTCCACACATATCACCTACGCTAGATAACTAATAAGTATACTGGCCTAAGGGAGTGTACTGCACCAAATCTAACAGTAGAGTTGGGGGGCAGCCCCACTGGGCGCAAAAAGAAATTCTTACGGTAGTGTTTGTAATTAATTTAAATAAAACACTGACAACGAGTACAGTAAGGCTTCACAGACTGCCAATGGTTCGCGAGAAAAGTGCCCTGCGTAAACGTGCCCCGTGCGTAAATGAGCTCCAGTGTCCCCTACGTATCTACATTTTATTATTTTTGTATAATTCGCGTTATGAGATGTACTGGATCTCCAGTTTCCTTTAGTGATTTTAGCATTTTCTATTTTATCTCATCTAACGCCTTTCCGTAATAACTATAGACAAAAAGATAATAAGTAAGTAATTTGAATTTTCTTCTATTCTTAGTTACTTGTGAAAAAATGAAAGCACAGTTAGAACATGATCTAACATTTCTAAAACCGTGTTGTGCATCTAATATATGTGTTTCCACTGTTGGTAACAATCCCTTGCTTGTAATTTGAGCATACAGTTGTAAAAGGAATTTAGCAGACTTATTCCTGAGTAATTTGTGCATTGTGATTTACCGCCTTTCTTGTAAACAGGAAATATCAGATCTTCATTCCATTAGTTTGGTACACGTCCAATCTGCCGGTAAACCTTCATAAAACTGAAAAGTTAGTTGATCTGACATGTATTCAGTCAGTCCCATGTCTGTCTGTTTTTCGTATTTTGGATATCTTTTTGCAGCTGTTTCATTGCTTTCAGACCTACAGATTTACTGCATTTACAGTTTATTTGAAGTTCTTCTTCATTATGAGTCCAGAAACATTTAAAGTACTTTCATCATTTCTTTTCGGATATTATATTTAGTTGTGAAGTAACTCTTCCTCGTTTATTCAAGAACTTCACAATTTTGAACGCTTTGTTTTGTCTTCCGTGGAGGTCATTTACTTTTGCATTCTCATGTCAATCCCAAGTGTGCCGATTAATTTTATGTGTTTAGTAAAGCATTGACATCAAGGTGTGAATATGTTAGTTCTATTTTAATTCCTATCATCATTCTGGATTCTAAAAACACGACCAAGAAAATCCCTCCTCCTTGTTATTGCACAGGATATCGTAAGATGAACGAAACGACGTGAATTAACCGATTTTGGACTTTCTAAAAGCTCTCAATTCAGTGACATACGAATCTTTACTATACGAAATATCTTTGTAACGTATACCTACTCAGGTGTGTGATTAGAATAAGAACTGCTCGACAGAGAATTTGCAGCACGTTGTGTAATATATCGTCTTCTCTTTTGCGCGTAATGAATTAATCACTTGGTGAATGGATGACGCGGATATCTATGAGGGTATGATATCCGTTAAGAAATTACGCTTATACCCAGCTGTATCTTGAAAGAAAAAAGAAGGATCCATGAGATTAGCCACTATTTCTCAACATAGTGGACTGTAAAGGGAATTCTACGGAACGTAAAATTATATTAGCCTTTAAGTACAGGACTGCTGAGGGCTGGAATCAGTCGTATAATAATATGTGTGGCAATAATAATATGTGGAAACATGATGCGAAACTACTACAATAGATCATATGAACATTTACAAAACGTCAGGCTTAGAATTCTTGGGAACGCACTGAGAAACTACACATTTGCTAAGAAAATGAGATTGTTCACAAAAAAGTTCTGGGATAAATACTGAATTACAGGATGTCCAGGTTACACACGTAATAATATAATAAATTGAGAAGTAATTGAAATAGTTATTGACAATGTGTTTAGATAAGCATGGTTTTTTAAACATCCAATATCTCTCGAAACGCGCACTATTAATGGCGCGACAGACATCTAACCTGTGTTCCTGTTGTCTACAAGTGTGCCGCGCCGGGTAGCCGCTCGGTTTCGGGCGCCTTGTCACGGTTCACGCGGCTTCCCCCATCGGAGGTTCGAGTCCTGCTCTGGGCATCGGTGTGTGTGTGTGTATGTGTGTCGCTTTAGCGTAAGTTAGATTAAGTAATGTGTAAGCCTAGGGACCGATGACCTCAGCAGTTTGGTCCCATGGAACCTTACCGCCACCAACATCTACAAGTGTTTTTCACCTCTGCAGGCGAAACGTTTGCGATATCTGCACAAACGCGTTGTCACAGATCTTGTGGAACACGAACTGGTGTGGCATATACTCGATTGTCAGCAAATACCCACAGAAAAAAATCAAGTGGCCTAGTGTCTGCGCTTCTAGGGAGCCACGCAATCGATGGACTTCCTCTCCCAATCTAGAAACGTGGAAAGTCATGAGCCCAGAAATAATTTTCACAAAATGGCGCGGCGCGCAGTCCATACTAACGCCGAAAACGTCGTTGCAACATTGTAACTGACTTTAACTCCACGGAAGAAAGCACACAGAACACCTTCTGCCGTGGACTCCACATGGCAACTGAAGCGCATTTACGTGGACAAAGCAAATAAAGGTATGCGCACGCTGTACCAACTGCAGCAAGCAAATACAAATAAATGTTATCGTACTTGTAGAAGCAAACCGCCAATGAATACAAACTGCATATTGGCTTCTGTCTCGGGTTCTTCGGCCAACGTTCATCTAATGATTTTACTGACGTTTCGCCAGCACGAGTGGCTGGCATTGTCAAAGCTTCACCCTCCATAGCCGGTGGTGAACTGGAATATCTGAATTACGTCTCAAGTTGTAACATTTTATATTATATGTTTAACCAGGACATCCTCTACTTCTCAAATGTGTAGCATCCATGTCCGTGTAGAACTAATGAGTACATCAAGCATGTAGAACGAGAACAGCCAAAGGCCTGTTAGACCAACGAACGCGAAAGAAATGATGAAAACTCTCTACTCACAGTCACTCGATAACACCCAGTGTCTCACGAAAGCAGCTCAAAAATTCCAAGTAATGGTATTTCGTACGAATACAAAAGATATCTTCAAATCACTTCATATCATGGTCGTAAAGATAATATAAAGTTGAATAAGTCTCAGGTTACTAAAGCAATATTGTTCTTCGCGCGGTCTGCCCGTGAATCAGACAAGAAGATAACTTACTAGATTCCACATTAAGAAGTTTATTTGATTAGTGTAATATAGATATAAATTAGATCTGTATATTTCTTTTTCGACACAGTTAAGATTTCATGGAGCAATAAATGTACTGAGAAATATTAAGTACAAGCATTCTACAATTTTTTTCCAGTTGTCCAAAAAACTTATTCCTACAGTGAAATTACATCTAATACGACGTCTATTCTGTAATCGTCACGCTTTTGTCGTAAATGCAGTTCGCTACACATTCAACACAGAGATTCCGAGTGTTTAACAGGTACGAGGAACTTAGTATCTAGTTCTTGTAGTTGTCTCTGACAAGATATTCTCGTCGGTCACCAGTACGTAATTGCATTTGAGGGTGTATGACGTGACTACAAAATGCTGTGTGCTTCGAAGCAATTAGGGTCCCCAGAGATGGACTGCCGCACTAGAAGCGCAAGAGAATTCAACAGATCACGAGTTGCCATTCCTCGTTACTGTGTACTACACCTGGTTCATGAACTGATTAATGGCCGCGGAGGTACAGACGAATCAGTACGCTTATTGTTCAGGTTGAACTTCACCTATAGTACACAGATTTCTGACTGCTCGTCTGCTCTTTAATTTATGGTGTATGTCTCGTCTTGACGGCATAATGGTCACTGGGGAACAGCACAGTTCGTTACCGTAAGACGAGAAAACTGACATGAAGAACCTGAATGAACTGGCTTATATCTGCATCTACATATATATTCCGCAAGCACTGAACGAACCATGATGGAGAGTTCTGCTAATAATGGCACTCTGTTCTGTAATCGAATAAGGCGAAATGACTATATTCCTACTTACCCTATCTCCTATATCGCTGAATGTAGACGCACTTGTATCAGATTATTTTTAGAGCTGCATTACACTTTGCCAGAAAGCTCTCAAACCATTTTCCAGTCTGCTTCTCTACTACTGATGTCACGTATTCGTCAAATTTTACATTGCTTCATAATATTGGCCGAAGACATTTACCAGGCCCCAATTTTTATCACATTTTCCATCACTATTTTATCAATCTCGAACGCAGATAATTCACTGACTATTTTCACTATTTCAGCATCAGTTTTGTGTAATAGATGGCAGTATCCTGAACACACTGACCAAATTTATAATCTCTAGTGAAACAATTACGGCCACTATAAATTTTTTTAGTGGAGCTATTGGTAGTCCTTCTTCTCTGAATTTGACAAATCAAATGTGTGTGAAATCTTATGGGACTTAACTGCTAAGGTCATCAGTCCCTAAGCTTACACACTACTTAACCTAAAGTATCATAAGGACGAACACACACACCCATGCCGAGGGAGGACTCGAACCTCCGCCGGGACCAGGCGCACAGTCCACGACTGTAGCGCCTAGACCGCTCGGCTAATCCCGTGCGGCTGAATTTGCCACTTACAAACCTCTGTACCAAGCAACATTACACTACACTCTTGAAAACTGGTCCTAGTTCATTGATGTGTAAGTGCAATACAGTGACGGATCTCAAAACTGCACATAGTCAATAACACTTTCGCTTATTCTATACAAAATTTTAGATTTTCATGAAAAAACTCGAAGGACAATAAAAGTATCTCCACTGCAACTTCTGTCTGATGATACCTACTACCAATATTTCAGGTTAGGAGTTTTCATGACTCGCTCCTCTAAAAATTAAGAAAAACGTTGATTTTTATGGAACTATTTCATAAATCACTGGCAAACCCAGGATTTCATACGTTTGTATAAATCTGAATAGTTTAAGCTACAATTTACAGCATGTATTACTGGCGCTTTAGGCCCAGCAGAGGAGAAGAGGGGAAAGGGATTCCCACGTCTCTGACGTCCTTGGATATCTAACAAGTGAAGTAAGCGAACAAATTCACTCGTTTTTCATGAGTATTACCTTGTATTAAGCAACATTTACAGAGATACTACTCAGTAAACTAGTTTCATTATGTATAGCGCCTTCTGAATCACCCAGTGACGGCACTTGCCTATAGATCACATATTTAACGAACAACATGTTATTGCTGGTGACCCCACCCGATAAATTGTTTGTGCATGTCGAAAACATTACTTGTCCTACTACACTCACCCAGTGCTACTTTCATTTCTGTCGAACGTGCGCTAACTGTGTTCTACTAGTCAAGAAGTCTCTGAACTATTTACATATTTGTGAGGTATTATTCGAAAGAGTGTATCTTGCTTATAGGTAATACAACGGCAGACACTTTTCGGAAACGTCGAAATACGGAATCCAACAAACTGTTGATAAGCATTAATATTTCGCAAGGTACAGTGTGTGATAAACTGTGTTCCACAGGAGTGGTTCCATACTAATTCTTGGACAGAAGCTGATTTTTCTCGAGTGGGAGGTTGAGAGTTACAACATGCTCTAGGAACTTTAAAAGTACACTAATGGCCATTAAAATTACTATACCAAGGAGAAATGCAGATGATAAACGGGTATTCACTGGACAAATACATTATACTAGAACTGACATGTGATTACATTTTCATGCAATTTTGGTGCATCGATCCCGAGAAATCAGTACCCAGAACAACCACCTCTGGCCGTAATAACGGCCTTGATACGCCTGGGCATTGAGTCAAACAGAGCTTGGATGGTGTATACAGGTACAGCTGCCCATGCAGCTTCAACACGATACCACAGTTCATCAAGAGTAGTGACTGGCGTATTGTGACGAGCCAGTTGCTCGGCCACCATTGACCAGACGTTTTCAATTGGTGAGAGGTCTAGAGATGTGCTGGCCAGGGCGGCAGTCGAACATTTTCTGTATCTAGAAAGGCCCGTACAGGGCCTGCAACATGCTGTCGTGCATTATCCTGCTGAAATGTAGAGTTTCGCAGGGATCGAATGAAGGGTAGAGCCACGGGTCGTTACACATCTGAAGTGTAACGTCCACGGTTCAAAGTGCCGTCAATGGGAACAAGAGGTGACCGAGACGTGTAACCAAAGGCACCCCATACCATCACGCCCGGTGATACGCCAGCATGGCCATGACGAATACACTCTCCCAATGTGCGTTCTCCGCGACGTCGCCAAACACGGTTGCTACCATCATGATGCTGTAAACAGAACCTGGATTCATCCGAAAAAATGACGTGTTGCCATTCGTGCACCCAGGTTCGTCGTTGAGTACATCATCGCAGGCGCTCCTGTCTGTGACGCAGCGTCAAGGGTAACCGCAGCCATGGTCTCCGAGCTGATAGTGCATGCTGCTGCAAACGTCGTCGAACTGTTCGTGCAGATGGTTGTTGTCTTGCAAACGTCTACATCTGTTGACTCAGGGATCTAGACGTGGCTGCACGATCCGTTACAGCCATGCGGATAAGATGCCTGTCATCTCGACTGCTAGTGATACGAGGCCGTTGGGATCCAGCACGCCGTTCCGTATTACCCTCATGAATCCACCGACTCCATATTCTGCTAACAATCATTGGATCTCGACCAACGCGAGCAGCAATGTCGCGATACGTTAAACCGGAATCGCGATAGGCTACAATCCAACCTTTATCAAAGTCGGAAACGTGATAGTACGCTTTTTCCTCCTTACACGAGGCATCACAACAACATTTCACCAGGCAACGCCGGTCGACTGCTGTTTGTGTATGAGAAATCGGTTGGAAACTTTCCCCGTGTCAGCACGTTGTAGGTGCCGCCACCGGCGCCAACATTGTGTGAATGCTCTGAAAAGCTAATCATTTGCATATCACAGCATCTTCTTCCTGTCGGTTACATTTCGCGACTGTAGCACGTCATCTTCGAAGTGTAGCAATTTTAATGGCCAGTAGTGTAGCGTGTCCAGAACTACCTTTTATATTTTGTTTTGGACTAACTAATTTTCCACTCAGTTTTTTTTGTTGCTTACTTTATTTGCAATCAGTTTCGAATTCTTTTATGTTTTCATCTTTAGATAGAGTTACCGAAATGAAACACATTTGTAAGTGTATCTGTAGAGTGAATGGACTGATATTTTAGATGAACTTGATAGTCTTATATTTACTATGAAGGCATGCTGGAAAGTAATGCTTCAATTTTTTCTGGAAACTCTCAAAAAATTTTAAGTAAAACAAACGCCATTAAAATTCTAAGACGTCATTTTACATGTCTACTTATTTGCAGTCCTCTACCGTTAGACGGCTTCAAACTGTAGCGTGTAACAAGGCGGTGTGTTGGTGCGTGAGGAAGAGCGGGCTGCAATCTAGTTTCGAATTCGAACAGTCCGTCCGCGCATGTAGAACCGCGTACTTCAGCATGACAGTGCCACACAACACATGAGCGCTATAACGTCCGCAGCAATCCGACGCCTTGGGTTCACTGTCATCGATCATTCTCCATACAGTCTCGACCTGGCTCCATTCGATTTTCATCTGCTTCCAAAACTTAAATAAAACCTTCGATCACTTCACTCTGATAGTGATAAAGTGGTGCAACCAGAGGTTAGGTTGTGGCTCCGTCAACAAAATCAAAAATTCTACTGTGACGTTATCAACAAACTGGTCTCTTGCTGGGAGAAACGTGTTCGTCACCAGGGTGACCATGCTGAGAAATAAATATGTAGACCTGAATAATAAAGATGTAGATTGTTAATAACGTTTGCTTCATTTAAAAAGCTGTAATAGTTTTCAGATAAAAAATTCGGAGGCATTACT
The DNA here is from genome assembly GCF_023864345.2 of Schistocerca serialis cubense. NCBI lineage: Eukaryota > Metazoa > Arthropoda > Insecta > Orthoptera > Acrididae > Schistocerca > Schistocerca serialis. The sequence goes on from NC_064641.1 coordinate 210,751,827, forward strand.
TTTCGGTACCATACAATAGAAGAGGCTATGATTCAACAACAAGATATGCTTTCGAGTATATTTCAGTCCGATAACTGCTCCTAAAACCCTGAAGATAATGCCAAAAAGGGGCATCCATACCGGTTTTAAATAAAATAAACAACAAACATAGACGAGTGGAATTAGTTTGAAATTAGCTTGTGTGCTCTAAAAGAAATAGATTGCAAATATCTTAATTATACAACGTCAGCCGGCCGGAGTGGCCGAGCGGTTCTAGGCGCTGCAGTCTGGAACCGCGCGACCGCTACGGTCGCAGGTTCGAATCCTGCCTCGGACATGGATGTTCTAGGGGACTGATGACCTCAGCAGTTAAGTCCCATAGTGCTCAGAGCCATTTTTGTTTATACAGCGTCATGTACGTAACACTGCGTTTATCTAAATCAGGATAGTAGGGTGGGATCTGAATACCATAGCGCCCAAATACCCTCTGCTCCAAATTGGAAGCGATTGTTGTACCGATAACTGAACCAAGCATTCCACTTATAAAATAGTTTTTACTGATACACATGACCAACATATAGACAATTAAGTTATAAAATTTCTGCTACACGGATAGTAAAAGCAAATGAGTATCTGCTTTTGTTAGCGGTAATAATAGTACGCAATTAGAGAGAGAGAGAGAGCAATTTGCTGAATGTTATAAACCTGCTGTGCATATATCAGTAAGTGTCCATTCAGACCTGCAGCCCTGTACTGAGGCTGAGGCATGAATTTTGTAGCAGAATTCTCCAAGTAAGTAATTGTAATCAATTGAGTCAATCCCAAATACGTGTGTTCCTCACAAATACGGCATTCTTGTTAAATGAGGACTGCAGCTGAGGAGGATGATTTGGGTCGCAGACCAAGTGTTACCACATATGGTGGCCGGGAGCAGAGTTATGAGCCCAGTAAATAATAAGGCGTAGCCGTATAAGCATCGGCCACCAGCACATTGTGTTCCTCGTTCAAAATAGGAAACCGGAGCCGACCTTACGTGGAGCGTTTCCTTATGCTGCTGCCACCTGTTTTTATCCGGATTTCTTTCGGCGCGATTCGTGTTTTTGCATTGAACAAATCACAGGAGTCTCCTTCTCGCAAAAAGGACATTAAATTCGGTAGCTCAAAGGCAGCTTTTGTCCGTTTACAGCTGCTGAATAAGGAGAAGTCATTCCAGTTAACCTTCCTACGGACCGTGCTCCTCCTTTTTCTTGGTCGCTTTTAAATGACACCGCAGAACAATCACGCCTTGAGTCATGTGAACAACTACAATGACTCTCATCGCTTTTACTTTCACATAGCAACAGTACAAGGCGAGACGTGAAGTGCTGCAGACGCTTTAACCCTGTAAGGGGATGGAAATAAAACCTGTAAAATTTTGACTAACAGTACCGTTCATTCACATAATAGAGCACTGTATATTAATTAAAATATCTGCTTATCTGGATACACAATTAAAGTTCTTACAGTATTAATACGACAGTGCAATGGTTTCAAGAGGACATGAATAATCGAAAAAAATACAAAAATGGAGAGGGAAGTAATCTTTGCGAATGCTCGACAAGATTTTCCAACTAAAAAGGGTGGTGTTACAATCTCTGAAAGGGAATACTCGTTGTTTCTAATCGGAACATATTTCAAAGACATTTGAAAAGAAGGCAGCCACCAATGTTCTCAATACACTTTCGCCATCTCTTTCTCAACATTTTCATGTGATTTTCTAGAATTTCCGCTGGAACAGCAGCGGGCCGAGGTGGAACATCCTCCCGTCCATTCCTTCACAAAAGGCAACTGACCAATCATGTATAAAATCTTCTATATAGTGAGCTCTGCGGAAGAACTTCCCTTCGCAACGTAAGAATTACGAGACTAGTGGTAAAACATATCATTTCTGAACCTGTAGAAATGGGTGTTCAAGTAAATAATAATTCGATTTTTACTTCAATTCGTGTAGTGTTTTACTCTGATACGTAGCGGATGTCTTTCATGATATTGGGCAATTTCATCTATTTAAATGCGTGTGCACACGGAAAATATCTGACGAAGTAGTAAAATCGAAGCAATACAATATAGATTATTAGTACCGGTCAGAAGATGATGTGATTTGTCTAGTATATGAACTACATACTCGCATAAAACTGCTAGATGATGATAGAAACGCTATACATCTACAATTACAGTTCATCAATGAGACAGAAATAGATACAAAACTTAATTTATTGGATATCACGATACGTAAGGAAACCGATGCACATGAATTCACAATAAACAGGAAACGTGTAGCTACTAGCGTAGCACCGCGCGGGATTAGCCGAGCGCTCTGAGGCCCGGCGGAGGTTCGAGTCCTTCCCCGGGCATGGGTGGGTGCGTTTGTCCTTAGGATAATTTCGATTAAGTAGTGTGTAAGCTTAGGCACTGATGACCTTAGCAGTTAAGTCCCATAAGATTTCACACACATTTGAACATACTAGCGCAGCTATCCACGACTAACCTAATTACCCTAACGAAAATGAGCAACGCAGCCTCAGATTGTCGCCCCGAAAAACTGAATATAACTGCAAAAAAGATCTAAATGTAATAAGGCAAACAGCACTGGATATATACTGCGATACTAAACGACTCGATAAAGTAAACAAAAAGCAGAAAATCATGAAACACGCATACCGATAGACGAAACGCAGTACAAGCATTTTATGTAAGTCTCCAGGCTTTTGGGGTCATTGTAACTGAAGGTAAAATCTTCCAGGTTGTTAAGCCGTGTAGTGCTCCTCTTCTCATTATTTATTCACAGGTCGATGTTTCGGCCCTTTTTCTGGGTCTTCTTCAGGGCTGTTCTCGTGCATACAATTACCCTCACCCTGTCGAAAACTAGTGTCGCGCTCAAGTATAAAAAATAGACTTCGCACGCTTGTTCTGAAAAACTAGCGTAAATAGTTAAAAATTTTGAGGCTATTATTAAAGGACCATCGCCATAGAATAGATAGCGATAATAATCAATGAAAGACGAAGGGATGTTTACTAAAATATTATTGACATGCCACAGAGCTGACTTCCTTGCCGTAGTTCGTATTTTTCGCTCACCATGACTGTGCGTTTGCTGTCCTGATGGCAGGAAGCCACAAACACGGAAGTCCATGTCAGTCAAGTCTTAGAGATCTCATTTTTTTTCTCGGACTTCTTGAAATGCACTGACGGGAAAAACATCGCAACACCAAGAAGGAGTTACGCGACATTAATGAAAGTTGATAGGAGTATTTCTACATCTGAAAGTTGGTGTCTATTAAAATTTAGTTCCAGTTCCTTAAGAGTGACACTATGAGGTTGTAAATCAGGTTTCCTTTAAATTCTCGCTGTAATGGTCGTGAGCGTTAGTTAACTTTCAGATTGGACGTGGTGAGCTGGCCTTTAAGGTAACAAAAAAATGGCTCTGAGCACTATGGGACTTAACTTCTAAGGTCATCAGTCCCCTATAACTTAGAAATACTTAAACCTAACTAACCTAAGGACATCACAGACATTCATGCCCGAGGCAGGATTCGAACCTGAGACCGTAGCGATCACGCGGTTCCAGAATGTAGCGCCTAGAACCACCACGGCCGGCTTAAGGTAACAAAGACACCATTATCAACGTCTCACTAAGTTGGAACGAGGTCGTGTAATGGTGCTACGAGAAGCTGGCTGTTCCTTCTGTGGTACTGCAGGAAGACTTGGCAGGAATGTAGAAAACCTAAATGACTGCATGCAGCGGTGGTCACGAGAACGTACGATCACAAGATGACCGGTCTCCAGACGGCTTCATAGCACTATCGGCGTATGGCTCTGTTGCATCGTACTGCGTCTGCAGCAAACAATTTAAGCAGCAGTTGGCAGCAGAATCGGTTACTTCAAGGACAGCTTCTAGCCAGATGCTACGCAGCGAGCATTCCAGTGACACCAAACCACGGCCGTTTGCGACTTCCGTAGTGCCAAGCGAAAGCTCAATGGAGGGCAGTGTGGAAGTCTGTTGTGTTTTCTGAAGAAAGCTGGTTCTGCCTCGGTGCCAGTGATGGCACTGTGTTGGTTAGACTAGGAGGAGGTCAGATGAGCGCCTGCAGCCAACTTGTCTACGTGCTAGACATATACCTGGGGTTATGCTCTGGGATGCGATTTTGTAAGACAGCAGGCGAATTCTCGTATCTATCCCACGCACCCTGACTGTGAGAACATACGTCAGTCTGGTGATTAGACTTGCTATACTGTCATTTTTGAACAGCATCAAATGGTTCAAATGGCTCTGAGCACTATGGGACTTAACTTCTGAGGTCATCAGTCCCCTAGACCTTAGAACTACTTAAACCTAACTAACCCAAGGACATCACAAACATCCATTTCCGAGGCAGGATTCGAACCTGCGACCGTAGCGGTAGTGCGGTTCCAGACTGTAGCGCCTAGAACCAATCGGCTGAACAGCATCCCAGGGGAGGGTGCATCCCAGGGGGGTGTTCTCCGACAGGATAACGCTCGCCCACATATCGCTGTTGCAATCCAACATACTCCACAGAGCGTCGACGTGTTATCTTGGCCTGTTCGATCACCAGACCTACCTACAATCGAGCAGATACGGGATTTCGGCAGACGACGCCTGTAGCGTCATCGACAAACAGCTTTGACCGACCAAGTGCAACTGCCATGGAACCCCATTCCACAAAGTAACATCCGGAAGCAGTAAAACACAATGCATGCACATTTGTATGTTTGCAGTCAACATTCTGGCGGTTACTCCGCTTATTAATGTACCGGTATCTCACGTTTCCAATGGTTTATTTGGCTCTTACGTTAATCTGCGATCTTTCACTGTTAATCACTTAAATATGCTACTCAAAGAAATGTATTACCTGAATTTAATTATTTTTTGGTGTTGTGAATTTTTTCCATCAATGTATTACATTGTCTGACTAACACTAACGTGTTGTTGAAATATATATGGCATAACAGCACACGTTTTAAAAAATTGGCAGCTTTTAAAGAAGGAAATTTTGACCGTTTTGATATAAAGGAGCTATAGCTGGAACTGTAAAATAAAGTTTCTACAGCTCTACACTTTCTATGCATTAGGTGGGCTACTTGTAATGTTAGAATACTGTGGTTTGGAAAACGTTTATTGACAGAAGAGCAATATCAAATACTGTAAAGCGTATTTGTGCCTTCACTACTGTATAGTAAATGTTCAGTATGATGACCGTCAGCTTCATTACATAACGTACAAGGACAAATTATGTGTTGTCTGATTCTCTGTAAGATTCCGTGCTCTGGTCCTATGATGTTACATGCTGTAAGAATACGCTCAGTAAGTTCATACACTGTTCCTGCTGGTTGAGTACACAGGGGATTTTAGATAAATCCAGAGGAAAAAAAGGCGATAGAGGTGAGGTCAACGGTCATAGGCCAAGAGGATGGGAATCCCCTTTTAATCAGTCTCTGCCCGAAGTTGTCTGTGAGGTATGCCCTTGGCCAACGATCAAAAAGTTCAGGCAAGGCATTCTCCAGAGTAGAGACAATGGAAAAAGAACAGCAATCAATCACGAAATCCGTCACTTTATCACAGCTGATCTGTATTTCAGCTATTACATATTCAGTGCAAATATTACAAAAAGGAGAATCAGGAACAAACTTAAGGTAGCTAATAACGTTTCGTAACTGCTATTATAAACGCCAGACAGCTGCAAACTATGTAAAACGATGCGACGTTTGTCCAGAAAGTCACGTAGCAAACAATATTGGTTATGTACACCATACAGGAGTCTAACATAAACTGAAGCCATTGCTTACATGATATGCAAATTGAAGGTTGTGAGGGGAGAAAAGCAAGGGAAGGAAAGGGACTATTGATATCCCCTGCATCAGGACATTACGCGGAATCAGTAGCGACGGGTGAAAATGTGTGCCAGACCCGGTATCTCCTGCTTATTAGGCACGTGCGTTAACCATGGCGCCACCCAGACACAGTGTTATCGAAACTGCACGGACTACCTCGGCACACATCTCAGCGAACCCATACTGCCACCGAGCGCCACCTACCTGCAGTCCCTGTCTATTTCCTCCATGCTCGTTATTGTGAGATTGCCACTGGAGCTCAGACGTAATTGTGTATCCACACTGAAGAAAATAATTTCGTTATCAATCGAGTTGAATTAATTATACAAATTATAATTCGAACATGTCTGAAAGAACAGACACCACACAATCATATAATGGCTTACATGGTTGAAGAGGAAGAAAATGTGATGTCAGAGATGGATGGTGCCCTCTTTTGAAGCACTGGTGAATAGTTGAATAATAGTTAAGCTGTATAAAAATGTTTTTAAAAATGTACTTAACAATAAAACCACAATTAATGGTTAAACCATAGAAAACAAACACATGTGTATAGCCATAAGTATTGCCCATTCAATAACAGTAATTACAGGATAATTTGTAATTTATTTTGCGTTAGAAACTAATGGAAGAACATTCATTTACAATCCATATAACAGCGAAAAGTACCATTTTAAAATAATAGACCAATGTAATTAAAATATGAAGGAATGGCCCATTCAATAACAGTAATTACAGGATAATTTGTAATTTATTTTGCGTTAGAAACTAATGGAAGAACATTCATTTACAATCCATATAACAGCGAAAAGTACCATTTTAAAATAATAGACCAATGTAATTAAAATATGAAGGAATGGCCTCTCTGGACATAAACTAAAATCATACACATCATAAAAATACATTAGTTCTATGGGCTTACAGTACAAACATGTGGAATAAAACAGGATTAGGATGACGAAAGGCTTGTAACTAGCGAGAGGTGCATAATAAATAAATAAGTAAAATCAAGGAATGGAAACAGTACAATAAAAAATGGCGTGCCCCCTCTGGATGTAAACTAAAACAATACAGATCGTAAAAATACATTGGCGCCTTCTGTGGGCTTACATTTTAAACATGTGGAATAAAACATCATGACAGTGTCGAAAGGTATGAACCTTGACAATGGAATACAAAAAATTGTCCATTTTTTGTGCGCCACTGGCTACCTCCATACCTTTCGACATTCCATATGTTTATTATACTTGTGTGGTAACGGGTGAGTTGTGGAGCCCTTGAAATATTTTAAGTTCAGAGTTGGCGGCCACCACTCCGGCCACTCGCTCGGCAAGTCGCGGGTCGTTAACAACCGCGTGATGCCACACAACGGCCAGACCATGTGGTCCAGCCGACCACATGGCTGGGAATTCCATGGTGACGCTGTGTCGATGAAGCAGACAAGCCGGGAGTGCCAAAGATGGCGGACTTTGTGAAAACTTAATGGCAGACATTTCACAGTTCATACAGGCATTAATAGTAGCCCGACGAATCATGATACCTCAAAAAGAAACATGTACATAACCATTATTTGCACGATGATTCTGATGGTTTAATCAGATTTTCAATAACTTTATTAGTTTGATGTTTAGAATTTGGCGATAAATTATAAAAGTAACACCCAGCAACTAATTTCCAAAATCTAAACGGTTCATCCGATTTTGTCGATCGACATGTCTTTAGATAGCTATTAGTGTAAACCTAAATTGGTATAAATAACAGGCATGTAACTTGAGTAGTACATGAGTTGTTGGAGGTGAAAGTGGCCTATTACTATTGATAGCGTCAGGCCATAAGTACCCCACAGTTACACGAAAAAACTGTAGCATCATGCTTATAAATACATTTACTAATCTATGTCTTTATTTATATCCGATATATACTATTCATGAAGAAAATGGTCAATTATTTACTGTGGTTTAGAAAGCACAGAGACATTAGGCTACTGGCTTCCTTCTGTTGTATTCCTTTGATATACTTTTATTTAATTTGTTTATGTATTTAATAACGTGTGTTAGAGCGTATTTATTGTCCATCTGTAGAAATATTTATTTAATTTCAAGTTATTTAAATGTAACTCCAGTATTTAGAATGTGTTTCATTATGTTTGTGAGTGTGCGTTGGCTTGGAGACAGGGCGGGAACGCCCTAGCCAGTCACAGCAATCGTTCCGAACAGGACACGTGGACAGACTTTATGGAAGTGGGGCCGGAGCATCGTTTCGAGAGAGGAATGGTGGTTCTGGAGAGGACACGGGGAGTGCTGGACGCGGGGAGTGCTGGACGTGACGGTGCGACTGACGCACGGTCGCAGCAGAGACTTGGGGAGATAGAAATACTTCGGAGTGCCGACTAGTGCACTTGTGTGAGATTTCCGTGGCTTCTACAGTGAAGAAGTAGCATTTGTTTAGAAGTTAATATCTTGCGAGCAGTGTTGTTGTTCATAACTAATTATGTGCAGTGGGAATCTACTTTTCAAAATGGTTCAAATGGCTCCGAGCACTATGGGACAACTTCTGAGATCATCAGTCCCCTAGAACTTAGAACTACTTAAACCTAACTAACCTAAGGACATCACACACATCCATGCCCGAGGCAGGATTCGAACCTGCGACTGTAGCGGTCGTGCGGTTCCAGACTGTAGCGCCTAGAACCTCTCGGCCACTACGGCCGGCGGAATCTATTGTTGCCCTGTTATTCAACTCATATTTTATTTAATTTCTGGACCATCGACACCAATAAGTGTTTTACAGTAATAAAGGGCATTCTCAAAGGTACTACTTCTGTCATACCCATCATTTAAAGTCGTTATAATAGTACCTGCAGAATTTATTTAATTGCAATCTTTCATTTATAAATTTCTACATAACATTCAAAATTCGCAACTGCCGAGTGATAGGAACCTTCGACCATTTGATTCATCTGTATATTCATATTGTATGCTGTAGACTCAGCAGTATTTGGCTTGTAATGCGGCAACTACGTATCCCAGCCCCTAGACAACGAAACCAGCCAAAACTTTGAATATTCAACTCTGAGTCAGCGGGTACAAAGTTGAGGGCCACTCATCATTTCATTTGTTTTAAAACTCACATACTGAAGCCCAGAGAGGGCTCAGATGTATTTTTACGATCTGTATGATTTTAGTTTATGCCCAGAGACGAAACACCATATTTTATTGTGCTATTTTCATTCATTTATATTTTAATTATTTTGATACATTGTAGTTTCGGCTGTTGTATGGAATTGTAGATGGATCTTCTTCCATTAGTTTACACTGCGCATTAAACTACATACTACCCCTTACTTAATATTATTGAGCAGGCTAAACATAAAGCTCCACACATTTGATGTGTTTTCTATATTTTAACCATTACCTATGGTTCTATTGTTCAGTATGTTTTTAATTTTTTTATAATTAGCTTCGTTGTTACTTAATTGTTCACCAGTGCCTCAATAGAAGGTCACAGACGTGTCAGACGTCACATTTACTTCCTGTTCAACCAGGTATGTATCTGTTTCGCCTTCCGCGGTGGCCGAGTCGTTCTAGGCGCTTCAGTCCGGAAGCGCTCGACTGCTACGGTCGGAGGTTCGAATCCTGCCTCGGGCTTGGATGTGTGTGATGTGCTTAGGTTAGTTAGGTTTAAGTAGTTCTAAGTTCTAGGTGACTTACGACCTCAGATGTTAAGTCCCATAGTGCTCAGAGCCATTTGAACCATTTGTAACTGTTCTAGTTCATGTTAGACTCCTGTATTCTCAACATCAACTAACATTGTCTACTGTGTGACGCTTTGGATTAATGTCACCTGTTGTTACATGACTTATAACTGTGTGGCGCTTATGCTTACACTTTCGATACGTTATTAACTATCTTACATTCGTTCCTGATTCTCCTGTCCTGTAACTTTTAGCAATGTAGCAATTTAACTGTTGAAATCTGGGCAGGCTGTAATAATGCGACGTATTTCGCGATCGACTGCTATTCTTTACTCCACCGGCTGTGTTCAACGATCGCTGTGTACAACATGATCATATGAATTCCAATCTAACTCTCCAGAATGTTTGAGACCACCCGACATTTAAAAGATCAGATAAGACGTGTGTTTCAGTTAAGTGATCTCCAAGAATTCCAGCCCAAACGTTCAATGAGAATCTCATCTGATAACTTCTCATACATGTAGTGTGTGGATTTTTAGCAGCCCAGTGGTGACTAAAGAAACTATTTCGCATTTCCAGCCATATGTTCCTTACATCAAAACGTTCAAAATGTCTTTCAAATTCTGAAAAATTTATTCTGCTACGCCACACATATCCTGGGTGCAGTCCTCTTGGTTCTCCAATCCTGCCGATTTCACACTTTGTTTTAAATTCGAGTATCGTTCATGCTCATTAGTCTGCTCTTTTATAGCCCCACCAGTTCGCCCTATGTAAGCTTCCCCACGACAATAAGTCACTTCATAAACTTCTGCAGTGTGGAGGTGATCAGTCGCATCCGTTTTACGTCACCTTCTACACCATCTTTCCGAAGAATTTTGGTTATACGATCAGTAACTCAACAAACGAACGGTAAACATAACGGAGAAGGCGGTCCTACAGATAGCGTATGGTACCTTGTACTACTGTTCGTCATTCCCTTTCCTCTTCCACTCACAAATGAAACGAGGGATACACGACAGTATGACTGTATATAAGCTTTCGTACGAGCCTTACTTCGTCCTCTCTTCGTGCTTCATGTGCAAGATTTACTATCGGGTTCAAAAGTATCCGTACAACCTGAATTACGTTCCGACTGATTTGTAAGCAGCCCACATTAGTGACTTCCTGCAGGTCCTCCAACCTCTTTCCGGTATAGTCGTTTGGCTACGCAAAATGATTGCTGCAGGAGACAATTAGAGAACACTGCTCAGTGTGATACTCAGTTCAGATACAAATTAATACAATAAAAGAAGAAAAACCAAGAGAAACGTTTTTAAAGATGGCGCGCAGACTTTAATACGTGTAACCTCGAATTTATTATAGTAAATGGCATTTCAAAAAGCCAGTTTCAACTAGAAAATACATGACGAATATGTTTGTACTGTACCGGAATTCGGGACCCCTATCCAGCAACTATTGTCTCTGTTAACCAGCTAAGAAACATCTTAAATATGGTTTCAGTCACAAGTAGCATAGTACGCACATGTTTGAACTCGAAATTACATGACATAAATATGTATTGGATGGGGATGCGTATCCAACGCTTCATCGTATTGTTAATTAAGCACAACCAAATGTTAGATATCGAATTTTTCAGAAGTAGCGAGATCAGTGAAAGTGAAATTTCTGTACGAAAAATTGTGCCATTGCAGAATTCGAACGCGGCACCTACCGCCGGAGTTTTGTAGTCACGAATAGACGTTTAATTCACCAGTAGCGAGACGTAAGTGTATCTGAATCGTATGTAGCTTCATGAAAAGTTCTGTGCTGATTGGGAACCGAAGACTGCATATATCATCGTTGTTGACTACATACAAAGAGACATTCACTGTCGGGGTCTTTCTCACCAGTAGCCAGGAATAGCTAGTTTGTATACGCTGTGATGAGCAGAAAAATTCTGTATTTCATTGTGAGTCATAACAGGCACCTATTGTAGTTGTTGACAACGACTGAAGTAACTTAAAAATCATAATCGTTTTACTCTGGTACACTGATGTTAAAACGTTTGACGATATTCCTGGGTTCACTGCGCGTTCTCAGCACGCGCCAAATGAATATAAGTCCAGGGTTGTCAAATGCCATCGTTTGGATGGTCCGAGTGTTATGTTGTGGCAAAGTATAATGTTGCATAGGCCTACTGACCTCAGATTCTTTGAACACGGTACAAGCATCGTCTTGATTGTAACACTGTGCTCTATCCACATATACGTTTCTTTAGGTGTGCCTTCGTCCCAGACCTCGTTTTCACAGCTGACAGAGTGGGTCCGCATCGAACAGAGAAAGTGGAGGAGCCCTTAGAACGAGAGGATATTTGGCGAATGGAACGGCCTGCCTGTTCCCTTGACTTGAATCCCATCGAGCATATGTGGGATGCGGCAGTGAGACGTACTGCCGCACGTCCACGTGCAACAACGATCATACAACCGTTGTGAATGACGCAGATGAAGGTATGGAATGCATTACCAGAAGAACCCGTCACCAAACCTGTGGCCAGCATGGATGTACGTTGCAGAGCATGCATGAAGACACGGCCATGTCCCACCTTTTGTAATTTCCAGTGGGCTAATACACTGAAGAGCGAAAGAAACAGAGACACCTGCCTCATATTGCGTAGGGCCCACACGAGCATGCAGAAGTGCCACAGCACGACATGGCATAGACTCGACTAATGTCTGAAATGGTGCTGGAAGGAATTGACACCATGAATCCTGCAGGGCTGTCCATAAATCCGTAGGAGTACTCCGGGGTGGGTATCTCTTCTCAACAGGATGTTGCAATGCATCCCAGATATGCTCAATAATGTTCATGTCTGGGGAGCTTGGTGGCCAGCGGAAGTGTCTAAACTCTGAAGAATGTTCCTGGAGCCACTCTGTAGCAATTCCGGACGTGTGGGGTATCGCATTATCTTGCTGGAATTGCCCAAATCCGTCGGAATGCACAATGGACGCGAATGGATGCAAGTAATCAGATAGGATGCTTACGTACGCGACACCTGTCAGAGTCGTATTTAGACGTATGACGGGTTTCATATCACTCCAACTGCACACACCCCATACCATTACAGAGCCTTCAAAAGCTTGAACAGTCCCCTGCTAAAATGCAGGGTCCATGGATTCAGGAGGTTGTCTCCATACCCGCACGCCTCCATCCGCTCGATATAGTTTGAAACCAGATTCGTCTCACCAGGCAACATGTTTCCAGTCATCAACAGTCCAATGTCGGAACTGACGCGCCCAGGCGAGGCTCAAATGGCTCAAATGGCTCTGAGCACTATGGGACTTAACATCTATGGTCATCAGTCCCCTAGAACTTAGAACTACTTAAACCTAACTAACCTAAGGACATCACACAACACCCAGTCATCACGAGGCAGAGAAAATCCCTGACCCCGCCGGGAATCGAACCCGGGAACCCGGGCGTGGGAACCAGGTGAGGCGTAGGGTTTTGTGTCGTGCAGTCATCAAGGGTGTACGAGTGGGCATTCGGCTCAGAAAGTTCGTATCGACGATGTTTCGCTCGCTGACATTTGTTGACGGCCCGGCATTGAAATCTGCAGCAATTTGCGTAAAAGTTGCACTTCTGTCAGGTTGAACGATTCGCTTCAGCTGTCGTTGGTTCCGTTCTTGCCGGATCTTTTTCAGGTCGCAGCGATGTCGGAGATTTGATGTTTTACCAGATTTCTGATATTCACGGTACACTCGTGAAATGGTCGTATGGGAAAACCCGCACTTCATCGCTGCCTCGGAGATGCTGTGTCCCATCGCTCGTGCCCCGACTATAGCACCACGTTCAAACTCACTTAAATCTTGATAAACTGCCATTATAGCAGCAGACAACTGCGCCAGACACTTGTGGTCTTACATAGGCGTTGCCGATCGCAGGGCCAATACTGCCTGCTTACATATTTCAATACGCGTGTCTATACCAGTTTCTTTGGCCCTTCAATGTATGAAGCTCTGTGACTTCAGTATAATTAACGTATTTAAGTAAATGTGCCATTTCTGTTCGTCCCATTGCGTATTTCTATCAATTAGTTTCTGTATTATACTGCAGCACTTCTTTCTATGTACAGTGTAAATTTGATCGCGCTCTATAATTTGGCAGTGACAGATCATGAAGAATTTATTTTCTTTAGATTTTTGATTAGGTGGGTCTTTGCAGCTGTCAAATAATTGTGACGCTTCATTGTAGATGATCATTAACTGTTTATCTGTATCTTTTGGGTAACAGTAGCTACGTCTTTCTACCTACATCGAAGTTGTTTGCTTCCAAGTGTTGCTTACGTTTTGCTTCGGCTTGACAATGGTCTACTTATTGAAATCGGTAACACTGGCATAAAAACAAACAGCTGATGGTCATCTAAAGTGAAGTTTCACGAATTTCCTTTCGTTCTTAAGTTTTGCACGCCACTGTAGTTTGCCGTGCGAATGCTACAGCTTGAAAAACATGATGAAAAGTTTTGTGTCACTCAGATTCGAATCCAGACATGCACCGTTTCTGGATACATTTAGGACTTTGGAGAAACGCCGAAACGATGGAACTGTATGGTACCGAAATGAGCAAATTCTGCGGAAGTATTATGAGTTCGGATCGTAGCCCGTGCTATCACCACGGGAAGTAAATCATGCTCTGCAAATTGTTCTCACGATGGTTACAATGTTGGTAATGAATTCATTTGGTAGGGCCTTCAATTTTCTATTTGTGGTATGATCTTTGAGCTTAGAACGGTTTGATTTAGCTTCTACATTAATCGATCCATCCATATGTTGTCTCTCTTTGAGGTCAATGAGTGCCACTGAGGTTTTCTTTCTCTTTTGGAAGCCTACTTATATAATTGATGTTAGGAGGACATTTTCGTAAAAGCTTAGCTTTGCACGCAGTCCTGATTAGTGTGAGGGGCTATGACATCCGTTACCTGCTACAGGATATATACAATTATACAGAATTTTCATCGTTTTATAGCAGATGCTTAGTAGTGCAACCGGAGAATAGTTTGCTCTGTCTTCTTTACATTTTGCTAGATGGGTATAGCAATAGTTTTTGCAATTTTGAATTGCTGAAGGATTTTTCCGCTGTCCAGAATTTTATTGTGGAATCCTTCCTAGTTCTTAGATGAACTCGGGATACGAGGGCTATTAGGAAAGTACGTTCCCATCAGTCGCGAAATGGAAAAAATTACACCCTCCAGTTACTTTTCTACATTTAGACATTTGTCGTAGCGTTGTACCAGCTTTCCTTTACTTTTGCCTCAAAAGGCAGCCTCCTGCGCTTTCGGTCAATACTCTAGCCTGACTACAGCTCCTTGACTGAGCCATAATGTTGTCCTCAGAGACGGCGGTTCGTGTGAGCAAAGCTGAAACTCAGGGGCGTCCAGTTACGGGCTGTACTGCGAGTCATCAAACGTTTCCCATCGAAAACGCTGCAGGAGCATCTTCATTGTCCCTGCAGAATGCGGTCGAGGATTATCATGAAGAAGGAATCGCATGACAGTTATGTTATGTGGGCTGCATGATATCAGGCGAAATCTCCCAGCAGGTCCTCATAACGGGCGGGAGACGCTATTTCCTGCAAATGGTCTTCAAGTAGCCGAACTTAACCACTTTCAGTCAATGATCCGTTCATTTGGACCCCAAAGGAAATCAGGACTTATCTAGCCAGACTACAGTTTCCCACTCGACCAGGGTCCAACCGGTATGGTCACGAGCCCAGGAGAGGCGTGGCAAGTGACGTCATGCTGTTAACAAAGACACTTGCGTCAGCCGTCAGCTGCCATGGTCCATTAACGATATAATTCGCCGCACTGTCCTACCTTATACGTTCGTCGTACGTTCCACATTGATTTGTGCGGTTATTTTGCACAGTGTTGCCTGTCTGTTAGCACTGACAGCTCTACAAAGACGCAGCTGCTCTTGCTCATTAAGTGAAGGCCGACGACCACTGCGTCATCCATGGTTAGATTTAATTCCGGAAATTTGATACTCTCGACACACTCCTGACACCGTGGATCTCGGAATATTGAATTCCCTAACGATTTCCGAGATTGAATGTCCCTTGCGTCTAGCCACAACAACTCTTACGCATTCAGAGTCTGTTAATTCCCGTCGTGCGGGCATAACTAATCCGGAAACCTTTTAACATGAATCACCTGATTACAAATGATGGCTGCGCCAATGCATTACCATGTGTTCGCGGTACTACCGCCATCTCTATACATGCGTATCGCTATCTCATGGCTTTTGTTTCCGCAATGTATAGCGTGCACTGTTATGCCGATTTCATTTTCAGTAGACTTCCAGCAGAACTGGGAGAAATTCAAGGATTAACTCCAGAAACTTAAACAAAATTAGAAAGATTTGTTTCTGACGCATTCTTTCTATTCTGGATATTAATAGACAACTTCGTTTTGTAATATGTCATTTATTCCTACAGACTCTTGCAAGTCTTTTCGTATTTTACTAATTCTTTCTTTTATGTATTTTCTAATCATTGTTCTGTAAACTATGTACTGACTCGTTCCTTGACAAAATAGGTGTGGCTCGCATGGTTCGATAAAATGTAAAAGAGAAAAAAAATCTGGAGTCCCAACAGCCTGGTGCGGTTCTTTCAATTGGACACAACTTCGGCGATTTGCGTTTCCCTAACCTTTGTCCGAAGAAAGGGAGCCTACAGTTCACGGAATCCGGACCACGCGCCATTTTAGTGAATCTTCACATCGTTGAATGGTGAACACTAGGTTAAAGCCAGACTGAAAGATTTATTTGACTTGACCACGATTCGATCCCGCAAACTCATGGATTGCAAGAAAACGCTTTAAAAATAGAACAGCAGGCCCGAGGCCTTAACCTATGCGATGTTGATAGAAAGTATCTATTAAATGAAGCTGTAAGGGTAGAAAAATGGCAGGACATGAAAGGTTTAAACGATGTAGAGGAATTGTACTGAATGGTGACAGAAGAGGAGGAGGAAGTTGATTTGTGTGAAGTAGGTGACCTGGTAATGCCATCAGAGTTTGATAGAATACTAAAAGATCTGGACTCAAACACGTCAACAGAATATAGGTGCGACGGCTTCCACGGCCAATGTCAGTTTACATTAAATTCTTTTGAGTATCAGTCTTCGTTATTTTGAAGCTTTAGTAGCCTGGAAGATGGCCGATGTGAAGACGGTCGAAACGTTTGTTTTCGATGTGGTTTTAATTTCAAAACGAGGCACCCTATTCCACTAAACATGTTATTCAGAAAGTCAGCAGATGATGATGACAAGTCTCTACGGAACTGGTAACTAGTGCTTTTCTGGAAATCTGATGTTTATGAAAAGCATTATCATCACATTTTCTAAGAGGACGAAAATCTCAATAACTAGAGAAGCAAATCTGACATTGCATTTAGTAGAAGAAGATGGACTAAATGAAATCAGGATACTTCCTAGAATTAAGAAAAGTGGGGAAAACTTTCGAAAATGTAAGCTGGAATAAGATCACAACCCTTAGAAGATTGGAGCGGAATTACAGCGAAAGTCGAATAATCTGTAACATCTACAAAAACCAAGCGTGAGTAATAAAAGCGGAGATTTAACAAAGGCTATCTTTAGTGAAAAAAAGCTGAAAGTCCAGCAGGGTTACGGCTTATCTCGTTGTTCAACTAGAACGCTACGGTTCGCTCACGCTTCGGACAGAAGTCTTACAGGGCTGCTGGAAGAGATTTACAGTATACGTAATACATATTATTTCCTAATGGTAACCAAAGCAAAGACGAAGGTGATAAGAGGCTATAGAAATAAAAAAAACCAGTTGCCTGAAAGAATTACACCATTTCCGAAGCAAGTTTATTTAGTGTACCACGAGTCACCACATCTTTTGCGAGAAGTAATCTGTGCTGGACAACAGCGCCAAACCGAGGGGGAGGGGGGGGGGCGAGGAGCGGCTGGGACCGAGCAGTTTGAGAAGAACAGAAGGGACTTCTAGCGCAAGAGTTGTCAGTTGGTTGTCGGACGAATCTGGGTTTTCCACCCTAGTGAAACTGGTGTGAGTTGTGTTGCAGAGGACTGATTCCAGTGACTGGAAAGGAAAGCTGCCCAGCACGTGTTCGATGGCGACATTACCGATGGTACATGCTTGTGGGAATGCACGAAGCACTCAGTTTGTTCGAAGGTAATGATGTAGTCGGAACGGTACGTGAACTGTGCTAAACAGACCCCGTGTTTACATGCCGTATGTGCAGGGGTACTTGACTAAGGCAACTTCAATTAATATTTGGTATGCTGTGTTGTAATGAAATGGAAATGCCGTGTGGCTAGGGCCACCCGTCGGGTAGACCGTTCACCTGGTGCAAGTCTTCCGATTTGACGCCACTTCGGCGACTTGCGTGTCGATGGGGATGAAATGATGATGAAAGACACACAACACCCAGTCATCACGAGGCAGAGAAAATCCCTGGCCCCGCCGGGAATCGAACCCGGGACCCCGTGCGCGGGAAGCAAGAACGCTACCGCAAGAGCACGAGCTGCGGACTGTGTTGTAGTAAGAGGGAGTTATCAGCGTGGTGATTGGAGCTGCACAATGTATGTGCTCTGTAGGTGGGCGCGGGAACACAGTTTGTGCACCCTTACTATACCGTGCATGGCTCTTGCAGTTGTATCGAGTACCACTGAGCTTGTTTGGCATCTCAGTTAGTAATCTGGTTGAGACTGTTTGCCACTGTTATATATACAGGTGAATCACCTGAAGCATGCGCCGCGAATGTTGCGGAAATGGTAAGTGCTATCGGTTGTGGTTTTCACAGAATGGATTGATAGTCTGAGATTGTAATAATACTTAGAAAGTCTATTGATGTGTGGTTTCACAGAATGGATTGGTATTCAGAATCTCGTATTGTTACCCAATAACAGATTGAAATAATACTTACAAAATGTTTTTTTTTGGGCAAATGCAATATTTTTCAAACGCAACATTGCCTATTGACATTAATAGACTAAAAGTAGAGCTAATCAGAATGACAATCACTTTTGTTGCAGGAGTATAGTGCGAGTCGTTTACGAGGTATTGTATTTTGAGAAGTTCCCACACCAACACTTGTACAATACCTATGGTAGCACACACTAAAGAACAACGCAAGAATATACGCTAATTATGTGGCTTCTGACCAGTAGATTGGTTGGTGGAAGGTTCATTCGGTGGAGGGGACCAAACAGCGAGATCATCGGTCCCATTGGATTAGGGAAGGAATTCGGCCGTGCCCCTCAAAGGAAACCATCCCGGCATTTGCCTGAAGCGATTTAGGGAAATCACGGAAAAACTAAATCAGGTTGGCTGGACGCGGTTTTGAACCGTCGTCCTTCCGAATGCGAGTCCTGTCTCGCTACCGCGCCACTTAGCTGTGTTTCTGACCAGTAGCTAACAAATGACCAAAAGAGGTTATGTTAAAACCAGCCATCGGCAGCGCCAATACACGCTACCAGTCTGATACAGAACGACTAATGCACACGGGGATGTCTAAGCAGGCTGCAATAATACGTCGGTGCATATCATTGGTTGTACTTGGTGTGTCCTTGGAGACAGCGTCTTTCAACTTTCCCTATAGAACAAAGTCTATAGGCGTCTAATGCAGTCAACGGACTGGCCAAGGTACAGGTCCTCTGTGTCCAGTCCAACAATTCGGAAACAATTCACGAAGAAATGCTGCAGTACTTTGTGCACTATGGCATGGTCAGCCATCATGTGGTACCACAGATGCCTCCTAGTGTGCATCTATGAAAAATGGGCCTATGAACTGATGAGATATTCCACACAGTAGTGGGGTAAATGGGCTACAGTGCCAATCTGCGTTGTTGCCAAATTTATTGAAGATGGTGGACCCTTCCCTCACCCCTGCCACCAGGTGTAGAAGTAGCAATTTCGCACTAATGACAACATCAAATGGTGCCATGGTTTTTCCCCACTTCCCTCTCCCCATTTCCCCTAACCTCCACCCCACTTCCCCTACTTGGAAATTGGCGAGAAAACCAATCAGTCGGTCATAAGTTGTTGCTGGGGAAGGACATAAGCTACTTTATTTTCTTCATTTTGGGCGTTACCCCATTGGAAAACACTTCCTAAAAATTTTTCTTATGCATTATGGTTCACTATACTACATCACACATTTGCACTCCATGGACACTGATGTTCTACCTGATGAAAGCAACTGGGATTGTCAACAGACCATTAGTGCATGTTTCGGCAGTTTACCCGGCCATGATTGGAGAAAGTGGGTTCATCACTAAACAAGATACATGATACACCTGGAGTATCCCACCTTAATCCCCATGAACAGAAGTTAACACGATTCTTGTAATTATTTCCATGCAGCTCTTGATGGAGAGAAATGTGAAAGGGATGGAACCTATGTCGACAGAGAACTCGTAGGATATGTGCCTGACTAATTCCACTTACTTGTGTAATTGCATGGGAGCTAATGTGCGGATCAACTGCAACAGCAACAGGAACATTAATTTCCCTCTCTTGAATCTCACTTGGTTCTGTCTGTTACGTTGTCTAGGAATCACACTTTCACTTTCGTGTAACTGGTAGCAGAGGTTGATAAATAATTGCTGAGTTAGTTTATTTCTATTAGAATATCTTGCCACGTACACCATACAAGAATGAACCGCATTCTCTCTACACTCTGCGTACACCATGAGCATGGCGGCTTTTTCTGCATTGGTAAATCCCATTATCCACTAATGATGTATTGCTTGGACTGACATACACTAACTAACTAGCAAGTCGCAATGCACTCAAGCAACACAGAAGCACACTGTAAGCAATCATAACAACATCACACCTAGCAACAACGCAAGTTGAATGGCACAGACAAGTGTTGATGTGGAAACTTTTCAAAATACGGTATCTTGTAAACGAGTCGCACTATAATACTGTAACAAAACCACTGGCATTTTAGTTAACCCTTGTTTTAGTCTGGTAATGTCAACGGATATTGTTCCAGTTAAAACACGATACGTTTGCACCAAAACCACACGTTCTAAATATTATTGCAGTCTGTTTATTGGCTAATCATATGAGGCACTGACTACCAATCTATTCTGTTGTTAACATATAGTGGATGCATTGCAAGAGAATGTTACAAGCACTGCAATGTCTAAGAGGGTGTGCATATTTATTTGTAAATGTTATCAAGTATTTTATAATTGTGTAAGGTAAATATTTATGCTTTTTGCTTGCTTAAATGGCATTGTGCCCAGATTTAGTACCTGTGGTGATCGTGACAGTACTCACTAAGACCTTGGGGGATTATTTTAAACTGCACGGAGTGACCTATAAGTGTATGTTAGGAGAGCTCCAACACTACAGACAATGGGTGTGAATTGTAGCTGATGCATGATAAGACATTAATACAGTTTTCTTTGCAGATAAGCGTGTTTTGGACTTCTAAATTGTAATTATGAGGCTGTGGCGACCCTGTGGCCTGAAGCATATTGGACACCGATCAACAGACCAAATGGATCAGATTTTACTGTTCTGTAAACGATTCAGCCGCTGTTTGCTGGATAGAATAGAAATATTTTTTTTCGTCAACCTGTTTTCAATGTGTACAGGTGATTAACTGTGTTTTTGAAATCTATCGCTTGTTCTCCAGAAACGTTAAATGAAATCTTTGTGAAATGCTGGTGGCTGTTACTAAGCTGCAACAGTGCTTTGCACAGCGGAAGAGACGTAAGCAACGGTACGTTGATAGGAACAGGATGTGCGTTCGAAAGGAGACGAAAGTTAAATATCATGTTCCAATAAACTACATTTCTTAAAAGCGGTCTCATCATACAGTTGCTGCGCCATGCAAGGTATTGTGCAGTAACTTTTTCAACTCTTGCAACATAAAACTCATCATTCTACATTCTGCGTGGACAGCTAGAAGTTGCACGACTGTTTCGCCTCACATCCGGACAGCAGTCACGATGAGACAGTGTAAAATTATATGACAAGGAATCAACACCGAGGATTTTCTTGGAACGGCCTCTGTTGCGAATGAGTAACTTGGACGACAGAAAGTGCTAAGCTCACAAGCCTTGAACTTAATGGCCATGGGCAGGCTACAAGGGCGCGACGAGTTTTTGGCAGTTCATCGAACTCGCGATGGACACGCGGCACGCTGGGAGCGTGATCTACTGTCACGCATCCAGTGTTACCGCGTGAGGTGCCTCCGTGGTCCTCGCATGCGGCCACCGTAGCAGCATGAGTCACTACGCTTCGTTTGCAGTGTTCTCCTCCAGGAAAGGGTGCGCGTGCTTTTCAGACTGACGGAATATGAGCACCGAAACTATGTGAAAATAAATTCAACAATTATTTACACTGAGGAGCCAAAGAAACTGGTACACCTGCCCAATGTCGCGTAGGACCCCGCGAGCACGCAGAAGTGCCGGAACACAATGTGACATGGACTCGACTAATGTCTGAAGTAATGCTGGAAGGAACAGGCGCCATGAATCCTGCAGAGGTAGGATTACGACGGGGTGGACATCTCTTCTGAACAGGATGTTGCAAGGCATCCCAGACATGCTCAATAATGTTCATGTCTGGAGAATCTGGGGGCCAGCGGAAGTGCTTAAGCTCAAAAGAGTGTTCCTGGAGCCACTCTGTAGCAATTCTGAAAGTGCGGTGTGTTGCATTGTGCTGCTGGAATTGCTCAAACCTGTCGGAATGCACAATGGACGCGAATGGCGGCGGGTGATCAGACAGGATGCTTACGTACGTGTCACCTGTGAGAGTCATATGTAAACGTATCAGGGGCCCCATGTCAATCCAATTGCACACACCCCACAACATTACAGCGCCTCCACCAGCTTGAACAGTCCCCTGCTGACATGCAGGTCCATGGATTCAGGAGGTTGTCTCCATACCCGTACACGTCCATCCGCTCGATACAATTTGAAACGAGACTCGTCCTACCAGGCAACATGTTTCCAGTCATCAACAGTCAAATGTATGTTGACGGGCCCAGGCGTGGCGTAAAGCTTTGTGTCGTGCAGTCATCAAGGGTACACGAATGGGTCCTCGGTTCCGAAAGCCCATATCGATGATGTTTCGTTGAATGGTTCGCACGCTGACACTCGTTGGTGGCCCAGCAGAAATCTGCAGCGATTTGCGGACGGGTTGCTGTTCTGTCACGTTGGACAATTCCCTCAGTCGTCGTTGGTCCCGTTCTTGCAAGATCTTTTTCCGGCTGCAGCGATATCGAAGAGTTGATGTTTTACCGGAATCCTGATATTCACGGTACACTCGTGAAATGGTCGTTCGGAAACGCTGAGTCCCATCGCTCGTGCGCCGACTGCAACACCACTTTCAAACACACTAAAATCTTGATAACCTGCCATTGTAGCAGCGGGAAACGATCCAACAACTGCACCGGACACTTGTTGCCTTATATAGTCGTTACCGACCGCAGTACCATATTCTGCATGTTCACATATCTCTTATTTGAATACGCATGCCTACACCAGTTTCTTTGGCTTTTCAGTGTATTAATCTTACCCCAATCCTGCCTCGCCTATCACACCTAGCCACATGTGTGGGGCATTTTAATAGCCACGACCCTCTGTGGAAATGCGGAACAGCTGATGGGGATGGTGTTGTTAACTGGGCAGACAATAATAATCTGTTCTTAGTTTCCGACCCAAAGGACCGAGGAACACACGGGTCACCAGTTTGGAGAAAGAAATACAACCCATATCTCTGCTTTGTGACGGTTGACAAAAATTAACACCGTTCTATAAGAACAGGCTAACAGACTCCCCTCACAGCCAACACTGTCCAATCCTGATCGAAATTGGAACTAGTACACGACTAATAACGCCCAAGGTGGGATTTCAGGAAAGCAATGTGGAATATCTACAGGGAGAAACTGTATAAACGCTTGGGTTGGATCCACCCAACAGCCAGTAGCTATGACAGATTCATAGGTGTCGCTAAAAGTACACAAAAAGCCGCTGTCCCAAGTGGGTGCCGCAGACAATATGTACCACATGGGAGAAAAAGTGTGAAATCAGTTATCAAAGATTCCTTGAGAGTGGAGTTCCTGAGATTGCAGACGACCTGCTAAACACCATAGACAATGTTCGGCGAGAGAAATGGGTCGCTTGATTTCAAAACAGCTAGCAGAAAGGTTTGGTCTCTCCTCCGAAAACTCATTGGAGCTAACAAATTACTTCATAACTCTACAAATATTTCTGCAAATAGAATTGCAGCTCGTATACTGGCTACATCCAGAGCTCCAAAGAACGTAGTAATCACAGTAGTAGTACTTTTAGGCATCCGTTGATCACTTTTGTAACATTGGACGTGTCATATTTTCTCAGGGCAAGAATAACAAAAATAACACAATTCATATGTAGATACTCACAGTGTCATTTGACAAGAATGGTCCGTGGCCTTGTAGTAAGAACGATCCCAGCTACGTCTGACGTAGTTTAGGGAAACTATCGAAAACCTAAATCAGGGCGGCCAGATGAAGACAGGGTCTTCCACCCTTCCGAAGACAAGGCCGATCTCATTGTAATTAGCGTACAATATTGCATCGCAAACAAGTAATTTAATAATGTAAAAGGCTAGTGATGACCTGTTAATTCTTTTCTCACTACCAATTACAGCATACCAACAATACACATTCATAGTGTAACACTACACACTGACAGTTACCATCAGGACCATGGCGACGATATTTGGTTTCCATTTTGTATAGCGCTACTTGCCATTTTCAAGGCTGAAAAACTGAATCAGTATCCCTCTATAAGAGCGAGAGCTTGAGCTCAGAAACACAAATTCTTAATGTTACATAGAGCAGAGCTTTAGAATTTGGGTTTTCTATCTAAAAGATCTACATAATTGGTTTGAAGCGAAGATAACGCTGTCATCAATCGGAAGGTTGGTATGAACACCACAGTGCTTTGCTTCGTTTAGTTCTATTGAGGTGGCAAGCCGTTAGGTTCCTCTGATTTTTGAATTGACTTACCCAGCCAGTTACAGGGACCCTACAGTCTAACGTGGATTCTGAATGACGGTATTAACAGAGGTTAACCAAGTGAAAAAAGACAGATAAAAATCCTAGAACTGATCTGGGATAGAAATCGAAACCTGTGGATCCATTGAAACTTTACTACCGAGCCAAGTCTGAGTGAGCTGGCTGTGATAATTCGTGAGATAAAAATGGTGTATTAATTCCATATGCCATACACCTGACTTTCTCGAACAGCATCGTATTTTAATGTGAACCAATATTATCATGACTGTGGTGTAATTAATAAATGTTCAACCGACTCGCTTACATACTTAAGTGAAGTTCAAAGTGGACTGTCGTTGACTCGCAACATTGACATCCACCGCTGCTGCCTAAACGGAAGATGGTCCAATACATTTGGTGCTTGTGGTGTACAAACATAACATTTAACTGTATTTTACCATAAAATGTCATACACACGAAACAAGTCTATAGTCACCATCAAAGTCCGAAGTTTAATGTTAATCACCACTTTGCATTAGTCTTTTCCCACGGAGCAATTGCAGAGCGGTCTCTGGAATATTGAAAAAATCGAAGATTTACATTTAATTTAAGTACGTTGCAGTGCTTGTCACTAAATACTGTAAGTTAAAGTCCCCCGGCGCGGCTTTCTGGCAGTATGTGAAGGTTAATCTCAGGAACTACATTCGGTGTCTTTCGGAACGTTTTTGGGTTTGATTGGGTTGTTTGGGGGAGGAGACCAGACAGCGAGGTCATCGGTCTCATCGGATTGGGGAAGGACGGGGAAGGAAGTTGGCCGAGCCCTTTCAAAGGAACCATCCCGGCATTTTCCTGGACCGATTTAGGGAAATCACGTAAAACCTAAATCAGGATGGCCGTACGTGGGATTGAACCTTCGTCTTCCCGAATGCGAGTCCAGTGTGCTAGCCACTGCGCCACCTCGCTCGGTGCGGCACATTGTCCCTGTGAAAACAGCAATCGAAATTAAAATAATTTTCAAAAAAATTCTAAGATCGCATGTAAGTTGTTAATATTCAAAATTTATTAATCAAAAAATGGTTCAAATGGCTCTGAGCACTATGGGACTTACTTCTGAGGTCATCAGGCCCCAAGAACTTAGAACTTCTTAAACCCAACTAACCTATAGCCATCACACACGTCCATGCCCGAGGCAGGATTCGAAACTGCGACCGTAGCGGTCGCGCGGTTCCAGACTGTAGCGCCTAGGACCGCTCGGCCACTCCGGCCGGCTTTATTAACCAGGTGACCAGTTTAGATCGTGGCACGATCATCTTCAGACCACTAACATTCCGTGCTGATGGTTGGAGAGTGTCTGGCAAAGAAAAGCCTGCTCTCCTCGTCGCACCATCTCCAGCTGTCATAATGGAATGTTGATGGTCTGAAGATGATCGTACCACGATCGAAACCAGTCACCTGATTAATGAATCTTAGCAACTTACATGTGATATTAGACTGTTTTTTATTTTAGAACTTTTACTACTCTAGAGATTTTGATACGCTTTTCAATGTTGTCTGAAATCTAATCATAATCTATGCAGTAACCCGAAAGAAAAATTACAACTAAGCTGGGAGTAGCGTCTTTGATTACTAATCAAAACTTCCGCGTACCTGGGTTCGAAGCCTGCCGCTGATTAAATTTTGATTAATAATCAGCATCAGCGGCAGAGACTCCATGCCCAAGAAGTGACCCTCATTCTGCCAACGGCCTTGTCAAAGAGGTCGGAGGTGCGAACAGAGGATCACGGTACTCTCCTTGCCCTTGGAGTGGAAACCTGCCTCCCAAGGCGGAAGAATCAGCAATGACCAATGACATAAGGATGTACAAGGTAATGGAAACTACTGCATTAAAGACACGTAACATGTATCCATAGGACACATGGCCTATAATTGGAAAAAAGTGCCATGATGATCGCTTCATTGGCAAAAGATTTCACCATTCGAATCTCTGGGAGGGGACCGCCAAGTCGGGGGTGACCATGAGAAAAAGACTGAATAACCAACGAAAGGATAACGTTTTATGAGTCGGGACGTCGAATGTCAGAAGCTTAAACGTGGTGGGGAAGCTAGAAAATCTGAAAAGGGAAATCCAAAGGCTCAATCTAGATATTGTAGGGGTCAATTAAGTGAAATGGAAAGAGACGGATATCTGGTCAGATGAGTACATGGTAATATCAACAGCAGCAGAAAATGGTGTAACGGGAGTAGGACTCGTTATCAATAGGAGGATAGGGCAGAGAGTCTGTTACTATGAATAGTTCAGTGATCGGGTTGTTATTATCAGAATCTACAGTAAACCAACACCGGCAACGATAGCCCAGGTATACACTATGTCATCAAAAGCAGCCGGAAATCCCCCAAAACATACGTTTTTCATATTCGTTGCATTGTGCTACCACCTACTGGCAGGTACACCATATCAGC
The DNA here is from genome assembly GCF_023864345.2 of Schistocerca serialis cubense. Classification (NCBI taxonomy): domain Eukaryota; kingdom Metazoa; phylum Arthropoda; class Insecta; order Orthoptera; family Acrididae; genus Schistocerca; species Schistocerca serialis. The sequence goes on from NC_064641.1 coordinate 210,778,872, forward strand.
GACCTCGGTAGTCATTAGACATCGTGAGAGAGCAGAATGGGGCACTCCGCGGTAATCACGGACTTCGAACGTGGTCAGGTGATTCGGTGTCACTTGTGTCACACGCCTGTATGCGAGATTTCGACACTCCTGATCATCCCTAGGTCTACTGCTTCCGATGTGACAGTGAAGTGTAAACGTGGAGGGACACTTACAGCACAAAAGCGTACAGGCCGACCTCGTCTGTTGACTGACAGAGACCTCCGACAGCTGAAGAGGGTCGTAATATGTAATAGGCAGACATCTGTCCAGACCATCAGACAGGAATTTCAAACTGCATCAGGATCCACTGTACTATGACAGTTAGGCGGAAGGTGAGAAAACTAGGATTTCATGGTCGAGCGGCTGCTCTTAAGCCACACATCACGCCGGTAAATGCCAAACGACGCCTCGCTTGGTGTAAGGAGCGTAAGCATTGGACGACTGAACAGTGGAAAAATATTGTGTGGAGTGACGAATCACGGTACACAATGTGGAGATCCGATGGCAGATTGTGGGTATGGCGAATGCCCGGTGAACCTTATCTGCCAGTTTGTGTAGGGCCAACAGTAAAATTCCGCAGCGGTGGTGTTATTGTGTGGTCGTGTTTTTCATGGAGGTCGCTTGCACCCCTTGTTGTTTAGCGTAGCACTACATTGATGTTTTAAACACCTTCTTGCTTCCCACTGTTGAAGAGCAATTTGGGGATGGCGATTGCATCTTTCAACACGATCGAGCACCTGTTCATAGTGTACGGCCTGTGGCGGAGTGGTTACACAACAATAACATCCCTGTATGGACTGGCCTGCACAGAGTCCTGACCTGAATCCTACAGAACACCTTTGGGATGTTTTGGAACTGCAGCACTCTGTGAAGAATGGGCTGCCATTCCCGAAGAAAACTTCCAGCACCTGACTGAACATATGGTGCGAGAGAGGAAGCTGCCATCAAGGCTAACGGTTGGCCAACGCCATACAGAATTCCAGTATTACCGATGGAGGGCGCCACGAACTTGTAAGTCATTTTCAGCCAGGTGTCCGGATACTTTTGATCACATAGTGTACATGCCGACATCGCAAGCTGAAGATGAAGAGATAGAGAAAATACGGGGATTGTAACATTAATAGTGGCAACTATGTACACTCCTGGAAATGGAAAAAAGAACACATTGACACCGGTGTGTCAGACCCACCATACTTGCTCCGGACACTGCGAGAGGGCTGTACAAGCAATGATCACACGCACGGCACAGCGGACACACCAGGAACCGCGGTGTTGGCCGTCGAATGGCGCTAGCTGCGCAGCATTTGTGCGCCGCCGCCGTCAGTGTCAGCCAGTTTGCCGTGGCATACGGAGCTCCATCGCAGTCTTTAACACTGGTAGCATGCCGCGACAGCGTGGACGTGAACCGTATGTGCAGTTGACGGACTTTGAGCGAGGGCGTATAGTGGGCATGCGGGAGGCCGGGTGGACGTACCGCCGAATTGCTCAACACGTGGGGCGTGAGGTCTCCACAGTACATCGATGTTGTCGCCAGTGGCCGGCGGAAGGTGCACGTGCCCGTCGACCTGGGACCGGACCGCAGCGACTCACGGATGCACGCCAAGACCGTAGGATCCTACGCAGTGCCGCAGGGGACCGCACCGCCACTTCCCAGCAAATTAGGGACACTGTTGCTCCTGGGGTATCGGCGAGGACCATTCGCAACCGTCTCCATGAAGCTGGGCTACGGTCCCGCACACCGTTAGGCCGTCTTCCGCTCACGCCCCAACATCGTGCAGCCCGCCTCCAGTGGTGTCGCGACAGGCGTGAATGGAGGGACGAATGGAGACGTGTCGTCTTCAGCGATGAGAGTCGCTTCTGCCTTGGTGCCAATGATGGTCGTATGCGTGTTTGGCGCCGTGCAGGTGAGCGCCACAATCAGGACTGCATACGACCGAGGCACACAGGGCCAACACCCGGCATCATGGTGTGGGGAGCGATCTCCTACACTGGCCGTACACCACTGGTGATCGTCGAGGGGACACTGAATAGTGCACGGTACATCCAAACCGTCATCGAACCCATCGTTCTACCATTCCTAGACCGGCAAGGGAACTTGCTGTTCCAACAGGACAATGCACGTCCGCATGTATCCCGTGCCACCCAACGTGCTCTAGAAGGTGTAAGTCAACTACCCTGGCCAGCAAGATCTCCGGATCTGTCCCACATTGAGCATGTTTGGGACTGGATGAAGCGTCGTCTCACGCGGTCTGCACGTCCAGCACGAACGCTGGTCCAACTGAGGCACCAGGTGGAAATGGCATGGCAAGCCGTTCCACAGAACTACATCCAGCATCTCTACGATCGTCTCCATGGGAGAATAGCAGCCTGCATTGCTGCGAAAGGTGGATATACACTGTACTAGTGCCGACATTGTGCATGCTCTGTTGCCTGTGTCTATGTGCCTGTGGTACTGTCAGTGTGATCATGTGATGTATCTGACCCCAGGAATGTGTCAATAAAGTTTCCCCTTCCTGGGATAATGAACTCACGGTGTTCTTATTTCAATTTCCAGGAGTGTATTTACAGCTCGTACAAAACAGTTGGGTGTTTCAGAGCTTTACTGACCATCAGAGTAGTCACCGCATTGTGCAAAAGCCGTTGCCAGCGACGTGGAAGCTGTAGGATACACTTAGTAGTGCCAGTTGTGTTGACAGTTCTAGCAGCGAGGTCTATTGCCAAAGGAATTTGTGGCAGTTCTGAAGCGAATGCCGTGAAGTGTTTCCTTCAGTTTAGAAATCGAGTTGAACTTACTAGGGATTAAGTCAGGGGAGAGCAGTAGGTGGTATAGCATTTAGCAGCTCCATCAGTCAAACAAATCAGAAATAGCTTACAGTGTACGTGCTTGGGCATTGTCCTGCAAAATGATGGTCAGGTCCTGCAGCGACTCTCATCACTTCTGTCTCCAAGCAGTTCATTTTTGGAATACAACCTATGACCAGCTTAGAGACAGAAGTGATGGCACTTTCTGCAGGACCTGACTATCATTTTGCAGGATAATGCTCAAGCACGTACAGTGCTAGCTGTTACTGATTTGTTTGACTGATGGGGCTGCTAAGTGCTGTACCACCTACTGTACCCCATCCCCCCCCTGACTTAAGCCCTCGTGAGTTCAACTCGATTTCTAAACTGAAGGAAACACTTCACGGCATTCGCTTCAAAACTGCTACAAATTCGTCGGGCAATAGACCGCACCGCTCGAACTGTCAACAAAATTGGCACTGCTAAGAGTGTCCTACGACTTACACATCGCTGGCAACGGGTTATACACAATCCTAATGACTACTTTAAAGGTCAGTAGAACTTTGAAACACATATCTATTTTGTACGAGCTGTAAATAAATAGTTGCACACTATTAAAGTTCCAACCCTCGTACACGAAGATACTGAAAGAGAGTACGTAAGGGGAGATGAAAATCTAATAGTCTTGGGGGACTGGAATGCAGTCGTAGGGGAAGTAATAGAAAAAACAGCTACAGGAGAATACGGGCTTGGGACAAGGAATGAAAAAGAAGGACTGATTGAGTTCTGTTATAAATTTCAGCTAGTAACGGCGAATACTCAGTTCAAGGAACACAAGAGGAGGAGGTGTATTTGGAAAACGCCGAGTCATACGGGAAGATTTCAGTTAGATAACATCATGGTCAGACAGAGATTCCGAAATCAGTTATTGGATTATAAGACGTACCCAGGAGCAGATATAGTCTCAGCACCACAATGTAGTAGTCATGAAGAGTAGGCTGAAGCCTAGGAGATTAGTCATGAAGAATCAGCATGCGAAAAAGTGGGATACGGAAATACTAAAGAACGCAGAGATGCGCTTGAAGTTCTCCATGGCTATAGATACAGCAATAAGAAATAGCTCAGTAGGCAATACAGTTGAAGGGGAATGGACATCTCTAGAAAGAGCAAGCACAGAAGTTGGAAAGAAAACTATTGGTACAAAGAAGATAATTGCGAAGAAACCATGGGTAACAGAAAGAAAGCTTTAGTTGATCGATGAAAGAAGGACGTACGAAAATGTTCAGGGAAATTTGGGAATACAGAAATACAAGTCGCTGAGGAATGAAATAAATAGGAAGTGCAGAGAAACTAAGACGACATTGCTGCACGAAAAATGTGAAGAAATCGAAGAAGAAATGATTGTCGCAAGGTTTGACTCAGCATATAGGAAAGTCACAACAACATTCGGGGTAATTAAAAGCAAGGGTTGTGACATTAAGAGTGCAACGGAAATTGCACTGTTAAATGGAGAGAACTGATTGATGGAAAGAGCACATTTAAGGCCTTTATGAGGGCGAAGATTTCTCTGATTTGGTAGGAGAAGAAACTGGAGTAGATTCAGAATAGGTAGTGGATCCAGTATTAGAATCAGAATTTAAGAGAGCTTCGGAGGACTTAAGATGAAATAAGGCAGAAGGAATAGATAACATTCGATCAGTCTTTGTAAAGTCACTGAAGGAAGTGGCAATAAAACGACTATTCTCACTGGTGTGTAGAATGTATGAGTGTGGCGACATACCATCTGACTTTCGGAAAAATATCTACCACACAATTCCGAAGACCACAATATCTGACAAGTGTGAGCATTATCGCACAGTACGATTAGCAACTCGTGCATCCAAATTGCTGAAAAGAGTAATATACAAAAGAATGGAAAAGAAAATGGAGGATGTGTTGAACGACGATCAGTTTGGCTTTAGGTCAGAGAGGCAATTCCGACGTTGTGGTTGATAATGGATGCAAGACTAAAGAAAAATTAAGACACGTTTATAGTAATTGTTGACCTGGAAAAAACGTTCGAAAATGTAAAATGGTGCAAGATGTCGAAATTCTGAGAAAAATAGGGTAAGCCATAGGGAGAGATGGGTAATATATAATATGTACAGTAGCCAAGAGCGAATAATAAGAGTGGACGCCCGAGAACGAAGTGCTTGGATTGAAAAGTGTGTAAGGCAAGGATATAGTCTTTCACCCCTACTGTTCAATCTCTACACCGAAGAAACAATGATGGAAATAAAAGAAAGGTTGAGGTTGTAACCTCCCCACAAAAATTTGCATGAATGACAATATTATTTAAGAATACTAATGGACATTGCGCTAAGCGTAACCTGCCCACAATGAAATGTACTGACAATGGCAACAAAAATGTGAAATTCGCAATCTGACTCAAATATAAATTCCTCACAAAAAATTAAAGTCTATTCAGTGATAAGAAAATTCAATTAAACCGAAACATCGGTCTTTGACCCTGTGCAAAAATCAAAATTAAATTCTTACCTCATTGCAACACCTAGTCAAATTTCTGCTCTTGTTGTTGCGCACCGCTTGGAGGAACTGCATTGCAAATAATAATATTCTTTTTTTTTTGTGATTTTAGTGAAATTTTTCTTCAAAAGAAGTGGAATGAAATGGGAAGTGCAACGAAATCTTTAGTTCAATAAAAAATTAAATTTTTTGAGAAAATGCTTTTGAAATAAAAATTATTATTGGGGCACTTGTTGGAGAATAATTACAATAAATAAAATTTTTCATTACCTAATGATTATATTAATTAACAGTATACCTCATTCAGCATCTTGACCAGTGTTGCCGACCGCCTACATCACACAACCGCACTGGGCTGCTACTACTGACCGACCGCTCTGCATGACGACTACTAACTTACTGCACTGCACGATTACTACTGACCGACCGCTCGCAACTAAACCGAGCTACCGACTGCCACGACTACAGACAGAGTACTGCACTCAACTAGACAGAGCTACAGACTCGCAACGACTACTGACAGACTCGCAACGACTGACTGACAGACTGAGAACCGCTCGCAACACTCGCGCGGTCAAGCGCATACTCTCTGGTCACAGATGCTACAATGCCTCGCCATCGCTGCTATGTTACATACGTGTTTCATAACCCTCCACTGGGGGGGCAAAAATTTGGCAGCGATGGTGAGTCATTTGGACTTGCCAAGCGCGGCAAAATTTTTCTTTAATTAACAAAATTCTACAACTTACAGAATATTTAAATGTTGTGCACACGCACTAAGTACAAAATATATCAGACAAAGACAAAATATGAGTACAAAACATAGTAGCAAATCAGAAAAATGTATATACAAATTATTTGACAGATAAAGTGCACAGGCACTGAAAAAAAAATTCTTTAGCATATTCAGAACACATAAACAGACTGGCAAAAATTATTATGTTGACAAGTGATATGAGTGTACTTAATGAACATATCAGGAAATCATAAAAGTTATACAAATCATATTGAAAAATGAGAAAAGTGCACAGGCACTGAAGTTCAGTAAAAAACATATTAACACCTAACATAAGTGCACATGCACTGTAGTTCAGAAAATAAAAAAAATGTATATACAATATAAAAGACAAGAGTGTACATATACTGTACTTCAGAACAAATCGAAAAATGTCTTTAGCATTTTCGCAATAAATAAACATAATGGCAAGAAAATCATGTCCAAAGTGCACATGCACTGAAAAATGTCTTTAGCATTTTCACAACAAATAAACATAATGGCAAACATCATGTCGACCAGTGACATAAGTGTACTCGCACTGGAGTTCAGCGAATCGAAAAAAAATGTATAACCTACGAACAGAAATGATGTTACCAAAAAAATGATTTTCATTATGTGACAAGAATTAGGATAGGAAAGGGAAGGATTGCATCATGGTTGTAGCACTTTAGATTGCTCACAGCTGTTCTGAAAGTCCATATCTTTCCACAGAAGTACAACACCAAGTGACACAACTTGAAGTTCTTTTCTCATCAGAATTTATCAGTGTCGCCAAGACACTGAACTGTCGTAGTAATGTTCCATGTTTTCATTTTGGCAGTACATTAGGTACACCAAACAGTGGGACCATAATAATATCTTCATCGCTCACGGTGGTGGACAGCATGTCGTGTCAACACCACGCTCTTACAAGGCACACCAACGTAGAATTAGTGCAAAACTAAAGATAGTGCTCCATGATCACTGGGATAAACAGGACAAAATGGACATTGCAGTAATTCAGGGTAGTCAGCTTATGAGGTGAAGGACATCAAGTCACATAATATTGACAATTACAGACTTAATTAGCAGTTTGTGGCATTCATAGCCCAGTTATTGAACATTTCTGTACCAAGTATGTAGTATTACAGAAAAATGTTCATTAATTGTTTTACATAGAATCAGTAGCCTTCTTTTCCTGGTTACAAAGCATTATGAAATAATCGCATTCTTTTCAGTTACAGAGTATAATTAAGAATCATTAACCTTCTCCTAATTACAGTTAATTAATCATTTGTCATTCCAATAATAATCATTAGCCTTTTCCTAATTACAGTTAATTAATCATTTGTCTAATTACAGTTAATTAATCATTTCTCGTTAATTAATCATTTGTCTAATTACAGTTAATTAATCATTTGTCGTTAATTCATCATTTGTCATTCTAATATAGTAAGAATCATTAGTCTTCTCCTAATTACAAAGCATTATTAAACAGTCACATTCATTTCCAATTACAAAGTATGGCATCGTTAATTAATTATTTGTCATTCCAATGTAGTAAGAATTATTACCCTTCTCCTAACTACAAAGCATTATTAAACAGTAATTAAGATTCATTAGCCTTCTAATTACAAAACATCCTAATTACAGTTAATTAATCATTTGTCATTCCAATCTATTAAGAATCATTAGCCTTCTTCTAATTACAAAGCATTATTAAACAGTCACATTCTTTTCTGGTTACAAAGTATCAACATTGGAAACAAGAGCTAATCAATGGCATAATTAATAACAATTCTTCAAGTGACATTAATTATTGGCACTCAGTGGCCAGCAAGTATTGAATAGAATCATCATTCAGTATTATTCAGATTATTACGAAGTCATTATTAAAAATCAGTTAATTACAGTCATAGCATTAATAATCACAGGCATTATAAGTAGTCTCATTACCATAAACAGTGTTCCTCCTTCAGTAGTATTCAGATCATTACAAAGTCATTATTAAAATCAGTTAATTACAGTCAAATCATTAATAATCATGGGTATTATAAGTAGTCTCATTACAATAAACAGTGTTCCTCATTCAGTATTATTCAGATCATCATGAAGTCATTATTAAAATCAGTGAGTTACAATCAAAGCATTAATAATCATGGGCATTATAAGTAGTCTCATTACAATAAAACAGTGGCAGTTATTAGCTAGTGACAAAGCATTATTTTAAATATATACTTTCTCATTAAGAGGTCATTACTCAAGTGACATACCATTCAGAGCTAATCAGTATTATTCAGAATTTTCTCAAACTGGTATCACTACTTGGGACTGGTAATACATTTTTTTTTTTTTTTTTTTTTTTGTTAGCAATGCATTGCGTTGGGATCGATAATTATTTGCTGAGGCATAACACTATTTGCTTTTGACCTATTGCTGCAAACGAGGATAGGTAACGTCATTCGTCATGAGTCAGCTGTAGCAAGATTATGTAACAAGGCAGTACATGTGATCACATTTATAAACGATAGACACAAATGGGTAAAAAATATAAAAATGCAAGTACTAGAACAGGTATAATAAGTAACAGGTTTAGTAAGTATCATGAAAAGCTTCTCCTGGAAAAAATACAAAAACGGATTATTGACCTGAAAGAAGAAACGCACACTATGCTGAAAAGTAGTGAACTTCGAATTAACAGGTAGTGAAATGTGTATAAAAATGTGTTCCATAGCTGTCCTTTCCAAAACTTTCCGTCATCCTACTATGCAATATAACACCTGCTGTCAAAGCAAACTGCAACAAATACTTAAATAACTACATAGCATAAATACATAACTTCAACATTATCCTCATCTGTAAAGAAAAAAAACTTCATTATCCATATCATCATAACTTCATTATTATCATCACCTGTAAAGAAAAACTTCATTATTCATAATACCATATCCTTCATCATTATTCATCAGTATTCATTATCATCTGCAAAAAATCACTTCATTACTCATTATGCAACTATTCCTTATCTCTAGCATATTTCATCACTAAAACTAAGATGTGTAGTTCAGTCTGACAGCCTGCATCAATCACCTTGTATTCTGAAAGAAAAAATTAGTTAAGACTGCTATTCTGTGATGAGTATAGTATATTCTTGTTAATGTTTGTTAATCCTGATCCATTAACTCTTCCTCATAAAGCTATTGCATCTTCTTTCGTTTATTCCGCAGGTGAAATTCCCATTTCTGTTGAATTTATTTCTTACACGCATCATTTCTTTCTGAAATTCATGAACAAAGATTAATGTCTTGCATTTAAATCCTATACCCACTAAATAATGACTGGTTTATGGTGACACAATTAACCATACAGCATAACATGACAGAAAACGTAATATGTCAAAGACATTGACAGTGTTCAGATGCAAAAATGTACACAGAATATCACAATGCAGCAGCAAAAAAAAAAAAAAAATGTAAAACAGTCACGATGTTGAGATGTCATAAGGCAAAAAAATGTCAAAGTCAACTGGTGTGTGTTATATCTTAACTATTTCACAGTGCATATAAACAAAACTGGAATACAATCATACACACAAAAAATATGGAAAATGTGCACGGTCTGATGTGTAACGACAAGAAAAGCGACCTGCTAACCTTACCTTGCCGGGCACTTGCCAAGAAAAAATACGATAATCATCAGTAATTAGTCAGGTGAAATAATTGCATAAGTAAATGGCATCATAGCATGTTACATCATAAAGTGGTTTCACTCAATAAACGGTTTAATGTTTGAGATATGGTGGTTGCCTTTCGATTTTCTAGTTCTCAAAGTTTCGACGTGTACAACATTGGGGTGAGGGATGCTGCGAATCCGATACGGACCTGCGTATAGAAGTTCAAATTTACTGCACTTACCTTTTAATTTGCTGGATAAATAGTGTGTACGTACTAATATCTTCTGTCCAACGTGAAAGTCGCGGCGTGTACATACCTGTTTTTGCTGTCTTCTCCGGCGCTCTGCGGCACGTTTGATGTTCTTCAGCGCAATGTCAATTATTTCGTGGTGTCTTAGTCGCCTACATTTGGGTAATTTTACTAATTCTTTAATTTTGTTCGGTGGTTCAACGTTTTTCAGTATAACAGTCGGAGATAGCATAGTGGATTCATTTGGAATGGAATTAATTACATCTTGGAATGAGAGTATGTGTGTATCCCAATCAATATGTCTTTTGTGGCAGTATATTCGGCACAGCTTACCAATTTCTTTCATTAATCTTTCACAGGGGTTCGAAGAAGCGTGGTACTTGGATATATAGATCGGAGAAATGTTTCTAGCTCGTAACATGCGTGTCCATACGCTACTACGAAATTGTGATCCATTATCAGAAATTACTTTCATTACATGCCCTACATGAGATAGAAAATGTTTTACAAATGCTTTCGAAACAGTTTTAGCAGTAGCTTTGCGTAACGGAGTGAAAGAAACAAATTTTGAAGTTAGCTCAACAGCGACAAAGATGTAGCAAAAACCACTGTTAGTTCTCGGAATCGGACCAAAAATGTCTACAGCGGCCATGTGTCTTAATTTAACAGGTATAATGGGATATAATGGAGGAATATGTGAAGTGGTGTCTGATTTAGCTTTCTGGCAAATTTTACAAGACGCTAAAACTCGTCGTATACGTTTTTCCATGTTAGTAAAATAAGAGTTCTGTCTCAGTATAAGAAAACATTTTCGTGCTCCGTAATGTGCGTAGCTTAAATGAGTGTACCAAATTAATTTGTTAACCAGTTCGTCAGGTATGCATAATAACCAATTGTTGCTGTCAGGATGAGAGCGGCGAAACAAAATGTCATTGCGTACAGTGTAGTGGTTCCTAATCGTAACATTTTTCCTATCTTGCCAAAGGTGTTTAATTTCTTTCCACACATTGTCTTTGTTTTGTTCTTGTGCTATGTCCTGTAATGACGATGAAATAAAATTTTCAAATGCAACTTGCTGAATGTACATGACACTGAAATTTGTTTTACAGAAGTTGGTTGCTACGTCTTGCTGATTGTTGCCGAGAGAACGCGATAGTGCGTCTGCTATAACATTTTGTGTGCCGGGAATGTGAACTATTGTAAAATTAAATTCCTGTAAATATAGTTTCCATCTGCTTAATCTGTCGTGAGTAAATTTAGCTGAAAGCAAAAATTGTATAGCTCTATGGTCTGTGTAAACGGTGGTATGTCTGCCATAAAGAAAGTGCCGAAATCTCGTAAAAGCCCATACAACACATAATGTTTCCAGTTCTGTAACGGAATAATTTCGTTCAGCGGGTGACAAAATGCGACTTGCAAATGCGATGTTTTTAGTTACTGTAGAACCGTCTTCTTCGATTTCCTGGAAAATGTGTACGCCTAAAGCGGTGTTGGAACTGTCAGTGGCAATGGAAAAATTTCTACTAAGATCCGGGTGCGATAAAAGTGGAGCATTCAACAAAGCATGTTTCAGGTTCATGAATTCAGAGTGTGCTTGCTTATCCCAAGACCAAATAGTGTTTTTACCTGTTAATTGACATAATCTGGGTGTGTCTAAAGCAGAGTGATGAATAAATTTACGAAAAAAGTTAATTAAGCCCAAAAAACTGCGTAATTGCTTCTTCGTCGTAGGAACAGTAATGTCACGTAGAGCTTGAAGTTTTTCCGGATCAGGTGCAATGCCTTCTGCTGAAATTACGTGTCCAAGAAATTTTATAGAAGTTTTGCCAAAGTGCGATTTACTAAGATTAACTGTAAGTCCTTGTGCATGGAAAGTTTGTAACAGACGTTCTAAAATCACATTGTGTTCAGACCAGTTAGCTTCTGCGATAAGAATGTCGTCTACATACGTCGTAATTCTGTCTTTAATTTCTGTCGGAAGTATTGTGTTCAAACCGCGAATAAAAGCTGCAGAAGAAATAGTTAAGCCGAATGGTAATTTGCAAAATTGATAACAGTCGCCAAAACAGAGAAAAGCTGTATATTTTCTACAATTCGGATGAAGTTGAATTTGCCAAAATCCCGATTTCAAATCTAATGTGGAATAAATAGCAGTGCCGTGAAATTTCTGTAAAAGTTCCTCTAATGTCTGTGGTCGGTCTGTTTCATTAATAATAATGTCATTAATGTGACGTGAATCAAGTACAAGGCGAAGTGAGCCATCTTTTTTCTTAACAATATGTAGCGGGTTTATGTACGGACTAACTGCCGGTTCAATAATTCCTTGATCAAGCATATCCTGCAATTCTTTTTTAACTTGTTCTCTATGAATATACGGAATAGGATAATGCTTAGCTTTAAATGTGTCGTGCTCTTTCACTTGAAATTCATACATAAAGCCGGACATAGTACCAGGAATGTTGTCAAAAACTGGAGCTTGCTGTAAAAGAATTTCGTGTAATTGCGTTCGTTCGTCGTCTGTAGTTGCACTGCTCTCTTTAACCTTATCAGAAATCAACTCCATAACGTCGTAGTCAGCTTCGTCTGGAGTATTATAGTTATGTACGTACGTATCCGTGAACAATGTGGGATTACAGTCTATGTTACGTGTTGCGGAAATGACCTCTGTGCGGTTAATTGTTTGTTCTTCCGCAGATAAAGAGTGCTGAAATTCTAAAGCCAATTGTACATTTTCATCCTTTAACATTAAATAAGAATTCTGAAAATCAATAACTGCGTCGTATTGTACCAGAAAATTCGTACCTAAAATAATGTCTGTTGTCAATAAAGGAACAATCCAAAAATTTGAGTGGAAAGTATGACCTCCAATACAAAATGATAAATGCGTCTGTAATTTAACGTCTACACCTTTACTCGATACTGCTCCTTTCACTTTTGTTTTGCCTAAAGGTAACGTCGGATAAGTATTCTCTTTGTTGCACTCGTTGAAAGTCTCCTCATTAATTACTGATATAGGTGATCCGGAATCGATTACTGCTGAAAATTTCGATGAACCAATTTTAATTTCGATAACAGGATGTGAAATGGTTTTCTGAATAACTGGTCTTTCCTGCAAGAGAGTGTCTCTGATATCGTCAAAAGTAATTACATTTTCGTGAACAACATTTTGCGTGTCTAAAGTAGTGCTTACGTTACTGGAATATGCAATCTGTACTGTGTCTGGTCAAATTCTGTCGTACGTGCTATTATTTACGGGAGAATGCTGTGGCATTTCGACTATTTGAACTGTTCTGTTAACTATTCCTGACGTATTACGCTATGGATGACACCTATTGTCTGGATCATTCATGATAATGTGTTGTTGCTGCTGAAAGGATCGACTGTTATTAAATGTACGCTGAAAATTGTGCTCGTTATTTTTACGTTGGTCATGATAGTCACTTCTATACGGTGCATTGCGATATGAATTCAAATACTGTGTTTTCTATACGTAGTTATTTCCTTGCTGCCATGCGTTACTATTTGTTGGAGCTGGGACTATACGTGCACGCGGCGAAACATTAAAGTTTGGTTGACCTTGTAGACTGCATTGTTGGTTAGGTATGCTAAGCGGCTGACTTTCATGCTATTGTGGTGAAAAACATCTATTGTTACAAAAATATGGTTCCGACTGCTCAAAATTTTGTACATACTGATGATTACGATTTTATCTGTTAATAAAGTTACGGCGGTAGTTGTCATTACGGGAGTGCCTGCTGAAAATTGTCACATTCGGTAAAAGATTTGTCATATCCGGTTTTCATTACTCGTTTCTTAATACTAGGTAGAGCAATAGTTAAAGAGCAGTTTGGATAGATATAAAGGATAGTAGAAGAGAAAGCAGCAGTGCAGAAAACTAAAGATGAAACAGCACTACTACAGCTCGGGGCCCTATGCTCGCTACGGCACATATTCATTAAAGTGTAATGAATCCCCTGAGGTCATTTACGCACTGCAAATAAATTTTAGCTTTTGCGTTGCAAGCAATAGCGGTAAAATTCCTAAAGTAAATAGTTGTATCCATGTTAATTCCAGTTTCTGCATAATAGGTAATGCTGATGAAAATACCATAGCAAATTGTCGCCTCAGGTTCAAAGCCAGCTTCTGCATTACAGGCAATAGCGGTGAAAGCATAAAAACAAATTGTCGTATACAGCTCAAAGCGTGTACCTGTATTCTGTCATTATTAAATTCTTTACATTTTCTGGCGGATAAAAATTGCTCGTAATCTACGTTCTCGTCATTGAATTTGAAAACACGTTCGGGTTTGTGTGTGAATCTGTTTGTCTGTGTCGTTTCGTACTTCAAGTTGCGTAGCTTTTCATATTTTAAGTCGCGTAGCTTTTCGGATTTTAATTCGCGTAGTCTCTGTAAATTGTTCACATTATACACGCTGCGTGACTCTGATAAATGCTCGCAACGTGGCGGATTCTGTGACGTGTTGGTGACTGAAATAGTCTTTAATTCTGTTACTTTAATGCTTTCGACATTTTGGTTGTTCTGTCGTGCAAATTTCTCGTCAACTTCCGTATTCGGAGTGTGAGAAACTTCCACTGATTCTAAATTAACCTCGTCGTGAATCTGTACTGCGTTTTTAGAGCATTGTTCAGTGATTGCATTAATTTCGTGTATCTGTGTTTCGTTTGCTGAACATTGTTCGGTGACTGCAATAATCTCGTCTTTATGTGATTCTGTTGTGCCTACACATGTACTACTTAATTCTTGTGCAACAGTGCCAACTTCTTCATTACTGTTATTAGCACAAGCCTGAGTATCCTCACGTAATTGTTCTTTATTGTCCTGACATTGAACGGTAACAGCTACAATCTGTTCGCTAGCTTGTTTGTTCTGTTCATTAAGGTTATCGTGTTTTTCTCTCGGCTGTTTAATACTTTCAAAAAATTGTTTGTTCCGTTCTCTAAATTGTTTGTTCTCTTCTTCCAGTCGTTTGTTCTGCTTATCAAGTTTTTCATTAAGTTGTTTATACTGTTCATGAATTTGTAGCAATATTGCCATAATTGGATCCGAGCCAAAATTACCATTTCTATTCTCTGTACTGTTCAATAGTGGATCTGGAATTGTTTCACTTTCTGTAACCATTTGGTCATTTTGAAATTTACAAAAAGGTTTGTCAGTCAAATGTATACTATCAGTCATTGTTTCGGAATTAAATACATCTGTCCTACTTTGTGTGATCTGTTCATTTTCATTAGACAGATTTGTCTGTACATTACTTGAGTTTTCCGAATCGGGTGTGTTAAGCTGGGCAGCGCTCATTACAATAGAGCGTTCTGCGTCATCAATTGTCGTCAAATTAACAGACGAGACAATTGAGTTTGTTTGTTCATTATCAGGGTAAAAGTCATCACTAGTGGTTGGAATGCATTGATTGTCAGTGAATGCAGGATTGTCATCATTACACTGCGTGTCGCATGTCCTATCGGCAAAGTTGTTTGGGTCGGTAATTTCATTCATAACACCTCGCGATACACTATTCACAGTCTTTCGCGGCATTTTAACAATAGTCAAAATTATTCACAAAATAAATAAGCACAATGCAAAAGCAACACACAAATACAACAAAGCAGCAAATTGCCGTTGACCTGTAGAAAGAAAGTCACAATATTATTAAAAGCGTTGCGCCAAATCCTAATTATCTAAGCAAATAAGAGCAGATATCTGACTGTCGCTCAAAAGACTCTCAACGAAATACGATCCTGGCAGGGTCTCCAAGTGTAACCTCCCCACAAAAATTTGCATGAATGACAATATTATTTAAGAATACTAATGGACATTGCGCTAAGCGTAACCTGCCCACAATGAAATGTACTGACAATGGCAACAAAAATGTGAAATTCGCAATCTGACTCAAATATAAATTCCTCACAAAAAATTAAAGTCTATTCAGTGATAAGAAAATTCAATTAAACCGAAACATCGGTCTTTGACCCTGTGCAAAAATCAAAATTAAATTCTTACCTCATTGCAACACCTAGTCAAATTTCTGCTCTTGTTGTTGCGCACCGCTTGGAGGAACTGCATTGCAAATAATAATATTCTTTTTTTTTTGTGATTTTAGTGAAATTTTTCTTCAAAAGAAGTGGAATGAAATGGGAAGTGCAACGAAATCTTTAGTTCAATAAAAAATTAAATTTTTTGAGAAAATGCTTTTGAAATAAAAATTATTATTGGGGCACTTGTTGGAGAATAATTACAATAAATAAAATTTTTCATTACCTAATGATTATATTAATTAACAGTATACCTCATTCAGCATCTTGACCAGTGTTGCCGACCGCCTACATCACACAACCGCACTGGGCTGCTACTACTGACCGACCGCTCTGCATGACGACTACTAACTTACTGCACTGCACGATTACTACTGACCGACCGCTCGCAACTAAACCGAGCTACCGACTGCCACGACTACAGACAGAGTACTGCACTCAACTAGACAGAGCTACAGACTCGCAACGACTACTGACAGACTCGCAACGACTGACTGACAGACTGAGAACCGCTCGCAACACTCGCGCGGTCAAGCGCATACTCTCTGGTCACAGATGCTACAATGCCTCGCCATCGCTGCTATGTTACATACGTGTTTCAAGGTGTCGAATAGAATTTCAAAGTGAAAGAACATCAAATGATACGATTCGCTGATGACATTGCTATCCTGAGTGAAGGTGCAGAAAAATTACATGATCTGCTGAATGGAATTAACAGTGTAATTAGTACTGAAAATGGCTGAGGGTAAATCGACGAAAGACGGAAGTAATAAGCTGTAGTAGAAATGAGAAGAACGAGAAACTTAACATCGGGATTGATAGTCACGAAGTAGACGAAGTTGAGGAATTCTGTTATCCGGTCAGTAAAATAAGCCATGACGGACAGAGCAAGGAGGACATCAAAAGCGGACTAGCACTGGCAAAAGAGTATTCCTGGCCATGAGAAGTCTACTAATATCAAACACAGGCCTTAATTTGTGGAAGAAATTTCCGAGAATGTTCGTTTGGAGCACAGCATTGTATAGCTGCGAAACATGGACTGTGGGAAAACTGGAACAGAGAGAATCGAAGCATCTGAGATGTGGTGCTACAGTCGAATGTTGAAGATTAGGCGGACTGATAAGGTAAGGAATGAGGAGGTGCTGCGCATAATCGGAGAAGAAAGGAATATGTGAAAAACTCTGATAAGGAGAAGGGACAGGATGCTAGGACATCTGTTAAGACACCAGGGAAGACTTCCATGGTACTAGAGGGAGCTGTACAGTAGAGGAAGACAGAGATAGGAATACATCCAGCAAATAGTCAAATAGTTGAGGATGTAAGTTGCAAGTGTTACTCTGAGGTGAAGAGGTTGGCACAGGAGAGGAATCCGTGCGGGCCGCATCAAACCAGTCGGAAGACTGATATCTCAAAACTAAAAAAATAAAGAACGCTAGACGAGTCGTTCGGTCCTAGCTACTTTGAGCCACCCAACTGGGACGGTCCCTAGTTATAGTTATAAACTAACTTAAAACATTAAATTTTGATACTCTCCAATGGAGTAGAAGAAGTGGCCCAACAGAAAGTTGATTAAGACAGCCATAAGATTCACCAAATTATCTATGTAGCATTTCACGTTCATTGTTAGGTTGTTGCATACATACAATGATGAACCGAAACATTATGATCACCTGCTTAATAGTGTACTGGTCCATATTTGGAACGCAGTTCTGAGTAACATGTATTCGACAAGTTGTTGGTGTATTCCCGGAGGTAGATGCCTCCGGCTGGCTACGCACTGGCCACGCAGTTCCTTTAAATTACGATCCTGCGGTTTGTGAGTGTTGGGCTGGGCCAGATAGCGTCCCATATGTCCTCCATCAGCTTCAGGTGGAGCGAATTTGGTGGCGAAGACATCAGCGTGAGTTTGTTGTCATGGTCGTCAAACCACTGTTGCATGATACACTGACTTCGTGACACCGACAGTTATCCTGCTGGAATATACATTATTGTCGGAGAAGATATCAAGCGTGAAAGGAAGCAAATGGTAGACAGCACTGTTCACGTAGTCCACAGCTGGTGTGGTTCCTTTCGTTGGAGGCCGAAGTGAATTTTCCCTGCAGCATTTAACAGTGAACCCACTGACCTGCGTCCGTGGCGCTGTGCATGTTTCGAGCAGCCGTTCACGCCGATGACGGCATGTCCGGACACTACCATTGACCTGGTGTAACGAGGAAAGTGATGCATCCGATCAGGAGACATGTTTTCATTGTTTCTCTGTCAGTGTCGATGGATCCTGGCTATTTAAATCATAATTTATCTTATGGGGTCAACATGAGAACCCGTAGTGTTCACCTGCTGCTGAGCCCCGCTTTCAGCAACGTACGCTGAACAGTGTGCTCCAACATTAGTGCCCGGACCCAGAATTGTACTACGTCGTCAGATCTGCCACAGATCACCGCTTATACTGTTTTACAGAGCGGTTAGGCCAATGAATTCCACGTTCTATGATGAGCCCTGGACGTCCAACATCTTGTCGACAACTCATGGTTTTATCGTCCTTCCATCAGTTTCCATAGATGCTTACGACAGTTGCACGCCGACAATAGCCTACCAGCTTCGCCGTTCGTTCCCAGGCACCGAGCCATTACGGACTTTTCTCAAAGTCGCTGATACCAGTCGATTTCCCCATCTGGGACCTCATACTTTTCTGCATCGCTTAAATACTCTCCTCACTGTGCCACGTACCTGCAAAGCCACATGATACACTTAATCTCACGGTGTAGAATGGTCATAATGTTTTGGTTCCATGTGCCTGACTCCATACCGTGCTGACATTAACCTCTTCAAGCCTCTACAGTTTTTAGGTCCTTGTACGACAGGCAAGCTTTCACTATTTTTTGTAGAAAGAAAAATATTGGTAATGAGAAAGGACGAAAGTGAAATAGATAGGGCTTCTAGGACAGTGTGCCGATCCGGAGCACACTGGACATCCTGACAACGAAAGAAAGGAAGAACAGACTGAGATGTGGAAAATAAAACTGTGGCATATGCAATTTGGCTGGGTAGCCTGAATTATCAAACGCAAATATTTGTTCATTTTTAGACCACTTTCATAAAGTGGAAACTGACAGTTTGAATCTTCAGGAGAACAAGGTTAACAAATAATTTGTAAATACCAAAATCCAAGTAGGAATGGACAAAAAACCGCAGAAATGTGCAAGAAAAATTAGTCTGTATTTAAGCTCTTCTGGGTGTTAGAACGCCAACATATTAAGGACTAGTCTTGGAAAATGAGTTGTTGTCATCGTCCTTGTGACTTCTAACATTAAGTAGGTGACACCGTAGTGTTCTTCGGATCTGCATATTTACGATAGTTTACTTTTCAGATAAGTGAAAGATCACTTCGTCACTCGTAATAATTCGTTAGAGCAAATCCTCGTGTTATTTGAGAATGTCCATAGATATGCCACAAAACGTGTGCATTTCATGTGTGAATTAGGACTGTAGCTCTGTGAATAGTCCTCAGTGTAGATGCCAGTATCTAAAAACGTTGCTTGACTCTACTGATTTTTGTAGGATCAGTCGCTTTGTCAGCTATAACGTCACAGTTACATCTTCTCTCCTGAAATTTTCCACATACACCTCGGTCTAGAGTCACAGGAGGAACATGGTGTCCAAATTTTGGTCTACTTATTCTTCTTCAACAATAATAACAACAACAGCTTTCACATCAACCGCCAAATACCGTATGAAACCACATGGCATGTTAGAATCTTCAAACTTCCCGCTTTGAGACTGTGGAATATTCGAAAGTAGTAAAACTATAACATCTTACGAATACCTTAAGAAGTTATAAAGAGAACTTATAAACATCCTATATAGGGTGATTCAGCTGCCCCTACTGATGTCATTTTATGCAACTCGCAATTGTAGCGGGTGATCAAAAAGTCAGTATAAATTTGAAAACTGAATAAATCACGGAATAATGTAGATAGAGAGGAACAAATTGACACACATGCTTGGAATGACATGGGGTTTTATTAGAACCAAAAAAATACAAAATTTCAAAAAATGTCCGACAGATGGCGCTTCATCTGATCAGAATAGCAATAATTAGCATAACAAAGTAAGACAAAGCAAACATGTTCTTTACAGGAAATGCTCAATATGTCCACCATAATTCCTCAACAATAGCTGTAGTCGAGGAATAATGTTGTGAACGGCAGTGTAAAGCATGTCCGGAGTTATGGTGAGGCATTGGCGTCGGATGTTGTCTTTCAGCATCCCTAGAGATGTCGGTCGATCACGATTCACTTGCGACTTCAGGTAACCCCAAAGCAAATAATCGCACAGACAGGTCTGGGGACCTGGGATGCCAAGCATGACGAAAGTGGCGGCTGATCACACGATCATCACCAAACGACGCGCGCAAGAGATCTTTCACGGGTCTAGCAATATGTTTTTTTTTTTTTTTGTTCTAATAAAACCCCATGTCATTCCAAGCATTTGTGTCAATTTTTACCTCTCTATCCACATTATTCCGTGGATTATTAAGTTTTCAAATTTATACTGACTTTTTGATCACCCGGTATATCTGCCCATCAAAATCCCCACGCGAAACTTTGTATACTCTTGGCCGCTACGTGTAAATCATTAGTCCTACAGAAAAAATACACAGGGCTTTATTTAGGAAATACAATGAAAAATTTTATATTTGGATACGTTTTTGATAGAAGCCATAGTTCCCGAGATATTCAAGAAAAATTTGCAATAGCGCCCTTCAAACGTAACCCAACTCCCACACTCAGCCCTCACCACTCATGATTTCTAGTATGTTATTCATGGCAGTCCCTCCTACCACTGTAAAAAATTATGCGACTGCAAGAATCATTTTCCATATTCCACCTTTTTTTGGTCTTCATTGACTGGCATTATTATGCCAATGGCTTCGTCGAGCACTTACTAATTTTAAAATTTACGTTTGGTAAATTTTACCTAACAGTTTTGCGAATTTCAACAGCATAAAAAACATTTACATCGTTCTATTCGCAAAGCCCTCTGATTACGAAACTACCGTGCTTGTAAGGGTTAGGTTTGAACTGAACCGCCAGCGTAATTAGTTTTAGTGTAACGCTTACAAAAATCGTTTTTCTTTCATTACCCACAGGGGCACTCTTAAATTAATAATTGTAAGGAAATTGCCTACTATGCTGGTGGCGTAATAGTACAATCAATAGAGACAAAAAAAGGTTGAATATTGGGAATAGATCGCGAATTCAGAAACTTTTGTACAGTGGTAGGAAGGAGTGCAACGAACCACATTCTAGAATTACTGACTCGTTAGTGATGAGTGGGGTTGGAGGTGCATCTTATGGTCACCTTTGTCCGTTTTTCTTGAATAAGTCGCAAATCGTGGCCTCCAGCGAAAATGTATCCCTGCATAAAATTTAAGTACATAAAATTTCATTCATGAAAGTCATATTAATTCTTTCTGTAGGACTAACAACGTGTCCTTAGCGAAAGACCTATGATATGAAAATTTTGCACGTGGTTTTTGAAGGTCATATACAGAATTGCAGGTTGCGTAGAACAGCAGGGGTAGGGACAGCTTAATAATCCTGTATATGCTCTAAGCACGATCGAGGAGCTGTCCATTCCACGCACGCACTTCGAACTAGACACACATCTTACCCTGCTTCCCCGTCTGAGTATGTACTATAAGTAAATCTTGTAGGCTTCATTCGCGTGTTTCAGTTTTTATAAACCGTGAGCTGTAGTAGAGTCTACAGTCTACTTTCTGAGAAAAAATTGCAACCACAAAGCACATCCCGTGCCCGTTGCGAGTATTTGCAACACACGTGAGCACCGTACTGTATTCCTCTTGATGGCAGAGAGCCCCCACCGCTGACGGTGGCCAGGTAGGCAGCTGCGCCTGCTGACAGCTGGTCCGCCAGTGTTCTCACTGTGCGGATAATTTGCATCACTGTAGCCGGCAAACATCTGCCGCTACTTCATACAGTTAATGAGCACGGCGAGCGTTGGCCCGCACCGGCAGCATCTGTTGCTACCCTGCTACTGGAAACGAGCTGCCAGCCGCTGATTTAGCACCACTCCGCAAAAAATAACAGCTAAACCACGGTGAGAACTTTGGTTTTAATTTAATAAATGGGTCTCATTCACACTTTCTTCTTGTTCCTAACACAGTTTTAATAACATTCATTTGATTTCAGGAGCCGGCTGGTGTGGTCGAGCAGTTCTAGGCGCTTCAGTCTGGAACCGCGCGACCACTACGACCGCAGGCTCGAATCCTGCCTCCGGCATGGATGTGTGTGGTGTCCTTAGGTTAGTTAGGTTTAAGTAGTTCTAAGTTCTCAGGGACTGATGACCTCAGATGGCAAGTCCCATAGTGCTCAGAGCCATTTGAACCATTTTGATTTCAGGATTTCCACGTGAATGAAGACAGAAACTTGGGATGAATTTTAATTTATACGTCGAAACTAAAACTTTGGTTTGGCGCCAGGTGGATGTTGCCTGTTTACGTGGTTACTGGTAGGCGCATCCTGATGCATGTCGGTTGGTCACTCACTCGCTGTCCTAGTAGATGTAGTGTTTCTTGTCAGAGGATTAAGAAGCCAATTGTATATTGCCTTTCCTAAAATTTCGAAAATGCTGGCAAAAGTGGAACAGGACGGAAATGTCACGGTATTTCTGTATATTCCAACTAAATTACGCAAATAATGAAGGTCGCATTCGTTCCAATGACTGGTCTGAGATATTCCATGGCAACATCTACTAAACCTGACAACTCCATCTTTTCTGCAACAGTTACGAGTTGTTTGTTAATATGTTTTGCGACTCTGCACACATCTGTTATCAACGTATCGTTAACTATTGATACTATCCGTTTCTCTTCATCTATGTTTCCACTAGTCTCCTCCTTCACAATATACCATATTGTTTTATTTTGTTATCTGATGTGACTATCTTTTCCTTGTAAAGCATCTGCTTTGATATCCGGTTTAGGATGTTTAATATTTTGCAGTATAGTTTGTTGCTATATCATCAGTATCAGAGCTGATTCTGACTGACAGATACACTTTCCTTTTTGGCTAAGAAGATACCTTTATTGAGGGGGTAATGCTGGGCTTCTTGTACGTTGATTTAATCAGGATTAATTTTTGGGGAAAACCATCTTCAAATAAGGTAAGGACATTATTAATTTTCACTCATGTTGTGAACATTCTATACATCACTCCGTTCGTGTCCTTTCAGGAGTTCCTAAGATAATCAATTTTTGATCAGCTGAAGTCAGATTTAGAAGATTTTACATCCCGTTCGGTATTAACATTTAACAAAAGGACATCTGCCAGTTTCTCCATTGAGAAAACTGTTACCGTCGATCACAGAGCATGTTGGTGAGTAACTTGCTATCTTCAGACATGGAAGTGCATCAACAACTAGAGCATACGCCATCTCTCCTTACGGCATTGTAATTGAGATAACTGAGCATTCATGACGCATATCTAAACGAGTTACATGCAACCTGCTTAGAAGACTACAACTGTGTGAAACTTCCATTCTTCAAGTACAGAAAGAGGGTGCCAGTCACCACCAGACGGGTGTCAGGAAGCGATTACTCTTCAATCCGAGTTCTCTCCTGAACTGCAACATTTCCCACGCTCCACTTATAGGTGATATTGTATGCTGCTGCCAAACTGACGAACGAATTTGTTCCTTTTGTACGTAAAAACAGGGGGAAGCAGCTTAAACATCCTACACAACTCTGGCAAAAAGGATCGTTACGATTTAAGAGGGCGGTATTGGTTCAAACAATGTCTCTCCATTGGTCAGTATCATCCCTACCACGTCTGGTGGTAGCGGCCATACGTTCGACTGGAGAATCGATAATTTCGTAGGAAAGCAACGAACTTCCTTACGACAGGGAACTTCTGGTATGCAGGGCCTCTTGGATATGCAGACAGAAAGGACAATTTAATCCTCAAACACCCTCAGGGGACAGCTGTGGCGACCAATGGCACCCTGGTGGAAAGTGGTCTAGCACCAGGAACTGTCCACAGCAAGTATTTAGGAAAAAATGTGAGAAACGAATACTTACCATAATTAATTACTGAATAACTGTAACACAGCTGAAAAAATTCGCAAAGCGGTTTGTGACGGTCATGTTACAACGTATGTAGTTTCAAAAATGTCGGCAGTCTCAATGGAGTGACTTTTCGTGCATTGAAGGACAACATCTGCTGAACTGTCGAAGAACCTTCCACCTCTTGAAGAGAAATAACCGTCATATTAAGTGAACGGAAATGGGAATATCCGACTTCCAGAGACCAAATTAAGATCAGAAACCCTACGTATGATCAGGCTAGCAAAATCCATTCAGATCTTAAGACATAAACTTGTCATCGTACATCGCTTTTCAACATTTGATTTTCGTCGTTCGTTAATCGTTTTGCATGTAAGCGTAGCAACGCCGTTGCTGAAGATCGAACTAGCGACACTCGCGCTATTGCACTGCATTGTCTTTCTATATCCGGTAACTGCAGACAACTGACGAAACAAATGGGCTCCCGAATAATGTCACTAATATATTGTACGGAAAAATTTTGTTTTTCTAGTCAAGGATTCCCACAAAAATTTCCGTCGCTGTTTGTAAGGCCACGCTCCAATTTAATCTTGAAAGACTCTCTTAGAATACTGCCTATCTACATCTACATCTACATTTATACTCCGCAAACCACCCAACGGTGTGTGGCGGAGGGCACTTTACGTGCCACTGTCATTACCTCCCTTTCCTGTTCCAGTCGCGCATGGTTCGCGGGAAGAACGACTGTCTGAAAGCCTCCGTGCGCGCTCTAATCTCTCTAATTTTACATTCGTGATCTCCTCGGGAGGTATAAGTAGAGGGAAGCAATATATTCGATACCTCATCCAGAAACGCACCCTCTCGAAACCTGGCGAGCAATCTACACCGCGATGCAGAGCGCCTCTCTTGCAGAGTCTGCCACTTGAGTTTATTAAACATCTCCTTAACGCTATCACGGTTACCAAATAACCCTGTGACGAAACGCGCCGCTCTTCTTTGGATCTTCTCTATCTCCTCCGTCAAACCGATCTGGTACGGATCCCACACTGATGAGCAATACTCACTTATAGGCCGAACGAGAGTTTTGTAAGCCACCTCCTTTGTTGATGGACTACATTTTCTAAGCACTCTCCCAATGAATCTCAACCTGGTACCCGCCTTACCAACAATTAATTTTATATGATCATTCCACTTCAAATCGATCCGCACGCATACTCCCAGATATTTCACAGAAGTAACTGCTACCAGTGTTTGTTCCGCTATCATATAATCATACAATAAAGGATCCTTCTTTCTATGTATTCGCAATACATTACATTTGTCTATGTTAAGGGACAGCTGCCACTCCCTGCACCAAGTGCCTATCCGCTGCAGATCTTCCTGCATTTCGCTACAATTTTCTAATGCTGCAACTTAATAGTGTTCAAAAGTCATAATATATCTATATCAATTCATGACATCCAGTCTTACGAATTTACTGTCTCTGAAGGACACACGTCCAGATCCACTCTCAAAAGTCCGCCGTCTCTCTCCCCACATCCACCACTGCTGGCGGCTCACCTCCAACTGCGCAACGCTACGCGCTGTTCCCATCCAACTGCCCAACACTGTCATCGTACATCACTTTTCAACATTTGATTTTCGTCGTTCGTTAATCGTTTTGCATGTAAGCGTAGCAACGCCGTTGCTGAAGGTCGAACTAGTGACACTCGCGCTATTGCACTGCATTGTCTTTCTACACTCCTGGAAATTGAAATAAGAACACCGTGAATTCATTGTCCCAGGAAGGGGAAACTTTATTGACACATTCCTGGGGTCAGATACATCACATGATCACACTGACAGAACCACAGGCACATAGACACAGGCAACAGAGCATGCACAATGTCGGCACTAGTACAGTGTATATCCACCTTTCGCAGCAATGCAGGCTGCTATTCTCCCATGGAGACAATCGTAGAGATGCTGGATGTAGTCCTGTGGAACGGCTTGCCATGCCATTTCCACCTGGCGTCTCAGTTGGACCAGCGTTCGTTTTGGACGTGCAGACCGCGTGAGACGACGCTTCATCCAGTCCCAAACATGCTCAATGGGGGACAGATCCGGAGATCTTGCTGGCCAGGGTAGTTGACTTACACCTTCTAGAGCACGTTGGGTGGCACGCTATACATGCGGACGTGCATTGTCCTGTTGGAACAGGAAGTTCCCTTGCCGGTCTAGGAATGGTAGAACGATGGGTTCGTTGACGGTTTGGATGTACCGTGCACTATTCAGTGTCCCCTCGACGATCACCTGTGGTGTACGGCCAGTGTAGGAGATCGCTCCCCACACCATGATGCCGGGTGTTGGCCCTGTGTGCCTCGGTCGTATGCAGTCCTGATTGTGGCGCTCACCTGCACGGCGTCAAACACGCATACGACCATCATTGGCACCAAGGCAGAAGCGACTCTCATCGCTGAAGAGGACACATCTCCATTCGTCCCTACATTCACGCCTGTCGCGACACCACTGGAGGCGGACTGCATGATGTTGGGGCGTGAGCGGAAGACGGCCTAACGGTGTGCGGGACCGTAGCCCAGCTTCATGGAGACGGTTGCGAATGGTCCTCGCCGATACCCCAGGAGCAACAGTGTCCCTAATTTGCTGGGAAGTGGCGGTGCGGTCCCCTACGGCACTGCGTAGGATCCTACGGTCTTGGCGTGCATCCGTGCGTCGCTGCGGTCCGGTCCCTGGTCGACGGGCACGTGCACCTTCCGCCGACCACTGGCGACAACATCGATGTACTGTGGAGACCTCACGCCCCACGTGTTGAGCAATTCGGCGGTACGTCCATCCGGCCTCCCGCATGCCCACTATACGCCCTCGCTCAAAGTCCGTCAACTGCACATACGGTTCACGTCCACGCTGTCGCGGCATGCTACCAGTGTTAAAGACTGCGATGGAGCTCCGTATGCCACGGCAAACTGGCTGACACTGACGGCGGCGGTGCACAAATGCTGCGCAGCTAGCGCCATTCGACGGCCAACACCGCGGTTCCTGGTGTGTCCGCTGTGCCGTGCGTGTGATCATTGCTTGTACAGCGCTCTCGCAGTGTCCGGAGCAAGTATGGTGGGTCTGACACACCGGTGTCAATGTGTTCTTTTTTCCATTTCCAGGAGTGTATATCCGGTAACTGCAGACGGAGTGGATGGAGAAGTATTTATGTTGGTTTCCTCTGCAGTATGGCCAGTGTCGCTGCAGTGTTATGCAACTGCAGATTACTTTTGCCTGTAGGAAGTGTGGAACACCTATGTTCAATCCAACATCATTCAATGGTCCTTGTGATTTGACCTATAAATGTCCCGCTGTAAGTGCATGGCACGCAACTGTGACCTACCCAGTGCAGTGCTAAATCGTGCTCCACAGACCCTAAAGAACCATGATTCTAAGCAGAGGTTGTGAAACGCATACAAAGCAGTGCCAACACACTATGCGTTGGCATGTGCAACGTTACTGCTCAGCAATACGTATAGATAGGCATGGGCAGAAGGTAAGCATCTAAGCATCATGCTATTAAAGAAGTGTAACTGTATGAACTAGTCACATTGAAGATTGTATAAGCATTGTATTCATTGCTTTGAGTTGTATCACGTAGCACATACCATACAATAAAAGCATTTTCACTAATATGACAAAGTTCAAAAGTCAGATAGTAAACATTTTTCCCTAATTCACGTAATATTCTTCAAAATAATAAGCATCTTGTACTACACAATTTCTAAAGAAGCCTATGTTCTTCCTCATGGCTTGAGCTATCTCGTTACCAAATTTCATCGAAGTCGGTTCAGCATATTAGTAATAATAAATTTAAATATCATGCATGATGCGGCGGTTGTCCACACATCACAGTGATAATGACGTCATATAACGTGAACTACGTGTCGCGCAATGTTATAAGTTTGCTGGTACATTCAATGGTATATGAGAACATTGACGGCAAATTCTGTCGCGAATAGCCTTGGTAGTAAGGACGAAACGTCATGCCTGACGCGAAAAAGAACAGCGAAAATTTAATAAGCGATGAACTTTGTTGCTTTAATAATTTTTTGGTGAGTGTCAGCGAGAAAAAGTTTCGTAAATGTTTGAAATTATGTGTAAAGTTTGTTGCGAGTGACTATATGCACTCGTTCTCAAATAGTGTATGAATAAAATATGTATTTTCGCTCGTCGTGGCCTACATTTCTTTTTCACCTCCACCTCCCTCCCCCCCCCTCCATCATCTATAAGTAGAGGGTTTTCACCGTCACAGAGGTTATTTCCCAATAGTAAGTGTATCAAGTTTGGTTGAAATCGATCCAGTGGTTACGTTCTCAAATACTGGATGAATAAAATCTGGGTATTCACTCGTCATGGCCTACACATCTTTTTCACCTCCACCTTCATCCCCCCCCCCCCCCCCCCAAATGGTTCAAATGGCTCTGAGCACTATGGGACTTAACATCTGAGGTCATCAATCCCCTAGAACTTAGAACTACTTAAACCTAACTAACCTAAGGACATCACACACATCCATGTCCGAGAGAGGATTCGAAGCTGCGACCGTAGCGGGTGCGCGGTTCCAGACTGTAGCACCTAGAACCGCTCGGCCTCTCCGGCCAGCTCCTATCCCCCTCTCCTCCTTCATCATCTATAATTAGGTGGTTCTTATCAACACAGCGATTCTTTCCAAATAGTAAGTGTATCAAGTTTATTTGAAATCGATCCAGTGGTTTCATTCTCAAATACTGGATGAATAAAATCTGGGTATTCGCTCGTCGTGGCCTCCACTTCTTTTTCACCTCCACCTTCCCCCCCATCCCCCATCATCTATAGGTAGGTGGTTCTTATCAACACAGCGATTCCTTCCAAACTTCCAAATAGTAAGTGTACCGGTATCAAGTTTGGTTGCAATCGATCCAGTGGTTACGGAGAAGATGTGGAACATATGTTCATTTTAATATGTATGAATATCTTTTTCTTTCCTGATCCGATGAGATAAAGCGTATATGGTGCTCCAAGGTGCCAAATCTATACTGAAGTAAACTGCGACGATGCCATGAAAATTCGTCTAGTAGTTTTGGAAATGTTCAAAGACTAACAGACACGAATGTTCTGCAGGTTTATTATTGATATAGAATAGGTATATCTTGTGAAGGTCAACAAACGTCCTTTCTGTTCCTCGTTCGCCACAGTTACAATTGTTCTGTAGTGCACGATGCTTCCAAAGCTTTAGCTAAGGTGAAGGGATTCAACTACCAGGATTTGACAGATGGCATGAGCCTTCTGCACCACGTCACAGTACAATATGCTGAAGTCAATGCCTGCGTTATTAACGACACTACCCTCCAACTCTTCCATGCCTTTCTCTTACGTGTCCTGTGTCTCTTAGTCGAGAGTTGGAGCAATTGTAAACTTCAAGTTAACCAAAGAAAAGCTAAGCCACCATTTTACGCCAAAGCACTGGATTTTTCCATCTGTTTCCACCTGTCCGTACTCAACAAATGCACTTCTCTCAGTTACATAGACAAGTGATTAGTACCAAACTTTGACAGGGAATTAACCTGGAACGTACTTCTCCACACTATGCCGCACAACATCCGAAACCCACAAAAACTACCGACCGTACATGCGGTCTACATCTTGCTAACGCTATCCTCACCTGTGAACGTATGCTGTCTATCACCCTCCCCCTAAATCCATAATCGCCTGAATCCTAGAAAGACATATACTTCGCTTCGGCTTTTGCATTTGTCTCCCTTCCCTAACTAGGATCGTAAACCAAATCGACCATTCACCAATCTTCATCTCTTTGTGGAGGAACTTTCATTAATCGAAAATCAATACCTATAACCCAATACTCTACCCCAGATCAACGGTTCTACTATCCTGCTGCGCCAGAACATCAACACCTCGCCTTTCATATTCTTGCATACCTTATCAGTCATCTCCTGAAAAACTTCTACTAACTCCGCCTTCCCACCCATGTAATATGTCTCGTCCTATAACATCTTACCAACCATAACCAACAACGCTACGTACCAGCCTCATCTTTTCCGTTGTACCTGATCCTCCTTCGCTCTAATCAATTTCTTTTCATTCACGTGGTTTTTCATTGCACCATTACAGCAAACATCATTTCAGCTACATTACACACAGTGAAAATGAGTAAATGCGTACTGCGCCACTAACAGCATAGTTCATTAGCATCTAAATACTCATTTCTACGCCTTTTTAATCGGATCATGTGATCACCTGTCATTTTTAAACATTCTCAAACTGTCATAACACACAGAATTGAAACCACAAGAATCATCGCAATTGTTCTACTTGATCTTCAGTCACTGTCAATTGTAGGTTCCTTTAGCTGAGTAGCCATGTTACTCCTGCCAGCAGGACTCTTTTTAGGGAAGTAGAATACCAAAACAAGTTATAACTGTGAAGCGACAGGACAAGTGCTGAGCTGTATCAGTGAATCAGTGAAGCTGAAAGTTTGCGTGATATGCACATTAATGCGAAGGAAAGTGCTGCAAGTTACAGACTGAAAGACATCTGCAGCGTTCAAAATAGTTTCGACAAATAAGTGGTGTTAACGAATTTATAAATACAGAGTATTTCATTAAGAGCGTGTAAAAATGTAACAGAACGTAGAGAAGGCTCCACTGAACAATTTGAGGTAGGGAACCTTGGGTCGGAGAACCCAGCTTAAGGAGATAATGAAATAAACTTGTCTGCCGCTTTGTCTAGCACTTCCTCTTTTCAAGCTTATTTGCAACTAACATGCACATAAGTTTACACGTACTGTGCTGTTAATTTACATGTACATTCTTTATATCCTGCACGGAAACAAGGAGGACGAGCCTGATTACTAGAAAGTCACGACACAGGTTGTGCTTACTTTACTTGTCCATTAGGTGGCTCTGTCGTATCGTATTTACGTTGTTCCATGACAGAACGTGCTCTGAATCAACGACAGACACATTTATTACTCAGTGCTGTTCAGAGACGTACAGTACAATATGATGGAGCAGTGCTGGTACAGTTCTGCAGAACTCACAGATATGCACCTTGTGTTCGGGAAGTAGGTTGCAATCCTCTCGCTGCTGAAAGCCTGTACAGGGAATGATTTCTTAACAGGCACCCTCATTCACGACTCCTGTCCCCCCACGCGGATCCTCTATGACCTGATTCCTTTCCCCCATCTGCTCC
This sequence comes from Schistocerca serialis cubense, assembly GCF_023864345.2. Taxonomy (NCBI): domain Eukaryota; kingdom Metazoa; phylum Arthropoda; class Insecta; order Orthoptera; family Acrididae; genus Schistocerca; species Schistocerca serialis. The sequence goes on from NC_064641.1 coordinate 210,810,237, forward strand.
TATTCCTCGAACATATCCGCATCCTCTACACCTCCCGCCGCCTTGATCCCCCCTCATCCCCTGTTTGATCCTCTCCTCTCCAACCCCCGCCCTGTGCCACGCCTTCACTGTTGTGCCCCCTACCCTCCACCTCTACACCCTTCATCTCCTTTCCAAAGGTGGGCTTTGTCGACTACCCATCCCAGATGATACCCTCTCTCCCAGCATTTATCCCTCCTATCAACGCTGACCCTCACCCTCCCTTCCTCTGTCCTTTTCCCAGGCTTTAGGTTAGGGACCTTTTGTAAATCCACAGAAAGATCATCATAGTATCATTATCCTACACTACAGGGTCAAATGATTGAGATTATACACTTTCCATCCTGTTTTCCCCCACCTACCCTCTCTCTGCCTCCCTTCTCTCCCCCGAGTCCTTTTGCATTCCCCTCCTCTGCCTTTCCCCACTCTCTCTCGCATCTGCCCTGCCCCCCCCCCCTTATGAGTCCTCTCCCTCCGTCGGTACCCTTTTTTTTCCTCTCCTCCTTCCTTTCATTCTCCTCAACTGTCCAGGTCACCCCCCCCCCCCCCCATCTGCCCTTGGCTGTGGTGTGTCATCTACATGCCAACTTTTTATTGCAGAGTTTCAAGTGAGTGCCATTTCCGAAGTGTCTGCTTCCTGTGTATTTTATTAGCGTCGCCAACCCTTTGTTTTATGTTTTAACTTCGACAATTTTTCGCCATTTTACAATCTAAGTCACCGTTTTTATCGCCTGCTTTTATTGTTTATTATATTCTTCTTATGTTTTATAAATTCTGTAGGCTGAAGAGTGGTGTACTAAGCTGCTGCCATCCCGCCCCCTTTGGGGGGGAATCGAAACTCAATAAAGGAAAAAAAAACATTCACGACGAGTGTTTATTGGTCTCGATCTACAAATGTGGGAGACTGGTTCATTGGAAAGAAGAAACGAGAGGCCTGCCACATGAGGATCACTCGCACACCCCATTCTGAAGAGGACGTGCTGGAACGTGTTGCAGTGGACCCCACTACAAGTACTTGTCATATTGTGCGTGGAATGAGCGCTGCACATACTAGCGTCTGGGGTATCATATTGTGTCAGTGGTTGCTCCAGCAATGGATTGATCGACCAGATTTCCTTCAAATCGTGCTGTTTACTGAAGAGGCCTCATTTTATCGTGATGGTATTTCGAACATCAGGAATAACCGTGGATGGGATGAGGAAAACCCTCACACTGTAGTAGAGTCACACGTTTAGCTGTGAATATCTGGGGTGGCATTGTAGGCGACAATCTCAGTGAGTCATATCTTCTACCTGACCCACTGAATGACTACCTGTATTTGAGGTTCATGCAAAGAGTTCTACCTGAGTGCTAAGTGGTCGGTGAACGCACCCTTGGCTGTTCGAGAGAGGATGTGGATACAGCATGATGGCGCATCGCCCCACTTCATTGTGGATGTCCGCAATCATCTCAATGCTCTATTTCCTGGTAGCTGGATTGGAACTGCAGGTCCTATTCCATGGCCTGCGAGATCACCTGACCTGAATCTCCTTCATTATTTCTTGTGGGGATATTTAAGTCACTTGTGTATAATACCCCAGTGGATATGGAGATGGAATTAACTGATTGTGATGTGATTCTAAACACATCAGGGATATTTGCAGGGTGAATCAGAACTTGTTCGCCGATATCATGCTTGCTTTGAAGTTGATGGTCGTCAGTTTCAGCATATTTTGTAAGCTGTGGTACAAGTAGCACGTTCGTTGTGTCAGTGATGGTATTTGCAGTTACCCGTAACTAATAGTAGTAAAAGAGGTACACAATAATGTGATTTTATTCCTGTTATCTCCTTAAGCTGGCTTCTCCGACTCCAGGTTCCCTACCTCAAACAGTTCATTGAAGCATGCCGTTAAGTTTTTGAACTCTCTTGCGGAAACACTCTGTATATGACGCCAGTTGGAGATAGGTGTACGCCTGAAACGCATTTTGGCATAAATATAGGCACATAGAGAATGTCTGACTTCTGTATTTCTTCAGGTAATTAATCCAAAAACTTGGAGTTCTACAACCATTAACAGAAATTAATTACAGTAAACTATTTCAGAACTTTTTGGATCGTAAAACTTTGCATTGTAATTAACAGCGGAGAGTAGCAATAAATTTACCTCTGATTGCAAGGACGATCAGTTTCTTTTTGTTGTTTCATGATCGATTTTGCGGCTACCTGTCCCAGATGTACCGAAATCGATATAGACCAAAAAGAAAAAAAAGAAAAAAGAAAATCAGTCACAGGCATATTTCTTCCTAATGTCAACAAATCATACGGTTGTTCTGCGTTCCCGCGTTCTGTCGCGACGGAAAGTTGAAATGTGTAATAAATAATACGATTCTTTAAATTAAGTTCATTTGCATATTTTTCTTCTACTTAATATCGGTACACATGCGAAACGAAGCGCTACGTAATATGTTCCAAAACTCCGCGCATTAAACCCGGATTCTTTCTGGGCTCATACGTCGGATTCTATTGGTGCTAGAAAGGTTGGGTCAAGTCTTTAAGTGCTTTAGGTTAGGGACCTTTTGTAAATCCACAGAAAGATCATCTTAGTATCATTATCCTACACTACAGGTTCAAATTATTGATATTATACACTTCTTCCAGCTTAGGCAAATGGAGCAAATTTGTTGGTTTTTTTGCATTTGATGTGGTCTACGTTGAACCTTAAGGGGAGGTATCGTTGGTTCATGGCACCATTAGTTCCTTAGAAAACCTCAAAGAAGATTCTTTACCATTTTTTCGAACCAAAATCGAGCCGCGGATTCCAAGACGGCTGTGTACAGAAATAGGCTGAATGTTTGTGGATATGCTCCTAAATCCCGCCCTCGCACCACCTTGACGATTTTACTGACATCTTTATCTGCCTCAGGGATACAAACGTTCAAAATTATTTTACATGTATGCCTAAAATACGCCCGTAAATTCCAGTGTGAGACGAAATCTAAATAATAAATAACTGCAGCAAATTTTTCAAATTTTAACATTGTATTCTCTATTTCTAGGCATTTATCTAGAACTGCATCTTTCCGTTTTCGAAAGTCTTTATCCGTTATCGAGAAATACCCCAAAAACATGGTTCTTGGGTACCAAAACCGAGCCGAAGATTCCAAGAATTTGTGCAGCAAGCGGTTTGCAATTTTTACGATATGTTCCTGAGATCCCGATTTCGAATAACCTTGGAAATTTTCTAGATATCTTTATCATTTTCCGAGATACAGATGTTCAAAGTTACCCAATTTGTACACGTAAAACGGCCACATGAAATGCAGTGTAAGATGAAAACCTAGTTTTTGAAGTGATTTGCACTTACAAATATGTCGTTCAGTGTAACCGTTATCATCAGAAGGGTTCTGGGAACCCCATGTTGTTGTAGTACTGAAGCACATGCAAAATTTTTGTGCGCGTAAAACAGTCCCTGAGCTCCGAAATTTCTATTGGGTTGTTTAACTTTCACATAAGTAAACTATCAAAACTTTACTGACCCATGAAGTTCTTTTCATATGAGTGACATGACCTGCTGAAGCAGGGAAAACGAGGGAACCATCAGAAGAGATTCTCCAACGGGAGCGCAAAAAAGACGAATTATGTTCCTGTTTAAAAGCCTGACTGAAAAGTGGGGTACCAGCTACCTTATTCTACCTTCCTCATCACCTTTAAAAATTTTCCCAAAAATTTTGTCATGTGAAAATTTTAGCAATCTTTTATGCTAAGAGACTAGGAGTGAGTGGCAGTAGGAAACAGACGGAAAAGGAATAAATACTGGAGGAAAGAAGGCAGTGGTTGAGGTATAGAAAGTGTGAAGGAGACAATGGTACTGTGAGAGAAAGAAAGGGACACAGTGGCAGTGGAACATAGTTGACAGTGACAGAACAGTGCCAGGAAAAGAGTGTAGGAGACAGTGCCAGTGAGTCAGGAATAAAGAGAGGAAAAAAGGGTAAATGGGTGAAAGCGAGTGACAATGAGATACAGAATCATTGACAATGACAACGAGGAAGAGAAAAACAGTGACAGAAGAGAAGAAAGCATTGGGAAGGAATGAGTGAGGTAGTAGCAGTAAGACAGAGTAAGAGGGAGAAAGTGACAGTGAGAGAAAACAATAAAAGTATTGCAGATCGAAGGAGACTCTGGCAGTGAGACGAGAGGCAGTTACAGTTACTGAGACACAAAGAGACAATGACAATGATTTGTGCTGACTGAGAATAGGTAAATGGGGGTGAATGGGTATGAGCGACTTACAGCGATGGACCAATGGATATGATCGAATTATAGATAGGGGAGCTTATGGGTGTGAGAGATGAGTTGCAATGTTAAAAAGTTAAAAAGAGCATTAATACGTTCGCATGCCAAAAATGATGGAAATTTTTTTAAAGGTGCTGAGGAAGGTATAAATAGGCAGCTGGATCCAACTGTTCAATGAGAGGGTTTTAAGTAGGGACATATTTGCCTTTTTGGTGCTCCAATAGAAGCTTGTAACCGCTGGTACAGTACTACCTTGTAGTCGAGTAACGACCAACTTTGCAGTCATCTCTCGGGAAAAACGTACGCAATGACTTAAGATAATCCGAACTCAGAAAAACGTGTGGGTCCGTTAGCGAACTGAAATGTACAAGCTCACGGGACAAAATATTAGCCGCAGCCATAAAAGAGCACACTCGTCACTTTTGAGCGCTGTTGGTGGAGCAGAATTGGAAACAGTCTTTCACGTGACCCTCCACCGGTAACGTACGTATTAAAGTGGTTTGTGTGTGCAAGTCGTCCGTACCGAATCAGCACAGCAAGCTGGGTGGTGACATGGTCGCGTGGGGACGTGACATAATGGCACAATGGAGTTACCATGTTTGGACGTGCCGTAACCACACGGCGAATGGTGTTTCCTGATTAGTTGCTGTATCAGTGCGAACGGTCCAGCACTTATAAACGGAACGGTGTAACACTCGCAGGAATGTAAAATGGCATCAGAAGAGTGGTCGTAAAAACATCTGTACCGACAGCGTCCAGAGAAGAGTGCCATGCCCTGTCAATAACGAGCGGTTTCAAAACCGACAGGAACTGCTTTTGTCAGTGAATAAAGGTCCGTCTTAACAAGTTTCCGAGCGAACCCTGCGAAGGGCAATCGATATTTGGAGTCGGGTACATCGCTAAAAGCTAGTGTTCATGGCAGAATATAAAGCTGCACGTCTTCATGGGCCAGATAACTTAAGAACTCGACGGGCAGAGTGTAGTGTGGTAGAATGAGTCGCGATATTGCCTTGTCCAAATAATGCAAGACGCCGAGTGCACTGGCGGCCAATCGGGACGTTCAAACCGCAATAAGGGGAGACTACAGTTCAGCTCTGAGGTGGTTCTGTTTTTGGGGTGATTCCTTCGTACCAGCGTTAAGGTCAACTTTATTCAAGCCATCGTAAACATGGAGTTTCCGAGCGAACCCTGCGAAGGGCAATCGATATTTGGAGTCGGGTACATCGCTAAAAACTAGTGTTCATGGTAGAATATAAAGCTGCACGTCTTCATGGGCCAGATAACTTAAGAACTCGACGGGCAGAGTGTAGTGTGGTAGAATGAGTCGCGATATTGCCTTGTCCAAATAATGCAAGACGCCGAGTGCACTGGCGGCCAATCGGGACGTTCAAACCGCAATAAGGGGAGACTACAATTCAGCTCTGAGGTGGTTCTAAGTTGCTTTTGGGGTGGTTCCTTCGTACCAGCGTTCAGGTCAACTTTATTCAAGCCATCGTAAACATGGAGCAGTCCTTTGGTCTGCAGCACAGTTACGGGCTTCCCTGTTGGAAGTTAGTTTGTATTTTATTGCTGTGATTTTTGGCAGTTGTTTTTACTATCCGGCTTTTATTTTGGGTTTTATTGATGTGTCTATTGTAGCTTTGTGCAATATTCCTTAAAGTCTTTCATTTTACTTTTTATTCTAATGGCTATTGTTTTAGCTACTTATTCTACATTTAAGCGCCAAAGAAACTGGATTAGGCATGCGTATTCTAATACAATGTAAAAAGGCAGAATACGCGCTAAGGTCGGCAACGCCTATATAAGACAACAGGAGTCTGGCTTAGTTGTTAGATCGTTTGCTGCTGCTACAGTGGTAAGTTATCAAGATTTAAGAGAGTTTGAACGTGATGTTATAGTCAGCGCACGAGCAATAGGACACAGCATCTCCGAGGTAGTGATGAAGTTGGGATTTTCCCGTACGACCATTTCATGAGTGTATCCTGAATATCAGGAATCCTTTAAAATATCAAATCTCCAACATTACTGCGGCCGGGAAAGGATCCTGCAAGAATGGGACCTACGACGACTGAAGAGAATCGTTCAACGTGACAGAAGAGCAACCATTCCGCAAATTTCTGCAGATTTCAATGCTGGACCATCAACAAGAGCGTGCGAACCATTCAACGAAATATCATCTTGTGCCCTCGATCGCTGCACGACACAAAGCTTTACGCCTGGCCTGGGCACGTCAACACCGACATTGAACAGTTGGTGACTGGAAACTTGTTGCCTTGTCAGACGAATCTCGTATCGAGCATAAGGACGTGTGCGGGTACGGAGACAACCTCATGAATCCATGGATCCTGCATGTCAGCAGAGGACTATTCAAGCTGGTGGAGGCTCTGTAATGATATGGGACGTGTGCGGTTGGAGTGACGTGGGACCCGTGATACTTATAGATACGACTCTGAGAGGTGATACGTACGAAAGCATCCAGTCTGATCATCTGCATCCATTCATGTCCATTGTGCATTCCGACGGGGCGGCCGCTGAGGCCGAGCGGTTCTAGGCGTTTCAGTCCGGAACGTGCTGCTGCTATGGTCGCAGGTTCGAATCCTGCCTCGGGCAGGAGGTTAGTTAGGTTTAATTAGTTCTAAGCTAGGAGACTGATGACCTCAGATGTTAAGTCCATAGTGTTTAGAGCCATTCCGACAGAATTGGGCAATTCCAGCAGGACAATGCGACACACCACACGTCCAGAATTGCTGCAGAGTGGCTTCAGGAACACTCTTCTGAGCTTAGACACTTCAGCTGGTCACCAAACTCCCCAGACATGAACTTTATTGAGCATATCTGGGATGTCTTGCAATGTGCTGTCCAGCAGAAATCTCCACCCCGTTGTACTCTTACGAATTTATGGACAGCTCTGCAGGATTCACGGTGTCAGTTCCTTTCAGCATTACTTCAGACATTAGTCGAGTCGATGCCACATCGTGCGTGCTCGCGGGGCCCCTACGCGATATTAGGCAGGTGTACCAGTTTCTTTGGCTCTTCAGTGTTGAAACACGTATGTTGTGTGGCGGCGATGGCGAGGCATTGCAGAGTCTCTGACCAGAGAGCCATTTATCGTGGCTAGTCTGCGCTTGACCGCGCGAGAGTTGCGAGCGGTACTCTGTCAGTAGTAGTCGTGCAGTACAGCTGCGAGCAGTAGTCTGTTGGTAGTAGCAGCCCAGTGCAGTTGTGTGCAGTATGTCAGTAGTAGCAGCCCAGTGCAGTTGTGTGTGAGGAGTCGGCGGGCGTCGACATGGCACTCTGGTCAAGATTCAGGATGAGGTATATTATTTTTAAATGCGCTCAGCTAATAATGTAAATTAACTGTAACTAATTTGTGCAACAATCGCCCCAATAATAATTTTGGTTTTCAAAGCAATTTTTTTACAAAGAATTCTTTATTGAAACAAATATTCCCTTGATATTCCTTAAAGAAAAGCTTCCCTTAAATTCAAAATTTTGCAATCAATTTCCTCCAAGCTATGGCAAAAACAATAAGAGCAGAAATTTGACATGCAGTTTCAATGAGGTAAGAAATTAATTATGATTTTTTTGCACAGGGCCAAAGACCGATATTTTGCTTTAATTGAGTTTACATTGCACTGAAGTCTCATTAGCATTGAATTGTTTTTCATTATTTTCATGACAGCTTACACCTTGAGTCAGATTGCGATTCTCATTTTTATTGTCATTAAATTTATTTGCTGGGAGCTTACGTTAGGTTGTATTCTTGTTAACATTCAACTATTGTGTTTCAAAATTTCTCTGAGGAGCTTACACTTAGCACAATGTCCATTAGCATTTAAAATAATATCCTTTTAAATTTTTGTTGGGAGGTTACAGTGTATACTGTTCGTAGGCTAAAGAGTGCCTTAAGGTTTGTTTCCATTTGGTTTAGTTTATAGATAGTTCACAATGGGTTGGAATTAGTGGCAATTTGCACAAAACTCTCATAGTATGCTACATGAGACGGCGTTGCATAACGACTTACGCCCCTTTACTTGGCTGTGGTGGCCTCATCTGTTGGTTTAGAATTAGTTTGCCTCATGCGCTGTAGTGTGTAATATTAGTGCCTGTCTGGTACATGAGGGAAGTTAGCATTCACTACAGTTGATGCTAGTTTTTGAGTTCTTAGACCTGACGATAAAGGTTACAATATCTGAGATCTTGACCATCAGTTGGCGCGGGCTGTGCTCTCGCTTACGTTACGGCCACAAGGACTCTCCCGCCGACGTTTCAACTTTTGTGTTTGTTTGACACGGGCCTGATGGATGTGTGTGCAGCATTGTCAAGTCACAACCTTTACCGTAGGGCCACATTGTGCTTTCACACATACCGGTAAGTGCAGAGATTGTATATCCCCTGATTTATTCGTTTCAGCGTTGGAAGATCACCTGTCTAACTTTTTGTGGCTCCATGTTTGACACACAACTAAGCGCGGACCTTTGTAAGTTTTGGAATATGGATTATGGGATGTTGGGTCGAATAATAGTTTATATTTCGATTTTACTTACGTTCGTTCCATTCATTTAATTTGGGGCCTAAGTTTTTTATTTAGTCTCTTCTCTAAGAGAGGCTTTCCGACAGGCCTAGGAATTGAGAGGGTCTCCTGTTTTGTGCTATGTACCAGAGATGCATTATTTTAACCTATTTTGAATTCTGTTATTCGACTTGTATGTGCGTACACGAATTTTTTCTTAACAATTTTAGTATAAATTTTGCTTAACTTTATTTAATGCTAGTCGTCTGGATGGCCATCGTTATTTATTTATAACTTTGCAGATGCACTTGAAGATGGGACACAGGTCGCGAAGTAGGGTTATGATTTCATTTTAGGAAATAAAAATTTTACAGCTTTAGCGGATATTATCACTGATGCTGAACCACGATGCTTATTTCAACATTCTACGACATATTATGCTGTGGACACTTCTGTCTTTCAAGAGACAGCCTGAGCTATACGATTACGTTCCTGGTTTGACCAGCAGCCAGATACCCTGTCGCACGCCGAATGTCCCGTTAAATGCGTTTTAATGCTGAATGAAGTTTTGAAGATACTCGGTTAACAGTACGTAGTTTTGGCGTATATGCGATTTCAGTCTTTCTCGGCGTAATCCACTGATGCATTCTTCTCAGGTTATCAGCCGAGTGGTGGTGTCGTCACAACGTTTCAATGAGTTTCGTACCCATCATCTTCTGGCGAAGTGTCGGCATGCTGTGTTCTGTATATCTATATAGCTGCTTCGCCGTCTTCCGCTACTGTAGGCCGGCCAATCACATTCCTCCGGAAGGGGGGTACCGCGTCGGTGGTGGTGGGGTTGGGGTAGGGGGGTGCGGCCCGGCGTCGAGACCCGGTGGCTATCCAATCTGTCTGCGGACGCTGCTGCCTTCAGATCGGAGCGTTGCTGACGTATTTTGTCAATTGTCGGATTCCACGCTGCACTGAACTGAAAACCGCTATCCCTGTTTACTAAATTGTTGTGCAGACGTATCTCCACTGCCTCTTTGAAGATCGAGTCCCAGAAACGGTTGGCGCTGCACAGTTTGATCGTTTTTTCGAATTCGAAGGTGTGTCCCTCGATAATGCTATGTTATGCTACAGCGGACTTGTGTATATGTTAATAACAGTATATGTGTATATGTATATACGTGTATATATTAATAGCAGTAAGAATTAGTTATGTTGTCGTGTCACCGCCAGACACCACACTTGCTAGGTGGTAGCCTTTAAATCGCCCGCGGTCCGTTAGTATACGTCGGACCCGCGTGTCGCCACTATCAGTGATTGCAGACCGAGCGCCGCCACACGGCAGGTCTAGAGAGACTTCCTAGCACTCGCCTCAGTGGTACAACCGACTTTGCTAGCGATGGTTCACTGACAAATTACGCTCTCATTTGCCGAGACGATAGTTAGCATAGCCTTCAGCTACGTCCTTTTGCTACGACCTAGCAAGGCGCCATTGCCAGTTACTATTGATACTGTAAAACATGTACCGTCAAGAGCGACGTTCAACATTTATGGATTAAAGTTAAGTATTCCACCAGCTACGTCAGTTTTTTTTAAGTCTAATTTCCTTGTCCTGTTCCAGACCTCACGCCAGCCTGCGTGAGCTAAAACGCGTGCCTTTCGGCTTCCTCTAGTATACCGGGTTGGCTCTCCTGCCAACCCACAACATATGTTATCAACAGAGTTTTCAGTATTATTTTGTTACGGATTCCTACATCCGCAACTATGGAACAAACTTTGACTAACAGGTGAATACTACCCAGAAAGTTTCCCAAATATACTTCGCCAACAGAGGCCGTAGGGCCACGAAAAGGTGTAAGCGATGTAGCGCCAGAAGCAGTCGTCACGCAGGAGTTCCTTCAATAGATGCTACCATTCTCATTCGATCGGTATAGGCGACGAGTAATATGCGCGGGTGGGCGGGGTGTTTACTAAGTGGCAGCGGACCGTTAAGCGGACCTCCAAGGCGGTCGGCGACTTGAGGAAGTCCGCGGCGGGATCAGAGGCGGCGGCGCTCTCGCCGAATATCAAGTGGCGGCCGCTGGCGCCACTCAGTTCCGGCGCGATCAAGTGTCGAGTTTATGGGCTGAAGTGATGCGGACACAATGGCGCCGGAGGACCTGTAGGTGGTCAGCCTCAACGTAGCCGCCGCGTCAGCCGCGGCCCGCGTGCACGTCCCAGCACACAGTTGGTTCCATCTGCGTCCATTATACGGACCCTGCGGCTCACCAATGTGGCTTCTCCACATCAGTTAGTAGCTTGCCACTGAAAAAGTTACATTTCTTAAAGTCTACCCGCCATCGTAACCAAACTCACAAACGCTCAGTAGTCAGCAGACTACAGCTGAGTCTCTGTTTGTCCATCATGGGCAGAGGACATAAGCTGGTTAATTAACTGTTAATCTCAATGAAATTGTCCAACATCTGTGTAACAAAGATGTTGTTTCATTTATTTTGACGACAACCACTTTCGGCATTCCACTACGCTATCTTCAGGCCCAATAGCATCTCTCAAAACAAACGATAATGCCATACAGTGTCATGTCTCCTTGAATTTCGTTAATTCAAACCGTTTCACAAGTGCTTCATTCCAAGACTTGCTAGCCACTTGCTACCGAATGAAGCAACTTGGCCGGCCGGAGTGGCCGAGAGGTTCTAGGCGCTTCAGTCTGGAACCGCGCGACCGCTACGGTCGCAGGTTCGAATCCTGCGTCCGCATGGATGTGTGTGTCGTCCTTAGGCTAGTTAGGTCTAAGTAGTTCTAAGTTCTAGGGGACTCAAGACGTCAGATGTTAAGTCCCATAGTGCTCAGAGCCACTTGAGCCATTTGAAGCAACTTGCTACCAAGTTTTCGAATGAAGCATTTGTGAAACGGTTTGAATTCACGAAATCTAGGGATCACGGCACTGTTGGCGTTATCGTTTATTTTGAGAGCTGCATATGGGAGCTGAAGATGGCATAGTGGAATGCCGAAACTGGTTGCCGTCAAAATAAAACAAAATAACATCTTATTTACGCGGATGTTGGACAATTTCATTGATATTGGCAATTACAGCTCTGAGTAGTCATTGAGTATTAATAACCGCTTCAGCTTAATTTAGCCCTGTATTATTGGATCACTACCGGTTTGTGTGGTTCTAAGAGCCACATCTTCAGGCGAACATGTTATTCCACAGATTGTACCTCAAAAAATGATTTTTTATTTTTTATCCCAATATTCTCTCATTCACCATTCGAGTATACCCCAAAACACCACTAATCATTCGGTCGGTCCCGCGCGTCATCAGCGCATGCGTGAGCCGTCCACAGGCAAACTGTTTACTTTCTTCCTGTCAGTATGACAGAGCATATGAAGGAGCAGGGGACAGCGTCCCCTGGTCTCGATTCCGTATAGATCGAGGAAGCGGTAAGTGCTTTGCCGCCAGAGCTATTTACTTGACGATTTTGTCCAGGTAGAACATCCCTCTTTTCTGTGGCAACCACTTCTTCGTTTTTCATTCTGGCCAAAAATTAGGTCCTAATAGTTTTCATACTTATTTTCGCCTTACCAAAGGATCACTGAGGTTTGATTCGTTTAGAACCCATCCATTATATTTGAATCCGTCTGTTTTATTTTATGATATACAGCCTTTTAGCGTTGTTTTGTTCTGACGGACAACGAATGTTGGGTAAAAAGGTTCCGATTTTTTCCGCTCTAATGTTTTAGTCATGTCAGTACTAAATTTTTGATATTTGTATGTAAAAGTTTTTAATATTTTCTAAAAAGTTTTAAACCTTAATAATTTAACCTGCCAGTATATGTCTCAGGATTTTTTTTTAAATCTTTCAGGATTTATTGTTATACAGATGTTCACCTGAAGAAGTGGCTTTCAGTGCCACGAAACCAGCAGTGATCCAATAACAAAGGAGTAAATACCGCTGAAGCTCTTATTAATACCCAACATGACCATAGCAATCAGTTGGCACTCTATCCAGTTATAGCCGTTCCCAGTCCTGTAGGGAGAAGAAACTTTGTTTCTCTGTAGTTGGCTGAGAAGGGCAGGAGAGAGTGTCAAGGGCGTAGGCGTGAAAGTCTCGATCCTCAATGCCTTGGTTTAAGACCCAAAGTTCTCCGCCATATCTAATGGTATGAAGATTTACGTCGCAATGTTGGCGGTCATTTTCCATTGTCACAAGGATGTTCGTATCGATGGGGCTCATTGCTATTCGAAAGCTGTAGAACATCATTATCATCATCATCATCGTCGTCATTACAGATAGACTACAGGACGGAAAAGGTGGAATAGGGTTGGTATGACGGTGAAATACCTGTTTTTGAGGCAAAGTTACTCTTACTTTTCGATTGCCTGATCAGCCAGTCTTGTAGCAGGCGATTTGTAATCGTAAATGTTGAACTTTTCCTGTACGAACACTTTATTTTCCAAGGTCGCTAATGATTGTACCGTGATGACTAGTTTTGGCGAATCTGAAACGTCATTTTCAAATGTTAAAATGCAAGAGGTGTAATTTACAGGTGAATATTCGACTTGAATATGCAATATAAGTAACAGGAAACAAGTAACTCAATTACATACCACATCAGTACAAGTAGGTGAGTCTACAACGACCACTGTAGGTAGACATTTTGTCGCAATCAATAATAATGTTACCATAAGATAGACAATAGGTGAATACGTAGAAAAATATCCAATCTCAATAAAATAATACAAGCTGTGTTCTTAACGGATGAACCTCACAGTAGAGATGATATCATATATCATTCCATGGCAAGTACAGAAATAAAATGTATATTAAATGTTCGTCGTTGAGAGCACGTAAATGTAGCCTGTACCATGTTTACACGTCCATGTTAACAGCTGGAGGAAGACTGTCAAATGGTTCAAATGGCTCTGAGCATTATGGTACTTAACTTCTGAGGTCATCAGTCCCCTAGAACTCAGAACTACTTAAACCTAACTAACCTAAGGACATCACACACATCCATGCCCGAGGCAGGATTCGAACCTGCGACCGTAGCGGTCGCGCGGTTCCAGACTGTAGCGCCTAGAACCGCTTGGCCACCTCGGCCGGCGAAGACTGTCCACACACAGCTTGTAAACGTATCACAATGTTCTTAAATGGTTCAAATGGCTCTAAGCACTATGGAACTTAATATCTGATGGCATCAGGCCCCTAGACTTAGAAGTTCTTAAACCTAACTAACCTAAGGACATGACACACATCCATGCCCGAGGCAGGATTCGCACCTGCGACAGTAGCAGCAGCGCGGTTCCGGACTGAAGCGCCTAGAACCGCTCGGCCACATCGGCCGGCTGTTCTTAAATCTCACGCTATTATTTATATAACGCTTATAGTTTAGCAAAATATAGCCTAAGTTTTAGGGGACTGATGACCACAGATGTTGAGTCCCATAGTGCTCAGAGCCATTTTTAGCAAAGTATAGTCTACCAAAGGTAATAATTACCATATCTAGCGATCTGAATGTGCAGTTCTGTTACATAATGACTTTACATTTTATAGTTGTCTGTATGAAATATTTTACTACGTTTTTAGTTTTGTAAAACATAGCATAACTTTACAGTATATGCACGCTTACATGAGTATTACTTCGCACAAGGAAAAAACAATAAATGTAAATTATACTGTCACGGGGTGGCAGACTCAAGCAACTTGAGATATATTTGTATTCTGCATGCCAGGTGTGCTCCAGCTGTTAACGTGGACGTGCTATCTAACATGGTACTTACTAAATGGACTTGCTATCAATGATATGTAACATTTGATGTACGTTTTATTTCTCTAATTGCCGTGGAACGTTATGTAGTATGACCTGCACCGTGACATACCTCAGTTATAAACAAACCTTCTATTCAGAATGAGATTTTCACTCTGCAGCGGAGTGTGCGCTGATATGAAACTTCCTGGCAGATTAAAATTGTCTGCCAGGAAGTTTAATATCAGCGCACACTCCGCTGCAGAGTGAAAATCTCATTCTGGAAACATCCCCCAGGCTGTGGCTAAGCCATGTCTCCGCAGTATCCTTTCTTTCAGGAGTGCTAGTTCTGCAAGGTTCGCAGGAGAGCTTCTGTAAAGTTTGGAAGGTAGGAGACGAGACACTGGCAGAAGTAAAGCTGTGAGGACCGGGAGTGAGTCGTGCTTCGGTAGCTCAGATGGTAGAGCACTTTCCTGCGAAAGGCAAAGGTCTCGAGTTCGAGTCTCGGTCGGGCACACAGTTTTAATCTGCCAGGAAGTTTCAAACCTTCTATTATTTTATTGATAACCATTGATATTTTCTTATGTATTCGCCTGTGACAGTTGGTGCATTGATGATTCTACGGTAAAGAGAATACAGTAAAAATAATACATTAATTAGGATTTAGTAACTCCTGAAAAGATTACCGTCAGCGTTCGAAGAGAAATACAATTGCGTGAAAGGTAATAATTGATTCATTAAAATTTCAAATGGCGACTGCAAAAACGTAATCTCTTGCAAAGAATGTCACTCTCGTTTGTATCATATGTTCCTCACGCTTGAGGAGAGTTTCTCAAACCACTTTGACTTAATTCCAGAGAGACGAGGTGAGGAGTAGTCTCTCTGTAATTAGTGGTCACATTCAGGGTGTCGCAGATGAGCAAACAGATCCGAATTGTCAGACAGTCGGTTTGAGAGTCATCTGCCAGTGAGAGGCGACGTCTTAGTGTCGTGGCTGCTGGGAAGAGACAGAAACTCTATTACGACTAACGTGAAGACAAATCAAAAGGCGTAATGTCAGGCGGAACTCGCGAAACGGGCCAAATCTCGGTATGAAGTAAGAAAAGTTGCTAAACAGCCAAGAAGTGGCTGTGACTAACTCTTGGCGAGGAGAAAATCCTCGAAGTAGCCAAGATTCACAAAGGCCACTCTATCCAGCAGAAGCAATGCATTTGAACCAGCCAGAACGTTGTAGTATCTTCTAAAAAATTTCGGTCCTTAGGAAGACCTTCGGAAGGGTCTGGAGAAAGCGTTTCTAGGAGAGAAACTCTTTCGATAGTCCAAAAAAATGAGTGTGTAAGAGGCCAGTGCAGATGGCCAAGTCAATATCATGACTCAGAAGAAGTCATTACCAGGAAATGGTCGCAGTTAGTGGCCGTCGGGGGCAGTACCACTGTCAAGCCTCTAAATCACTATAGAGTGACAGTTCGAGGCTGCTGCATAAAGACACCAAGAAGTCTGTAAACATTCTAGAGAGAACAACTGAGTTTCCCATAACAATCCAGCAACAGTTTTTATCTTTTTATAAAGAAGAATGAGCAGTATAGAGTATGTCTCTTGTAGCAAAAAGTAGTATTTGATTTTTTTGTGTTAGCGTGAATATGAAGAGGAACAGGCATTTTTTCGCACTGGTCTCCTGGTATGGGCAGCGTATCTAATTTCGTAAGTCACAACAAGTAATAGTTGAAATTTCTTGTTTCTCAGACTATGAAGAGAAACAACTCCTCCGTCGTTCTTCTCTCCTAGTGTTAATAAGGTATCTGACGGCCAAAGGCACAAAGAGCAATACACTGACGAAAAAGAAATCGCAACACCAAAGATTAAGTAATGTACAGTAATGAATTTCGGGAATATATTCGTCTAGGTAACATATTTAAGCGATTGACATTGCAAAGTCACAGGTTAAGACGAGCCATTGCAAATTTAAAATGCTGGTACGTTAATAACCAGCTAACCGCTAGAAAGTTGATTCAAAGCACGCAAACGTGTTTGCATTGTGTTGCGCAGGTGCGGGAAGTCAATTTGTGGGATGAGGTTCCATGCCTATTACACTTGGTCGGTTAATATAGGGAGGATTAATGCTGATTGTAGATGAAGCTGAAATTGTCGTCCAATGATGTGCCATATGTGCTCGACTCGAGACAGATCTGGTGACCGAGGAGGCCAAGGCAACATGTCGACACTCTCTAGAGCACATTGACTTGGTGGGCGAGCGTTATTCTGTTGGAAAACACTGGCTGGAATGCTGTTCGTGAATGGCAGCCCGACAGGTCGATTCACCAGACTGATATACGAATTTACCGTCAGAATGAGTGTGATAACCACGAGCGTGCTTCTTCTGTCATTCGAAATTGCACCCCAGACCATAACCCCAGGTGCAGCTTTAGTCTGTCGAGCACGTAGACAGGCTGGTTGCAGCTGGCCTCCTCCTAACAAACACACGACCTTCACTGACACCGAGGCAGATCCAGCTTTCATCAGGACAAACAGCAGACCTCCGCCCTGCCCTCCAATGAGCTGTCGCTTGACACTACTGAAGTCACATACGACGATGGTCTGCAGTTCGTAGAATGCACGCTACAGGACGTCTGCGTCGGAGCTGTCCTTGAAGCAACAGATACGCAACAGTTCGTTGTGTCTGTGGTGCAAACTGCTGCTCAAATTGCTGCTGCAGATGCAATGCCATGCGCCAGAGCCGAACACAATGGTCTTCCCTCTAGATAGAGCCGTGTGGCCGTCCAGGGCCCGAACCCTGGCCCAGTCTTCTTGGGACCGTACATGACCAGCTCAACTAGCAGTCATGTACAGTGGCTATACTATTCCCATCCCTTTCTGCAGTATCGCAGAAGGAACATCCAATTTCTCGTGGGCCTATTACACGATCCCATTCAAACTCAGTGAGGTGCTGACAATGGCATCTTATCGCTTAAAGATAATCTTGGCTAAGGTCAATTCATCTCGTCCAATCTCAAAGGTTATTAATGCTCACGACCGTTCCAACGTGTATTTAAAGCAAACCTGATTTGAATTCTCACAGTGGCGCTACTAGCGTCACTCTTACGCGACTGGCGTGAAATTCCAATCAACATCATTTTTCAGATGCAGAAACACGCCTAGCAACTTTCGTTAATGTCGCACTACTCCTTATTGGTGTTACAGTTTTTTTTCAGTCATTGTAGTTAACATATTTCTGTCTGTCAAAATGCAAAGAATTTTCGCTGTCTCGCAGTTATTTTCATTCGTGGTTAAGGCATCTCATTCTGTATTTTCATAATGAGTTCCAATCAGAGCTCTCGTCTCTGACAGAGCAAGCTAGAACTCAGAAACTGGGATTTGCAGGAAAAACCTAACATATACAGGGTGAGTCACCTAACATTACCACAGGATATATTTCGTAAACCACATCAAATACTGACGAATCGATTCCACAGACCGAACATGAGGAGAGCGGCTAGTGTAATTGGTTAATACAAACCATAAAAAAATGCACGGAAGTATGTTTTTTAACACAAACCTACATTTTTCTAAATGGAACCCCGTTGGTCTTGTTAGCACATCTGAACATATAAAGAAATACGTAATCAGTGCCGTTTGTTGCACTGTAAAATGTTAATTACATCCGGAGATATTGTAACCTAAAGTTGACGCTTCAGTACCACTCCTCCGCTGTTCGATCGTGTGTATCGGAGAGCACCAAATTAGGTAGGGATCCAAAGGGAACGGTGATGGACCTTAGGTACAGAAGAGACTGGAACAGCACATTACGTCCACATGCTAACACCTTTTTATTGGTCTTTTTCACTGACGCACATGTACATTACCATGAGGGGTGAGGTACACGTACACACGTGCTTTCCGTTTTCAGTTACGGAGTGGAATGGAGTGGGTCCCGACATATCAGGCCAATAGATGTTCAATGTGGTGGCCATCATTTGCTGCACACAATTGCAATCTCTGGCGTAATGAATGTCGTACACGCCGCAGTACATCTGGTGTAATGTCGCCGCAGACTGCCACAATACGTTGTTTCATATCCTCTGGGGTTGTAGGCACACCACGGTACACATTCTCCTTTAACGTACCCCACAGAAAGAAGTCCAGAGGTGTAAGACCATGAGAACGGGCTGGCCAATTTATGCGTCCTCCACGTCCTATGAAACGCCCGTCGAACATCCTGTCAAGGGTCAGCCTAGTGTTAATTGCGGAATGTGCAGGTGCACCATCATGCTGATACCACATACGTCGACGCGTTTCCAGTGGGACACACTCTATTCCACTTCGTAATTGAAAACGGAATCCACGTGTGTACTTTTACCTCAGCCCTCATGGTAATGTACATGTGCGTCAGTGAAAAAGACCAATAAAAAGGTGAAAGCATGTGGACGTAATGTGCTGTTCCAGTCTCTTCTGTACCTAAGGTCCATCACCGTTCCCTTTGGATCCCTACCTAATTCGGTGCTCTCCGATACACATGATCGAACAGCGGAGAAGTGGTACTCAAGCGTCAACTTTAGGTTACAATATCTCCGGATGTAATTAACATTTTACAATGCAACAAAGGGCACTGATTACGTATTTGTTTATATGTTCAGATGTGCTAACAAGACTAACGGGGTTCCATTTAGAAAAACCTAGGTTTGTGTTAAAAAACATACTTCCGTGCATTTTTTATGGTTTGTATGGTTTGTATTAACCAATTACACTAGCCCCTCTCCTCATGTTCGGTCTGTGGAAACGATTCGTCAGTATTTGATGTGGTTTACGAAATATATCCAGCGGTAACGTTAGGTGACTCACCCTGTATATTGATCAGCCGAAACATTAAGTCCACCGGCCTACTGTCGACATAGAGCCGTCCAGGGATAGCAGCGTCTCCAGACGATGAATGATCGCCAGTCTGACACAGGCACTCTCTATGTAGTAGCAGTGAGCGTGCTGTCCGCGTGTAGAATGGGGAAGGCGCGCGATATGTCTGAGTTTGACTGAGGACAGATTGTGATGGTCCGGAGGTTCCGCACGAGCATTTCGGTAGTGGCACGACTTGTCGGGTGTTTAAGCTGTGTCTTCAACACCTGGCGAAACCAGGGTGAAACCTCGTCCAGGCGTCTTGGGCCTGGACGGCACCGCTCATTACAGATGTCGGACATGTAGGCTGGGCAGACTGGTAAAACAGGACAGGCAGCGAACTGTGGCAGAACTGATATCAAACTTTAATCCTGGGTAGAGTGCAAGTGTGTCTGAACATATAGTGCACCGAACACACCTAGCGATGATCCTTTGCGGCCGACGACCCACGAATGTGCCACTGTTAGCACTACTACATCGGCGACTACTACTGAAATGGGCATGTGACCATCGGCACTGGACGTTGACTCAGAGGCAGAGTGTTTCATGGTCTGATGAACCCCGATACCTTCTTCATCATGCAGATGGGAGGGTGCGAATTCTTTATCATCCAGGGGAACACCTCCTTGACACCTGTACTGAGGTCGGAGACAAGCTGGCGGCGGCTCCATTATGCACTGGGGAACATTCACGTGGGTGTCCACGGGTCCAGACTAGCTCGTGCGAGGTACCATGGCGGCCAAGGAGTACGTTACACTGGTTGCAGACCACGTACACCCCTTCGTGAATGTTTCCCGACGGCAGTGGCATTTTTCAACAAGATAATGCCCCATGTCATAAGGCCAAGAGTGTGATGGATGGTTCGAAGAGTACAGTGACGAGTTCCAGATGTACTGGCTCCTCAACTCACCAGATCTGAAACCGATCGAATACTTCTGGGATGTGAGAGAATGTAATGTCAGGGCTCATCGGCCTCTTCCCTGGAATTTACTGGAATCAGGTACAGATGTGGTGACACCTCCCGCCAAGGCCTCATTGCTTCCATACTATGACGCATCGCCGCTGTTATCCGTGCCAAAGGTGGACATACCGGCTATTAAGTAGATGATCATAACGTTCTGGCTGATCAGCGTAGAGCGGCAGGGTCTAATCATTGATTTACAAAGACATATTGCCTCTGCAAGAATAAACTATCGAAAAAATAAACTCTTCTTAAATTGAATCCTTCAGTGCTGAATTATTGCACCCATTGTCTAGGGGTAGCGTCTTTTATTAGCAATCAAAACGTCCGCGGACCCAAATCGATACCCGCCACCTCTTACGTTTTGAATAATAATCAGCATTGGTGACCGAACACCTCCGGAAGAAAAAGTCGCTCTCATTCTGCAACGGCCTTGTCAAAGAGGGCGGACGAGAGGTCAGAGGTTCAAGGGCACTCTCTTGTCCTTGGGGTGCGAAACTGCCCCTAAAGGAGAAAGAATCTGCAATGATCAACGGCATAAGAATGCAGAAGTCAGTGAAAAATACTGCATTAAAGACACATAATGTTTATCCACAGGACACGTGGCCTATAACTGGAAAAAGTGTCACGATGATCTCTCTATTGGCAAAAGATTCTGGAATAGTCCCCCATTCGCATCTCAAAGATAGGGCTGCCAAGGGTGAGGTTACCATGAGAAAAAGACTGAATAATCAACGGAAGGATAACGTTCTACGAGAAGGGGCGTGGAATGTCAGAAGCTTGAATGTGGTAGGGAAGATAAAATCTGAAAAAGCAAATGCAAAAACTCAATCTAGATACAGTAGCGGTCAGTGAGGTGAAATGGAAGGAAGACAAGGATTTCCGGTCAGATGAGTATAAGGTAACAGAAAATGGTACAGCATGAGTGGGATTCGTTGTGAATAGAAAGGTAGGGCAAAGAATGTGTTACAGTGAACAGTTCTGGGACAGAGTTGTTCTTGTCAGAATAGACAGCAAACCAACACCGACAACGATAGCTCAGTTATACATGCCGACGTTGCAAGCTGAAGATGTAGAGAATGCGTATGAGGATATTGGAAGGGTAATAAAGTACATAAAGGGAGATGAAAGAAATAGTCAGGGGGGATTGGAATGGAGTTGTAGGGGAAGGAATAGAAGGAAAGATTAAAGGAGAATTTGAGCTTGGGACAAGAAATGAGACAGGAGAAAAAGTAATTGAGTTCTATAATAAATTTCAGCTAGTAATAGGGAATTCGCTCTTCAAAAATCACAAGAGAAGGAGGTATACTAGGAAAAGGCCGGGTGGGGGAAGATTTTAATTAGCTTACATCATGGTCAGATAGAGATTCGGAAATCAGATATTGGATTGTAAGGCGTACCCAGAAGCAAATAAAGCCTTAGATCACAATTTAGTAGTGGTAAAGAGTAGGCTGAAGTTTAGGAGATTAGTCAGAAAGACTCAGTACCCAGAGAAGTGGCATATGGAAATTCTAAGGAATGATGAGATACGCTTGAAGTTCTCTAAGGTTAGAGATACTCCAAAAAGGAATTGTTCAGTAGGCGGTACAGTTGAAGACGAATGAACATCTCTATAGAGAGCTCTCATAGAAGGTGGAAAGAAAAACATAGGTACGAAAAAGATAACTGCAAAGAAACCATGGGAAACAGAACAAATACTGCAGTTGATCGATGAAAGAAGGAAGTACAAAAATGTTCAGGGAAATTCAGGTACACAGAAATAAAAGTCGCTGAGGAATGAAATAAAGAGGACGTGCAGGGAAGCTAAGACGAAATAGCTGCTTGAAAAATATGAAGAAATCGAAGAAGAAGTGATTGTCGGAACGACTGACTGAACATACAGGAGGGTCAAAAGAGCCTTCGGTGACATTAAAAGAAAGGGTTGTAACACTAAGAGTGCAACGGGAGTTTCACTGTTAAATGGAGACAGCAGATAGGGGGAAAGAGCACACTGAAGGTCTCTATTGGGGAAAAGATTTGTCTAATGTGATAGAAGAAGAAACAGGAGTCGATTTAGAGGACGTAGGGGATCCAGTATTGGAATCAGAATTTAAGAGGGTGTTGGTGGACTTAAGATCAAATAAGGCAGAAGGGATAGATAACATTCCATCCTAATTTCCAAAGTCATTGGGCTAAGGGGCAACAAAACGACGATTCACATTGGTGTGTAGAATGTATAAGTTTGGCGACATACCATCCGACTCCCGGGAAAATATCATCCACACAATTCCGAAGATTACAAGAGCGTATAGGTGCGAGAATTGTGGCACAATCCGCTTAACAGTTCATGCATAAACTTAAGTTGCTGACAAGAATAATATACAGAAGAACAGAAAAGATAATTGAGTATTTGCCAGATGACGATTTGTTTGGCTTTAGAAAAGTAAAGGCACCAGAGAGGCAATTCTGACGTTGCGCTTGATGATGGAAGCAAGATTTTAAAAAATCAAGACGCGTTCATAGGATTTGTCGACCTCTGAAAATCGTTCCACCATGTAAAATGGTGCAAGACGTTCGAAATTCTGAGAAAATTAGGGGTAAGCTATAGGGAGAGACGGATAATATACAATATGTACAACAGCCAAGAGCGAATAGTAAGAGTGGACGACCCAGAACGAAGCAATAATGGAAATAAAAGGAAGTTTCAGGTGTAGAATTAAAATTCAAAGTGAAAGGATATCAATGATATGATTCACTAATGACATTGATATACTGAGTGAAAGCGAAGAAAAATTACACGATCTGCTGAATAGAAAGGACAGTGTAATGAATACAGAATATTGACTGAAAGTAAATCGAAGAAAGACGAAAGTAGAAGAAATGAGAACAGCGAGAAACTTAACATCAGGATTGATGGTCACGAAGTAAATGACCAAAAGCAGTATAGCACTGGCTAGAAGGGCATTCCTGGCGACTAGAGGTCTGCTGGTATCAAGCATAGGCCTTAATTTGAGGAAGAAATTTCTGAGAATGTACGTCTGGAGTACAGCACTGTATGGTAGGAAAACATGGACTGTGGGATAACTGGAATAGAATCGAAGCATCTGAGACGTGGTGCTGCAGAGTAATGGTGAAAATTAGGTGAACTGATAAGTTAATGAAATGAAGAGATTCTGCGCAGAATCGAAGAGGAAAGGAATATATGGAAAATACTGAGAAGGAGGAGGTACAGGATGATAGCATATCTGTTAAGACATGAGAAGACATGAGGGAATAACTTCCATGGTATTAGAGGGAGCGATAGAGGACAAAAACTGTAGAGGAAGACAGAGATTTGAGTACATCCAGAAAATAGTTGAGGACGTAAGCTGCAAGTGCTACTCTGAGATGAAGAGGTTGGCACAGGAGAGGAATTCGTGGCGGGCCGCATCAAACTAATCAGAGGACTGGAAAAAAAGGAGAATACTGAATCCCTAAATGTTTGCAACCTTATTCACTTTCTACGAATCACAGCTTCTCGTCTCCATTCCAGAATCACCTGTGCTATCCGTGTAAGGAGACTATCACCCTCTCACTCCATTAAAACTGGTTTAATGTCTGTTCTGTCGTAATGTTTCTAACGGCGGACGCATTAGGGCATTGAACTTAATCAGTGAGGCGACTTGAAAATTATTGCCGCACCAGGACTCGAACCCAGATGCTCCACTTCTATTAAACGGTTGCCTTAACCGCGTCGGCCCGTTGGACACGCTGCTCGGCTGACCCAAATTCCCATCCCGCCGACCCAAATTCCCAAATCATCATATTCTAATGTGACGTCCCTGTCGACGTCACCCTTGTTCGCAGCGCGACATGTATTTGTAAGTGAAACCTGGTGTGCTTCCACACTGAAATCTGTGTATGTGTGTGGGTGCGTGGGCTTGATATGTCCTTGTCGGACATGTCTGATATCGGTCGTCAGGGTAGGGCGTCCGGAGGAAGCCATCTGAGTTCAAGTGCCGGCCGGGGTGGCTGAGCTGTTCTAGGCGCTACAGTCTGGAACCGCGCGACCGTTACGGTCGCAGGTTCGAATCCTGCCTCGAGCATGGATGTGTGTCGTTAGGTTAGTTAAGTTTAAGTAGTTCTAAGTCTAGGGGACTGATGACCTTAGAAGTTAAGTCCCATAGTGCTCAGAGCCATTTGAACCATTTTTTGAGTTCAAGCCTCGGTATCGCAGCATTGATTAATTTCAATGCCCAAATGCGGCCGCCGTCCGAAAAATTTCTCTCAGTAAAGGTTACTTAGTAAACCACAGCCCACATTGTCGGCAACGTAACGCTGCACTACGCAGGCAACACTTACTCTCTAGATGCTGAAAGGACGCATACTGGGACGTGGCAGTACGTATCAGGGACCGTATTTCATCTATCACAAAAAACCTCTATACAATACTATTGACCCACCCTCTGTTCAAAATGGTTCAAATGGCTCTGAGCACTATGGGACTCAACTGCTGTGGTCATCAGTCCCCTAGAACTTAGGACTACTTAAACCTAACTAACCTAAGGACATCACACACATCCATGCCCGAGGCAGGATTCGAACCTGCGACCGTAGCAGTCGCACGGTTCCGGACTGCGCGCCTAGAACCGCGAGACCACCGCGGCCGGCCCCACCCTCTGTAACGGTGTATTGTTAGCAAGTGGGGTCACTACCTTCATATAGTTTTCGATGATCTTGTATCTTCCCCTTAACGTGTACTTACATGTCTCGTGTTTATTCGTCATTCTAACAAGGGAACTTCCTCATCGCAACCCCCTCAGATTTAGTTATAAGTAGGCACAGTGGATAGGCCTTGAAAAACTGAACTCAGATCAGTCGAAAAAACAGGAAGAAGTTATGTGGAACTATGAAAAAAAATAAGCAAAATATACAAACTGAGTAGTCCATTTGCAAGATAGGCAACAGACAGTAGCTCTTGCATCCGTATGAAGGGTCATTCAAAAAACCTTCAATAATTTTCACAGTAGTTTATTTTTGGCAAAGAGCTATCGTAAATTACAGGGCGTCATGGTCATACTTAAAGTAAATAAACTAGTGTAAGCGTTCTTCCAGCTGGTGCAGACGTCAGCCACCACGCCACATGGTCACGGTTCTCCCCGCTTCTTCGCTGAGTCGGCGTCATGTTCTTCCTACTCTTAGCATTCTGCACAATCCTCAAAACCAGATCCAGCGCAAAATTTATCCTAGTACAACAACAATTACAACATATTTTAAACTATGTACGGTTACTTCATACAGTCGTATGTAATGCTGTTACCCTTCAGAACTTTACAAAAGAAATGATTATCCCCTAGCTTACTTGCAATAATTTAGTATGAAGTTAAAGAAATTAATAAGTAGGCAATTTTCATAACAAATTTTGCTACTGTCACATGTTATTTTATGTTGTATTATTGTTGGATGTGTATTTCCACACATATACTAATTTCTTTTCATGGATAATCTGTTTTTGTTAGACGATGAGCCCTGTTTCCATTTTGCTCTACGCATCCCATCTCGTAGTATCAACAAAGCGTAATTAGTTCCATGTTCGAAGTGCCTCAGTTGTCTTCCACGAGGCAAATAACAAAGTTAATATCGATAAATAAGAAAATCATCACCAGTGATTCGTGTAGCCATGCTGTTGTTCCTGCCTTTCGTCCTTTTGCTGATTACTCTTCTTTTCATTCTTGTTCTACTCTTATTTCAGGACTCGATCCAATTTCGCTTTTCTTGGCCAGATCGATTTTCGTTCTGAATTATCGACTGCGTCCTACTCGCCGCCTATGAACAGTATCTCACACAAAACACAACACAAATTATGCCATCCCAGTCTTAGGTGAAGTTAGGCAGTAGTGCTCATGATGTTCTCCTGTAAGTATTAGTTATTACATATCTTCTCATTAGTGTACTCATGTACTTAGTTATGTTCTCGGCTTTATTCATCTTAACCTTGCAGGCGCTTTTCGTGACTGTGATCTTTCTGACCCAACATGATCTCCTTCCTCTCATGCATCTCCATTATGCTGAATTTCTAAATAACAAAGACTCGAGACATATTATTACATTATTCTCCAGATCAAGGTTAATGTCCCGTTGTTGTTTGTAAATTTGCTCTAGACTGATGTTCGAATAGCTCACCAACGTGTAAATCGTGTTCCTTCCATCCTAGGTCGTCCTTTTTGTTCCTTGTAAACTACGAAATCTCGCTTACCTTACAGTAACTAGCACATTTCGTACTATAAAAAATGTCCCCATCAAACCACCCTTTTGTTTAAACTTTGACTGACGTTTAACTATCACAAAATACCCTCTCACCCTCAAAAAACCAAGTCCAAATGTGACTTTAACGAGGACCTCTACTTAAACGTCAACATAGCTTATCGTCCCAAAAACGTTCCGTTTCCGTGGACGAAGCCGGCCGGTGTGGCCGTGCGGTTAAAGGCGCTTCAGTTTGGAACCGCGTGACCGCTACGGTCGCAGGATCGAATCCTACCTCGGGCATGGATGTGTGTGATGTCCTTAGGTTAGTTAGGTTTAATTAGTTCTCAGTTCTAGGCGACTGATGACCTCAGAAGTTAAGTCGCATAGTGCTCAGAGCCATTTGAACCATTTTTGAACCGTGGACGAAATACTTATAAGCACCTACTCAAATACTACCTGCCAAATAAGGACAAGCATAACAAATCTTAAAAATTCGAATATCACATTTCATGGATCAGCATGCTTCCTTTCCACGCAACAGTCAACACGAGGTACATTCCTAGTCTTCCAACTCATCCCTAACACCATTATATCTGGATACTCACATCCGAGTGATATCCCTGTTTCATCGCTATTTTTTGCGGACGTTTTTGCGTCCTGGCAAACTTACATAGCATCTTTTTAGCTGTAAGTTATCTCTTATTTAAAGACATCATTATTCTCAGAGATGGTACCCTTTCTACTATGTCTGATTTACCTGTAATTCAAGATACAATGCGCTTCTTACGCACAGAGAATCTAACATAATATAACGCCATAGACCAATGCTATGAACTCTAAGCAATCAATCTAATTTCTCATACGATTGTATCTTCATCTGAGCGCAAAATCTTAAGTTGAATTAGCTGCTCTTGCTGCGGCCTTATTCTGTACTCTACTCCAAAAAGGATTTGACATGACTAAGGCGGGGCAGACCAACACATTTCTTTGATTTATTCATTTCCAACTTGAATGCTTCGCATGAACAGTTCTTATCCTCATTTGGCCACTATACATAGAAACAATTTGTGACATAACCTGTTTTGTCTCTCAAAAAGATTTCACTAGAACGTTCTTGCCCATATGATTTCTCATATGCTAGCTTTCTGGTCAGTGTGCCCCCTTCTCTTCTGACCAGAATCTTGTATTCTATTCAACAATCTGGTCGATCAATTTCCTATGCTTTTGCCACATCTGTCGTGGGAAATCGACTGTTTTTTCATTCTGTTCCATGGCTGACGATCCTTAAGACAGTCAAGGGGAAAAACAAAGCGGTACTGTGTGAAATCTCATTCACTATACCTTGGAAGCCCTTCAAAAATATTTCCCCCTTGCTATGCTGTTTAGTGCATTGTATCTGCAAACGTGTAAGAGACGCTTCATTATAATTACTGCTGGATTCGAACTTGGGCGGTACTCTAAAATGTAAATAAGTTTGATACTATGTCTTTCCATCATCCAGACGTTAATTGGAGCCCATTGCTAGAACAATTTTTTCTATGCGTCCGACTTCCATGAGGAAATCCCTCGTGTACTAACTTCACCATATGTTCCTGCAATGGTGTAAGTACAATAGATTTGGATGTGAGTTCAGTCACCACAATTGCATAACAGGAACCACATCATGTTCTTAGAAGCGGTCCCATTAAATCGGTTGCGACGAGCCTTGATAATGTCTTTGGCACAATTGGGTAGACCGAGCAAGGTGGATCAGTGGTTAGCATAATGGACTCGCATTTCGGAGGATGACAGTTCAAACCCCGTGTCCAGCCACCGTAATTTAGGTTTCCTGTGATTTCCGTAAATCACTTCAGGTAAATGCCAGGTTTGTTCCTTTGAAAGGACATAGCCGATTCCCTTCCCCATCCTTCTCTAAACCGAGCCCGTGCTTCGTCTCTAATGACCTTGTTGTCGATGCGAAATTAAACACTACTCTCTATTTCTTTTTGCTCATAGTCAGGACATAGCTACCTAATGTGTTCACCCTTTCCACGCTCCTCAAATCCTTGAAAATCCTGTCTTGGCACTGTTGGTAGCCATACAGGGTCCTCTGTTAGATCAGAGTGTGACAGTATCAGTGCTCTCACCAATGCTGTTTTCAATACCTATGAGTCTCTTTCTGCTGCTGTCTCCCACACCCAAGGTGTTTTCTTTCTCGTAAGTTCACACAGCTACGGTGTCGCCATTGTGTCTACCTTTATGAAATGCTTATCAAAATTTATAAGACCTAGGAATCCCCTCAGTCCCTTGCTGGTGTCTGACGATGGGAATTCCACGATGGCCTCGAATTTATTGGGGCTTGGTGATATGCTCTCTGCAGTTATATTGTGTCCTAAGTACTCTACTTTTGTTGTTCCAAAACACCAATTTTCGATTGGGATGGTTACTCCATGACTGTTGAAGACAGTGAATTTAGAACTCTGTTACGTATTCTCAGGATTTCTTTGCTAATAATCTTGATTTGACTTCTCAGATGTTGTTTCAGTGACTCATTGATCCCATCTAACCTCTGAATAAATGCTTCAGACGTTAAGACACAATGGAAGGCAAAAAACTGATGGTATCATCCAAATCCAAGAAAGATAGATATAAGAAGTAGCTTTCTCTGCCAAAAACCTTATCTCAGATTCGTTGAGGAGAAAACAGTGACTCTGTGCAACTCTTGTGGTTATTCCTTGACTTTCTCTGGCCTGTCCATTTCCAGGGCAATTATTGTATTCATTTGTTGAGAATCTAGAATAAGGCAAATTGATGCATGCTTTTCATAAACAACCCACAATGGACTATTATGAGTTGAAATAGCTGCTTCAGTCACTTTCTGTCTTTTAATGTTCTCTAAATTTTCACAAATACTTTATGTCTGTAGGCATGTGGGATGGGGTACGGAAGTATGAAAAATTTTGGACAATCTTTTATTTTAAATGTGTATTGAAAGTTTTCGATTGTTCCTGGATTTGGTGAGAAGACTTCTCCATTAATAAGTAATACCTTCCGTAACTGTTCCCTGTCTTGTGAAACAATGTTTTGAAATTGCTCCACTCATTCATTATTTTTGGACCAAATCCTCCTCCTCCTCTACCTGATATTGGGTTCCTTCATCTTAGTTCCCACTTACTTTTATTCTGCATAATCTTCTTGTTCAAAGCATATCTTCAAGCAGCTCACTGGTATTTGCGCTCAAATATGCTTCTGCTTGAAATGGACATGTATTTTGTTCCTTTCTTTGAAATGACGTCCTCATGGGTAAGTTCTAATATTGCTTGATTATCATTCAGAGAGTCCACACCTATTAATAAGTCGGTGGCCAATTTAGATCCCCCAAGAAATTTCCCGTCAAAATATATTGATTCATTTTTCCGAATTTAACCACTATGGCTCGTTTGATTCTCGTTTTCTTCACTGTCAGCACAGGCAAACAAATATTCTTAGCATATCTTTGAAATTATGTGTCAGCTATCCATGAAATTTGACTTCTACTGTCGAGTATGTCTTGTAATTGCATGTCTCCTATTTTTACTTTAATCACTGGATTCAGATCCTGTCTCATGATTACTTCCTTTTCCTCCAATAGCGTTACAGATACATCTCATTCCTTGGATTAGGCGCTCTGATTTCAATGATCTCTGCCTTTTCCTATCTCGATCTCGTGTAGGTCCATTTTGCATGAATTTCTGTTCATTATTATGATTCTGATAGCTGTTCCATCCTGCTCTTTTCTGTGAGTGATTATGAAAATGAGTACCTTCTCCAGACAGTCAGTTTCTATTAAATGCCTATTATTATTGCAACACAGAGGCCTGTTCAAATTATTTTCTTGATCTCTTCTTCTCTCCATTGCGTTATGCTCATCGAAAGCAACTCTAGTTCACGGAGAATGTTTTTAAATGCTTGAGCATCTTCGTGGCATCATCCCACTAGTACTTCCGATAATTAATTGGTCGTTTCATGTACCAGAATCAGGTGATCTCATCTGCCCTTCCAGGATCATCTAAGAATTGATTTTTTCTGGCCATTGTTTCAAAGAACTTCACAGGGCTCTTTAAACCGAACACTACTAAATCCTTTGACATTATCATTTTGTAGTTTATCATATCCTGCGTGTAAGCAATAATTTGTGAGGAATGTGTCCCTAAATTCTGAGTAGAAGGAACACCTGGCAGGTATGCCTCTAATTTTTTCCGCTGTTCCCTCTTCAGGGTCTGTGGAGACAAATACTAGTTTTATTCTGAAGGTCATGAAGATGGTAAATATAGATCAAACTGAGCAATTCAGGTTTTATGTTGAAGTGTGTTTCCATTATCGTTATAATGGTCCCACATTTGTTATGCAAGACCTGACTGCAGCTTCCGATGTGCTGTGTCTTCAGTTCAAGACCCACTGTGAAAGTTCTCACTGTTATTGTATCCATAAATACTTACATTTCCGTCAAGAATGTGAATTCTATTCTCTTGTACACAATTATGTGTTTCACCTCGTTCTGTTTCCCAGCTAACACTAGCAATTCCTATTTCGAATCCTGTTGTAATTTCTGTCTGATTTACCATTTACTTTCCACTGCTGCTCATTGAAGATTTCTTGTTTATTCTTAAATGTAAGCAGTGACTGTTCCTCCTAGGTTTCTGCTATTGATTCAATGCAACGTTCCACAATTTACATGTTTCCTACATTCTCACTACTGGCCTGTTTATCACCGAAATATTCTGCATCCTCCTGCCCACGCTCTTCTGAGCTAACAGGTTTGTCATCTAAGCCCTCACGTTCACCAATATCTCTCTCTTGCTTTTCGACATTGTGTAACCTTTTTAGAAATTGGTGTATGCTTGCTAGTTTTCCCCAATTGTCGTTCTTATAACAATAACCTTTTAGGTCAACATCATACTGATCATACTGTATGTCCCTTAAATTACACTAATGAATTATGACTACCATAATTGTAAAGTAAGTGACGAAGAATCAACATGACTTAAACACCTTTCAATAAATCACACTCGTTCAGCTGTGCAAAGTAAAATAGTATGAACACAAAGGTATACTACTCCTATTTCTTTTTACACCTTTAATGGACTTCGTCATTCTGTGTATGCTAATCATTCTCACAAGGAAAAAACTGAAAAATTTAAATAATAAAAGCTTAGTGTCATCCAAAAATTGTCCAGAAAATTTAATGTACCTGCACTTCAAAGACACAAGCATATATACGTCCACTTTCTGCTCTCTGTTGCAGGCCTCACACATTCTCACACATGCCTGTATCACTTACAAACAGAACTGAATCTTGGCATAGACTGGTTGCACGAAGTGCAATGTACTGTCAACTTACACTGTGAACACCGAAACTTGCACAAAGCTCCATCCACTTTTCTGGTAATTCCTCTGAATTTCGTAACATTAATATCCATATTTGTACCCATGAGCCTATCCCCAGATTCCTGATGATGATACATATTCACAACATTGTCTTTTTGTATATAACAGCTCTATGCACTGTTATCCCTACTAATAAGTTCTGACGACACAATTGTACAAAGAAATCACACATCAAAATAAAACGCTCCAAAAATTTTCAACGCTGATATTATGATGCCAGCCAATCAGACATGGAACAGGGTGCACGGAAATACACAGTAGAAAAGAAGCTGAAAATAAAGTACATATTTAGTTGTATCCAAGGTTCTCGGGTGTCCAGCCGGATCCGATCGTCGAAGTTCCACGATATTTCGGAGAATAATCGTTCCGCCATCATCAGCACCACCAATATCGTGGAACTTCGACGATCGTATACAGCTGGACACCCGAGAAACTGGGTACAGCACATTCGCCGGGAAAGCCTCAGATCACATATGTATTTAGTTACTTGCACCAGCAATAGTTCTAGTGAATACTGCAGCTCTAAATGTTCACAGATTTTAAATGAAACATTAAACACGAAAAACGTTAAATTTCTGGCTGCATCCCAGAATCTTCTGTTTTACTTCTACGCTGTTCAGTGTTCACCAATATATGTAACATCCTGTATGTGTGAATTTACCTGGATCAGAACTGATTGTGATGCAGACACACCCTTAAAACCAAATACTGGAATAAATGTACACAATGGAATGAATAACATTATGAAAGTTGTAAGAAGTCCGAGCAGATGTAATTTCGATGTATTGCTCATGCGCTGCCTGCAGTAGGCAAGGTATAAGAGAATCTCTGACCAGAGAATAGTGTTGACTGCAGTAGGAACTGTGTAGCTGTAGCAGTAAGTTGTTGCTAGTCGGGAGTCTGCCCTGGTCTGGTCTGGTGTATCGTGTTGGCTGGCCTGGTCGTGGTGCAGCGATGTCGGGGCCTGAGTATTAATGTATAAGGTAAAAAAAAGCAGCCTCGCGCATATGTAGTAATGTTATCTCAAGTCCCATGTAAATGTTTTAAAACTCTCGTAATAATAATCTTCCTCATGAAAAGTAACTTTTAACAACCATTCATTTCAATTTAAAGAATTTACTAATTTCTGCCATCCATGATCATCCCGATTATTGCAATAGAAAAATCTGTTGCTTCCTTTCATAAATGACAGATAGGTCGCCCAACATTGCACAGAGCTGTGCCGGAAAAATTTATTGTAAGAGCAGATATATCCGGCGACTTCATTGAGGTAAGAATTTTTCCTTTTTTTATTCGGAATGATCTTTCAGGGCCATGACGCAGCACTACTGTCGTCCAAAATTTACCAGGTTAAATTCACAGTGAATTATTTAAAAGTCGTAAGTGAGTGACAATTTAATTGAGAGGTTAGTTACATTGTTTTATTACCAGGTTAATGAATTTATTTTTTTATTGGCATGTTATACTGAATGTGAACGACATAATTACAATTTTTACTGTTGAGAGGTTTAGGAATTTTTCTGTTTTGAGGTTACGCTAAATGTGAATGAATTTTGAGCTTAGATTAAATGAGAAAGAATTTTGTAGGGAGGTTACAAATGAGAAAGAATTTTGTGGGGAGGTTACACTAAAATAGAATCATACTCATATTATTTATTATAATTTTGTTGGGGAGGTTACTCTTGGCGACAACCGGCCAGGATCGGATTTTCTTTGTGAATTTCTGAGAAGTAGTCATATATCTGCTCTTATTTACTTAACTGTTGTTTGCATCTGGCGCAACGGATTTACTAATCTGTCACTCTTTCTTTCACAGATCATCGGCAATTTATTGCTCTTTGTTGTAATTGTATTTGTTCCATTTTTGCTTCGTCTTTGTTTCATTTTTGTGCTTAATTTTGATTTGTGAAAAATGCTGCGAAAAACTGTTAACAGTACATCGCGATGTGCAATGAGTGAAATAGCCGACTCGAATAATTTGGCCGATAATACTAACGATACTCAGTGCCATAATCCTCTAATTACAGATAATCAGTGCGTACCGACCACTAGTAATGATTTTAATGCTAATGATGAGCAAACAAATTCAATTGTGTCCTCTGTTAATTTAACGACAATTGATGACGTGGCACGTTCCGTTACAAGGAACGCAAATTTTGGCTGGGATCAAGTTATGGCAGTATTGCTACAAATTAGTGAATCGCGTAAACAACTTAATGAAAATCTCAAACAACAACTTAATGAAAATAATGAAAATCTCAAACAACAACTTAATGAAAAACTAGTCAATAGTTCCAAACAGTCGAATGAAAAACAAGACAACAATTACAAACAACTTAATGAAAAACTAGATAACAATTCCAAACAGCTTAGTGATCAGATTACAGCCGTTGCCGTGCAATGTCATGATACTAAGGAACAATTACGTGAGGAAATTAAGGCTTGTGCTAGGAACAGTAGTGAAGAAATTAGATCTGTGGCACAAGAATTAAGTAATACACACGCAGCCACAACTAAATTACTTAGAGATGAAATTAGTGCAGTCACTAAACAAAGCTCTGAAAACGCAACACAGTTACGCGACGAGTTTAAATTAATGTCAGCAGAACTTTCACGCACGCTGGATGCGAAAGTAGACGCGAAATTTGACCAACAGAAAAGCCAAATTGACGAACGTTTTAATCACCACCTACACAACAGTGAAAAGCGTTACAGTAAATTTATACAGGAACAGAATAAAGTAAAGCAACAAGTCATGGAAACAATTACTGTACAAAGACAGGAAGATAAGCGTAAATTGTTTACGAAAGCAAAA
The DNA here is from genome assembly GCF_023864345.2 of Schistocerca serialis cubense. Taxonomy (NCBI): domain Eukaryota; kingdom Metazoa; phylum Arthropoda; class Insecta; order Orthoptera; family Acrididae; genus Schistocerca; species Schistocerca serialis. The sequence continues at coordinate 210,845,050 of NC_064641.1, forward strand.
ACATACGTAGACAACAATATTGCTACAGTATCAGACGAAATTAACAGTATCAAACAGTTGAATAACGAATTGCATGATGAAATCTCCGATCTTAAAACAAAAACAGACACACACACATTAGACTTTCAGACAATGACCAACAGACTTGAAAAATTGGGACTAATACAGGATTCCGATGCCATCAAAGCAGACGTTAAAAAATTGAACAAAATCACACGTAAAATACAAAAACAAATTAATGTTTGTGATACTAAAAACGATGATCACGTAAAAGCACTGACTGAAAAATATGATGAATTGGCCAGTCGTGTTGATGTTATCGAAAATGATAATGACACCAAATCAGACGATATGTCACCAGTTTCACTTAATCAAACACCCGAATTCAAAAATTTACGGCAGACGATCAGTGAGATAGGTTCGTCCAATAATACATTACGTAGAAAATTGTCATCTTTACAGCAAGAAGTGACAGAGATGAAAAATATTTGAGCCTTTAACACACCACAGCATATGCCACTTTCCGAACATTTGTCAGACTCACACAGCCAGTATAATTTAGGTAATTTACAGAGAGTACGTGAGTTAGATTCCGAACAGTCACAGACAAACAGATTATCATACAACCCTGAACCTGTTCATACATACAGAGACGATAATTTTGATTACAAGCACTTTCTATCCGTGAGAAAATTTAAGGTATTTAAAAATGACGGAACACAGTCATGCTTTGGACTGGATACGATAATTTACTTTTGAATTTTCACCACCATTGCCTGTAATGCAGAAACTAGAATTGGACTGGATATAACAACTTGCTTTTGAATTTTCACCGCCATTGCCTGTAACGCAGAAACTAAAATTTATTTGCAGCGCGTAAGTGACCACAGGGGATTCATTACACTTCGATGAATATGTGCCGTAGCGTGCACAGGGCCCCAAGCCGTAGTAGTGTTATTTCATCTTTAGTTTTCTGCTCTGCTGCCTTCACTTCTACTATCCTTTATATCTATCAAAACAGCTCTTCAACTATCGATCTATCTAGAATTAAGAATGAGTAAAGAAAACCTGATATGACAAGTTTTACCGAAAGTGACAGTTTTCTTTAGACACTTCCGGAATGACAACTACCGGCGTAATTTTAATAACAGACAAAATTGTAATCATCAGTATGTACAACATTTTGAGCAATCGCCAAAATTATCAGCAACCACATTTTGGTAACAATAGAGGCTTTTCCCTACAACAGCAACAAAACCAGCCGGTTAGCATACCTAATCAACAATGCAGTCTGCAAGGTCAACCAAGCTTTAATGTTTCGCCGTCTACACGTATAGCGTCGGCCACACCAAATAGCAACGCACAGCAATAAGGAAATCACTACGTACGGAAGACACATCATTTCAATTCCTATCGCAACGCGCCGTATAGCAATGAGTATTATGACAGACGTACATGTAATAAGCACAATTTTCAGCGTACGTTTAATAACAGTCGGTCTTACCAGCAGCATAATCAACCACAACAACAAATTATCATGAATGAACCAGACAGTAGGTATCATCCCGAACGTAATACGTTAGGAAGAAGTAACAGAACAGTACAAATAGTCGAAATGCCACAGCATCCACCTGCAAATAACAGCACGTCAGAAAGAATTTAACTAGGTACAGTACAGGTTGCATCTTCCAGCAACGTAAGCAATACTTTTGACACACAGAATCTTGTTCACGAAAATGTTATTAGTTTTGACGGCATCCGATACACACTTTTGCATAAAAGACAGAATCACAACATATGTAGACGACATTCTTATTGCAGAAGCTAACTGGTCTGAACATGATTTTATTCTTGAACAACTGTTACAAACCTTTCGTGCACAAGGACTCACAGTTAATCTTAGCAAATCGCACTTTGGCAAAACTTCTATAAAATTTCTTGGACATGTAATTTCAGCAGAAGGCATTGCGCCTGACACGGAAAAACTTCAAGCTTTACGTGACATTACTGTTCCTACGACGAAGAAACAACTACGCAGCTTTTTGGGTTTAATTAACTTTTTTCGTAAATTTATTCATTACTCTGCTTTAGACACCCCTAGATTATGTCAGTTGACGGGTAAAACACTATTTGGTCCTGGAATAGCCAAGCACAGTCTCAATTTGTCAATCTGAAACAAGCTTTGTTGAATGCACCACTTTTATCACATCCAGATCTTACTAGAAATTTTTCTATTGCCACCGACAGTTCTAACACCGCTTTAGGCGTACACATTTTTCAGGAAATTGAAGGAGATATTTCTACAAAAATTAAAAACATCGCCTTTGCGAGTCGCATTCTGTCACCTGCGGAACGCAATTATTCTGTTACAGAACTTGATTATGTGTTGTATGGGCATTTACGAGATTTCGGCATTTTCTTTATGGAAGACATACGACCGTTTACACAGACCATAGAGCTATCCAGTTTTTACTTTCAGCAAAATCTACACATGACAGGTTAAGCAGATGGAAACTTTATTTACAGGAATTTAATTTTACAATTGTTCACATTCCCAGTACACAAAATGTTGTAACAGACGCACTATCCCGTTCTCTCAGCAACAATCAACAAGACATCGGAACCAACTTCTGCCAAGCAAATTTTAGCGTCATGTATTTTCAACAACTTGCATTTGAAAATTTCATTTCGTCGTCATTTCGAGATATAGCACAGGAGCAGAGCAAAGACAACGTATGGAAAGAAATTAGACACCTTTGGCAAGATAGGAATAATGTTACCATCAGAAACCATTACACTGTACGCAATAACATTCTGTTTAGCCGCTCTCACCCTGACAGCAACAACTGGTTATTATGCTTTCCTGACGAGCTTGTTACCAAATTAATTTGGTATACTCATTTAAGTTACGAACATTATGGAGCCAGAAAATGTTTTCTTATACTGAGACAGAATTGTTATTTTGCGAACATGGAGAAACGTATTCGACGAATTTTAGCGTCATGTAAAATCTGCCAGAAAGCTAATTCAGACACGACTTCACATATTCCTCCGTTACGTCCCATTGTACCCGTTAAATTGAGACACATGGCCGCTGTAGACATTTTTGGTTCGATTCCCAGAACTAATAGAGATTTCTGCTACATCTTTGTCGCTGTTGAACTCACTTCGAAATTTGTTACCTTCACTCCGTTACACAAAGCTACTGCTAAATCTGTTTCGAATGCATTTGTAAAACATTTTCTATTTCATGTGGGGCATGTGTTGAAAGTAATATCCGACAATGGACCACAATTTCGATCTGCTATATGGACATGTATGTTACGAGCAAGAAACATTTCTCCGATTTATATATCCAAGTATCACGCTTCTTCGAACCCTTGTGAACGTCTAATGAAAGAAATTGGTAAACTATGTAGAATAAACTGCCATAAAAACCACATACTGTCATTCCAGGATGTAATTAACTCGATACCAAATGAATCTTACTATGCTATCTCCGACTGTTATATTGAAAAATGTTGAACCACCTGACAAAATTAAAGAATTTGTATCCTTTCCTACATCTCGTCGACTACGACACCATGAAATAATTGACAACAACATCAAACGTGCCGCAGAGCGCCGGAGAAGACAGCAAAAACAGGTTTGTACACGCCGTGACTTTCACATTGGACAGAAGATATTAGTACGCACACATTATTTATCCAACAGAGGAAAGAGTAGATGCAGTAAATTTGAGCTTCTATACGCAGGTCTATACAGAATTCGCAGCATTCCTCACCCCAATGTAGTACACGTCGAAACTCTGAGAATCAGAAAAAGTAAAGGCAATCACCATGTCTCCAATATTAAACCCTTTATTGAATGAACATACTTTATGATTTATCACACTGTAATGCCATTTGCGGATATTTATATGAACACTTACTGATGATTATCATATTTATTCCTGGTTAGTGCCCTGCAAGGTCAGGTTAGCAGCTCGCTTTTCTTGTCGTTAGACATCAGACCGTGCACATTTTTCCAGATAAACTTACATATTTTATGAACAATTACGCAATTCTACCTATGTGATTACTTACTGATGATTGTCATATTTTTTCTCGGCAAGTGCCCGGCAAGGTAAGGTTAACAGGTCGCTTTTCTTGTCGTTATATATCAGACCGTGCACATTTTCCATTTTTCGTGTATGTATGATTGTTTTCCTGTTTTGTCTGTATGCACTATGAAATGTTTAAGATGTAACAAACACCAGTTGACTTTGACATTTTTCCTTATGATATCTCAATATCTTGACTATTACACTTTTTTTTTTTTGCTACTACATTATGATACTCTGTGTACTTTTTTTTTTTTTTTGGCCCTTGAAAACTGTCTATGTTTTTGACAATACGTTTTCTGTCATGCTATGCTGTATGCTTAATTATATCACTAGAAACTAGTTTTTATTTAATGGGTATATCATCATTTTCAGAAAGCAATAACGTGTAAAAGAAATAAATTAAACAAACCACAGTGGATTACTATGAAATGGGAATTTCACCTTCGCAATGAACGAAAGAAAATGGAATACCTAGTGATGAAGAGTAAATGGATCAGAATTAACAAGCATTAACATGAATATACTATACATATCGTATGATAGCAGTCTTAACTAATTTCTTTCTTTCAGAAATGAGGCGATTGATGCAGGCTGTCAGACAGAACTACACATCTTAGTTTTAGTGATGAAACACGCGAGAAATAAGAACCTCTATACTAAGAATAGTTGTATGAGTAAATGGTAATATGAATAATGAAGTGTCTTTTTTGCAGATGATAATGAATGATGATGAATAGTTATATGAAGAATATGCTAATATGAATAATGAAGTTTTTCTTTGCAGGTGATGATAGTAATGAAGTTATGATAATATGAATAATGAAGTTTTTCTTTGCAGATGAGGATAATGATGAATTTTTTATATTTACTGTTAGTTAAGAGATGCTATGTAGTTATTTAAGTATTGGTCTTATGTCGCATGGTATAATGACTGCATGTTTTGGAAAGGACAGCTAGAGTACATACATATTGAGTACACGTTTCATTACCTGTTAATGCGAAGTTCACTACTTTTCAGCATAATATGCGTTTCTTCTTTCAGCTTAATAATCCATTTTCTATTTTTCCAGGAGAAACTATTCATGAAATTAATGTGCTGTAAGCAGTTAGTTATTAAACCTGTTCTAGTACTTGCATTTTTTTAATGCTACTAGTTTAAGAGATATTTATAGTACTAAATATAATGCAGATTTGTCAGATGTATTGAATCCATTATATCTATGTATTATTGAACCACAGACCTTGAGTAATAGTTACAGTGTGTTACATTTTAAATATGTCCTATGTCACTTGAATGATGAGTTCTGAGTAATACTGAATGATGTTTTGTAGTAATGCATAAATACTATGCCAATAATTTCTGTAAATAATATTTTTGTTATACTCTATAAATGCTATGCCAATAATTAACTCTCATTTTTAATGATGACTTCTGAATAATACTGAATAATGTTTTATAAAACCATATCAATACTTTGTAACTGGCCAATGAATGCCACTGTTTCTTATATTTTAAATTTGTCTTATGTCACTTACATGCTATTATATATGAATACCAGTAGCTTGATGCTACACTCATTAGCTCCTGTTTTGAATGATGAGTTCTGATGGTTTGTAACTGGCCAATGAGTGCCCCAATATTACTATAACTAGATGAATTATGTAAATGGTATGCCATTAATTAACTTTTGCTTTTAATGATCACTTCTGAATAATGCATAAAAATGGTTTGTAACTGGCCAATGAGTGCCAATGATTACTATAACTAGATGAGTTATGTAAATGGTATGTCATTAATTGACTCTTGCTTTGAATGATCACTTCTGAATAAAGCATAAAAATGGTTTGCAACTGGCCAATTAGTGCCAATGATTACTATAACTAGATGAATAATGTTAATGCTATGCCATTAATTAACTCTTGTTTTGAATGATGACTTTTGAACAATGCATAAATATGGTTTGTAACTGGCCAATGAGTGCCAATATTTAGTGTAAGCAGATGACTTATGAATAATGTTCTGTAATACTCCATACATAGTACAGAAATATTTAGTAACCAGGCAATGAGTGCCAACAATTACTCAAATCGGTTGATAGACTAATTTAATTCTCAATTATGACTAGCATAAGACTTAATGTCCTTCACCTTCTGACCTAATTACCAGTAATTACTGCAATATCCGTTTGTCCCGTCCATCCTCATGATCATGGAGCACTATATTTGGATGTTGCACTAATTCTACATTGGTGAAAAGGTATCAATTCTGCAGGAGTGTGGTGTTGACACATCATGCTGTCCACCACCTTGAACGATGGAGATGTTATTATTGTCCCACTGTTTGGTGTACCTAATATACTACCAAAATGATAACATTGAATATTAATACGACATTTCAGTGTCTTGGCTACACTGATTAATACTTGAGGGAAGAGAACTTCAGATTGTCTCACTTGCTTCTGTAGAAAGATATGGACTTTCAGTGCAGCTACGTGCAACCTACTGTGCTACAACCATGATGCAATCCTTCCCTTTCCTTTCCTAGTGCTTGTAAAATGGTAGAGATATATACAGTGCGTGTGCACTTTACGTCATTTATTAATATGTTTTGCACTCATTGCATATCATAGTTCTTGTAAAATGATAGAGATATATACAGTGTGTGTGCACTTTATGTCATTTATTAATATGTTTTGTACTCATTGCGTATCCTAGTTCTTGTAAAATGGTAGAGATATATACAGTGCGTGTGCAATTTATGTCATTTGTTAATATGTTTTGTACTCATTGCGTGTACATTTTGTCATTTCTTGATATGTTCTGTACTCAGTGCATGTGCACTCTTTCATTTCATGTTCTGCACTTATATACATATATATATATACTCTGTGACTGTAAACTTACTTAATTAAGTAGATTTTAGAAAAAATTTGTTGCTCATGGCAAGTCCAATTGACTCACCATCGCTGCCAAATTTTTGCGCCCCCCCCCCCCCCCCCCCCCCCAGTGGAGGATTATGTAAGAGGTCCGAGCAGATGTAATTTCGATGTATTGCTCATGCGCTGCCTGCAATAGGCAAGGTATAAGAGAATCTCTGACCAGAGATTAGTGTTGACTGCAGTAGGAACTGTGTAGCTGTAGCAGTAAGTTGTTGCTAGTCGGGAGTCTGCCCTGGTCTGGTCCGGTGTATCGTGTTGGCTGGCTTGGTCGTGGTGCAGCGATGTCGGGGCCTGAGTATTAATGTATAAGGTAAAAAAAAGCAGCCTCGCGCATATGTAGTAATGTTATCTCAAGTCCCATGTAAATGTTTTAAAACTCTCATACTAATAATCTTCCTCATGAAAAGTAACTTTTAACAACCATTCATTTCAATTTAAAGAATTTACTAATTTCTGCCATCCATGATCATCCCGATTATTGCAATAGAAAAATCTGTTGCTTCCTTTCATAAATGACAGATAGGTCGCCCAGCATTGCACAGAGCCGTGCTGGAAAAATTTATTGTAAGAGCAGATATATCTGGCAACTTCATTGAGGTAAGAATTTTTCCTTTTTTTTTATTCGGAATGATCTTTCAGGGCCATGACGCAGCACTGCTGTCGTCCAAAATGTACCAGGTTAAATTCACAATGAATTACTGAAAAGTCATAAGTGAGCGACAATTTAATAGTGAGGTTAGTTACATTGTTTTATTACCAGGTTACTGAATTTATTTTTTTATTGAGATGTTATACTGAATGTGAACGACATAATTATAATTTTTACTGTTGAGAGGTTTAGGAATTTTTCTGTTTTGAGGTTACGCTTGGCCGGCCGCGGAGGTCTAGCGGTTCTAGGCGCTCAGTCCAGAGCCGCGCGACTTCTACGATCGCAGGTTCGAATCCTGCCTCGGGCATGGATGTATGTGATGTCCTTAGGTTAGTTAGGTTTAAGTAGTTCTAGGTTCCAGGGAACTGATGACCATAGATGTTAAGTCCCAAAGTGCTCAGAGCCATTTTTGGTTACGCTAAATGTGAATGAATTTTGAGCTTAGATTAAATGAGAAAGAATTTTGTAGGGAGGTTACAAATGAGAAAGAATTTTGTAGGGAGGTTACACTAAATTAGAATCATACTCATATTTTTTTTTATTTTGTGGCGAGGTTACAAAGTTCATGATCATAGCAGTGAATCTTGAGGTGTGAAATATGCATATTGTCAGGGAGGTAACATCTCCTCGAATCACAGACATAATTTAAGTGAACTCTTTGGTTTATTACGAAAAGACAGGTTACTGAACAAGCACCTAATTAAGTTTTGAAATCACGAGAATTACAAGCATAGAACATTAGCTATGGGAAGTGGACAAGTGAACTATTGGTTCGCAAAGTTACTGTGTGGGGGTTGGAATTAACTCATAATCATGTATCGGGCTTCGTAAAATTTAACTCGACATACACATCAGTTACAGTGATTGTTTGTCTGACCGGAGAAACGACGAAGTACATGCAATTGAGAATGCACTGACAAATGTGGCAAAGTGAATCTGAACACGATTCTGAATTTCTACTTCGCAGTGGACCTAACACACCACAGCTGCAGATTATACTCGCCATTATCGCCGGTTTGATGTGAACAGATCCGTGATACCTTGTGTGGTTGCGATCAATCCCAGTCAGTTCCTTGTCAAGCAGCAGCTAGCCTCGTATCACAGGCCATGGGAAAAGCTAAAAAAATTGTGCTCAAAACTATCTGCCGACTGGCCGGTTTCTTCTGGACCACTGACAAATCAAGGCTCTTACTCGTATGCCCTGTTTTTTGGACAGCCTGGCAATATTTATCGGCTGAATGCACTTTTCTTAGCATGACAGCGATGCTGTGTTTTTTGTAGTATATTTATTAACTTCCTTGAGGTTTAATCTCCCGTTTTTACAAGTGAAAATTCATTCAGTCTGTAGCGCAGAAGTTTCTCGCTGAACAGCCAGCGACATAGCTTATTAACGCATCAGCGTCCATTGGTGACAAGTCAGGTGGGTAGCAAGTTGCATATCTAGAATTCTGTCTGCTTTTATAGTTTACTTCACCAGTTAGTCTTGCTAGGAGGGCTAGGGTATGTGCACGCAGCAGGAGCTGGCCGCAGTCCGCGTACAGCTGAATGCGCTTTTGGCTGCGGGCAGTCACCTTCAGGCTACTGCCTCAGGGTGCAGCGGTGGCGGAGAATCTGGCGCGTCGCATGGGACACCTCAGGTGTCGCTTGTTTTGCCCACGGGCTTTGTTTCCGAGGCACCAGATAGTGCACCCGACGTGGTGGATCCGCTCTCAGAGCAGGGTGAGTGGCGGGTGGTTACGCATTTGCGTCGCTCTAGGCGGAGGGCCAATGTGGAGACTGGGCGCCTGGCCTCGCCCGTTGACACTGTGAGTGGACAGGTAGCCGTAGGGTTCGAGCAGATACACGGTGGGAGGGGTTTACTAGTCTAGGAGTTTTATGGAGTCCCTTAGGCGGATAGCGTTCAGGGCTAGAAAGAAAGCCAAAGGGCACTCGGTGTGTCTGCCGGGGGGCCTCATCCGAGATGTAGAGACGGCCTTGCCTGTCGCATGGGTTCTAGGCGATCTGTAATTCGTACAAGCGGCTGGTGCAGGTGGAGAAGCCTGCTGGCCTCGCGCGCGGATTGCAAACAGAGCTCGTAATTTGCAGCGTTTTTCCCAGAGCTGATGGGGGTCCTTTGGTTTGGAGCCGAGTGGAAGGTCTCATCCGAGGGCTTCGTCGACTCTGTGACGGTCTTAGCTGCAGATTTCTAAACCTTCGTTATCACGTGGGGATTTGTAGGAATGCCCTTAATAGTTCAGGGGTGCATTACGCTATGGAAGCAACTACTAGGGTATCAGAGTGCTTGTATAGCGCCTGTCGATATGTAGCAAGGCAAGTCAAGCGGCTTTCAGAATAAAGACACTTTCTCATAATTTTATCAGTAAACTGTCGAAGTATTCATAATAAGGTTCCCGAATTAACTCCAGGGAAGTTCTCACACTCCCTGAAACCCGAAGTGCAGAGCCCTGAGATATTTAGCGAGTCATGGAATGTATATGGAAAAGACAGAGTAGAAGCCATAGGGTGGTGAGTGTTCATTGTAATTGAAAAAAAATATTGTCTCTAGTGAGGTCGAAATTGATTATGACAGTGAAGTTATCTGGCCGCGTATAACAGGTGCAGGTGAAACCAAGTTAATTGTTGGATGTTTTTACCGCTCACCGGATTCTGCTGTGACAGTTGTAGAGTCCTTCAAAGAAAGCCTACGGTCAATAGCTCATAAAGCATAAATATGCGGATCATGCAGCATCAGTTGGAGGCGACTTTAAGCTACCGAGTACAGATTAAGATGTCTCTACGTGTGTGTGTGGGTGGGGGGCGGGGGGTGTAGAGACAGACAGTTATGAGAAATACTTTTGAACATGAAAGTTCCTAGCAGATTAAAACTGTCTGCCGGACCGAGGCTCGAATTCCGGAACTTGCTTGCAAGCGCTCTACCATCAGCTACCCAAGCACTACTCACTATCCTTCCTCATAGATTCAGTTTTGCCAGTACCTTCACTCCTACTTTCCAAACTTCACAGAAGGTCTTCTGCGAATCTTGCAGAGCTAGCACTCCTGGAAGAAAGGATATTGCGGAGACATGGCTTAGCCACAGCCTTAGAAATGTTTCCAGAATGAGATTTTCACTCTGCAGCGGAGTGTGCGAAAGGCAAAGGTTCCGAGTTCGAATATCGGTCCGGCACATAGTTTTGATCTACCAGGAAGTTTCATATCAGCGCACACTCCGCTGCAGACTGAAAATCTCATTCTGGATACTTTTGAACACTTTTTCTGAAAACTGTCTTGAGCAGTTAGCTCAGCAGCCCACACGCAATGGAAATATCTTAGATCTCGTAGCTACAAATAGGCGGGACTTTATATGCAGTGACACTATAGAAACGAGGATTAGCGATCATGCTATGGTTACGAAAGTTAATAAATCAGTCCAGAAGGCTAGGCTAGGAGAGTGTTTGAGCTACACAGAGCAGGTAATCAGTTGTTGGCATCTCACTTAGACAGCGAACTGACTTCACTTACTTCAGAAAGCTGGATGTAGACAAATTGTGAGCAAAGTTTAAGCAGATTATAAATCGCCATCTAGAGAGGCATATGCCAAGTAAGTGGATAAGGGATGGAAAAGACCCATCATGGTTTAGTAACGAAATTTGTAAGACGCTGAGGAAGCAGAGGCTGTTGCACTCACGGATCAAAAGAGAATGCACAAATAACGACAAGCAGAGGTTATTAGAGCTTCGTGCGTCTGTGGAAAGATCTATGCGCCAAGCATACAACAGCTACCACCGTCATACGTTAGCAAAATATCTCGCAGAAAACGCGAGAAAATTTCAGTCCTACGTAAAATCTCTAAGCTGATCTAAGGCTTCCATTCAGTCCCTTCTTGACCAGTTTGGTGGGGCAGTTGAAGGTATTCGAAGTTTTAAATTTCATGTTCACAAAACTGTTCACACAGGAGACTCGTAGAAACACACCGTCATTTGAGCATCGGACAGACTCCCGTGTGGACGACATAGTAATAAGCATCCCTGGCGTAGAGGAACAAGTGAAAGATTTGAAAGCAAATAAATCACCAGGCCCGGATGAAAACCCAGTTCGATTTTACGAAAATACTCTACGGTTTTGGCCCCTTACATAGCTTGCACTTATCGCGAATCTCTCGCCCAACACGAAGTCCCGAGCGGCTGGAAAAAGGCGCAGGCGACTCCAGTATATAAGAAGGGTAAAAGAACGAACCCGCAAAATTACAGTCCAATATCGCTAACTTCTGTTTGCAGCGGAATCCTTCAACATCTTCTCAGTTAGAATATAATAAACTTTCTGGGAACTGATAAGCTTATGTCCACGAATCAGCATGGTTTTAGAGGGCATCGCTCTGGCGAAACTCAGCTTGCCCTTTTCTCGCATGATCTACTGCGAACTATGGATGAAGAGCAACAGTCAGATTCCATATGTCTAGATTCCCGGTAAGCGTTTGACACCACGCCCCATTGCAGGCTGTTAACGAAGGTACGAGCATATGGAATAAGTTCACAGACATGTGAGTAGCTCGAAGGCTTCTTACGTAATAGAATCAAGTACGTAGTCCTGGACAGCGAGTGTTCATCGGAAACAAGGGTATCATTAGGAGTGGTCCAGGGAAGTGTGATAGGACCGCTGTTTTTCCCTACATCCTTAAATGCTTTGTCGGACAGGGTGGGCAGCAATCTGCGGTTGTTTGCTGATGATGCTGTGGCGAACGGTAAAGTGTCGAAATTGAGTGACCGTAAGAAGGTACAAGGCGACGTAGACAAAATTTCCTGTTGGTGTTATGGATGGCAGCTAACCCTAAATGTAGAAAAATGTAAGTTAACGCGGATGAGTAGGAAGAACAAACCTGTAATTTTCGGATAGGTATTACTAGTTCCCGTTTGACACTGCCTGGGCGTAACGTTGCAAAGCGATGTGAGATGGTACGAGCATGTGAGTAATGTGGAAGGCGAAAGGTCGACTGGTTTTATTGGGGCAATCTTGGGAAAGAGCGGTTCACCTGTAAAGGAGACTGCATAAAGGACGCTTGTGCGATCTGTTCTTGAATACTGCTCGAGTGTTTGGGATCCTTAGCAGATCGGATTGAAGGAAGACTTCTCAGCACTTGAGCGGCGGGCTGTTAGATCTGTTACCGTTAGGTTTGAATAACATGTAAGTGCTATGGAAATGTTTCGGAAACTCAAATGGGAATTCCTGGAGGGAAGGCGATGTTTTTGTCTAGGAACACTGTTGAGAAAATTTAGAGAACCGGCGTTTGAAGCTAACTGCCGCACGATTCTACTGCCGCCGACAATCATTGCGCCTGAGAACCACGAATATAAGATAGGAGAAATTAGGGCTCATACGGAGGCAAATAGACAGTCATTTTTCCCTCGCTCTATTTGCGAATGGAACAGGAAAGGAAATGACTAGTAGTGGTACAGTGTACCCTCTGCCAAGCACCGTATGTAGATGCCAACTTCCTGCCGGCAGAGGTCTGTCGTCCGCAACGAATGCTTTCATTCCGGCAATCCTGAGTGAAATAAGTCTGACAATACGCCAGGCACCAGTATGACACTAATCGAGGCGAATTTCCCCAAGACAACACGAGGGCAGCCTCTAACTGACCATCCACTACTAGCAGTTCTGCGAAGGGCCGCACTCCCTCGCCGCACAGGGTGTCAGTTTCAGCGTGCCACACTTGCGACTCCTCTGTCCTGGATCCTCAGGGCTTCTCAGTTCTAAACTTAAACAGAATGCAGTTGGAGACTACGCAGGAATAGAAGGTTAAGTACATTTATAGATTATTGAGGAGTGTATTTTTTAACTTCTGAAACGTTGCAGTTTCAGTGTTTATTGATGTTTATTGACATATGATCTTGTGATTTATTCACTGCACTGAATGACATTCCTTTAGTATTTCTTAAAAGTATTGCAGAAATTTTTAAAATTTAGGCCCTATGCGTCTATTTGCCTGAAAGTCTATTTTTCAGTTTCTTAGCGTAACCCTCACATCAGACTGTGAAGTCAGAATCTAATGAGATACCGAGATCATATTTCAGTATTTAACCGGCATGCAACTCCCACGGCAAAATTCTATTCCAGAATGAGATTTTCACTCTGCAGCGGAGTGTGCGCTGATATGAAACTTCCTGGCTGATTATTACTGTATGCCGGACCGAGACCCGAATTCGGGACCTTGGTTGGTACAGCACTTGCTCGCGAAAGGCAAAGGTCCCGAGTTCGAGTCTCGGTCCGGCATACAGTTTTAATCTTCCAGGAAGTTTCAAATATCTATTCATCTGTGAGTTCAGTTATTGAGCATAAAACACAGTTTTTATATACCGCAGAGTTCATGTTTTACCTATTTCTTATACAAAGCACATAATACGAAATGAGCTTGACAAAAAAATAAATTCTCTGCTGGAAGGTATGGAAAGAGGGTCACTGCACTAACAGATCGATACTTAGTGGCCACCAGATGTCACTATCGTGCACAATAGAGTGGTGTGCTTAGAAGTCTGTCCACAGAGCACGAGACATATCGCATTCAGACAGCTCATCTGATAAGCTATGCCGCCTTCGAACCATAATTTTAGAGACTGGATATTGTGAACGGCAGGTTCGCCATGCCTTAACGCCGGATACGTGCTAGACGAAGTGAGAAGCTGGCAGAAAGTGAGAAACAAAGAGGAATCGTTGTCTGGCCATACGTCCGCGGTGTTTCTTTGAAAATAGGAAAGTTATTGTAGAAACACAAAATTTAATGGGTCTTTGCTATGACAACAAAACACAGAGCTCTTTTTGGCTCAGTGAAAGATGATTTTGGTTTAAGAAGTCCTGGTGTCTATAAGGTTACCTTTAGCTGTAGGACGTCATACATTAGACACACCTGTCGCACCGTGGAGGACAGATGCGTGGACGAGACAGAGAAATCTGAAGTGGCCGAGCATGGTCTCAGTACATAACATAGTATGGAATACGAAAACACCAAAATTCTGTCGTCCACGCTTCGTACTGAAACAGCGTTATTAAAGCAGTGGGAATTCGCAGTTCCACTAATTTGCTAAACAGGGACAAAGGATACCAACTCAGCAAGGAATGGGATCCAGCTCTGACCAGTTATAATCAAAGCGAGACTAAAGAAGAGCTGTTGGTCGTACAAGGGATGACGCTTCGATGGCGACGTAGATACTGGTTTGACAACGGCGAGGATAACGCCACGCGCATTCGGCTGGCGACTCCCGACATGGGGCGCTGGTGCAGCCGACAGCAGCGCACAGTACGACTGACGTTCCCTGCGCGTGCATTTATCGTCCGATAGGTGGCGTAGCTTTCTCTTCCTCCAACAATCAATATATCTGCGCAACTGTCCACCGAATTCGGCGCGTTCACGCCTTTGCAGTTCCTTCTCAGACTGTCATGAATAGGAGGCTCAGCAGTGTGTTAGCAGCAACTGAAGATGACGGGCAGTTGTGCCAAAGAAATATTGCGGAAATTTTGCAACGACATCCGACGTCTCGCCCGAGAACCATATTTAAAAATATTCTAGACTAAGGAAAAACTGCCATGGAAGCTTTCCAATGATGAAACTTGAAAGAGACTCGATCTAAAGACTTTATTTGCAGTTTCATTTGATGAAGAAGCTATTTCTTTAATAAATTACACGTATTTTGCAACTATTTTGAGGTGTTCTCAATTATTGATACATCTGTTCATTCATTATTTCCACACTCTTGGAATATGGACTATAATGTTGGAGGCAACTGGCACGCCTCTTCTGTTAGGGACAGCTGTTTCCAACAATGACCATTCTTACCGTGGACGACTGCAGTTTCTTCACTGCTGTCTGGAATTCGGCAGACTGATCAGTTTCGCCATTTTCCATAACTGCAGCAAGAGCATAAACTTCAGAACCACTTTCATGACTAGAGACCAGATTATGTGTATCATAAAAACCCTGAAATATGCATGCAAATGTGCATGAAAAATGCTTAAAAATGCGTGAAAAGTGTCGAAATATGCGAGACCAAATAATAAAACATGGTAAATACTGGGTGCATTATATCTCAAAGTCAATCCCATGCATATCAATTGCGAGGAAGAGCGCCGGCCTCGCGAAAAATCAGTACATTTAGAACGCTGAGATCGTTTTGTGAATCCTTTTTGGTAGAGGTTAGGAATGGGGCCTTTCTGGGATTATTCTCTAAAAATTTACAAAATAGGGACATATACCATGTTTCAGTAATTGTTTCCTCTTTGCTATTGCTGTCAGTAACAAGTGGATGCACTGCGAGTGAGTCACAGCGAAACAAGCGGTACGTACAGGACCAACTTCGAAATATATCGCACGCAGAGGAGCACTCTCAAAAACTCCGTAATATTTTGTTTAAAAAACAGCATAAAATCATGAATTTTTTTGAACAGAATTAACTTTTAATTAATACTAGTGGACCAAAGCATCATTTACAATTTATTTTACATTTTCCTTCTGTTGTAAACATGAGTGACCAAGTACTGTTCCAAATTTTCGGTAGTAAGATTGTATCTTCGTCCACTCAGAACATTTTTATAAGCATATAAGGACCGTTTTACATCAGCTGAGGTAACTGGGCAGTATTTGAATTTGGGTGCTATGTTGGCACTTACTGTTTCTTGTACAATTTCGCCCACCCCATTAATAAAAGTATCAATTTGGCACAAGGGTTCAAAGCCTGGGTTATTGTTTAAAACTTTTTCAAACTCTTCTTTAAGTTTTCTTGGGAATACCTCTGTCAATGAGGAGTTCACTAGAATAATTTTATTAATTAACTGAATAGGCCAACCTTGAGTTTTAAGCTTTTTAATACTTGCAGGTGTACGGGAAAAATGAGTGCCCATCACAACAATGTCTTTTTTAACCCATGGTCGCTGTTGTCACGCGATAACTCCCGTGTTACATTTTTTCTAACAATGAGATCTTGCATCTTTTTTATCCCTTTATGCCAGACAAAGACACGTTTATACAATAAATCATTTCTTTATTATTACCAAAGCATTATAAATTAGTATAAACATGGTATGGAACATGTAATTTGCTAAACTTAAAAAATATTTCAACATGCAAAGATTTCACAAACTTTTTTCATTACAATTACAACTGCTGTGTGAAGAGAAGTTCGTAATATTTATAGAAAGTGATGAATTAAGGTTAACCACACCCCTTTTCACTCGTCACATTCAGATTCGGCTTCCTGAGACATACAGTCCTGGCAAATAAGAACACTCGATGCTGTATGTTCTTCACAGATAGAGCTGGAACAAGGATGGCAGCGATGCTGTGTGAATCTGGTTTCCCTTTTAGGGCAATAGTCTCATCTTGTTTCTTCATTCATTTTCTTCTTTAGCTGTCGGTATTTTGCAAATGTGCACAGCAGCTTTTATTGTCTCCTTCAAGCGAAGTCACATCCTCGGAATCGACATGCGTTTGATGATGTGGGCTTTTGTAAGCATCAAACTCAATTCTGTGATGAATCTTCTCCGCGGAATTAAGTCACGTGTGTTATATTATTTGAGCATTTATTACTCCGATGTTCAACAAGCTGAAAAACAGTGTAAGAGGCCAGCGGTTGTTTATTCTTGAAACAGAATATTCTGATTTCAAACGGTCGACAACATCTACACTTCCTTTTGTGAGATTGTAAAATTTAATGACTTCTGATATCTTCGCTTCGCCACTGTCAGCGTCTATAGCATCGTCATTGTGCACAGTGGATAACATTAGAACAAAGATATCTGTTTCTTTTTTGGGACATATGAGCAAACCAAGCAGTTGTTGCTTGGTTTTTCTCCAGATGTGAATATGCTGCTGTTTAGATGCCTACACTTTACGTCCAGAAGTTCTGGTAGAATTTCTCTTTTATTCTTTTGTAGAATACCTACCACTGTGAGTCGATGACTGGTGTACGTTTTGTTAGCCAACGGTTAGATGTAAAATAATTGTCCATGGTCACGTTTCTCCCTGTTTTGTCAATCGATTGAATCAATCGTAACACCACACCCTCTCCATCATTGGGTACTTGATATGGCCCAGTAAGCTGTTTGCCTGCATATACTTCAATATTTAGCGTATCATACACCTCGATGCCATATTTTGCAGGCTGGTTTGCTATATACTGCCTGAATTTCCATCGTCCACAGAATGGCTCCAAAATCTCTTCTTTCGTTGTCAGTGCACCGGCACCATAGCTATTCTTGCAAACATCCACAAATTCGGCAAATATTTCTCTAATAGGTGCCAGATTATCTGTTTCCTTTCTCTGAGCTCTCGTAGATTTGTCGTCAAAACGTATAGCTAGGAGAAGTGTGTGTGGAACCTTCGTTTGCTCATCGATACAATAATGAAATCCGGCCCATAGCTCATCAGTACTGAGATCCTGTGCGTTTTTTACTCCTGCGATATATAATACACCAAAGAAATCTGTCTGCGGGCAGTCTCGAGCACTCCGTGAATGAGATGCTGCCATCATGTCAAGTTCTTGGTTTGTTGTGTATTCTACAGTGCGACTAATTACACTATTCGGAAAAAATCATTTCCAGCACTACAAAATAGTTTTCGAATTTTTTGCAGTTTCCTTCACATCTGGAAGTTGTGTTCAATAGTCTGACGGTCAGTGTTTGCTGGAGGAGCGCGTTGCTTCACCTTACCAAGAAAGGTTTCACGATCTGTATATTAAAAGAAACAGCTGTAGCAGAATTACCACATTCGCTGTCTGACTGATCTGTTGCGATATTCATCTCAGTGGTCGCGTCAGTATCTGATGTCAGACCCTCTATGTAAATATCCTTATCTAGTGGTTCATCTAGCCACATCAATATCTGTTCCTCTGACATTACTTCTTCCCTGAAAAGTTCTCATATCCGACAGAGAATGTCATGCACTCTGTATAAACAATTGCTTCATTCAATTCGTAAAACCCAATAAGAATACTTACTTTTCTAATAAAAGATGTAATATACGCTGAACACTTTCAGGAGAAAACGAACGAACACAGCCGCATGTTACAAGTACAAGAAACAGACTAAAAGCGAAGCAAGGCGGTATTCCACGAAGGAGAAGTAATTTTTATGTAAAGACTTCCGTATAAGAAAAAAATCTAACACTGCACACCACTTCAAATAAAGGCACAACTAACAAGCTATTGTTCCATAAAAACACAAACATCACAACAAGCTATTGTTGAAATTTGATTGTAGAGTCACAGATTAATTGCAGTACAGGATATGAAAGAAAGCATTTCCAGATAGTCGGTTCATTACCTTTAAAATGTGCTGGAATATTTAACTAAAACCATAAATGTTATATTTTTCTAACAACGCGAGTGATCGCGGGTTAATACCGGAATTATTAAAAGCTTCCTTGCACTGGCAGACTGCCGAAGCCTCTGCCTTATCGAAGTACAAGTGATCATTGTAAAACAAAACAGCTTCAGCCCACGAGTTACCACTGGTTCGCGAGGTAAAGGCACATTTGGTAGTTTTTATTTGTAAATCTTGATGCGAGGAGGAGCCTTTAGAAACACTTTCTTTGTGGATGAAATCAGTTTATTTACATTCACAAACGTGGAACGTTCTTATTCAGCAAGGCGACGTACGCCATGAGCAAAGCACGTCACATGAATCAAATTGTGATAAGAAAACGCGGAGGTATTTTCCTACTTTCGTCATACAGGGAGCAGCATCTGAAATAAACACAAACACCCTTTCATCGCAGAAGAATCTGGAAATATTTTTTTAATAGCCTCATTCACAAATCTGGCGATCGTAGAAAGATTTACTTTTTTAAGTTCTTTGCAGGCCGCTAAATAGGAAGAAGAAGGCTCTTCTTTTAAAGCACCAACAATTGAACTTGCATGTAACGGCCACAAGTGTCTATAGTTACGTCAACTGAAATCCCGATGCTGCTGACCTTGAGTTCACTGCTATTTCCTCCAGAACATTTACGTAAATTGTCAGGATGTAATTTTTACCCAATGTTGATTCATGTTGTATACTTTCATTTAAGCAATCTTTGCGCATGAAGCCTTTGAAGATAGGGTTTTTGAGTTTATGAAGAGGGATATTGCGTCCGAAGAATGGTACACATGAATTCATGTAAAATCATCTTTTTTGGTTTCCTTTGGACAAATTCCTGCTACTGCAACTTGCTGCTGTCAGAAGTTGTCGCGGTCCTTTCTTCTGCATTCCTGCGATATAAAGATTTGTGTTGACATGTTGGTCTATTTGAAACTTTTTTTGAATTGAACGTTTTTCTCGCAAACTCAACAATATAAAACAATTCCGTCATATGTAAATGTTCCAGGATGGTGACCTACCCACTAAACGACGTTCCTTTTTTCTGGCGGAATGGCGCACAATACTTTCCAAACTACACGTCGTAAACACGTTCAACTGTGTACAAGTAAATAGAAAGCTAAACTGAAACAATGGACGTGCGACTAAAAGCTTGCGTAGTTTAATTGTTGACAGCGGTGGGGATTAACCGGTGGCGCGGGCGCAGGAGCATTGACTCTTGTCTGCCTGTTCCTCTTCTGAAATGATTTCGCTAAGCAGTGGCCTCTCGGTTAGCGATTCCGCACAGTTCTAGGTCGCGGTCAATCTGTGAAACATCAAATGTAGATCGAAGTAGAGACTGCCCGTCTAAATTTTTAAAATACTGTAAACATAGAGCGAAAATGTGCATCGTCACTAGTTTTTACTTAAAATATGCACTAACCGGTGAAAAGGAACCAAATATGCAAATGCATATGTTGTTGTTGTTGTTGTGGTCTTCAGTCCTGAGACTGGTTTGATGCAGCTCTCCATGCTACTCTATCCTGTGCAAGCTTTTTCATCTCCCAGTACCTACTGCAACCTACATCCTTCTGAATCTGCTTAGTGTATTCATCTCTTGGTCTCCCTCTACGATTTTTACCCTCCACGCTCCCCTCCAATACTAAATTGGTGATCCCTTGATGCCTCAGAACATGTCCTACCAACCGATCCCTTCTTCTGGTCAAGTTGCGCCACAAACTTCTCTTCTCCCCAATCCTATTCAATACTTCCTCATTAGTTATGTGATCTACCCATCTAATCTTCAGCATTCTTCTGTAGCACCACATTTCGAAAGCTTCTATTCTCTTCTTGTCCAAACTATTTATCGTCCATGTTTCACTTCCATACATGGCTACACTCCATACAAATACTTTCAGAAATGACTTCCTGACACTTAAATCAATACTGGATGTTAACAAATTTCTCTTCTTCAGAAACGCTTTCCTTGCCATTGCCAGCCTACATTTTATATCCTCTCTACTTCGACCATCATCAGTTATTTTGCTCCCCAAATAGCAAAACTCCTTTACTACTTTAAGTGCCTCATTTCCTAATCTAATTCCCTCAGCATCACCCGACTTAATTAGACTACATTCCATTATCCTCGTTTTGCTTTTGTTGATGTTCATCTTATATCCTCCTTTCAAGACACTGTCCATTCCATTCAACTGCTCTTCCAAGTCCCTTGCTGTCTCTGACAGAATTACAATGTCATCGGCGAACCTCAAAGTTTTTATTTCTTCTCCATGAATTTTAATACCTACTCCGAATTTTTCTTTTGTTTCCTTTACTGCTCGCTCAATATACAGATTGAACAACATCGGGGAGAGGCTACAACCCTGTCTTACTCCCTTCCCAACCACTGCTTCCCTTTCATGTCCCTCGACTCTTATAAGTGCCATCTGGTTTCTGTACAAATTGTAAATAGCCTTTCGCTCCCTGTATTTTACCCCTGCCACCTTCAGAATTTAAAAGAGAGTATTCCAGTCAACATTGTCAAAAGCTTTCTCTAAGTCTACAAATGCTAGAAACGTAGGTTTGCCTTTCCTTAATCTTTCTTCTAAGATAAGTCGTAAGGTCAGTATTGCCTCACGTGTTCCAGTGTTTCTACGGAATCCAAACTGATCTTCCCCGAGGTTGGCTTCTACTAGTTTTTCCATTCGTCTGTAAAGAATTCGTGTTAGTATTTTGCAGCTGTGACTTATTAAGCTGATAGTTCGGTAATTTTCACATCTCTCAACACCTGCTTTCTTTGGGATTGGAATTATTATATTCTTCTTGAAGTCTGAGGGTATTTCGCCTGTCTCATACATCTTCCTCACCAGATGGTAGAGTTTTGTCAGGACTGGCTCTCCCACGGCCGTCAGTAGTTCCAATGGAATATTGTCTACTCCGGGGGCTTTGTTTCGACTCAGGTCTTTCAGTGCTCTGTCAAACTCTTCACGCAGTATCATATTTCCCATTTCATCTTCATCTACATCCTCTTCCATTTCCATAATATTGTACTCAAGTACATCGCCCTTGTATAGACCCTCTATATACTCCTTCCACCTTTCTGCTTTCCCTTCTTTGCTTAGAACTGGGTTTCCATCTGAGCTCTTGATATTCATACAAGTCGATCTCTTATCTCCAAAGGTCTCTTTAATTTTCCTGTAGGCGGTATCTATCTTACCCCTAGTGAGATAGGCCTCTACATCCTTACATTTGTCCTCTAGCCATCCCTGCTTAGCCATTTTGCACTTCCTGTCGATCTCATTTTTGAGACGTTTGTATTCCTTTTTGCCTGTTTCACTTACTGCATTTTTATATTTTCTCCTTTCATCAGTTAAATCCAATATTTCTTCTGTTACCCAATGATTTCTACTAGCCCTCGTCTTTTTACCTACTTGATCCTCTGCTGCCTTCACTACTTCATCCCTCAAAGCTACCCATTCTTCTTCTACTGTATTTATTTCCCCCATTCCTGTCAATTGCTCCCTTATGCTCTCCCTGAATCTCTGTACAACCTCTGGTTCTTTTAGTTTATCCAGGTCCCATCTCCTTAAATTCCCACCTTTTTGCAGTTTCTTCAGTTTTAATCTACAGGTCATAACCAATAGATTGTGGTCAGAGTCCACATCTGCCCCTGGAAATGTCTTACAATTTAAAACCTGGTTCCTAAATCTCTGTCTTACCATTATATAATCTATCTGATACCTTTTAGTATCTCCAGGGTTCTTCCATGTATACAACCGTCTTTCATGATTCTTAAACCAAGTGTTAGTTATGATTATGTTGTGCTCTGTGCAAAATTCTACCAGGCGGCTTTCTCTTTCATTTCTGTCCCCCAATCCATATTCACCTACTATGTTTCTTTCTCTCCCTTTACCTACACTCGAATTCCAGTCACCCATGACTATTAAATTTTCGTCTCCCTTCACAATCTGAATAATTTCTTTTATTTCATCATACATTTCTTCAATTTCTTCGTCATCTGCAGAACTAGTTGGCATATAAACTTGTACTACTGTAGTAGGTGTGGGCTTCGTATCTATCTTGGCCACAATAATGCGTTCACTATGCTGTTTGTAGTAGCTTACCCGCATTCCTATTTTCCTATTCATTATTAAACCTACTCCTGCATTACCCCTATTTGATTTTGTGTTTATAACCCTGTAGTCACCTGACCAGAAGTCTTGTTCCTCCTGCCACCGACCTTCACTAATTCCCACTATATCTAACTTCAACCTATCCATTTCCCTTTTTAAATTTTCTAACCTACCTGCCCGATTAAGGGATCTGACATTCCACGCTCCGATCCGTAGAACGCCAGTTTTCTTTCTCCTGATAACGACATCCTCTTGAGTAGTCCCCGCCCGGAGATCCGAATGGGGGACTATTTTACCTCCGGAATATTTTACCCAAGAGGACGCCATCATCATGTAATCATACAGTAAAGCTGCATGCCCTCGGGAAAAATTACGGCTGTAGTTTCCCCTTGCTTTCAGCCGTTCGCAGTACCGGCACGGCAATGCCGTTTTGGTTATTGTTACAAGGCCAGATCAGTCAATCATCCAGACTGTTGCCCTTGCAACTACTGAAAAGGCTGCTGCCCCTCTTCAGGAACCACACGTTTGTCTGGCCTCTCAACAGATACCCCTCCGTTGTGGTTGCACCTACGGTACGGCTATCTGTATCGCTGAGGCACGCAAGCCTCCCCACCAACGGCAAGGTCCATGGTTCATGGGGGGGCAAATGCATATGCAACATGCAAATGCATAGCGGCAGTTTCAGGGGGCGCAAAATTTGTATTTTTGAAGAAAAAAAAAACCTTGTTTCACAAAGCGTCTAGCATCCAGCGCACTTCGCTAAGTTGATTTCTGAACGAATTATTAGTTAGAAGTGATGGCGACAGTGTTTGTTAGAACGTGGAATGTGACGTAACGGGGACATCACACAAATTATGTGGAAGAATATGACGAACCCAAATTTATATAAAAATTTCGTACCACTGGTACTTTTCGATCTCATGCTTAAAGAACTGGAGCATATAATGTAAATGAAATCTGAAACTGTTTCCTAACAAAAAACTTTTTGCTTATAATTGGCCAAATATGCATATGATAGTGGTACTTCGTGAATTATATTCTGTCGTGTTTTTTTTTATGTGTATGAGGGATATAAAACGTAGAAAATGGCAAGGAAAGTGTTTCTGAAGAACAAAAATTCTTCGTGAGTTATATTCTGTCGTTTTTTTTTTATGTGTATGAGGGATATAAAACGTAGAAAATGGCAAGGAAAGTGTTTCTGAAGAACAAAAATTTGTTAACATCGAGTATAGATTTAAGGTCAGGAAGTCGTTTTTGAAAGTATTTGTATGGAGTGTAGCCATGTATGGAAGTGAAACATGGACGATAACTAGTTTGGACAAGAAGAGAGTAGAAGCTTTCGAAATGTGGTGCTACAGGAGAATGCTGAAGATAAGATGGGTAGATCACATAACTAATGAGGAGGTACGGAATAGAACTGGGGAAAGAGGAATTTGTGGTACAACTTGATTAGAAGAAGGGATCGATTGGTAGGATACATTCTGAGGCATCAAGGGATCATCGATTTAGTACTGGAGGGAAGCGCAGAGGGTAAAAATCATATAGGGGGACGAAGGCATGAATACACTAAACAGATTCAGGTGGATGTAGGCTGCAGTAGTTAAGCGGAGATGAAGAAGCTTGCAAAGTATGGGGTAGCATGGAGAGCTGCTTCAAACCAGTCTCTGGGTGAAGACCACAACAACTACGAAGCAGATAAAAATGACCATTTGCGCCAAAACAGTCTCGTGTATTTGGCGTGTGTTATACATTTGCTGCAATATTAGAAGGGTGTATTTCGTTTTGTCTAGCAGACAGTGACAAAATACACGTAATGGAATCGAGAAACTTCACCACTCTAGGGTGATACTCGGATTAACAGCTTTTTCGGTAGCAAAACGTTTGACGAACTTTGATAAGGTAAGAGGTTCTTTTGCAGAAAGGAAAGCACGCCGTGTAAAGCTGTAGCAAGATTAGACAGCAAAAATGCTAGGACCTAAGAATGGATGTGAACTGTCTTGCTTGTCTCTTGTCTTTACTGGTTTTATGTTTCGTCTACTTAATTGTATGTTACAAAAAAGAGAAAGTTACTAGCTAACAGGCAAAAGTGACTCCTATTTTTCTGAAGAGTTTTTATTCTCCCTGTCAGAAATAGTCTCACCAAGTATTAATTGAGAGTATTTTTTTAATGGGGGCAGGATGCCAAACAGACGGAATGGGAGTAGGAGAGGCTCAAAATGGCTCTGAGCACTATGGGACTTAACATCTGTGGTCATCACTCCCCTAGAACTTAGAACTACTTAAACCTAACTAACCCAAGGACATCACTCACATCCATGCCCGAGGCAGGATTCGAACCTGCGACCGTAGCAGTCCCGCGGTTCCGGACTGAGCGCCTAGAACCGCTAGACCACCGCGGCCGGCTAGGAGAGGCACTACAGGATATTTTAATTCCCACTCCTGAATGTAGGTTTGATGGCTTCCACTACAAAATATACACCTTTGAATTCCACAGAGCGAAATACAGAGAACAGCGATAGAGGAATGCTGTGTGAAGAAGCGTGACGCTGCAATATCGTAGATCCGAGGCTGCTTACGTCACTTTCATTTTCAATAACACTTTCCCTACATCATTTTCCGTTAAGGGCAGATTCTTCGGGGAATTTTGCACAGCATACTAACCATACTTACAAATGTATCAAACTCTAGAACTTATTTAATGTATGAAAAAATGAATAAGCTGCTACGTTTTAAACTTCATGTTTAGAAGAAACTCAAATTTTATAGTTAATTATCTCAATTTTTACCGCTGTTTTTAATTTTTGCGTTAAGGAGTTTGTGTTTAATAAGCAGTGCAAAATTCATCGAAGAATCTCTCTCATTTATGCAGATAAGTGTACCTATAGCAACAAATGCAGCCAGTAGTAAGGTAAAAAGTGATGTAATTTCACATTTAAAAAAATTATTTTGCTATGTTTTTGAACTTCTACTTCTTTGAGTATGAATTCTGAATCCTTCCTGGTCATGCTGACAAAGTTTTATGAATTTATTTGTAAAAGTATAGACATTGGAAATTAAAATGTTCTGTGGTGCCTCTGTTGCTCGAAGTCGGCCCGTTTGACGCCCTACCACCCTTAATAAAATGGCAATCTTACTTGCCATTTTCACATAAATATACTTCACACTCTTTGACAGAACAGATACGCGGTCTGTACTCCAGAGTCTCAGTGATCCTTCAAAATATATTCGCCAAATTAAGAAAAGAACAATTTGTCGTAACTTCGAACGTCCGTCTCCTATTATGCATCACTCTGTGCTGAATTTACATTGGTGGCAGTGAGCTGTGTATGTATAGTTGCGCATGCGCAGTAACAAACAAAAAACTCTGGGTTCAGAGCTGGCGCTGCTGTTAGTAGAGAGGCACCTGTGATGCTAGAAAAACAAAAAAGGAAAAGCAAATTAGGAATGGGATAAAGACGTTGTGGTGGGAGCAGAAAGCGAAAGTATGACACAGCGTCGAGGAATACTGATGGCGGCGTTGGAATTAATCAGGAGGCGCAGACAATGGACGCCCGTGGTGCGCGGCGCCATTGTCGCGCCAGCAACAATGGCACGGGCTGCGGCCCTGGCTTGTCACGCCGCGGTTGCTGTTGCTGGCCGCCGAACACGAGTGCGTCGCACGGAGCAACAGTCTACACTGTAGCCCCCACCCCCCTTCCACACCCCACCCAAACATACCGCTGGTGGTCAGTGACTGATGCGCCAGTTGTGTGTGTCACAAGGAAAAGCGTCCCACCCACAAGCAGCAGCCGAGTGCATCTCAGTGTTCTTAGTACAGTGGTCTATCGCAGGTGGAGTGCTCTCATATTTTGCTTGCTGCGTTGCTCAAGTGCTGAATTCTTTACGCTGCTTCTTCTTCCTCATCCTCACTTCAAGGAGTGAGCAATGGGCCTCTTCCGATTTCAGCTCTCTTTCATGATCTTCGTGGATCTTCCTTTCCTTGTTGTTTGCAGTTAAATGCTTGTTTCTTTTGCCTTCCATGCGAATGTTGTAACCAGTTTCCTCTCTTTTCTTTACGTAATTCGTTAACTGAATACACCTCCAACTTAGCTACATTCAAAGCGTCTCGCGGATTTCATTACAGTGGTCTTTATACGCGTTTCGTTTGGATTTCATATTTTCCATGATATTGTGACATTGTGCCTTATGTCGAAAACAAGTGTAACGAAAAATGTTCAGATGTGTGTGAAATCTTATGGGACTTAACTGCTAAGGTCATCAGTCCCTAAGCTTACACACTACTTAACCTAAATTATCCTAAGGACAAACACAGACATCCATGCCCGAGGGAGGACTCGAACCTCCGCCGGTACCAGCCGCAAAGACAAGTGTAACGGTTACTTTATAAGATTTTATATCTGTATATTGCTGTATGGTGATGAATAGTATACTGTGCATTGTATTAGACACGATCTGATGTTCATTTAATTTATTCTGTACGTTATCAAGCTGATGCCTTTCGTCTCAAAGTAATAGTAAAAAATTGGAAACTTTTTCTAAAACATGACCATTTAGCACTATTTTGTATTGTTCTGCGTCTTTTCCTTTAAAAGCCATATAGTCTTCTTGTGAGAAATAATGAAAATGTGCTCCTTGCGTGTCTGGTCCGGCTAGTACGTATCCCTTTGCAGTTTGTCGCCACACTCTTGTAAAATTACTTTGTTATAGCGAAGATCGTGGTGTTTAGCCATTTATTGTTCAAATTCAAATGTGTGTGAAATCTTATGGGACTTAACTGCTAAGATCATCAGTCCCTAAGCTTACACACTACTTAACCTAAATTATCCTAAGGACAAACACACACACCCAAGCCCGAGAGAGGACTCGAACCTCCGCCAGGACCAGCCGCACAGTCCATGACTGCAGCGTTAGCCATTTATTGGATCCTCTTTAAATACCTCGCTGATTTTGGTTTTCCATTGTCTAACAAAATTATCGCTACAAACATTGAAAATTGTTGGCGACAGTTACAGCTTCGTCTCATGCCCCTCTTTATAGTTGCGATTCCGGTTTCTTTACTCATGATTGTTATGATTTTTGTTTCCTGATACAGGCTTTTTATAACTTGTATTAAGTATCTGGGATATCCTCGTCTTTCAAAACTGCTATATAAACTACGTCGACTGAGCCCCAGCGAAAGATTTATTGTATTGTATGAAACCAATATTATTTCGGTATTTTGATGACTATAGTGTTCTGTGTATTGTAGCAAACGCCATCTGATATTAATTTAATCATTTTGCACTGTAACAGTAACACTGTTGCTAAAAGATCTTCCCTTGCTAAACCCATTCTGCGCTTCTAATAGCTGATTTCAACTGAGAAGAATAGCCAGGATCAGGTAAGCGAATAACTGAAGACGAAGGCTACTGATATTCGAGCAGTACCCGCTTTGAAACGTCCACATCGAGAAATTACTGTGTTGTTTGATTTAAGCGCCAGTTTCTAAGGATAAGATGTGAACCTAGACAATGTTCGGCGGTTGCACGATTGTGAATAAAAAGTAGTACCTTTCTGACTAGCTGTAGTCAGAGTATCCGCCATATAACGCAATAAATATGGAGAATCTAACCGGCTATCTTCTTGGCCTCTGAAAATTTCTACAGTCACCTTCGACTTGAAATACATACGCCCTTCACTCAATGTTGGTTAAACTCCCCATCGGGCCGTTGGTGAATTCGACGCCTCGCACTGTTTGGGAAGAGACTAAACCACGACTCGTTGGACCACACTGCACGGCTAGTCATCTACTGTCCAGTTATTGTATTTCTTGTGTTGTTTTGCGTTGTATTGTTTGAACATGCAACTCTTAGTGCACCTTGAGCGATGGTCTTCTCCACAATACCAGACACGAGATGCCCTCGTACTTTCCTTCGCAACGTTCCCCTGGAAATGAACCTACATTCAGTGACTGCTGCAACTGCTGTTAGGTTTGAAACTGACTCTTATTGACAAGGCGTGACATCCCCGGTCTCTGTCGACGATTGTTCTTCCGCATTACTAGATAGCGGCGAGAGGTACACTATTCTTTGTACATACACTGGGCTGGCCGCGTAGATGTATCGGCAAATTAGGCAGCTTAATTCGCCCCAAGCTGTGTGAAGGTCCAGAGAGCGGTGTGTCTCTCCACGTTAGACCACCTTACCGCGCTGCTTACACACAACCCCCTGCGACAATACACAAGACTTCACTGTCATGGCATACGTCAGCCGTGGAGGGTCAACTGAAAGCCTGGTACCAGTTCTACAGCCACAGAGTTCCGAAGAGGACAGTGTACTCTTTTCAAGGGGGAGCTTATGTAGCAGATATTTTCGCAAAAATCTTCAAAGTGTTGCACTAGTGGTATATTGTTAAAAACACTTAGGATCAATTTGTTATTTGAAGAGGCGTGACTATGATCAAAACCTAGCTATTTATCCACCTTCAATTTATCACGTGACTTTTAGAAATTACTAGCGGCAAACCCGGCATTGCCCGAGTATTCATTTTGAAAATTTTCTATTCGAAACGGAAACAAAAAAGGACTGTGTTTGAAGCATAACATAAAAAAAATCATTTTCATTAATTCGTGATAACACCTTTGAAACTATTAAACAGTTTCCGTACGCTGGGTGCAGCTGCTTCGCGATTTCATTAACGTCTCTAAGGCAAAGCCCCTTTTCAAAACTCTAAAGACGGCTATTGTCTTCGCCTGCACCCCTTTGAGCTTAGCAGGTGAAAGCTGTCAAAAGCGCTGTCAGGTATCAGATATTTCCTTAAGTTGATTCGACTGTGGGAGTGACCTAGTAGTAAAGAATAAGTGTATTAAAATTTCATGCATGATATTGCATTTTTTCATGCACCTCAGTGTTTATGACGTCATCTCTTGAAATGCGTTTCGTACAGTTATATATTTCTGTACATACATTGAGCGCCATACATGGATGCCCTCTGCGAAATATGTTGCGAATAGAGATAGTAGCGAAGAAATAATAAATCTCAATGTCATGCACAATGCGGCAGATTTTCAGGACTGTCATTGTTCATGACGTTATATCTCCTGAGCTATATGTAGTAATAAGATATAAATTTGTAGGTGTGTCTAGTGGCATATGTAAATACTTTCTGCAAAATTTATTGCGAACAGAGTTAGCACAGAAGTTATAATTTTAAACGTCATTCATGATGCGACTCTTTTAAAAAATGTAGTTCTTCATGACGTCATATCTCCTGAATTATAGATAGCAAGCCGGCCGAAGTGGTCGAGCGGTTCTAGGCGCTGCAGTCTGGAACCGCGCGACCACTACGGTCGCAGGTTCGAATCCTGCCTCGTGCATGGATGAGTGTGATGTCTCTAGGTTAGTTAGGTTTAAGTAGTTCTAAGTTCTAGGGGACTGATGACGTCAGAAGTTAAGTCCCATAGTGCTCAGAGCCATTTGAACCATAGATAGAAACTGTTGTCTGATAGTAAGGAACATGTGTAACAAGTTTCGTTGTAACTGATCCGGTGATTTAGGAGGCTCTGGCTCTGAGCATTATGGGACTCAACTGCTGAGGTCATTAGTCCCCTAGAACTTAGAACTAGTTAAACCTAACTAACCTAAGGACATCACAAACATCCATGCCCGAGGCAGGATTCGAACCTGCGACCGTAGCGGTCTTGCGGTTCCAGACTGCAGCGCCTTTAACCGCACGGCCACTTCGGCCGGCCGATTTAGGAGGTATGTGGAACATGCAGACGTACATATATACATTTTTATAATATGTATGGCTTTTTATTTTTAAATTTTGTCTTGTTTCACACGTTTTGTGATTTGACCGATCGTATAACGAATTATATTATGTGAAACATACTTTCTATACTAAAAATCGTTAGTAAAGCACTTTGTTTCCTTTGGCATAGACGTCCATTCGTTACATTTGTATTGTGTGTGTGTGTGTGTGTGTGTGAGCATGTGGATGTATGTGAGTATGAGTATGTGTGAGCAGCGGTGTAACTTCTCCTGGTGTCTCAGTTTCAGTAACAACACAACACGAAAACGATCTCTGTCAGAACTCTCAGTTGTGATGTAACTTACCAACTCGGCAGTCCTACACATCTACTTGCCCATAGTTTTTGTGTTTAGTAATAGGATCTTTCAAAAGCAACTACAGTGTTTACGTAGTGAATATTTGTCGAGACAGAAAAACGACTCGACTTTGTATGACTTCCTCAACAATTGCGTGGAAATGAGTCCGCAATTCTCCACGTTCCATTTTCATTACACTTCTTGTAGAACTGAGAAGGAAGAAGAGCGAAAAACCTGTGGTTTTCAAAACTAAATTGACTGCATTCCTTTTAGTAGCAGCCTTTTGTTCTGCGCAGGAGTTCCTCGCAGTAACTTAGAATCCTTCATCGTAATGTCCTGTTTGTTTGTATGTGCTAACGGAAACTTTTGTTTTTTAAGCCTTTAGTTAACACTTTGTGAGTTAACAAGTGATTGGTTTTCTCGATGCTTAGTATGACTCACCTATACCCACAGAACTTCAGGAAGGTAAGGCGAATTAAGTAGATTACACATACAGTTCTCCGGTTTTTCGTCGTGGTAAAGTTGCACAACACAGATTCGTTCAACAATACTGCAACTTTCTCACATTAAAACGAATCTGAACCAGTAGACGATATGTAGACACTTACACGTACACATACACTTATTTTATTAGTTTTTCGTAACTGATGGAACCGCCAATGATCTTATTAACTCTGAACCTAGCGTAGCAACTGTATCCGTATTAAATACAGAACGTACTGCACTAAATCTTTAGTAGCACACTATAACTACACAACCCTGTGCTTAAGTCTCGCAGAAGTCTCTGCGTAGATTTCACCTTTAAGATAAAATTTCTAAGTTATCAATTATATTGTACTGACGAAAATGTTTTGTATCCACCTGCAATGTAAATTCTAAGACGACTGAATCCCTTTGACAACAATGTGTATTTATTAGTGAGGTGGATTAGCGTTTCCATGTAGCACCGGGAGGGAGAACATTTCCACTTCACAGAATCTTTCGGAGGTTCAGTGGAGGATGTATGCAGTGGAGCGTGCCTCTTGTGATGAAGGGAAGTGTGAACTGAACATGTCTTCCTCGATGAGAGAAACCTTAATATTTACGTTTAAGAGGAACACCGGAAAGCTCACGCCCATCACTATCCGTAAACGGATACTGGTGATATAACGGGCGATCAAGAATACTGATAGTAGCGTAAAATTTTATCATAGCGATGGACCTGTCAGCACAGTCTTAATAACTTACGCAGGTATTGGCTTGCGATCTGCGAGAATCTGTAATAACGTACCGGACGAAGTGCCGCTCCAAAAGATTAGACAAGTTCTTAGCTTATGCGGGACAGTTTATGGTGTCGGGGAAGAAGTGTGGTCTGAAAACTGTTGGCATGGGAAGGTAAACAGCAGTCGAATAACTGAAGTGGAATTACAAAAGCCCATGCCCTCTTGTGTGACTGTCTCTGTTATAGGGCGTATGTTGTGTATGAAAGCCATGCCAGCACTTGCTCCATATGAAATTACAAGATTGAACACCTGGGGTTTAATTGTGCCCGCAGACGTCTTGTACAACAGCATTTTCAACCTAATCAACCAGGAGTGGTGGTATATGCAAGTGTACTGACGCCACTGTGGACACATCGGGGTCTAAAACTGGGAGCAATGTACATGAGGACGTTAAAGAAACTATCTCCGAATAGCACGGGTGCAAACTGGCGAGTCATAATGCTGACGGCAATTGTAAGCCACCCAGCAAATTTGCTATCAGCGAAAGTGGTAACAAACATGATGCTGAACATCAAAATGTGCCTATGGAAGTGGAGGACCATCTGGGGGTGGCGTAAGCGTAGTGGAACTACTGCCGAAGAGCAAGGGAACGGAATGGATAGCGGCATAGCAGACGATAAAAGTAAATCAATAGACGAGGATGTTATTAGCATCATTGACAACATATAGGATGAACATCAGAATGCTACTAAGCCTGTGGAAGAGAATATGGAGATGACAGAAAGCGTTAATGAACCAATATCAAAACTGAAACGCAGTGAAACTAGCTAATCTGAACTTGCAGCAGACAAATGCGACGTCAAATCTTGGACTGCTGGTGAAAAGCAGCAAGCCTTTCGGTTTGTCTCTTTTCATTCAGTATGAATGAAGGACATAGTATTGCGAAGATACAGACACTGACACTGTAACTGTCAATGATGTATCCATGCCTCGACGAATTAAAATGACGATGTAATAATTGTCTCCATGTGCAGGAATCGTGAACTGTGCGAGCATAGGCGTTGTGGCGACGTGGCATATGGGACGCCAAATCAAACACTTTCCGGTTGTCTAATTTCCAAATTTCTTTTATTTGGCCAGTTTCGGCAATAGTGATCGCTATAGCAAGCAGAAATCTACAGATACCACTACTTGAATGCTGGTCCTATTTTGATAGGAATCAAGGTGGAATTTTCCTACACGTCGGTCAGGGGCCTGAACATGACGTTGTAAATTTCCGAAACTGATAGCCAAATTAAACAAATTTGAAAATTAGACGGTTGAAAGGTGTTTCATTTAACATTTTGTGGCGAAAAGCCGAGTCCCACAACCATCTCTGGAAAGATGGACATACAAAGACCTGACATATGAGAGTTTGGATCGGTCCTGGAGGAGTTCTCGGGTGGCCGAAGCTGTTAAGCCGACCGCTCACGAGAAGTGAGAAATCCTGGTTGAAGTCCCTGTCCGACAAAAAATTTTCATGTGTCGCAAACAGCTGACGTAAACGCATCCTCGTAGGATGTGAATCTATTTCCTAATGTTTCCCATAACTGTAATCGTCAGTGACAGTGTGTTTCTTCAGACATGCATGCAGCTCTGAAGCAGATTATACACTCCTGGAAATGGAAAAAAGAACACATTGACACCGGTGTGTCAGACCCACCTTACTTGCTCCGGACACTGCGAGAGGGCTTAGCTGCGCAGCATTTGTGCACCGCCGCCGTCAGTGTCAGCCAGTTTGCCGTGGCATACGGAGCTCCATCGCAGTCTTTAACACTGGTAGCATGCCGCGACAGCGTGGACGTGAACCGTATGTGCAGTTGACGGACTTTGAGCGAGGGCGTATAGTGGGCATGCGGGAGGCCGGGTGGACGTACCGCCGAATTGCTCAACACGTGGGGCGTGAGGTCTCCACAGTACATCGATGTTGTCGCCAGTGGTCGGCGGAAGGTGCACGTGCCCGTCGACCTGGGACCGGACCGCAGCGACGCACGGATGCACGCCAAGACCGTAGGATCCTACGCAGTGCCGTAGGGGACCGCACCGCCACTTCCCAGCAAATTAGGGACACTGTTGCTCCTGGGGTATCGGCGAGGACCATTCGCAACCGTCTCCATGAAGCTGGGCTACGGTCCCGCACACCGTTAGGCCGTCTTCCGCTCACGCCCCAACATCGTGCAGCCCGCCTCCAGTGGTGTCGCGACAGGCGTGATTGGAGGGACGAATGGAGACGTGTCGTCTTCAGCGATGAGAGTCGCTTCTGCTTTGGTGCCAATGATGGTCGTATGCGTGTTTGGCGCCGTGCAGGTGAGCGCCACAATCAGGACTGCATACGACCGAGGCACACAGGGCCAACACCCGGCATCATGGTGTGGGGAGCGATCTCCTACACTGGCCGTACACCACTGGTGATCGTCGAGGGGACACTGAATAGTGCACGGTACATCCAAACCGTCATCGAACCCATCGTTCTACCATTCCTAGACCGGCAAGGGAACTTGCTGTTCCAACAGGACAATGCACGTCCGCATGTATCCCGTGCCACCCAACGTGCTCTAGAAGGTGTAAGTCAACTACCCTGACCAGCAAGATCTCCGGATCTGTCCCCCATTGAGCATGTTTGGGACTGGATGAAGCGTCGTCTCACGCGGTCTGCATGTCCAGCACGAACGCTGGTCCAACTGAGGCGCCAGGTGGAAATGGCATGGCAAGCCGTTCCACAGGACTACATCCAGCATCTCTACGATCGTCTCCATGGGAGAATAGCAGCCTGCATTGCTGCGAAAGGTGGATATACACTGTACTAGTGCCGACATTGTGCATGCTCTGTTGCCTGTGTCTATGTGCGTGTGGTTCTGTCAGTGTGATCATGTGATGTATCTGACCCCAGGAATGTGTCAATAAAGTTTCCCCTTCCTGGGACAATGAATTCACGGTGTTCTTATTTCAATTTCCAGGAGTGTATCATGGAAATGCAGACACCGTATAAACACAGACAGTATAAGCACTAATCATCTTACTATTTATGAAACACAGTGCTTAACATTCTCTATATTGCCCTGACTGCCAAGTCATCTTAAACCCCAGAAATATTAATTGAGATTACCTTTTGTTAACAAAAATGATATTAATAGAAAAAGGCGAAATGAAAATTGAACTACACGACTTCAGACTGACCGATCAGGGATTGAATATTAATCAGTGTTTTCTACTAACTGCCTTTCATGGGGTAAATGAGGTGTGTGATCACAGGAGGAAGGATGGCGTGCTGGTACACACACTGGGGAAAATTTTAAGGAACTACACCGAATTTGAGAGGAAATTTACTCACAAAGTGCAGCATTCTCCTGAAGTGCATTAAACACGAAACACTTATAAAATCCTAACATTACGGTTCTTTAAGGACAAATTGTATTACTAAGTACGCTACTGAACACTAATATTGCAACACCAAGAATAAATGCAAATGATAAGCAGGTATTCATTGGAAAAATATATTATACAAGAACTAACATGTGATTACATTTTCACGCAATTTGGGTGCATAGATTCTGAGAAATCAGTACCCAGAACAACCACCTCTGGCCGTAATAACGGCCTTTATACGCCTGGGCAATGAGTCAAACAGAGCTTGGATGGCATGTACAGGTATAGTTGCGCATGCAGCTTCAACACGATATCACAGTTCACCAAGAGTAGTGACTGGCGTATTGGGACGAGCCAGTTGCTCGACCACCATTGACCAGACGTTTTCAATTGGTAAGAGATCTGGAGAATGTGCTCGCCAGTGCAGCAGTCGAACATTTTCTGTATCCAGAAAGGCCCGTACAGGACCTGAAACATGCGGTCGTGTATTATCCTGCTGAAATGTAGGGTTTCGCAGGCATCGAATGAAGGGTAGAGCCACGGGTCGTAACACATCTGAAATGTAACGTCCACTGTTCAAAGTGCCGTCAATGCGAACAAGAGGTGACCGAGACGTGTAACCAATGGCACTCCATACCATCACGCCGGGTGATACGCCAGTATGGCGATGACGAATACACGCTTCCAATGTGCGTTCACCACGATGTCGCCAAACACGGATGCGACCATCACGATGCTGTAAACAGAACCTGGATTCATCCGAAAAAATGACGTTTTGCCATTCGTGTACCCAGGTTCGTCGTTGAGTACACCATCGCAGGCGCTCCTGTCTGTGATGCAGCGTCAAGGGTAACTGCAGCCAGGGTCTCCGAGCTGATAGTCCATGCTGCTGCAAACGTCGTCGAACTGTTGGTGCAGGTGGCTGTTGTCTTGCAAACGTCCCCATCTGTTGACTCAGGGATCGAGACGTGGCTGCACGATTCGTTACAGCCATATGAATAAGATGCCTGTCATCTCGACTGCTAGTGATACGAGGCCGTTGGGATCCAGCACGACGTTCCGTATTACCCTCCTGAACCCACCGATTCCATATTCTGCTAACAGTCATTGGATCTCGACCAACGCGAGCAGCAGTGTCGCGATATGATAAACCGCAATCGCGCTGGGTTACAATCCGACCATTATCAAAGACGGAAACGTGATGGCACGCGTTTCTCCTCCTTACACGAGGCATCACAACAACGTTTCACCAGGCAACGCCGGTCAACTGCTTTTTGTGTATGAGAAATCGTTAGGAAACTTTCCCCATGTCAGCACGTTGTAGGTGTCGCCACCGGCGCCAGCCTAGTGTGAATGCTCTGAAAAGCTAATCATTTGCATATAACAGCATCTTCATCCTGTCGGTTAAATTTCGCGTCTGTAGCACGTCATCTTCGTGGTGTAGCAATTTTAATGGCCAGTAGTGTATTATTCAGTGGAGATGAGTCTGGGATAAGGCAACATAGACGCACATACACTTATACTCAAAGTATTAGAGAATCACAGAATTATCGACGATAATATTCACCTTTTCATAGCCAAAGTTGAGTCGCCGAAACTGGTTTGTTTGTGCGCTGCCGCAAAAAAAAAAAAAAAAAAAAAAAACTCTGAACTACTTTCCACCTTAAAACAATTCACTAACTAGAGGACATACTGAAAATTGAGGACCACATCTGCAAGATAAGAAGACTGCAGGAATACGACAATAATGCTGAAACACAACAATCACGTAAACCCGCGTTGAATATGCAATATATCGGCGTTATGCAGTTAACTATTTTATTGGGACCCACAAAGCGAAAAACTGAAATCTGTTTTCGATGGCTAGGGAACCTGCTGATAAATCCAAAAAAGTCCCTCTCCGATGTCGGCTGCAAACTTGGATGGACTGGTCGTTTTACCATAACCCCGGCTGTCCTAAGCTGTGTGCTTAGTGTGCCGTTACATTAATCATTTCTTCATCATTTTCGCATACAAGTCTGAAAAAGAGAAAGATAATAATAATAATAATAATAATAATAATAATAGTAGTAATAATAACAAAAGAGACAATAACTAGTGCACATGAAAAAAATCATGTTATATTCACTGAAGAGTTTTTTTTTATATAAGTGAGAGGTACCGACCGTCGTTGTTTGTCAATAGTTTACAAATCACCTCAATGAACAGGGGAGAAGACGCCATGATTTACACTACTGTTCGTGAAAATTGCAACAAGAACAAGAAAGTGACATGGGATTATAATGAAATTTGTTGCACAGATTATGGACATTACAGTACAACAATAAATAGAATTACAGAACGATAAATGCACTTTGATCGTGGGAATTCAGTGTAGTAAAGCCACAACACGCTGCAATCGGAGCCTGCAGATGTCATGGCATGGGATCAAAGAGGACTTGGATATGCTTATGAGGAATAAACTCCCACACGATTGGCAGGCGCTAACTCAAAGCACTGACAGTAGTAGTACGGACCAGAACGACCAAGCTACCGACTGACCACATTCCAGACATGTTCCATTGGTGACCTATAAGGCGAAAGTGTAGGCCAGAGAAGCAGGGGTACCTGTCGTCCTTTCCTTACCACGCGTGGCTGGGCATTGTCCTGCTGAAATATGACATGTGTAGCAGCCTGCAGGAGTGTCAATACCTCTGGTTCTAAATCGTCGCAGAAGTAGCCGTTTCTGTTCTGACTGACAGTACGTAGTGGGCAAGATCGCGTGTTGTAGCCAATGGCGCACCAAAGCACCACACCCAGCGTTTGTCAGCTATGCTTCTCAACAACGCATCTGCTCGATAGCTGCTACCTCGGCACCGTCTAACACGTACACTGGCATTGCTCTAGGACAACCTGAAGCGGGACTTGTCCGTAAACATTAAATCTTGCCGATCATTACGCCAGTGACAGCGTCCACTTGCCGAAATCTGTCTGAAGCTGAGGCGTCCGCAGCTAGCTTGTAGCAAATCGTTCTTGCGATGGCTTTGCTGCGCCTTCTACCTCTTTGGTCGTTTCGTTTGTTCTCTCGAAACTTCCCGTCAGATGGCATCTTTTACAGAGAGCGGGAAGCTGTTTGGGCGTGTGCGCGTTGCCGCTGGAGATACTTGGACTGCAGCGCTAGGGTTGTGTGGCGGCTCCACGCAAGGTGCCATGAGTGACGCAGAATGTGGAGATACGAGGCCGGAGCAGTCGGCTGTGGTGTGTTCACTGTGACTGTCACTTATAACGTGGGCCACTATGCGATTGCTGGAGGCACGTGTGTCTGGAATGGCTCTGTGAGCATCCAGAAGTACAGTGAAGGTGCTGCGTGGTATCCAGGAATTCTTTGGTTCGGAGTCTTGTGGAGCCTACAATGCGTTGGTTACATTGTGGTGGACGTTTGCAGGAGTCTTGTCAGGTCTTTTTCACTCTGTTGCCACCATGTTATTTCTAGTTGCTTCAAAAATGGCTCTGAGCACTATGGGACTTAACATCTGAGGTCATCAGTCCCCTAGAACTTAGAACTACTTAAACCTAACTAACCCAAGGACATCACACACATCCATGCCCGAGGCAGGATTCGAACCTGCGACAGTAGCGGACGCGCGGTTCCAGACTGAAGCGCCTAGAACCGCTCGGCCACCACGGCCGGCGTCTAGTTGGTCTTGAGAGCTAAGCGGCGGTGCAGTGGCTCTCTTCTCCCGACTCCTCCAGAAATGATTGTGTCTGTTATACTGTTACATTTGAAATCCGAATAATGTGTTTATTCTTTTGCAAAAGTTTGAACTGTGTCGTGAAGTCAGGTTGGTCGCATTTTGTGAACCTATTATGTTAACGGATACCACTAATCCGGTCCTTGTTTGCCATATAACTACCTTCCCCCATGTTTTATGTATGTGGGTTGGTTGTGGTAATAACAGTATGTTTCAGGTATATCCATCCAAATGTTCTACACTGTTAAATCCATTATGAAGGCAACACTATAATTACTAATTTCTCTATTCAAGTTCTGTGTACTCTGGGGGTCCTTAGTCACAGAAATTTGTTATTTAGTTCCAAGCGGTCGTTACTATTTCGGAACTAATTGACAGAAATTCCTGGTAATACAGTACGTCGACTCCCAAAGGTAGATACCACTTCGAAGAGGCTGTGTGTGATTAATGTTATTTCGTATTTCTGTACTCAGGCTTTAAATTTTAAGAGTTTCCACTAATTGAAGTTATGGAATAACAGTTTTTTTAATCTGTTCATTGGACTGCGCTTTGGCATAACGCCATTAACAAGGTTTAATACTTTATATTATAGTTGCAAGTTCTTATTAGCTTGACCAGGCTGAAATATTGTAACTGAATTACGTCAAAATTTCGTAAGCACGGTTACGTTGCTCAGCTCAGGGCTTCAGTTGTATATCAAGGGGACCTTTCATTTTATAGTTATCTAAAGTCTTTGAAACTCATTTGTGTCTTGATATGTTCTCTTTTCCTGAGATGTACTCTCTTTGTAAAATTTGTTTTTATAGCTTAGTTTCATGCGAATCACCTTCGGATTCTTTATCTGTTATTTTTTGAAGTATGATGTCATCATAAATTGTAATTCGACTTACAGACCTTGTATTAGTCATTCTGCAAAAGTTAAAACAATGTATTTGGGATTTAACATAAAAGCATGAATTTTTGTGTAATAAATTATTTTAAGTCAAATGTGAAATGTAATTTTGGGCCAGTATCTTACCACTACCTACCCGCTCCTACTAATTTAGAGACGTTGGTGGTTTCTGGTCATTTGGGGCCGACGCAGTGGCACACGTGTCACCAGTCCAAGCTTCACAGAAGGCGTCGAAGCGTCGTAGCAGACAAGTCCACACCCGTTGCAGCGCTCCAACGTCCAGTCAACAATGTGGACGAGGCCGATATACCCGTTACAGCCACGTGGACAAGATGGTGGCCATCCTTCGCTGTGATTACATTGTGTGGTCCGGTATCCATTGGTAGCTGTCTACAACTATCTTCTGTCCATTGGTTCGACACAAACATCACTGTCACAACAGCGAGGTTTGTGCAAGCAGCAACCTCACTGATCGACAAACCCTTCTCCGGGAGACCAGTCATATTACCCCGCAACAACTTATGCAAATGCTGATATTGCACCCCTTGGGCCTCGACGACTCATACTGGCATTCTATGGGATGTTTTCACTTCTTTTTACGGCTCTGCGCCGACTGAGCGTAGCGTAACGCTGACCTGTCCGAGCACACAGTGGAGGCCGCTCCGAGGCCTATGTGTGGACCCAATATCTTTGCAGTCTTGATCAATTATGGTTCCACTGTTCTACATATCCTCCGGTTCTGGAGTGACAAATGCCATTTTCTCTGGGTGCTGCAGTTTTCACAAACAGAAGTGAGGTTTAGATAGGAGGTGCGAAAAGTAAAGCGTCAGAACCTATGATGCAAAAACTTTTAAAGCTGTTTAATTAAAAAAAGTTATTAACATTCTAAGTCTTTATTCTTCATGTCTGCATATTTGTTCCTCAACATAGTCACCCTGGCGACTAACACATTTCTCCCAACGAGACCTGTTCGTTGACACCGTCACTGAAGAATGTTTTGGCCTTGTCGATGAAGCCAAAACCTCAACTCTTCATGCACCGCTTCATCACTGTCCAAGAGACATCTTCGAAAATGATCTTTTAATTTAAGGAACAGGAGAAAATCGGATGCAACAAAGTCGGCACTGTATGGAAGATGATACACTGAAGCGCCAAAGAAACTGGTATAGGCATGGGATTTAAAATACGGAGGTAAGTAAACAGGCAGAATACGGCACTGCGGTTGGCAATGCCTGTGGGTCTGGCGCAGTTGTTAGTTGGGTTACTGCCGCTACAATGGCAGCCTATCATGATTTAAGTGAGTTTGAACGTGGTGTTGTAGTCGACGCTCGAGCGATGGTACACAACAAGTCGGAGGTAGCGATGAAGTAGGGAATTTCCCGAACGATCATTTCACGAGTGTACAGTGAATATCAGGAATCCGGTAAAACATCAGATCTCCAGCATCGCTGCGACCAGAAAAAATCCTACAAGAACGGGACCAATGGCAACTAGAGAATCGTTCAACATGGCAGAAGTGCAACCCTTCCTCAAATTGCTCCAGATTTCAGTGCTGGGCCAACAACAAGTATCAGTGTTCGAACAGTTCAACAAAACCATCGATATGGGCTTTCGGAGCCGGAGGCCCACTCGTGTATCCTTGATGACTCCACGACACAAAGCTTTACGCCTCGCCCGCGTCTATCAGCACCGACATTGGACTGTTGATGACGGGAAACATGTTGCCTTGTCGGACGAATCTCGTTTCAAGCTGCATCGAGCTGATGCACGTTTATGGGCATGGCGACAACCTCATGAATCCATTGACCCTGCATGTCAGCAGAGGACTGTTCAAGCTGGCGGAGGCTCTGTAATGGTGTGGGGCATGTGCAGCTGCAGTGATATGGGACCTCTGGTACGACTCTGACAGGTAAGCATTCTGTCTGATGACCTGCATCCATTGAGCATTCCGACAGACTTGGGCAATTCCGGCAGGACAATGCGACACCCTACACGTCCAGAATTGCTACAGAGTGGCTCCAGGAACACGATTCTGAGTTTAAACACTTCCACTGGCCACCAAACGCCCCAGGCAAGAACATTATTTATTATATGTGGTGTGCCTTGCAATGTGCTGTTCGGAAGAGATCTCCACCCACTCGTACTCTCACGGATTTATTGACAGCCTTGCAGATTCGTGGTGTCAGTTCCAGCGAGCAGAACTTCACACATTAGTCGAGTCCGTGCAGTGTCGGTTTGCGGCATTTCTGCGGGGGTGCTCGCGATATTAGGCAGCTGTACCAGTTTCTTTGACTCCTCAGTGGACCATGTTAGTCCACATAATTATTATTAATTAGTGGGTAAGCTATAAATTATGACTTCCTGTGAAAAAATTATGGAATAGGCCTAGCTAAATTTACGATGCTTTAGTAACAAGGTAACATTCCCCCACCCCCATATTGTTCTAGGGTTAAGGAACACTCACGCTCAAAACGTTAAGGAAATTGTTGACAGATGTCCAGTCTCCTCTGTTTCATGTCAGGTGTGAGAATTAGAGGCATCCACCGTGCATAAATCGCACTGTTTCTCATGCATCGACGCACTTACGTCACGAACCTCCATGTTACACGCTACAGTTCGGAGTTCTCTAGCGGCAGAGAGTTGCAGCTGGCGCAGCAAGCGCGAAAGTAGACCGAGTATTATGCATGGTATGTGATACCTCAACCATTATTAAGAACAGAATAAAAATTCAGATATATTAGTTTTCAGCACGCCCTTGTTTGTTTCATTTTTGCTAATTATTTCTTGTACTCGTTGCTTACCATGATAAGAAAGATTCCTTTTGTAAAAAATTTTAAAATTACACGGGTTTTCAAATTGTTGGGACTCAGAGGGTTAGAGAGCTCGTCTGAGGGACTGTCCGTCGACTGGCCCAGAAAGGTCATTTCAAGCTCAAACCGTGCTATCATCGCCATTTTTCTGCAAGAAGGGATATCAGCCCGAGACGTTACTTGCTGAATTGTGGTACACCACAGTGATGTCATTTGAATATTCGACTGCCACGCAGACATTGAAAATCTACCTCGTACTGTTTGTCCTCTGTATACACTACTGGCCATTAAAATTGCAACTCCAAGAAGAAATGCAGATGATAAAGAGATATTCATTGGATAAATATATTATACTAGAACTGACATGTGATTACATTTTCACGCAATTTGGGTGCATAGACCCTGAGAAATCAGTACCCAGAACAACCACCTCTGGTCGTAAAAACGCCTGGGCATTGAGACAAACAGAGCTTGGATGGCGTGTACAGGTACAGCTGCCCAAGCAGCTTCAACACGATACCACAGTTCATCAAGAGTAGTGACTGGTGTATTGTGACGAGCCAGTTGCTCGGCCACCATTGACCAGACGTTTTCAATTGGTGAGAGTTCTGGAGAACGTGCTGGTCAGGGCAGCAGTCGAACATTTTCTGTATCCAGAAAGGCCCGTACAGGACCTGCAACATGCGGTCATGCATTATCGTGCTGAAATGTAGGGTTTCGCAAGGATCGAATGAAGGGTAGAGCCACGGGTCGTAACACATCTGAAATGTAACGTCCACTATTCAAAGTGCCGTCAATGCGAAAAAGAGGTGATCGAGACGTGTAACGAACGGCACTCATACCATCACGTCGGGTGATACGCCAGTATGCCGATGACGAATATACGCTTCCAATGTGCGTTTGCCGCGATGTCGCCGAAGACGGATGCGACCATCATGATGCTGTAAACAGAACCTGGATTCATCCGAAAAAATGACGTTTTGCCATTCGTGCACCCAGGTTCGTCGTTGAGTACACCATCGCAGGCGCTCCG
Source organism: Schistocerca serialis cubense (assembly GCF_023864345.2). Taxonomy (NCBI): domain Eukaryota; kingdom Metazoa; phylum Arthropoda; class Insecta; order Orthoptera; family Acrididae; genus Schistocerca; species Schistocerca serialis. The sequence continues at coordinate 210,889,328 of NC_064641.1, forward strand.
GTCTGTGATGCAGCGTCAAGGGTAACCGCAGCCATGGTCTCCGAGCTGATAGTCCATGCTGCTGCAAACGTCGTCGAACTGTTCGTGCAATGGTTGTTGTCTTGCAAACGTCCCCATCTGTTGGTTCAGGGATCGAGACGTGGCTGCACGATCCGTTACAGTCATGCGGATAAGATGCCTCACCTGAACCCACCGATTCCATATTCTGCTAACAGTCATTGGATCTCGACCAACGCGAGCAACAATGTCGCGATACGATAAACCGCAATCGCAATAGGCTACAATCCGACCTTTATCAAAGTCGGAAAGGTGATGGTACGCATTTCTCCTTACACGAGGCATCACAACAACGTCTCACCAGGCAACGCCGGTCAACTGCTTTTTGTGTATGAGAAATCGGTTGGAAAATTTCCTCATGTCAGCACGTTGTAGGTGTCGCCACCGGCGCCAAACTTGTGTGAATTCTCTGAAAAGCTAATCATTTGCATGTCACAGCATCTTCATCCTGTCGGTTAAATTTCGCGTCTGTAGCACGTCATCTTCGTGGTGTAGCAATTTTAATGGCCAGTAGTGTAGTTATTTTTGCAGTGGTATAAAGAGCATTCTTGGCCAAGAGAAGTCTGGTAGTATCAAACATAGGCCTTAATCTGACGAAGACATTTCCGAGAATGTACCTCTGGAGCACAGCAACGTGTGGCAGTGAGGTACTGAATGTGGAAGAACTGGAACAGACAAGAATAGAAGCATTTGAGCTGTGGTGCTACAGAAGAATGTTGAAAATTAGGTGTTCTCATAAGTCATCGAATAAGCAGTTTCGTCGCTCAATCAGGACAGAAAGGAATATATGGAAAACACTATCAAGGGACGATACGACATCTGTTAGGTAATAACTTTCACGGTACCAGAGGGAGCTGTAGAGGCTAAAAAACTGTAGAGGATGATAGAGATTGGAATACACCCAATAAATAATTGAGGAAGCAGGTTGTAATTGTTACTCTGTGATGAAAAAGTTGACACAGGATAGCATTTGTGAGAAAATGTCAGAAGATTGATGACAAAAAAAAAAAAAAAAAAAAGGTTACTTTTATAGTTCCACAAGGATTATTTTGTCATTAGGTGCTTCCGTTGTGATGTACTCAAGCCCGACACACATTCTGAATTCTTTGCCTCCGCAGGTACAGGTAATTTAACATTATAAATGTATATGTACGAAATAAAGGTATCTACTACAATTCATTATTCCACACACACACAACATATCTTATATGTTTAGATTTAACGTAAAATGTTAAAAATTTAAATCTGTCTAGCTTTGCTGAAGTATTTATCTGCTAATGTCATTGACAGAAGAATAAACTTGATTGTTCCAAATGTTATATGTTTGTACTTCTTCTTTTTGTACGCTTGGCGCGAAGTTAAGAAGTAATGGAAACGAGTCGTGTGTGTCGTGTGATACAAAGTACACACATTAGCTGGGATTGACAGCTCATGGAATGTAATGAATTTCACATTTCGTTACTCCGATGTTTGAAGAGTTCAGATACAAATATTTAAACTGCAAATACCTTTTATTTCGTAGATTTAATTCACCAGACTCTCAGAATGCCAGTATCAGTAATATTGTACAAAGCAGATGTGCGGCATTATCGTACCTGGGTAAGAAGCCCATGAAGCTAGCTTCAAGACAATAAGCTACGTAAAAAGTAAGTTTTAGAAAAGTGAAGTCATCCTTCAACGCAGTTTCATCCAGAATAATGACAAACGTAATTTCCATGGACAGCTTGTTGTACATACAGTATTGATCAGTACAATACACGCATTTTCAGATATGAAGATTGTGTAAAAATTCTTTTGGGCCGTTTATTAATTTGAAATAATTTTTTATCCTTTTACGAACATCAGTTCTAAAGTTCCTACGATTTTCTAATAATAGTACTCATCGTTTCAATGCCCTTGACACAGCTGCACAAGTTTTTGCAGGTATATAAGAATTTTTAAAATTATTATGACGCAGCCACTATGACTCCGGGGGTATCCGGCTACCAATCCAGAGGTCCGCAGCTCAGTACTCGGCTGGTCCTAGGATTTTTTCTCTCTTACGCTTTCTTTCACGTGTTAAATGATTTCTAGATGTTAAAACTGCACCGAGATTCGTACTATAAGTTAAGCTCTAGGTCTCTCTATTACGGCTTCCCGAGTTCAGGGGAAAGTGAAAGCCTATCGTCTGCCCTAGAACCATGCCTAGTTAAGCTGTACGGAGTTTTACCTTCGGATTATGGATAGCTTTATTTTAACATAGTGGAATCAATAAGGAATCCAGTTTTACTACTGGGCAAACTGAATACTATTCCACAGTAGTATTTCATCTTCACCTATCTTCTACACGCCTTCCACCTTTCAGCTGATATTCCATGAGAACTACTGCGCCTTGGGAGAGCCAGTCATGACAAAACTATTCCAATTGGTGTGCAAGACGTATGAGATAGGTGAAATACCGTCAGGCTACAGGAAGAACATAATAATTTCAATTCCAAAGAATGTAGTTGCTGACAGGTGTGAATATTAGCGAACTATCAGTTTAATAAGTTATACCGGCAAAATACTAAAGCGATTTCTTTACAGAAGAATGGAAAAACTGGCAGAAGCCATCCTCGGGGAAGATCAGTTGGGCTTCCAGAGAAATGTAGGGACACGAGAGGCAATACTAACCCTATGGCTTCTCTTAGAAGATAGGTTAAGGAAAGCCAAATCTACGTGTACAGCCTTTGTGGACTTAAAGAAAGTTTTTCTCATTGTTGACTGAAATACCCTGTTTGAAATTCTGAAGGTAGCAGGGGTAAAATACAGGAAGCGAAGGCTATTTGCAATTTGTGCAGAAACCAGATGACAGTTATAAGAGCCGAGGGGCATTGAAGGGGAGCATTGGTTGAGAAGGGAGTGAGACAGGATCGTTTATCGGTGATGTTACTCAATCTGTTTACTGAACAAGTGGTAAGAGAAACAAAGAAAAATTTGGAGTAGGAAGTAAACTCCAGAGAGAAGAAATAAAATATTTCAGGTTTGTAATTCTGTCAGAGACAGCAAAAGACTTGGAAGAGAAGTTGAACGGAATGGTATGTGTCTTCAAAGAATGATATAAGACGGACATCAACAAAAGCAAAACAGGGATAAAGGAATGTAGTCGAATTGAATAGGTGATGGAATTCGATCAGGAAACGAGACACTTGCAGTAGGAGATGAGTTTTGTTACTTGGGCAGCAAAGTAGCTGATGATTGCCGAAGTAGAGAAAATATAAAATGTAGGCTGGTAATGGCAATAACAGCGTTTCTGAAAAAGAGAAATTTCTTAACACAGAATATAGATCAAGTATCAAAAGTTGCGACATTGTCGAGAATAGTACAGTGATCCGTATATACAATATGTTTCCTTTAATTTACGTCTATGGTCACAAACTTTTTGTTAACAGATTTCCCGTTTCGGTCTATAATGACCATCATCAGATCTGTTTTAAAAAACAAAGTCCTAAATTAACGAAGTCCTAAGTAAAAAAGATCTGAAGGTGGTCAATATAGACCGAAACCAATAATCTGTTAACAAAAAGTTTGTGACCATAGACGTAAATTAAAGGAAACTTATTATAGAGTAAGTGTTAGGAAGTTTTTTCTGATGGTATTTGTATGTAGTAGAAGTTAAACATGGAAGATAAACAGTTTGAAAAAGAAGAGAATAGAAACTTTAGAAATGTGGTGCTATAGAAGAATGTTGAAGATTAGATGGGGAGGTCATGTAACTAATGAGAAGTTACTGAATAGAACTGGAGAGAAAATAAATTTGTAACACAACCTGACTAGAAGAAGAGTTCGGTTGATATGACATATTATGAGACATCAAATGATCTTCAGTTTAGGACTGGAAGGAAGTGTGGCGGGTAAAAGTCGCAGAGGGAGACCAATAGCTGAATACAGTAAGCAGATTCAGAAGGATGTAGGTTGCAGAAATTATTCGGACATGAAAGGTCTTGCACATGATATAGTAGCATCGAGAGCTGCATCAAACCAGTCTTCGGACTGAAGACCACAACAACACACAGCATTATTTTTGGGCACACCTCGAAAAGCGAAATTTCTTCGGTAATTAGCTGATTCTTCCACACGAAATTTTACGAATGTTACATGAAACTACAGTGGTGGAAATGTTTATTACATCACCATGTATTAGTTCGTCTTTTTGTCTCTTGCAGCAGTTTGCTTCAGGTTATACCAGTCCCATTGTTGCTATACTTTGTTGACATATTCTTGCCTTAATAATCTGACTTCTTCATGCATGTTTTCCAACAATACACAACTCTTTGTTGTTGTCGTTTGGTTTTACAATGAAACCAGTGTTCAACCTGCCATTTTGAGTTGACACTTTGCAGGTCAGATCAATTAACGCCAGAAAAGAAAGCTGCTATACTTGCTTATTAGTCTGTTGGTCTCAGCATCACAGAGACAGTCATCAGTCTACGATTTCGAGGTTACTGAAAAAATACAGGGAAAAAGGAAGAGGTGGGAAAAGGGCGTCTACTGCCAAACGGACAGGGTATTGAAAAGTCTTTCGCTCAGCGATCGTTGCCTGTCATCAACTGAACTAAAGCGAGACTGGGAAGAAATGTGCGACATCTGAGTAAGCAGTAGAACTGTAAGAAATAGACTACTGGAGGCTGGACTCTCAGCCCGTCGTCCTAGAAGGAAGTCTTTATTGAGCAAGATAATGTGACAACAACGACTACAATGGGCAAAGGTACATGCGACATGGACACCAGAGAGGTGGAACAAAGTAATCTTTTGAGACGAGTCCAAATTTAATCTGCATGGCTCAGATGGAAAAGTATTCGTGCGTCGAAGAAAAGATTAAGCATTTTTGCCATCAGGCATAACACATACAGTCAAACACCCACAAGGACAGATGGTCAGAGGGTGCATTTCCAGTCACGGAGTAGGTCGTCTGGACTTCACTGTCAACGCAGATGCCTACAAAAGCCTCCCTGAAAGGAAGCCTACGCTAACCATTAGAGGCCAGTTTGGAGACGTTTCCAATAGCATTTTTCAGGATTACTCCGCTCCTTGCCATGGAGCTTTGAAGGTGAGTCCCATGACTAATATTTGTACCGAACACGAAGCAGATTAATTTCTTAGTTAATTATCACATACTTCTACATTTCAGGTAAAATCTTTCCTTCGACAAAATGGGGTTAGAGTATTAGAGTGGCCTGGAAACAACCCTGATCTCAATCCTATTGAGCACTGTTGGAAGGTTATGGAAAATGCTATCACCAAAAAGAAGCCACGGAATAAACAGGAGCTGTTGGAGACCCTTGTGCGTGAGTGGTTTCATGAACTGAGTGAGGAGTACATTAAAAAGTTAATTCTTTCAATGCCTTCACGATGCCAAGCGGTGATTAAGGCGCGTGGTAGAGAAACCAAGTATCAAAAGCAACAATGTGTTCATATGACCCAATACAAACACTAAAATCCATCAGTGTTATGTTACAACATTAATATGCAATGTTTCTTTGAACATTTGTATTCGTTTTTAAGAATGGCAAACAAAATAGCTGACATATCGGCTTACACTCATTTTTCAAGAAAGTGTTCAGTTATAAAAAAACAAACATATTTATAGAAACAAAAATTAAGAATAAAAACAAATTAACAAAAATTATTGTGTATATTCACTTCTGATAGAAATAAAGAGAAATCAGGCAAACTTAGCTCAATTACTCATTGATTGTAACAAAAATTGTTGATTGTAAGAGGTCATGCAATAAATATTTCCACCACTGTATATCTGCTTGACGACGAATCTGGATTGATCTGTGTCTTAGACACAAACTCAGCCGTGAGGATGATAAATATTACGAGCCACGACACTTGATACTTTGGCTAGCCGACTGCGTGCCTAGACTTAGATCGAACGTGAAGATACAGTGGCTTCCGTGTAGAGACAAGTTGCGCCGTGCACGGTGGGAACAAGTGGTGTATTTTACGGCGCTCTGGAACCGTTAGGAAACAGTTGCAATGCGAAAGAGGCAGGCAGCTGAGCCCGCCGGTGCCGCTCGAGTGATGCAAAGCAAGGCGAGGCGAAGCGGGGCCGCTGTGTGGAGTGACGTGGACGTGCAGCCCGCTCCTCATGGCAGTCACGGCTGTCGCTCTGGCGTCTGCTCCGCCCCGCCGGGCCGTGTACTGACAAACAGGCTGGCAGGCGATACGGAGCGGCCAACGGGACCGAGCAGCGACGATGACTCCGGGACGCTGAGGCGCCAGTCGCCTCCGCGCCGTCTCAGCAACGCGGTCCAGCACGCCGCAGGCCCCAGTTCGCGATCGCAGGTAAACACACAGTTCCACTTTGGTGGCGGACGACGCAACTCTCCAGCCCCGTGTGGCTCTTGGCGTTAAGTCTAGGGCGGCTCTTATGGACTGTAACTAAACGTTAAGCTGTCGACACACAGGACGAGTTAGCTAAAGTTTACGGGGCGCTCTACGAGTTTTGTGACGTCACTTCCTGCTATTTCTCGTTGAGGAGCCATTTCGTCACGTGAAACACAAAATAAGTTCTGCGATATTTCGGAAACACGCCACGTAAAGCAGAACCAGTAGAAAGGAAGCATTTAATGATTATAAAGAATCCGCCTCGATTGCAAATAGAAACCGGATGTTGACCTAGGTTTCGGCGCGGATAACCGCGCCTTCTTCGGAACACACTGAAACTGCAAACTGCCAAAAGAGGCAGTTTTAGTGTGTTCCGAAGAAGGCGTGGTTGTTGTTGTTGTGGTCTTCAGTCCTGAGACTGGTTTGATGCAGCTCTCCATCCTACTCTATCCTGTGCAAGTTTCTTCATCTCCCAGTACCTACTGCAACCTACATCCTTTTGAATCTGCTTAGTGTATTCATCTATTGGTCTCCCTCTACGATTTTTACCCTCCACGCTGCCCTCCAATACTAAATTGGTGATCCCTTGATGCCTCAGAACTTGTCCTACCAACCGGTCCCTTTTTCTTGTCAAGCTGTGCCACAAACTTCTCTTCTCCCCAATCCTATTCAATACCTCCTCATTAGTTATGTGATCTACCCATCTAATCTTCAGCATTCTTCTGTAGCACCACATTTCGAAAACTTCTATTTTCTTCCTGTCCAAACTATTTATCGTCCATGTTTCACTTCCATACATGGCCACACTCCATACAAATACTTTCAGAAACGACTTCCTGACTCTTAAATCTACACTCGATGTTAACAAATTTCTCTTCTTCAGAAACGCTTTCCTTGCCATTGCGAGTTACATTTTATATCCTATCTACTTCGACCATCATCAGTTATTTTGCTCCCCAAATAGCAAAACTCCTTTACTACTTTAAGTGTCTCATTTCCTAATCTAATTCCCTCAGCATCACCCGACTTAATTCAACTACATTCCATTATCCTCGTTTTGCTTTTGTTGATGTTCATCTTATATCCTCCTTTCAAGACACTATCCATTCCATTCAACTTCTCTTCCAAGTCCTTTGCTGTCTCTGACAGAATTGCAATGTCATCCGCAAACCTCAAAGTTTTTATTACTTCTCCATGGATTTTAATACCTACTCCGAATTTTTCTTTTGTTTCCTTCACTGCTTGCTCAATATAAAGATTGAATAACATCGGAAGGTGTGGTTATCCGCACCGAAACCCAGGTCAACATCCGGTTTCTATTTGCAATTGAGGCGAATTCTTTATTATGTTACTTATAATCCGTCTTGATTGCAAAATTTTGTTTTATTCATATGACCGGTTTCGGTTCATCCAGAACCATCTTCAGATCTGATATTTCAGTTACAGGAGTAACCCGTCCAAATCTAGCAACTTTCACATGCTGCGTCACATGATGTGATACGCCTTACTGTCGTTGTCGTGTTCAGTAGAAGCCCATGTGATACCTTACACCGCATGAATATATTCTGTTTCTATACTGCAGCACATTGAGCGACTCGAGAACGAATCTTCATTGGCACGATTTCTTGCAATTAAATGAGGGAAACGTGATACAGGTGGTTAATGAATTTTCGTATTTAGTTATTTTCGCGTTCTAGCTCAAGTGTTACGAGAGCAAGGCATTTTAAGGCAACAACCCTGTGCAGATTCACGAAAACGTGCCGTCCTTGTTAGGATTTATTATACTTAAATGTGAACGAAATTTCGGCCATGAAAGCCTATAGAATATTGTAACATAAAATATGAGGTCGCTGAAGCAGAGTTTCAGAATAGCGAGGTGGTTGTGGTGCCACGTTATGGAAGCGAGGATGGGTCTGTCTGTAGAGAGTCCTATAGGTTTTTTTATTATTTTTGCGTTTTCTAAAAGATTTTGAGAGTTTTCTATGAAATTAATAGAAATATTTCATTTATTATTTGGTGTTACGTAAACGTCTTTCAGGTGTGAGTTTGTTCGATTTGGTGACCTTTTATTACATAATGTGCTTACTGAGTGAACATGGCCCGCATCTCGTGGTCGTGCGGTAGCGTTCTCGCTTCCCACGCCCGGGTTCCCGGGTTCGATTCCCGGCGGGGTCAGGGATTTTCTCTGCCTCGTGATGGCTGGGTGTTGTGTGCTGTCCTTAGGTTAGTTAGGTTTAAGTAGTTCTAAGTTCTAGGGGACTGATGACCATAGATGTTAAGTCCCATAGTGCTCAGAGCCATTTGAACCATTTTTTTGAGTGAACATGTATATTCATTCTTTCTTATTACACGTTCACGGATACTGGAGCTTTTATTTAGGTGTACCACTGATGGAGCAATATGACAAGATGAGAAATTTGTGTTTTAATAGAGCTAAAGTTGGAATTCTACGCGCGTCTATTTTCATGAACAAACTCTATGGTGGTTTCCGAGCCAAAAGAAGCTGATAACGGCCGCTGAGGAGCACTGAGACAGCAAAATACATCAACAACCTAGTGCCGTGTGCCGAAGGCCCTATGTCTGGTGTAACTTCCTCGTGAAATTTGAAAATGAAAAGAATTGAATAGAATTGCAAATAGTGCCAAATGTTAACTTCCCACAGTAATAAAACTCAATGATAATAAAAATGTGCAAAGATGTTAAGTCCCCACAAAATTAACGTTAAGATCAACCTGATAAATTTTATAAGGGCAGCTGCGCTGTCCTTAGGCCCTGTGCAATAATTAATCTGATAATTTGATTCTGGGAGGAAAAGCATAGGAAATATTGTTTCAATTGCAATGATTCTTTTCTTAAAAAAGATTGCTTTGAAAACAAAATTATTATTGAGGCATTTATTGAACAAATTAATTACAATTAACAGACGTTATTGGCTGAGCGCAATGCTGCTTCATTACCTTATTTAACAATATACATCGTCCCGAACCTTGACCAGAGACCCATGTCGACGCCCGCCGACTCCTCACACACAACTCCGACTCGCAACTGCAACTGCTAACTCGCAACTACATGCTCTCGCGACTCGCTACGTACAACAACTGCGCTCACGCGCGGTCAAGCGCAGACTAGCAACGATAAAAAAAACTCTCTGGTCAGAGATTCTGTCATGCCTCGCCATCGCTGCGACTGAATACATACGTGTTTCACTGGTGACGTGGACATACCACCTGCGTGAACGTTAACGTTGCTGCCTAGTACCGTGTGCCCATGACTTTAGTTTTAGTCCAGGAGGAACAAGCGATAAACAAAGACTCTTTGGGATAAGTAGTTTTAAATCGTCACAGATATAGCTCCTCTTGCGGCAACTAGATGAGATTCTCTGGCATATTGTTTCGTACGAAAATGCAATTTGTTAGTTACATATACCATAGACCTTACTCATATTTATTTCCCAACATAGTCGACCTAGCGACAAACACATTTCTCCCAACGAGAGATCAGATCGGTGGTACGGTCATTGTAGTACCTTCTACTATTCTGACACAGTCACAACCTTCGTAACTATCATAGTGAAGTCCTCGAAGGTGTTATATGTAGTTCTGGTAACAGATAAAAATCGGATGTATGGAGGATGATCGATGACAGTGAATCCAAGGAGTTGGATTGTTGCAGATGTCGCAGCGCTCGCGTATGGTCTGGCACTCTCAAGCCGAATGAGAGGGTCGACGAACTCTTCGGATTCGAAACTCAATTGCAGCACGCTGTTTCTCACACACCGAAATACTTAAGTTACACACCGCCATGTCATATGCTATAGATGTGGGACCTCCCTAGCGGCAAAGGGCTGCATATACTCATACACTGAAGCGCCAAAGAAACTGGTATAAACATGCGTATTCAAATACAGAGATATGTAAACGGACACAATACGGCGCTGCGGTCGGCAATGCCTACATTAAGACAACAAGCGTCTGGCGCAGTTGTTAGATCGGTTACCGCTGCTATAATGAATGGCGGGCTATTAAGATTTAAGTGAGTCTGAACCTGATGTTATAGTCGGCGCACGACAGCACGACAGCATCTCCGAGGTAGCGATGAAGTTGGGATTTTCCCGTACGACCATTTCACGAGTGTACCGTGAATATCAGGAATCCGGTAAACATCAGATCTCGCCATCGCTGCTGCAGGAAAAAGATCCTGCAAGGACGGGACCAAAAACGACTGAAGAGATTCCTTCACCGTGCCGGAAGTGCAATCCTTCCGCAAACTGCTGCATATTTGAATGCTGGGCCAGCAGCAAGTGTCAGCGTGCGAACCGATCAACGAAACATCATCGATATGAGCTTTCGGAGCCGAAGGCCCACTCGTGTACCCTTGATGACTGCACGACACAAACCTTTAGCCTCTTCCCGGCCCGTCAACACATGGGACTGTTGATGACTGGAAACATGTTGCCTGGTCGGACAAGTCTCGTTTCAGGTAGTATCGAGAAGATGAATGTGTACGGGTATGTAGACAACTCATGAATCCATGGATCTTACATGTCAGCAGGGGACTGTTCAAGCTGATGGAGGCTCTGTAACGGTGTGGGGCGTGGGTAGTTGGAGTGTTATGGGACTTCTGATACGTCTAGATACGACTGATAGGTGACACGTACGTAAGCATCCTGTCTGATCACCGAAATGTGAATTGTGCATTCCGACGGACTTGGGCAATTTCAGCAGGACAATGCGACTCCTCACACGTGCAAAATAGCTATAGAGTGGATCCAGGAACACTCTTCTGAGTTTAAACATGCCCGCTGGCGACCAAATTCCCCATAAATTGACATTATTGAGCATATCTGACGTGCCTTGCAACGTACTGCTCAGAAGAGATCTCCATCTCCTCGTACTCTTACGGATTTATGGACAGCTCTGCGGCATTCATGGTGTCAATTCCCTCCATCACTACTTCAGACATTAGTCGAGTCCTTGCCACGTCTTCTTGTGGCACTTCTGCGTGCTAGTGGGGGCGCTACATGATGTTAGGAAGGTGTGCCAGTTTCTTTGGCCCTTCAGTTTATGCAGACATGTAGAATGTTAATAACGTTTGTTTTATTAACAATTTTTAAGATTTATCACATAACAGAGGTAAAAATTTGAGCATGACTTCACATAGAGATGAAGGTAGTATTGCGTGCACATGGTGTAAAATGACAGTGCACGGCAGGAGCTGCCATGTGTACTCGGATGATCAATGTGAAAAGGATTCCGACGGGATTATGGTGGGACAGGATTTAGCAGACTTTGAACGCGGAATGGTAGCTGGAGCTAGACACATGGGACATTCCTTTTCGTAAATCGTTAGGCAATTCAAAACTCCGAAATCCACAGTGTGAAGAGAGTGCCAAGAATACCAAATTTCACGTATTGTGTACAACATACAAAGCAGTGACTGAAGGCCGCGCTTTACGACCGAGAGCAGCGGCATTTGCGTAGAGTTGTCAGTGCTAAAGATCAAGCAACACTACTTGAAATAACATCAGAATTCAATGTGGGACGTACGACGAAAGTATCCGTCAGAACAATCCGGCGAGATTTGACATTAATTGGGTATCGTAGAAGATGGCCGATGCGAGTGCTTTTGCTAACAGCACGACGTTGCCTGCAGCCATTCTCGGAGGCTCGTGACCATATCGTTTGGATCCTAGGCGATTGGAAAACCGTGGCCTAGTCAGATGAGATGAGCCCTGATTTCAATTGGTAAAAGCTGATGCTAACTTTCAAGTGTGGTGCAGGCCTCACGAAGCTGTGGATCCAGGTTGTCAACAACGCACTGTACATGGTGTTGGTGGCTACATAATGTTGTGGGCTCTGTTTACATGTAATGGGTTGGGTCCTCTGGTCTAACTGAAACCATAATTGACTGAAAATGGTTATGTTCGGCTACTTGGAGACCATTAGCAGCCATTCATGAACTTCATGTGCCCAAACAACACTGGAATTTTTATGGATGACAATGTACCATGTAAAGTGGCTGCTTATTCTAGAACAACTGTGTAAGTTGAAATGACCAGTTTAATGTCGCAAATTTTAATACAAAAATTAAAGCTTTTACACAGTTTTCAGCTCGACAACATAAAAACAGCACAGTGGATAACACATCTCGCCAACATCAAAAGGTGAGACAATCCTATACACAACACTATTAAATATTAACTCTCTGAAAGAACGTTAATCCTACGCACAATAATGTGAAAGTTTAATAGGAAGTTTCTTTACAAAATTGCTCCTACACGTATGTTATGATGTTGGTCAACACTACGAAAATCGTCCGAATCAAAGTTCAATACTACACTCCTGGAAATGGAAAAAAGAACACATTGACACCGGTGTGTCAGACCCACCATACTTGCTCCGGACACTGCGAGAGGGCTGTACAAGCAATGATCACACGCACGGCACAGCGGACACACCAGGAACCGCGGTGTTGGCCGTCGAATGGCGCTAGCTGCGCAGCATTTGTGCACCGCCGCCGTCAGTGTCAGCCACTTTGCCGTGGCATACGGAGCTCCATCGCAGTCTTTAACACTGGTAGCATGCCGCGACAGCGTGGACGTGAACCGTATGTGCAGTTGACGGACTTTGAGCGAGGGCGTATAGTGGGCATGCGGGAGGCCGAGTGGACGTACCGCCGAATTGCTCAACACGTGGGGCTTGAGGTCTCCACAGTACATCGAAGTTGTCGCCAGTGGTCGGCGGAAGGTGCACGTGCCCGTCGACCTGGGACCGGACCGCAGCGACGCACGGATGCACGCCAAGACCGTAGGATCCTACGCAGTGCCGTACGGGACCGCACCGCCACTTCCCAGCAAATTAGGGACACTGTTGCTCCTGGGGTATCGGCGAGGACCATTCGCAACCGTCTCCATGAAGCTGGGCTACGGTCCCGCACACCGTTAGGCCGTCTTCCGCTCACGCCCCAACATCGTGCAGCCTGCCTCCAGTGGTGTCGCGACAGGCGTGAATGGAGGGACGAATGGAGACGTGTCGTCTTCAGCGATGAGAGTCGCTTCTGCTTTGGTGCCAATGATGGTCGTATGCGTGTTTGGCGCCGTGCAGGTGAGCGCCACAATCAGGACTGCATACGACCGAGGCACACAGGGCCAACACCCGGCATCATGGTGTGGGGAGCGATCTCCTACACTGGCCGTACACCGCTGGTGATCGTCGAGGGGACACTGAATAGTGCACGGTACATCCAAACCGTCATCGAACCCATCGTTTACCATTCCTAGACCGGCAAGGGAACTTGCTGTTCCAACAGGACAATGCACGTCCGCATGTATCCCGTGCCACCCAACGTGCTCTAGAAGGTGTAAGTCAACTACCCTGGCCAGCAAGATCTCCGGATCTGTCCCCCATTGAGCATGTTTGGGACTGGATGAAGCGTCGTCTCACGCGGTCTGCACGTCCAGCACGAACGCTGGTCCAACTGAGGCGCCAGGTGGAAATGGCATGGCAAGCCGTTCCACAGGACTACATCCAGCATCTCTACGATCGTCTCCATGGGAGAATAGCAGCCTGCATTGCTGCGAAAGGTGGATATACACTGTACTAGTGCCGACATTGTGCATGCTCTGTTGCCTGTGTCTATGTGCCTGTGGTTCTGTCAGTGTGATCATGTGATGTATCTGACCCCAGGAATGTGTCAATAAAGTTTCCCCTTCCTGGGACAATGAATTCACGGTGTTCTTATTTCAATTTCCAGGAGTGTATTTAGGATAACAATGCAGTCTATGATGGATGGTTAGTTATGTGACAAATTTGAGTGCAAGATTACCCAAGGCCCCTCGAGTTTACAGTGGACGCAAGCTGGTCAACCAATAAAGCTTACGCCTCTGCATGCGGTATTTACCTTAAGCTGCGACGAGCTGCCGACTGCAAGGCCGCTCCCTCCCACTGAAATTCCGATAAAACTAATCTGGCCTTTGCTGAACTTTCCAGCAGAAACTTTCCCTATGTTTCTCGTTATGCGAGAAAACACGTAATCATGCCAAGTCTTTGTAGGTGGCGATATAGACGCTCATGGTTGGAGCAGCGTGCATATTATAGTGCCCCCTCAGTTCTTACAAGAATACTTAACTAGTTTGGCTTGTTCGTTTCTCCACAGTTGGAGCTAAACGTTGCAGTTAATTTCTAGCTGGATTGCAGCGGCTGTGAACGCAGTGTCCACACAATTTTCTCCTCTGCGTCGTACAGAGTGTTAAGCTCTCCGTTCTGCACTTGACACCAGTTCAGAGAAGAGTCCCTGAAAATTTCTCTCTTGTCCTACTCATTCCAGAACTTCCTACACCACTTGGGTTCATTCGTTCTTCATGTCACGACCTTTTTCGAACAATAGGAGCGTTCCTCTTATTTTGTGGAAACTCTCTCTACCAATCACAATGTCCCTTCTATCAAACTGCGTCGAAACTTCAGTATTTTTTTCCTTCCTAGTACGTTTCCGCCAATCGGACTTTTTGTGCCCATTCTAGACGTCTAAAGTACATTGACCTTTCCATATGTCTCGCTTGCTGGACACGTGATCGAAATGCGTTTTATTTGTGTACTGCTGGAATCCCGAAACGTAACTTAAGTGGTTTTTATCGTAACTCTTGCACTGTGCCTTCGCTATGCTGTTGTCTGCCTGGCTTTTCAAATTAAAAACGACTTGCGTTTCCTGTTCCACCTTCCACTCAAAGCCATGCATTATATAGGAATGGTGTGTTAATTATTATCAGTTGACTGTCATCCCTCTTTTGCATTACATACTGATAGGCAAAATGTTCTCATAACCGCCGAATTACGTTAGGTGTCATATTCACCTTCTCGTTGCGATATATAAAGCTCTCATGTAAGGTGTGAATCTGACCATTTATTCTGCCACCTTACAACCAAGTCACCGTACCACAATTGTTTGCGACTGATTTGAAAAACGTTCTGAAGAATTCGAGTGAATGATCTGGCCAGCCATCAAACATTTATGGAACATAATAGGGAGGTAAACTGTACACAAAATCCAGCACTGGCAATACTTACGGAATTCTGGATGGCTATAGAGGCACCATGGCTCAGTATTTCTCCATGGGACTTTCAACTACTTGTTGAGAACATACCATTTCGAGTTGCTGTACTATGTTCGACAAAAGAGGTTCCGACACGATCTTAGGATGTATCCCATGAGTTTTGTCACCACAATATGTATGTAGGAAGAGTCGTCAAGGTGAAATATCTTAGTTAGACGAGGTTCTAGGCTTGCTACCATCTTTCAAGTGAAATATTTCAGACGAAATATCTTGGAAGATGTCGACACCATGTGCGTTCAAGCCGAAAACCTCATGTAATACTCGTTGAGCCGTGAAAACTTCAAGAATCACATCTCGAATTTACATTTCAAGACATTTTCTGCTGTTTGTTTAATTCCACATTGCCAAACAGTTGTATAGCTTCCTATTCCGCTACTTTCTGTTAGATTTATGAAATGAAAATGGTGTTAATCTTTCATTCTAGTGTTGTAAGTATATCAGTTGCTGTCAAAGTCTGATGGATTGTTGATAACCCAATGCACAAAGTGGGACAGGAAGAATTTCGCTGGCCGACTTCAGTGTAATTTGTGCCAAAATCAGCGCTATTTTGTTGTCAAATTCTGTTATTTTCTGTCAATTTCGGTGTTATTTTTTGCCGAATTCGGCGTAATTTTTTACCAAATTCGGTATTATTTTTTTCTAAATTTGGTATTATTTTTGTAAACTGGGTGTCATTGTCTGGTAAATTTTTTGCCAGTTTCTCTGTTTTTGATATTTTCAACGTTTTTTTTTACAAATTTCAGAGTTTCTTGCCTCTCTAAATGTTTTTTTTGCATATTACGTGTTTTTTCCAAAATTCTGTGCTATTTTTAATGTCATGTCATAGTCCGTTATGCGGAAAATGAACCGCCTTTTTAAGATTGCACGTGAACTTTGAAGGAAAAAATGCAAAATTCAATTTCTGTTTTCAATGACCATCTGTTACGAACGTTGATAAACTGCCGTCAATACGGAAAAATGACAAATTTCATGATATTTCGTAAAAACCGACGATTTAGTCTTTTTTAGCTAAAAGACGCCTGTCGTCGCGGATGACTAAGAATCAGTTTTTGGTCAAGGATTGCAGCAAAGCGTGTGGTTTTACGCAGATTCTATTGGTGCGCGCTTCTTCCGTACGTTATATTACTCGCTAATTTTTACATTTCATATAGTTTTAAAGCATTTAGTGGAAAATAAACACTTGCCGGACGTGTTTACGCACTGCATTGCCACTGATTTAAAAAGCACTCTGCGAAAGGCTCTACGTAACTTCGTGAAACAGTCAGTGGTTACTGCTTGTAGTGGGATAGATTGAGTAGGGACTCGTCTGCTCGCTCTTCAGGCTGCAGTCACATCGTAATAGATACATGTGTGCTTCTTGTCTACATTTTGGTATCATATATGTATGTAACATATGCTCTCGTATTTCAGTATGAGGAACGTAAAATACGTCTCGTCGAGGACAGCCGCGTATATGCGATTATTACGGACCGTTAGTGCCACAGCTTCCCCATCGCTTTCCTGTCGCAGTTAATCTGCCCTCTGCATCCCCAGGATACGCGCCATGCGAGGATTAAGCCACAAATAGTAAAATTAAGGTACGGTAACAATAAAATCTCTAGATGTGATACTACACTCCATAATACGCTTCAGGCAGAATGTGGAAGATTGAGCAGCTGAAAACATGGGATATTTTGTGTGCGTAAAACACGTATAATGCGGAAATGTACTGTCAAAATTTCACCGCATTAACAAATACTGAAACCGTAGAAGGCATTACATAGTTCAGTCGTCTGGTAATCTCTCAGCCCCTTCAGTATCAGAGTTCGAGGAATCCACCTCAGATATGGAGCTGTCAGTCGATATATTTTTGTGGGGAAAGGGAAACAGAAACTACGATTTATTGGCAGAACACTACAGAATGTAACCTGTCTGCTAAAGATGCTGTTTGCACTACGCTTGTCCACCTTCTTCTGGAGTATTGCTGTGCGGTGTGGGATCCGCATCAGACAGGATTGACAGAGAACATCGATGCAGTTCAAAGAAGGACAGCTCATTCCGCGTTTTCCCGAAACAAGCGAGAGAGCGCCACGGAGAAGATACATGAACTGGGGTGGCAGTCTTTTAAAAAAAGACGTTTTTCACTACGATCGGACCTTCTCATGAAATTTCATCACCAACGTTCTCCTCAGAGTGCGAAAATATATCGTTGGATGCTACCTACATAAGAAAAAATCAAAGCTCGCCCGGAAAAATTTAAGTGTTCATTTTCCATTCAGACTTTTCGACGGTGGAGCGGTGGAGAAGCAGCTGAAAGGTGGTTCGATGAACCATCTGCCAGGCAGTTAATTGTGAACTGCAGGGTAATCATGTAGACGTAGATGTAGATGTAGCCATTCAACGACAGCATCCTGGAAAGCAACCAGTTCCTGTATTTGCACCTTCGATGACATAGCACTTTTCACAAAATCGTGACATTTTCCTGGCATACACGATAAATTGAGAGTTATTTTTGAAATCTGCCTTATCGCCAGCGATAGATCTAACTTAAAATATTTTTTAAAAATTTAATTTTTTATTGAACTAAAGATCTCGTTGCACTTCCCATTTCATTCCACTTCTTTTGAAGAAAAATTTCACTAGAATCACAAAGAAAAGAGAATATTATTATTTGCAATGCAGTTCCTCCAAGCGGTGCGCAACAACAAGAGCAGATATGTGACATCCATTTATTCTGAGGTAAGACTTTAATTCTGATTGTTTTACACAGGGCCAAAGACCGATATTTCGGTTTAATTAAATTTTCTTATCACTGAATGGACTTTAATTTTTCATCAGGAATTTATATTTGAGTCAGATTGCGAATTTCACATTTTTGTTGCCATTGTCAGTACATTTCATTGTGGGCAGGTTACGCATAGCGCAATGTACATTAGCATTCTTAAATAATATTGTCCATAATTTTTCAAAATTATTGTGGGGACGTTACACTTGGCTCCCATTTGTATTGAGTATTGTCACTTAATTTCTTTTAAAATTGCGGTGGGGAGGTTACACTTGGCGACCCTGCCAGGATCGTATTTCGTTGAGAGTCTTTTGAGCAACAGTCAGATATCTGCTCTTATTTGCTTAGATATAATTAGGATTTAGCGCAACGCTTTTAATAATATTGTGACTTACTCTCTACAGGTCAACGGCAATTTGCTGCTTTGTTGTATTTGTGTGTTGCTTTTGCATTGTGCTTATTTATTTTGTGAATAATTTTGACTATTGTTAAAATGCCGCGAAAGACTGTGAATAGTGTATCGCGAGGTATTATGAATGAAATTACCGACCCAAACAACTTTGCCGATAGGACATGCGACACGCAGTGTAATGATGACAATCCTGCGTTAACTAACAATCAGTGCATTCCAACCACTAGTGATGACTTTTACCCTGATGATGAACAAACGAACCCAATTGTCTCGTCTGTTAGTTTGACGACAATTGATGACGCGGGACGCCCTATTATAATGAGCGATGCCCAGCTTAACACACCCCATTTGGAAAACTCAAGTGACGTACAGACGAATTTGTGTAATGAAAATGAACAGGATACACAAAGTACGACGGATTTATTTAATTCCGAAATAGTGAGTGACAGTGTAGGTCCGACTGATAAACCTTTCTGTAAATTACAGAATGACCAAACGGTCACGCAAAACGAGAAAATTCCAGATCCACCGCTAAACAGCACAGAGAATATAAACGCTAGTTTTGACTTGGTACGAATTATGAGAAGTTTGCTACAACAGCAAAGTGAGAAAATAGACAACAGTAGTAAAGATCTCAAACAACAACTTAGTACAGATATCAAACAACTTAGGGAAGATAACAAACAACAGAATGAAAACCTCAAGCAACTTAGTGAACAGCTCAGACAACAAAATGAAAAATTTGACGACAATTCGAGGCAGCTTAGTGAACAAATTAAAGCTGTTGCCGCGCAGTGTCATGACACTAAGGAACAGTTGCGCGCGGAAATTGAGGCGTGTTCACAAAAAAATAGCGAAGAAATAAAGTTGGTTGCGCAAGAATTAAGGGAAATGCAAACAGCCGCGACAGATACACTCAGAGACGAAATTAGCGGAGTCGCCAAACAGTGCTCTGAAAAGGCTACACAATTACGGGACGAGTTTAGAGCAATGACGGTAGAACTTTCGCGCACTATGGACGCAAAGATAGACGCGAAATTCGAACAGCAGAACACTCAGATTAACGAGCGCTTTAATCAGCACATACAGAACAGTGATACGCGTTTCCGCAGATTTATTCAGGATCAAAACAAAGTAAAACGACAAGTCATGGAAACAATCACTGCACAAAGACAAGAGGACAAACGTAAAATATTCGCGAAAGCGAAGACGTATGTAGACAATAATATTACTACAGTGTCCGACAAAATTAATACCATAGAACAATTGAACACGGAATTACGGGATGAAATTTCTGACCTTAAATCAAAAACAGATACACACACAGTAAATATTCAAACAGTGACAGATAGATTCGAACAATTAGATCTAACACAGGATTGTGATGTTATCAAAGGTGATGTTAAAAAACTGAGCGAAACTACGCGCAAGTTGCAAAAACAGATTAATGCGTCTGATTCTAAAACCGATGATCAGGTTAAAATACTGACTGAAAAATATGATGAATTGGCCAGTCGTATTGATGTTATCGAAAATACTAATGACAATAAATCAGACGATACTGCACCGGTTTCATTTATCCAAACACCTGAATTTCAAAATTTACAGCAGACAATTAATGAGATCGATTCATCTAACAACACGTTACGTAGGAAGTTATCAAATTTACAACAAGAAGTAACAGAGATGAAAAACATTTCAGTTAATAACATGCCACAACAGACGCCACTTTATGAACATGTGTCAGACTCACGCAGCGTGTATAATGTGAGCAATTTACAGCAACTACGCGACTTAAAATCTGAAAAGCTACGCAACTTGAAATCCGAAATGACACAGACGAACAGATCCACACACAAACCTGAACGTGTTATCAAACTGAGTGACGAGAACGTAGATTTCGAGCAATTTGCATTTGTAAGAAAATCTAAGGAATGTAATAATGACAGAACACAGGTACACGCTTTGAGCTGTATACGACAATTTATCTTTGTACATTCACCGCTATTACCTGTAATGCAGAAGCTAGCTTTGAACCAGATGCGACAATTTATTTTTGTATTTACAACAGCATTGTCTGTAATGAAGAAATTTGAATTAGCACGGATACAACAATTTGCCTTTGAAATTTTACCGCTATTGCTTGCAACGCAAAAGCTAAAATTTATTTGCAGTGCGTAATAGACCTCAGGGGATTCATTACGCTTTAATGAATATGTGCCGTAGCGAGCATAGGGCCCCGAGCTGTAGTAGTGCTATTTCATCTTTAGTTTTCTGCACTGCTGCCTTCTCTTCTACTATCCTTTATATCTATCAAAACCGCTCTTTAACTATTGCTCTACCTAGAATTAAGAAAAATGACTAAAGAAAACCCGATGTGACAAATTTTTGCTGAAAGTGACAACATTCTTTAGGCACTCCAAAACCAGCGTAATTTTAATTACAGATAAAATCGTAATCATCAGTATGTGTAAAATTATTAGTAACAGGAACTACATTTTGGTAACAATAGATGTTTTTCACCACAATAGCATGAAAGTCAGCCGCTTAGCATACCTAACCAACAATGCAGTCTACAAGGTCAACCAAACTTTAATGTTTCGCCGCGTGCACGTATAGTCCCAGCTCCAACAAATAGTAACGCATGGCAGCAAAGAAGTAACTACGTACAGATAACACACTATTTTAACTCGTATCGCAATGCGCCGTATAGAAATTACTATCATGACAGACGTAAAAATAACGAGCACAATTTTCAGCGTACATTTAATAACAGTCGATCTTATGAGCAGCAACAACATCAGCAACAACGAATAATCATGAATGAAACAGACAATAGGTGTCATCGATAGCGTAATACGTCAGTAAGAAATAACAGAGCAGTTCAAATAGTCGAAATGCCACAGCATCCTCCCGTAAATAATAGTACGTACGACAGAATTTCACCAGACACAGTACAGGTTTTATATTACAGTAACGCAAACATTACTTTTGACACGCAGAATTTTGTCCACGAGAATGTTATTTGAAACATGCTTTGTTGAATGCTCCACTTTTATCGCACCCAGACCTTACTAGAAATTTTTCCATTACCACTGACAGTTCCAAAACCGCTTTAGGCGTACATATTTTCCAGGAAATAGAAGAAGATGGTTCAATAGTAATTAAAAACATCGCATTTGCAAGCCGCATTTTGTCACCTGCTGAGCGAAATTACTCCGTTACAGAACTTGTAACATTATATGTTGTATGGGCTTTCACGAGATTTAGGCACTTTCTTTATGGCAGACATACCACCGTTTACACAGACCACAGAGCGATACAATTTTTACTTTCGGCCAAATTCACTCACGATAGATTAAGTAGATGGAAACTGTATTTACAGGAATTTAATTTTACGATTGTTCACATTCCCGGCACACAAAATGTTATAGCAGACGCACTATCGCGTTCTCTCGGCAACAATCAGCAAGACGTAGCAACCAACTTCTGCAAAACAAATTTCAGTGTCATGTACATTCAACAAGTTGCATTTGAAAACTTTATTTCATCGTCATTACAGGACATAGCAAAGGAGCAAAATAAAGACAATGTGTGGAAAGAAATTAAACAGCTTTGGCAAGATAAGAATAATGTTACGATTAGGAACCACTACACAGTGCGCAATGACATTCTGTTTCGCCGCTCTCATCCTGACAGCAACAATTGGTTATTATGCATTCCTGACGAACTGGTCAACAAATTAATTTGGTACACTCATTTAAGCTACGCACATTACGGAGCACGAAAATGTTTTCTTGTACTGAGACAGAACTGTTATTTTACCAACATGGAGCAACGTATACGACGAGTTTTAGCGTCTTGTAAAATTTGCCAGAAAGCTAAATCAGACACCACTTCACATATTCCTCCATTATATCCCATTATACCTGTTAAATTAAGACATATGGCCGCTGTAGATATTTTTGGTCCGATTCCCAGAACTAACAGAGGTTTTTGCTACATATTTGTCGCTGTTGAGCTCACTTCAAAATTTGTTACTTTCACTCCATTACGCAAAGCTACTGCTAAAACTGTTTCAAATGCATTTATAAAACATTTTCTATCTCATGTAGGGCATGTAATGAAAGTAATTTCTGACAATGGATCTCAATTCCGTAGTAGCGTATGGACACGCATGTTACGAGCCAGAAACATTTCTCCGATCTATATATCCAAGTACCACGCTTCTTCGAACCCTTGTGAAAGATTAATGAAGGAAATTGGTAAACTGTGTAGAATATACTGCCACAAAAGACATATTGATTGGGATACACACATACTCTCATTCCAAGATGTAATTAATTCCATTCCAAATGAATCCACTATGCTATCTCCGACTGTTATACTGAAAAACGTTGAACCACCGAACAAAATTAAAGAATTAATAGAATTTCCCAAAAGTCGTCGCCTACGACACCACGAAATAATTGACATTGCGCTGAACAACATCAAACGTGCCGCAGAGCGCCGGAGAAGACAGCAAAAACAGGTTTGTAGACGCCGAGACTTTCACGTTGGACAGAAAATATTAGTACGTACACATTATTTATCCAGTAAATTAAAAGGTAAGTGCAGTAAATTTGAACTTCTATACGCAGGTCCATATCGGATTCGCAGCATCCCTCACCCCAATGTTGTACATGTCGAAACTTTGAGAACTAGAAAATCGAAAGGCAATCACCATATATCAAACATTAAACCGTTTATTGAGTGAAACCACTGTATGATTCAACACACTATGATGCCATTTACTAATGCAATTATTTCACGTGACTAATTACTGAGGATTATCGTATTTTTTCTTGGCAAGTGCCCGGCAAGGTAAGGTTAGCAGGTCGCTCTTCTTGTCGTTACACATCAGACCGTGCATATTTTTCCAAATGAATTTACACATTTACGACTATTTCTGCAATTATATTTATGTGACTACTTATTGATGATTATCGTATTTTTTCTTGGCAAGTGCCCGGCAAGGTAAGGTTAGCAGGTCGCTTTTCTTGTCGTTACACATCAGACCGTGCAAATTTTCCACTTTTTTGTGTGTATGATTGTTTTCAAGTTTTGTTTGTATGTACTGTGAAATAGTTAAGATATAACACACACCAGTTGACTTTGACATTTTTTGTTGCCATATGACACCTCCAGATCGTGACTGTTTAACATTTTTTTTTTGCTACTGCATTGTATTATTCTGTGTACACTTTTGCATCTGAACACTGTCAACGTCTTTAACATATTACGTTTTCTGTCATGTTATGCTGTATGGTTAATTGTGTCACCATAAACCAGTCATTATTTAGTGGGTATATGATTTAAATGCAAGACATTAATCTCTGCTCATCAATTTCAGAAAGAAATGATGCATGTAAGAAATAAATTCAACAGAAATGGGAATTTCACCTACGGGATAAACGAAAGGAGATGCAATAACTTTATGAGGAAGAGTAAATGGATCAGGATTAACAAGCATTAACAAGACTATACTGTACTCATCACAGAATAGCAGTCTTAACTAATTTTTTCTTTCAGATTACAAGGTGATTGATGCAGGCTGTCAGAGAGAACTACACATCTTAGTTTTAGTGATGAAATATGCTAGAGATAAGGAATAGTTGTATAATGAGTAATGAAGTGATTTTTTGCAGATGATAATGAATATTGATGAATAATGATGAAGGATATGATGTTATGAATAATGAAGTTTTTCTTTACAGGTGACAGATGAGGATAATGTTGAAGTTATGTATTTATGCTACGTAGTTATTTAAGTATTTGTTGCAGTTTGTTTTGACAGCAGGTGTTATATTGCATAGTAGGATGACAGAAAGTTTTGGAAAGGACAGCTATGGAACACATTTTATACACATTTCACTACTTGTTAATTCGAAGTTCACTACTTTTCAGCATAGTGTGCGTTTCTTCTTTCAGGTCAATAATCCGTTTTTGTATTTTTTCCAGGAGAAGTTTTTCATGACACTTACTAAACCTGTTACTTATTATACCTGTTCTAGTACTTGCATTTTTATATTTTTTACCCATTTGTGTTTATCATTTATAAATGTGATCACATGTACTGCCTTGTTACATAATCTTGCTACAGCTGACTCATGACGAATGACGTTACCTATCCTCATTTGCAGCAATAGGTCAAAAGCAAAAAGTATTATGCCTCAGCAATTAATTATCGATCCCAACGCAATGCATTGCTAACAAAAAACATGTATTACCAGTCCCACATAATGTCACTAGTTTATGATAATTCTGAATAATACTGATCAACTCTGAATAGCATGTCACTTGATTAATGACCTCTTAATGAGACTATATTCAAAATGATGCTTTGTCACTAGCTAATAACTGCCACTGTTTATTGTAATGATACCACTTATAATGCCTGTGATTATTAATGATTTGACTGTAATTAACTGATTTTTAATAATGACTTCGTAATAACCTGAATAATACTGAATGATGATTCTATTCAATACTTGCTGGCCACTGAGTGCCAATAATTAATGTCACTTGAAGAATTGTTATTAATTATGCCATTAATTAGCCCTTTTTTTTCCCATGTTGAGTTTTCATGTTTTGGTTTATGGCCAATGAGTGTCAATAATTTGTATCACTCAATGTATTATGTTAATGCTAGGCCAATAATTGACTCTCCTTTTCAATTAAGGGTTCTGATGAACATTATTCTGTCGTACTAAATATACTTTGTAACTGGCCAAGGACCGCCACTGTTTATTGTAATACGATCACCCATGATGCCAGCTAGTGATTCTTAATAGATTGGAATGACACATAATTAATTAACTATGGTACTGTTTAATAATGCTTTGTAATTAATTAAGGCTAATAATTCTTACTATATTGAAATGACAAATGATTAATTAATTAACTGTAATTAGACAAATGATTAATTAACGACAAATGATTAATTAACTGTAATTAGACAAATGATTAATTAACGACAAATGATTAATTAACTGTAATTAGACAAATGATTAATTAACGACAAATGATTAATTAACTGTAATTATACAAATGATTAATTAACTGTAATTAGACAAATGATTAATTAATGACAAATGATTAATTAACTGTAATTAGGAAAAGGCTAATGATTATTGGAATGACAAATGATTAATTAACTGTAATTAGGAGAAGGTTAATGATTCTTAATTATACTCTGTAACTGAAAAGAATGCGATTATTTCATAATGCTTTGTAACTAGGAAAAGAAGACTACTGATTCTATGTAAAACAATTAATGAACATTTTTCTGTAATACTACATACTTGGTACAGAAATGTTCAATAACTGGGCTATGAATGCCACAAACTACTAATTAAGTCTGTAATTGTCAATATTATGTGACTTGATGTCCTTCACCTCATAAGCTGACTACCCTGAATTACTGCAATGTCCATTTGTCCTGTTTATCCTAGTGATCATGGAGCACTATCTTTGGTTTTGCACTAATTCTACGTGGGTGTGCCTTGTAAGAGCGTGGTGTTGACACGACATGCTGTCCACCACCATGAGCGATGAAGACATTATTATGGTCCCACTGTTTGGTGTACCTAATGTACTGCCAAAATGAAAACATGGAACATTACTACGACAGTTCAGTGTCTTTGCTACACTGATAAATTCTGATGGGAAAAGAACTTCAAGTTGTGTCACTTGGTGTTGTACTTCTGTGGAAAGATATGGACTTTCAGAGCAGCTGTGTGCAATCTAAAGTGCTACAACCATGATGCAATCCTTCCCTTTCCTATCCTGATTCTTATCACATAAAAAAAAAAAAAAAATTTTTTTTGGTAACATCATTTATGTTCATAGGTTATACATTTTTCGATTCGCTGAACTCCAATGCGAGTACACTTATGTCACTTGTCAACATAATATTTTGCCAGTCTGTTTATTTGTTCTGAATATGCTAAAGAATTTTTTCAGTGCCTGTGCACTTTATCTGTCAAAAAGTTTGTATATACTTTTTTCTGATTTGCTACTATGTTTAGTATTCACATTTTGTCTTTGTCTGATATATTTTGTACTTAGTGCGTGTGCACAACATTTAAATATTCTGTCAGTTGTAGGATTTTGTTAATTAAAGAAAAATTTTGCCGCGATTGGCAAGTCCAAATGACTCACCATCGCTGCCAAATTTTTGCCCCCCCAGTGGAGGGTTATGAAACACGTATGTAACGCAGCAGCGATGGCGAGGCATTGTAGCATCTGTGACCAGAGAGTATGCGCTTGACCGCGCGAGTGTTGCGAGCGGTTCTCAGTCAGTAGCAGTCGTTGCGAGTCTGTCAGTTCAGTCGTTGCGAGTCTGTAGCTCTGTTTAGTTGCAGAGCAGTACCCTAATAGTCGTCATGCAGAGCGGTCGGTCAGTAGTAACAGCCCAGTGCGGTTGTATGATGTAGGCGGTCGGCAACACTGGTCAAGATGGTGAATAAGGTATACCATTAATTAATATAATCCTTAGATAATGTAAAAATTTATTTATTGTAATTATTCTCCAACAAGTTCCCCAATAATAATTTTTATTTCAAAAGCATTTTTTCAAAAATTTAATTTTTTATTGAACTAAAGATCTCGTTGCACTTCCCATTTCATTCCACTTCTTTTGAAGAAAAATTTCACTAGAATCACAAAGAAAAGAGAATATTATTATTTGCAATGCAGTTCCTCCAAGCGGTGCGCAACAACAAGAGCAGATATGTGACATCCATTTATTCTGAGGTAAGACTTTAATTCTGATTGTTTTACACAGGGCCAAAGACCGATATTTCGGTTTAATTAAATTTTCTTATCACTGAATGGACTTTAATTTTTCATCAGGAATTTATATTTGAGTCAGATTGCGAATTTCACATTTTTGTTGCCATTGTCAGTACATTTCATTGTGGGCAGGTTACGCATAGCGCATTAACCTTCTCCTAATTACAGTTAATTAATCATTTGTCATTCCAATAATCATTAGCCTTTTCCTAATTACAGTTAATTAATCATTTGTCATTAATTAATCATTTGTCATTAATTAATCATTTGTCTAATTACAGTTAATTAATCATTTGTATAATTCCAGTTAATTAATCATATTAATCATTTGTCTAATTACAGATAATTAATCATTTGTCGTTAATTAATCATTTGTCTAATTACAGTTAATTAATTGATCATTTGTCATTTCAATATAGTAAGAATTATTAGCCTTAATTAATTACAAAGCATTATTAAACAGTACCATAGTTAATTACATAGCATTATTAAACAGTACCATAGTTAATTAATTATGTGTCATTACAATCTATTAAAAATCACTAGCTGGCATCATGGGTAATCGTATTACAATAAACAGTGGCGGTCCTTGGCCAGTTACAAAGTATATTTAGTAAGACAGAATAATGTTCATCAGAAGCCTTAATTGAAAAGGAGAATCAATTATTGGCCTAGCATTAACATAATACATTGAGTGATACAAATTATTGGCACTCATTGGCCATTAACCAAAACATGAAAACTCAACATGAAAAAAAAAGGCTAATTAATGGCATAATTAATAACAATTCTTCAAGTGACATTAATTATTGGCACTCAGTGGCCAGCAAGTATTGAATAGAATCATCATTCAGTATTATTCAGATTATTACAAAGTCATTATCAAAAATCAGTTAATTACAGTCAAATCATTAATAATCACAGACATTATAAGTAGTATCATTACAATAAACAGTGTTCCTCCTTCAGTAGTATTCAGATCATTACAAAGTCATTATTAAAATCAGTTAATTACAGTCAAATCATTAATAATCACAGGCATTATACGTAGTATCATTACAATAAACAGTGGCAGTTATTAGCTAGTGACAAAGCATTATTTTGAATATAGTCTCATTAAGAGGTCATTACTCAAGTGACATGCTATTCAGAGTTGATCAGTATTATTCAGAATTTTCTCAAACTGGTATCACTATTTGGGACTGTTAATACTTTTTTTTTTTTTTTTGTTAGCAATGCATTGCGTTGGGATCGATAATTAATTGCTGAAACATAACACTATTTGCTTTTGACCTATTGCAGCAAATGAGGATAGGTAACGTCATTCGTCATGAGTCAGCTGTAGCAAGATTATGTAACAAGGCAGTACATGTGATCACATTTATAAACGGTAGACACAAATGGGTAAAAATATAAAAATGCAAGTACTAGAACAGGTGTAATAACTAACAGGTTTAGTAAGTATCATGAAAAACTTCTCCTGGAAAAAATACAAAAACGGATTATTGACCTGAAAGAAGAAACGCACACTATGCTGAAAAGTAGTGAACTTCGAATTAACAGGCAGTGAAGTGTGTATAAAAATGTGTTCCATAGCTGTCCTTTCCAAAACTTTCAGTCATCCTACTATGCAATGTAACACCTGCTGTCAAAGCAAACTGCAACAAATACTTAAATAACTACGTAGCATAAATACATAACTTCAACATTATCCTCATCTGTAAAGAAAAAACTTCATTATCCATATCATCATAACTTCACCATTATCATCACCTGTAAAGAAAAACTTCATTATTCATAACAGCATATCCTTCATCATTATTCATCAGTATTCATTATCATCTGCAAAAGAAAAATCACTTCATTACTCATTACACAACTATTCCTTATCACTAGCATATTTCATCACTAAAACTAAGATGTGTAGTTCTCTCTGACAGCCTGCATCAATCACCTTGTATTCTGAAAGAAAAAATTAGTTAAGACTGCTATTCTTCGATGAGTATAGTATATTCTTGTTAATGCTTGTTAATCCTGATCCATTTACTCTTCCTCATAAAGTTATTGCATCTCCTTTCGTTTATTCCGCAGGTGAAATTCCCATTTCTGTTGAATTTATTTCTTACACGCACCATTTCTTACTGAAATTGATGAACAAAGATTAATGTCTTGCATTTAAATCATATACCCACTAGATAATGACTGGTTTATGGTAACATAATTAACCCTACAGCATAACATGACAGAAAACGTAATATGTCAAAAACATTGACAGTGTTCAGATGCAAAAATGTACACAGAATAATACAATGCAGTAGCAAAAAAAAAAATGTGAAACAGTCACGATGTTGAGATGTCATAAGGCAAAAAAATGTCAAAGTCGACTGGTGTGTGTTATATCTTAACTATTTCATAGTGCATACAAACAAAACTGGAGTACAGTCATATACACAAAAAAATGGAAAATGTGCACGGTCTGATGTGTAACGACAAGAAAAGCGACCTGCTAACCTTACCTTGCCGGGCACTTGCCAAGAAAAAATACGATAATCATCAGTAATTAGTCAGGTGAATTAATTGCATTAGTAAATGGCATCATCGTGTGTTGAATCATACAGTGGTTTCACTCAATAAACGGTTTAATGTTTGAGATATGGTGATTGCCTTTCGATTTTCTGGTTCTTAAAGTTTCGACGTGTACAACATTGGGGTGAGGGATGCTGCGAATCCGATATGGACCTGCGTATAGAAGTTCAAATTTACTGCACTTACCTTTTAATTTGCTGGATAAATAGTGTGTACGTACTAGTATCTTCTGTCCAACGTGAAAGACGCGGCGTGTACAAACCTGTTTTTGCTGTCTTCTCCGGCGCTCTGCGGCACGTTTGATGTTGTTCAGCGCAATGTCAATTATTTCATGGTGTCGTAGGCGACGACTTTTGGGAAATTCTATTAATTCTTTAATTTTGTTCGGTGGTTCAACGTTTTTCAGTATAACAGACGGAGATAGCATAGTGGATTCATTTGGAATGGAATTAATTACATCTTGGAATGAGAGTATGTGTGTATCCCAATCAATATGTCTTTTGTGGCAGTATATTCTACACAGTTTACCAATTTCCTTCATTAATCTTTCACAGGGGTTCGAAGAAGCATGGTACTTGGATATATAGATCGGAGAAATGTTTCTACCTCGTAACATGCGTGTCCATACGCTACTACGAAATTGAGATCCATTGTCAGAAATTACTTTCATTACATGCCCTACCTGAGATAGAAAATGTTTTACAAATGCATTTGAAACAGTTTTAGCAGTAGCTTTGCGTAACGGAGTGAAAGTAACAAATTTTGAAGTGAGCTCAACAGCGACAAAAATGTAGCAAAAACCTCTGTTAGTTCTGGGAATCGGACCAAAAATATCTACTGCGGCCATGTGTCTTGATTTAACAGGTATAATGGGATATAAAGGAGGAATATGTGAAGTGGTGTCTGATTTAGCTTTCTGGCAAATTTTACAAGACGCTAAAACTCGTCGTATACGTTTTTCCATGTTAGTAAAATAACAGTTCTGTCTCAGTATAAGAAAACATTTTCGTGCTCCGTAATGTGCGTAGCTTAAATGAGTGTACCAAATTAATTTGTTAACCAGTTCGTCAGGAATGCATAATAACCAAATGTTGCTGTCAGGATGAGAGCGGCGAAACAGAATGTCATTGCGTACAGTGTAGTGGTTTCTAATCGTAACATTTTTTCTATCTTGCCAAAGGTGTTTAATTTCTTTCCACACATTGTCCTTATTTTGCTCTTGCGCTATGTCCTGTAGTGACGATGAAATAAAGTTTTCAAATGCAACTTGCTGAATGTACATGACACTGAAATTTGCTTTGCAGAAGTGGGTTGCTACGTCTTGCTGATTGTTGCCGAGAGAACGCGATAGTGCGTCTGCTATAACATTTTGCGTGCCGGGAATGTGAACA
Organism: Schistocerca serialis cubense; assembly: GCF_023864345.2. NCBI lineage: Eukaryota > Metazoa > Arthropoda > Insecta > Orthoptera > Acrididae > Schistocerca > Schistocerca serialis. The sequence goes on from NC_064641.1 coordinate 210,920,836, forward strand.
ATCGTAAAATTAAATTCTTGCAAATAAAGTTTCCATCTGCTTAATCTATCGTGAGTAAATTTGGCTGAAAGCAAAAATTGTATGGCTCTATGGTCAGTGTAAACGGTGGTGTGTCTGCCATAAAGAAAATGCCTAAATCTCGTGAAAGCCCATACAACACATAATGTTTCAAGTTCTGTAACAGAATAATTTCGCTCAGCAGGTGACAAAATGCGGCTTGCAAATGCGATGTTTTTAATTACTATACAGCCATCTTCTTCTATTTCCTGGAAAATATGTACGCCTAAGGCGGTGTTGGAACTGTCGGTGGCAATGGAAAAATTTCTAGTAAGATCTGGGTGCGATAATAGTGGTGCATTCAACAAAGCATGTTTCAGGTTCATGAATTCAGAGTGTGCTTGCTTATCCCAAGACCAAATAGTGTTTTTACCTGTTAATTGGCACAATCTGGGTGTGTCTAAAGCAGAGTGATGAATAAATTTGCGAAAAAAGTTAATTAAGCCCAAAAAACTGCGTAATTGTTTCTTCGTCGTAGGAACACTAATGTCACGTAGAGCCTGAAGTTTTTCTGGATCAGGCGCAATGCCTTCTGCTGAAATCACGTGTCCAAGAAATTTTATAGAAGTTTTGCCAAAGTGCGATTTACTAAGATTAACTGTAAGTCCTTGTGCATAAAAGGTTTGTAACAGTTGTTCAAGAACCAGATTGTGTTCAGACCAATTAGCTTCTGCTATAAGAATGTCGTCTACATACGTCGTGATTCTGTCCTTAAGTTCTGTCGGAAGTATTGTGTTCAAACCGCGAATAAAAGCTGCAGAAGAAATAGTTAAGCCGAACGGTAGTTTGCAAAATTGATAACAGTCGCCGAAACAGAGAAAAGCTGTATATTTTCTGCAGTTCGGATGAAGTTGAATTTGCCAAAATCCCGATTTCAAATCTAGTGTAGAATAAATAGCTGTACCGTGAAATTTCTGTAAAAGTTCCTCTAGTGTCTGTGGTCGATCTGTTTCATTAATAATAATGTCATTAATGTGACGTGAATCAAGTACAAGGCGAAGTGAGCCATCTTTTTTCTTAACAATATGTAGCGGGTTTATGTACGGACTAACTGCTGGTTCAATAATTCCCTGATCAAGCATATCCTGCAATTCTTTTTTAACTTGTTCTCTATGGATATATGGAATGGGATAATGCTTTGCTTTAAATGTGTCGTGCTGTTTGACTTGAAATTCATACATAAAGCCGGACATAGTACCAGGAATGTTGTCAAAAACTGGAGCTTGCTGTAAAAGAATTTTGTGTAAATGCGTTCGTTCGTCGTCTGTAGTTGCACTGCTCTCTTTAACCTTATCAGAAATCAATTGTATTACGTCGTAGTCAGCTTCGTCTGGAGTATTATAGTTGTGTACGTACGTATCCGTGAACAATGTGGGATTACAGTCTATGTTACGTGTTGCGGAAATGACCTCTGTGCGGTTAATTGTTTGTTCTTCCGTAGATAAAGAGTGCTGAAACTCTAAAGCCAATTGTACATTTTCATCCTTTAACATTAAATAAGAATTCTGAAAATCAATGACTGCGTCGTGTTGTACCAGAAAATTCGTACCTAAAATAACGTCTGTTGTCAATAAAGGCACAATCCAAAAATTGGAGTGAAAAGTATGACCTCCAATACAAAATGATAAATGCGTCTGTAATTTAACGTCTACTCCTTTACTCGGTACCGCTCCTTTCACTTTTGCTTTGCCTAATGGTAATGTCGGATACGTATTCTCTTTGTTGCACTCATTAAAAGTCTCTTCATTTATTACTGATATTGGTGATCCGGAATCAATTACTGCTGAAAATTTCGAAGAACCAATTTTGATTTCAATAACAGGATGTGAAATAGTTTTCTGAACAACTGGTCTTTCCTGTAAAAGAGTGTCTCTGATATTGTCAAAAGTAATTACATTTTCGTGAACAACATTTTGCGTGTCAAAGGTAGTGCTTATGTTATTAGAAGATGCGTCCTGTACTGTGTCTGGTCAAATTCTATCGTACGTGCTGTTATTTACGGGAGAATATTGTGGCATATCCACTATATGAACTGCTTTGTTATTTCTTACTGACGTGTTACGCTATGGATGACACCTATTGTCTGTTTCATTCATGATTATTTGTTGTTGCTGATGTTGTTGCTGCTCATAAGATCGACTGTTATTAAATGTACGCCGAGAATTGTGCTCATTATTTTTACGTCTGTCGTGATAGTCATTCCTATACGGTGTATTACGATACGATTTGAAATAGAGTGTTGTCCGTACGTAGTTATTTCTTTGCTGCCATGCGTTACTATTTGTTGGATCTGAGACTATACATGCACGCGGCGAAACATTAAAGTTTGGTTGACCTTGTAGACTGCATTGTTGGTTACGTATGCTAAGCGGTTGACTTTCATGCTATTGTGGTGAAAAACGTCTATTGTTACCAAAAAATGCGTTTGCTGTTAATTTTACACATACTGATGGTTACGATTTTTATCTGTTATTTAAGTTCTCGTGATTCTGGAGTGCCTAATGAAAATTGTCACATTCGGTAAAGATTTGTCATATCCAGTTTTCATTACATATTCTTAATCCTAGATAGAGCAATAGTTAAAGAGCAGTTTTGATAGATATAAAGGATAGTAGAAGAGAAGGCAGCAGTGCAGAAAACTAAAGATGAAATAGCACTACTACAGCTCGGGGCCCTATGCTCGCTACGGCACATATTCATTAAAGCGTAATGAATCCCCTGAGGTCATTTACGCACTGCAAATAAATTTTAGCTTTTGTGTTACAAGCAATAGCGGTAAAATTCCAAAAGTAAATCGCTGTCTGCATGTTAATTGTTGTTTCTTCATTACAGGCAATGCTGATGAAAATGTAATAGCAAATTGTCGCATCAGGTTCAAAGCTAGCTTCTGCATTACAGGTAATAGCGGTGAAAGCATAAAAACAAATTGTCGTATACAGTGCAAAGCGTGTACCTGTACGCTGTCATTATTAAATTCCTTAGATTTTCTTACAAATGCAAATTTGTAACCTCCCCACAAAAATTTTAAAAGAAAAGGACGATACTAATTAGAAATGCTGATGGACATGGCTCTATGCGTAACCTGCCCACAATGAAATGTACTGACAATGGCAACAAAAATGTGAAATTCGCAATCTGACTCAAATATAAATTCTTCACAAAATTTAAAGTCCGTTCAGTGACAAGAAAATACAATTAAACCGAAATATCGGTCTTTGGCCCTGTGTAAAACAATCAGAATTAAAGTCTTACCTCAGAATAAATGGATGTCACATATCTGCTCTTGTTGTTGCGCACCGCTTGGAGGAACTGCATTGCAAATAATAATATTCTCTCTTTTTTTTTTGTAATTCTAGTGAAATTTTTCTTCAAAAGAAGTGGAATGAAATGGGAAGTGCAACGAGATCTTTAGTTCAATAAAAAATTAAATTTAAAAAAAATGCTTTTGAAATAAAAATTATTATTGGGGGACTTGTTGGAGAATAATTACAATAAATAAAATTTTACATTATCTAATGATTATATTAATTAATGGTATACCTTATTCACCATCTTGACCAGTGTTGCCGACCGCCTACATCACACAACCGCACTAGGCTGCTACTACTGACCGACCGCTCTGTATGACGACTACAGATTGAGTTCTGCTCTCAACTAGACAGAGCTACAGACTCGCAACGACTACTCTCACAGACTGAGAACTGCTCGCAACACTCGCGCGGTCAAGCGCATACTCTCTGGTCACAGATGCTACAATGCCTCGCCATCGCTGCTGCGTTACATACGTGTTTCATAACCCTCCACTGGGGGGGCAAAAATTTGGCAGCGATGGTGAGTCATTTGGACTTGCCAATCGCGGCAAAATTTTTCTTTAACTAACAAAATTCTACAACTTACAGAATATTTAAATGTTGTGCACACGCACTAAGTACAAACTATATCAGACAAAGACAAAATGTGAATACTAAACATAGTAGCAAATCAGAAAAAAGTATATACAAATTTTTTGACAGATAAAGTGCACAGGCACTGAAAAAATTCTTTAGCATATTCAGAACAAATAAACAGACTGGCAAAAAATATTATGTTGACAAGTGACATAAGTGTACTCGCATTGGAGTTCAGCGAATCGAAAAATGTATAACCTATGAACATAAATGATGTTACCAAAAAATTTTTTCTTTATGTGACAAGAATCAGGATAGGGAAGGGAAGGATTGCATCATGGTTGTAGCACTTTAGATTGCACACAGCTGCTCTGAAAGTCCATATCTTTCCACAGAAGTACAACACCAAGTGACACAACTTGAAGATCTTTTCCCATCAGAATTTATCAGTGTAGCAAAGACACTGAACTGTCGTAGTAATGTTCCATGTTTTCATTTTGGCAGTACATTAGGTACACCAAACAGTGGGACCATAATAGCGTCTTCATCGCTCATGGTGGTGGACAGCATGTCGTGTCAACACCACACTCTTGCAAGGCACACCAACGTAGAATTAGTGCAAAACCAAAGATAGTGCTCCATGATCACTAGGATAAACAGGACAAATGGACATTGCAGTAATTCAGGGTAGTCAGCTTATGAGGTGAAGGACATCAAGTCACATAATATTGACAATTACAGACTTAATTAGTAGTTTGTGGCATTCATAGCCCCGTTATTGAACATTTCTGTACCAAGTATGTAGTATTACAGAAAAATGTTCATTAATTGTTTTACATAGAATCATTCCAATGTAGTAAGAATTATTACCCTTCTCCTAATTACAAAGCATTATTAAACAGTAATTAAGATTCATTAGCCTTCTAATTACAAAACATCCTAATGACAGTTAATTAATCATTTGTCATTCCAATCTATTAAGAATCATTAGCCTTCTTCTAATTACAAAGCATTATTAAACAGTCACAGTCTTTTCTGGTTACAAAGTATCAACATTGGAACCAAGAGCTAATCAATGGCATAATTAATCACAATTCGTGGAGTGACATTAATTATTGGCACTCAGTGGCCAGCAAGTATTGAATAGAATCATCATTCAGTATTATTCAGATTATTACGAAGTCATTATTAAAAATCAGTTAATTACAGTCAAATCATTAATAATCACAGGCATTATAAGTGGTAACATTACAATAAACAGTGTTCCTCCTTCAGTAGTATTCAGACCATTACAAAGTCATTATTAAAATCAGTTAATTACAGTCAAATCATTAATAATCACAGGCATTATACGTGGTATCATTACAATAAACAGTGTTCCTCCTTCAGTAGTATTCAGACCATTACAAAGTCATTATTAAAATCAGTTAATTACAGTCAAATCATTAATAATCACAGGCATTATAAGTGGTATCATTACAATAAACAGTGTTCCTCCTTCAGTAGTATTCAGACCATTACAAAGTCATTATTAAAATCAGTTAATTACAGTCAAATCATTAATAATCACAGGCATTGTACGTAGTATCATTACAATAAACAGTGGCAGTTATTAGCTAGTGACAAAGCATTATTTTGAATATAGTCTCATTAAGAGGTCATTACTCAAGTGACATGCTATTCAGAGTTGATCAGTATTATTCAGAATTTTCTCAAACTGGTATCACTATTTGGGACTGTTAATACATTTTATATTTTTTTTTTTTTTTGTTAGCAATGCATTGCGTTGGGATCGATAATTAATTGCTGAAACATAACACTATTTGCTTTTGACCTATTGCAGCAAATGAGGATAGGTAACGTCATTCGTCATGAGTCAGCTGTAGCAAGATTATGTAACAATGCAGTACATGTGATCACATTTATAAACGATAGACACAAATGGGTAAAAATATAAAAATGCAAGTACTAGAACAGGTATAATAAGTAACAGGTTTAGTAAGTGTCATGAAAAACTTCTCCTGGAAAAAATACAAAAACGGATTATTGACCTGAAAGAAGAAACGCACACTATGCTGAAAGGTAGTGAACTTCGAATTAACAAGTAGTGAAATGTGTATAAAAAAATGTGTTCCATAGCTGTCCTTTCCAAAACTTTCTGTCATCCTACTATGCAATGTAACACCTGCTGTCAAAGCAAACTGCAACAAATACTTAAATAACTACATAGCATAAATATATAACTTCAACACTATCCTCATCTGTAAAGAAAAAACTTCATTATCCATCACTTCATTATCCATATTATCATAACTTCACTATTATCATCACCTGTAAAGAAAAACTTCATTATTCATAACAGCATATCCTTCATCATTATTCATCAGTATTCATTATCATCTGCAAAAAATCACTTCATTACTCATTATTCAACTATTCCTTATCTCTAGCATATTTCATCACTAAAACTAAGATGTGTAGTTCTCTCTGACAGCCTGCATCAATCACCTTGTATTCTGAAAGAAAAAATTAGTTAAGACTGCTATTCTGTGATGAGTATAGTATATTCTTGTTAATGTTTGTTAATCCTGATCCATTTACTCTTCCTCATAAAGTTATTGCATCTCCTTTCGTTTATTCCGTAGGTGAAATTCCCATTTATGTTAAATTTATTTCTTAGAATCATCATTCCTTTCTGAAATTGATGAACAAAGATTAATGTCCTGCATTTAAATCATATACCCACTAGATAATGACTGGTTTATGGTGACATAATTAACCATACAGCATAACATGACAGAAAACGTAATATGTTAAAGACGTTGACAGTGTTCAGATGCAAAAATGTACACAGAATAATACAATGCAGCAGCAAAAAAAATGTGAAACAGTCACGATGTTGAGATGTCATAAGGCAAAAAAAATGTCAAAGTCGACTGGTGTGTGTTATATCTTAACTATTTCATAGTGCATACAAACAAAACTGGAGTACAGTCATATACACAAAAAATGGAAAATGTGCACGGTCTGATGTGTAACGACAAGAAAAGCGACCTGCTAACCTTACCTTGCCGGGCACTTGCCAAGAAAAAATACGATAATCATCAGTAATTAGTCAGGTGAATTAATTGCATTAGTAAATGACATCATAGTGTGTTGAATCATACAGTGGTATCACTCAATAAACGGTTTAATGTTTGAGATATGGTGATTGCCTTTCGATTTTCTGTTTCTCAAAGTTTCGACGTGTACAACATTGGGGTGAGGGATGCTGCGAATCCGATATGGACCTGCGTATAGAAGTTCAAATTTACTGCACTTACCTTTTAATTTGCTGGATAAATAGTGTGTACGTACAAGTATCTTCTGTCCAACGTGAAAGTCTCGGCGTCTACAAACCTGTTTTTGCTGTCTTCTCCGGCGCTCTGCGGCACTTTTGATGTTGTTCAGCGCAATGTTAATTATTTCGTGGTGTCGTAGGCGACGACTTTTGGGAAATTCTATTAATTCTTTAATTTTGTTCGGTGGTTCAACGTTTTTCAGTATAACAGACGGAGATAGCATAGTGGATTCATTTGGAATGGAATTAATTACATCTTGGAATGAGAGTATGTGTGTATCCCAATCAATATGTCTTTTGTGGCAGTATATTCTACACAGTTTACCAATTTCCTTCATTAATCTTTCACAAGGGTTCGAAGAAGCGTGGTACTTGGATATATAGATCGGAGAAATGTTTCTGGCTCGTAACATGCGTGTCCATACGCTACTACGAAATTGAGATCCATTGTCAGAAATTACTTTCATTACATGCCCTACATGAGATAGAAAATGTTTTACAAATGCTTTCGAAACAGTTTTAGCAGTAGCTTTGCGTAACGGAGTGAAAGTAACAAATTTTGAAGTGAGCTCAACAGCGACAAAGATGTAGCAAAAACCTCTGTTAGTTCTCGGAATCGGACCAAAAATGTCTACTGCGGCCATGTGTCTTAATTTCACAGGTATAATGGGATATAAAGGAGGAATATGTGAAGTGGTGTCTGATTTAGCTTTCTGGCAAATTTTACAAGACGCTAAAACTCGTCGTATACGTTTCTCCATGTTGGCAAAATAACAGTTCTGTCTCAGTATAAGAAAACATTTTCGTGCTCCGTAATGTGCGTAACTTAAATGAGTGTACCAAATTAATTTGTTAACCAGTTCATCAGGAATGCATAATAACCAATTGTTGCTGTCAGGATGAGAGCGGCGAAACAGAATGTCATTGCGTACAGTGTAGTGGTTTCTAATCGTAACATTATTCTTATCTAGCCAAAGGTGTTTAATTTCTTTCCACACATTGTCTTTATTTTGTTCTTGCGCTATGTCCTCTAATGACGATGAAATAAAGTTTTCAAATGCAACTTGCTGAATGTACATGACACTGAAATTTGTTTTGCAGAAGTTGGTTGCTACGTCTTGCTGATTGTTGCCGAGAGAACGGGATAGTGCGTCTGCCGTAACACTTTGTGTACCGGGAATGTGAACTATTGTAAAATTAATTTCTTGTAAATAAAGTTTCCATCTGCTTAATCTGTCGTGCGTGAATTTGGCCGAAAGTAAAAATTGTATCGCTCTGTGGTCTGTGTAAACGGTGGTATGTCTGCCATAAAGAAAATGCCTAAATCTCGTAAAAGCCCATACAACACATAATGTTTCCAATTCTGTAACGGAATAATTTCGTTCAGCAGGTGACAGAATGCGGCTTGCAAATGCGATGTTTTTAATAACTGTTGAACCATCTTCTTCAATTTCCTGGAAAATATGTACGCCTAAAGCGGTGTTAGAACTGTCGGTGGCAATGGAAAAATTTCTAGTAAGATCTGGGTGCGATAATAGTGGTGCATTCAACAAAGCATGTTTCAGGTTCATGAATTCAGAGTGTGCCTGCTCATCCCAAGACCAAATACTGTTTTTACCTGTTAATTGGCATAATCTGGGTGTGTCTAAAGCAGAGTGATGAATAAATTTACGAAAAAAGTTAATTAAGCCCAAAAAACTGCGTAATTGCTTCTTCGTCGTAGGAACACTAATGTCACGTAGAGCTTGAAGTTTTTCCGGATCAGGTGCAATGCCTTCTGCTGAAATTACGTGTCCAAGAAATTTTATAGAAGTTTTGCCAAAGTGCGATTTACTAAGATTAACAGTAATTCCTTGTGCATAAAAGGTTTGTAACAGTTGTTCAAGAACCAGATTGTGTTCAGACCAATTAGCTTCTGCTATAAGAATGTCGTCTACATACGTCGTGATTCTGTCCTTAAGTTCTGTGGGAAGTATTGTGTTCAAACCGCGAATAAAAGCTGCAGAAGAAATAGTTAAGCCGAACGGTAATTTGCAAAATTGATAACAGTCGCCGAAACAGAGAAAAGCTGTATATTTTCTGCAATTTGGATGAAGTTGAATTTGCCAAAATCCCGATTTCAAATCTAGTGTAGAATAAATAGCTGTACCGTGAAATTTCTGTAAAAGTTCCTCTAATGTCTGTGGCCGATCTGTTTCATTAATAATAATGTCATTAATGTGACGTGAATCAAGTACAAGGCGAAGTGAGCCATCTTTTTTCTTAACAATATGCAGCGGGTTTATGTACGGACTAACTGCTGGTTCAATAATTCCTTGATCAAGCATATCCTGCAATTCTTTTTTAACTTGTTCGCTGTGAATATATGGAATGGGATAATGCTTTGCTTTAAATGTGTCGTGCGGTTTGACTTGAAATTCATACATAAAGCCGGACATAGTACCAGGAATGTTGTCGAAAACTGGAGCTTGCTGTAAAAGAATTTTGTGTAATTGCGTTCGTTCGTCGTCTGTAGTTGCACTGCTTTCTTTAACCTTATCAGAAATTAACTGCATAACGTCGTAGTCACCTTCGTCTGGAGTATTATAGTTATGTACGTACGTATCCGTGAACAATGTGGGATTACAGTCTATGTTACGTGTTGCGGAAATGACCTCTGTGCGGTTAATTGTTTGTTCTTCCGCAGATAATGAGTGCTGAAATTCTAAAGCAAGTTGTACATTTTCATCCTTTAACATTAAATAAGAATTCTGAAAATCAATAACTGCGTCGTGTTGTACCAGAAAATTCGTACCTAAAATAACGTCTGTTGTCAATAAAGGCACAATCCAAAAATTAGAGTGAAAAGTATGACCTCCAATACAAAATGATAAATGCGTCTGTAATTTAACGTCTACACCTTTACTCGATACTGCTCCTTTCACTTTTGTTTTGCCTAAAGGTAACGTCGGATAAGTGTTCTCTTTGTTGCACTCGTTGAAAGTCTCCTCATTAATTACTGATATAGGTGAGCCGGAATCAATTACTGCTGAGAATTTTGATGAACCAATTTTAATTTCGATAACAGGATGTGAAATAGTTTTCTGAATAACTGGTCTTTCCTGTAAAAGAGTGTCTCTGATGTCGTCAAAAGTAATTACATTTTCTTGAACAACATTTTGCGTGTCAAAGGTACTGCTTGTGTTATTAGAAGATGCGTCCTGTGCAGTATTTAGTCAGATTCTATCTGACGTGTTATTATTATTAGGAGGATTCTGTGGCATTTCGACTATTTGAACTGTCCTATTACTTCTTCCAGGCGTGTTACGCTCTGGATGGTACCTACTGTCGGGTTCATTCATGAGAAAATGTTCTTGCGTATGATTTTGCTGTTGGTATGACCGACTGTTGTTAGATGTTCGCTGAAAATTGTCCTCATTATTTTTACGTCTGTCGTAATAGTCATTCCTATACGGTGCATTACGATAGGAATTGAAATACTGTCTTCTTTGTACGTAGTTGTTTCCTTGCTGACGTACGTTACTATTTGTTGGACCAGGGGCTATACGTCCACGCGGCGAAACATTAAAGCCTGGTTGACCTTGAGTATTCCATTGTTGGTTAGGTATGCTAAGCGGTTGACTTTCATGCTATTGTGGTGGAAAACGTCTATTGTTACCAAAAAATGCGTTTGCTGTTAATTTTACACATACTGATGATTACGATTTTTATCTGTAATTAAAATTACGGCGGTAGTTGTCATTACGGGAGTGCCTGCTGAAAATTGTCACATTCGGTAAAAGATTTGTCATATCGGGTTTTCAGTACAATATTTCTTAATTCTAGATAGAGCAATTGTTAAAGAGCAGTTTTGATAGATATAAAGGATAGTAGAAGAAAAGGCAGCAGTGCAGAAAACTAAAGATGAAATAGCACTACTACAGCTCGGGGCCCTATGCTCGCTACGGCACATATTCATTAAAGCGTAATGAATCCCCTGAGGTCAATTACGCACTGCAAATAAATTTTAGCTTTTGCGTTGCAAGCAATAGCGGTAAAATTCCAAAATTAAATCGCTGTATTCTTGCTAATTCCAGTTTCTGCATAATACGTAATGCTGCTGAAAATACAAAAATAAATTGTCGCATCTGGTTCAAAGCTAGTTTCTCCATTACAGATAATAGCGGTGAATGTACAAAGATAAATTGTCATATACAGTGCAAAGCGTGTACCTGTACGCTGTCATTATTAAATTCCTTACATTTTCTTACAAATGCAAATTGCTCGAAATCTACGTTCTCGTCACTCAGTTTGATAACACGTTCAGGTTTGTGTGTGAATCTGTTCGTCTGTGTCATTTCGGATTTCAAGTTGCATAGCTTTTCAGATTTTAAGTCGCGTGGCTTTTCGGATTTTAAGTCGCGTAGTTGCTGTAAATTGCTCACATTATACACGCTGCGTAAGTCAGACAAATGTTCGCAAAGTGGCGTCTGCTGTGTTGAGTTATTAACTGAAATACTTTTCATCTCTGTTACTTCTTGTTGTAAACTCGATAACTTTCTACGTAACGTGTTGTGAGATGAATCGATCTCATTAATTGTCTGCTGTAAATTTTGAAATTCAGGTGTTTGGATATATGAAACCGGTGCAGTATCGTCTGATTTATTGTCATTAGCATTTTCGATAACATCAATACGACTGGCCAATTCATCACATTTTTCAGTCAGTATTTTAACCTGATCATCGGTTTTAGAATCAGACGCATTAATCTGTTTTTGCAACTTGCGCGTAGTTTCGCTCAGTTTTTTAACATCACCTTTGATAACATCACAATCCTGTGTTAGATCTAATTGTTCGAATCTATCTGTCACTGTTTGAATATTTACTGTGTGTGTATCTGTTTTTGATTTAAGGTCAGAAATTTCATCCCGTAATTCCGCGTTCAATTGTTCTATGGTATTAATTTTGTCGGACACTGTAGTAATATTATTGTCTACATACGTCTTCGCTTTCGCGAATATTTTACGTTTGTCCTCTTGTCTTTGTGCAGTGATTGTTTCCATGACTTGTCGTTTTACTTTGTTTTGATCCTGAATAAATCTGCGGAAACGCGTATCACTGTTCTGTATGTGCTGATTAAAGCGCTCGTTAATCTGAGTGTTCTGCTGTTCGAATTTCGCGTCTATCTTTGCGTCCATAGTGCGCGAAAGTTCTACCGTCATTGCTCTAAACTCGTCCCGTAATTGTGTAGCTTTTTCAGAGCACTGTTTGGCGACTCCGCTAATTTCGTCTCTGAGTGTATTTGTCGCGGCTGTTTGCATTTCCCTTAATTCTTGCGCAACCGACTTTATTTCTTCGCTATTTTTTTGTGAACAAGCCTCAATTTCCGCGCGCAACTGTTCCTTAGTGTCATGGCACTGCGCGGCAACGGCTGTAATTTGTTCACTAAGTTGTTTGAAATTTTCGTCATTATTGTCAAGTTTTTCATTTAAGTGTTTGTTATCTTCCCTAAGTTGTTTGACCTGTTCATTGAGTTGTTGTTTAAGATTTTCGTTATCTTGTTTGTTCTGTTCCCTAAGTTGTTTAAAATCTTCACTCTGTTGTCTGACCTGTTCACTAAGTTTGTCTTGTTTTTCGTTCTGTTGTTTGAAATTTTCCCGCAAAAATGCCATAATTGGATCCGATTCAAAATTAGCATTTCTATTCTCTGTGCTGTTCAATGGTCGATCTGGAATTGTCTCTTTTTGCGTGACCATTTGGTCATTCTGTAATTTACAAAAAGGTTTGCCAGTTAAACATACACTGTCAGTCCCTATTTCGGAATTAAATAAATCCGTCGTACTTTCACTACACTGACCATTTTCATTCGAAAAATTTGTTTGTATGTTACTTGAATTTTCCAAATCGGGTGTGTTAAGCTCGGCAGCGCTCATTGCAATAGAGCGTCCCGCGTCATCAATTGTCGTCAAATTAACAGACGAGACAATTGGGTTCGTTTGTTCATCATTAAGGTAAAAGTCATCATTAATGGTTGGAATGCACTGATTGTTAGTGAACGCAGGATTGTCATCATTACGTTGCGTATCACAATTACTATCGGTCAGGTTGTTTAAGTCGGTAATTTCATTCACAATACTTCGCGATACACTATTCACAGTCTTTCGCGGCATTTTTACAATAGTCAAAATTTTTCACAAAACAAATCAACACAATGCAAAAGCAACACACAAATACAACAAAGCAACAAATTGCCGTTGACCTGTAGAGAGAAAGTCACAATATTATTAAAAGCGTTGCGCTAAATCCTAATTATATCTAAGCAAACAAGAGCAGATATCTGACTGTTGTTCAAAAGACTCTCAACGAAATACGATCCTGAACTGGGTGTCGCCAAGTGTAACCTCCCCACAGAAATTTTAAAAGAAAAGGACGATACTAATTAGAAATGCTGATGGACATGGCTCTATGCGTAACCTGCCCACAATGAAATGTACTGACAATGGCAACAAAAATGTGAAATTCGCAATCTGACTCAAATATAAATTCTTCACAAAATTTAAAGTCCGTTCAGTGACAAGAAAATACAATTAAACCGAAATATCGGTCTTTGGCCCTGTGTAAAACAATCAGAATTAAAGTCTTACCTCAGAATAAATGGATGTCACATATCTGCTCTTGTTGTTGCGCACCGCTTGGAGGAACTGCATTGCTAATAATAATATTCTCTCTTTTTTTTTTTTGTAATTCTAGTGAAATTTTTCTTCAAAAGAAGTGGAATGAAATGGGAAGTGCAACGAGATCTTTAGTTCAATAAAAAATTAAATTTAAAAAAAATGCTTTTGAAATAAAAATTATTATTGGGGGACTTGTTGGAGAATAATTACAATAAATAAAATTTTACATTATCTAATGATTATATTAATTAATGGTATACCTTATTCACCATCTTGACCAGTGTTGCCGACCGCCTACATCACACAACCGCACTAGGCTGCTACTACTGACCGACCGCTCTGCATGACGACTACAGATTGAGTTCTGCTCTCAACTAGACAGAGCTACAGACTCGCAACGACTACTCTCACAGACTGAGAACCGCTCGCAACACTCGCGCGGTCAAGCGCATACTCTCTGGTCACAGATGCTACAATGCCTCGCCATCGCTGCTGCGTTACATACGTTGCCCTCAACTAGACAGAGCTACAGACTCGCAACGACTACTCGACAGACTCGCAAAGACTGACTACTGACAGACTCACAACGACTACTACTGACAGACTCACAACGACTACTGACAGAGTACTGCTCTGCATAGCGACAACTAGCGAACTGCTCTCAACTAGACAGAGCTACAGACTCGCAACGACTGAACTGACAGACTCGCAACGACAGACTGACTGACTGAGAACCGCTCGCAACACTCGCGCGGTCAAGCGCATACTCTCTGGTCACAGATGCTACAATGCCTCGCCATCGCTGCTGCGTTACATACGTGTTTCATAACCCTCCACTGGGGGGGCAAAAATTTGGCAGCGATGGTGAGTCATTTGGACTTGCCAATCGCGGCAAAATTTTTCTTTAATTAACAAAATCCTACAACTTACAGAATATTTAAATGTTGTGCACACGCACTAAGTACAAAATATTATCAGACAAAGACAAAATGTGAATACTAAACATAGTAGCAAATCAGAAAAAAGTATATACAAATTTTTTGACAGATAAAGTGCACAGGCACTGAAAAAATTCTTTAGCATATTCAGAACAAATAAACAGACTGGCAAAATATATTATGTTGACAAGTGTACATGCACTGAAAAATGTCTTTAGCATTTTCACAACAAATAAACATAATGGCAAAAAAAAAAAACATGTCCAAAGTGCACATGCACTGAAAAATGTCTTTAGTATTTTCACAACAAATAAACATAATGGCAAACATCATGTCGACCAGTGACATAAGTGTACTCACACTGGAGTTTAGCGAATCGAAAAATGTATAACCTATGAACATAAATGATGTTACAAAAAATTTTTTTCTGTATGTGACAAGAATCAGGATAGGGAAGGGAAGGATTGCATCATGGTTGTAGCACTTTAGATTGCACACAGCTGCTCTGAAAGTCCATATCTTTCCACAGAAGTACAACACCAAGTGACACAACTTGAAGTTCTTTTCCCATCAGAATTTATCATTGTAGCCAAGACACTGAACTGTCGTAGTAATGTTCCATGTTTTCATTTTGGCAGTACATTACGTACACCAAACAGTGGGACCATAATAACGTCTTCATTGCTCACGGTGGTGGACAGCATGTCGTGTCAACACCACACTCTTACAAGGCACACCAACGTAGAATTAGTGCAAAACCAAATATAGTGCTCCATGATCAGTGGGATAAACAGGACAAATGGACATTGCAGTAATTCAAGGTAGTTAACTCATGAGGTGAAGGACATCAAGTCACATAATATTGACAATTACAGACTTAATTAGTAGTTTGTGGCATTCATAGCCCAGTTATTGAACATTTCTGTACCAAGTATGTAGTATTACAGAAAAATGTTCATTAATTGTTGTACATAGAATCAGTAGCCTTCTTTTCCTGGTTACAAAGCATTATGAAATAATCGCATTCTTTTCAGTTACAGAGTATAATTAAGAGTCATTAACCTTCTCCTAATTACAGTTAATTAATCATTTGTCATTCCAATAATCATTAGCCTTTTCCTAATTCATTAATTAATCATTTGTCTAATTACAGTTAATTAATCATTTGTCTAATTACAGTTAATTAATCATTTGTATAATTACAATTAATTAATCATTTGTCGTTAATTAATCATTTGTCTAATTACAGTTAATTAATCATTTGTATAATTACAATTAATTAATCATTTGTCGTTAATTAATCATTTGTCATTCTAATATAGTAAGAATCATTAGTATTCCCCTAATTACAAAGCATTACTAAACAGTACCATAGCTAATTAATTGTGTCATTCCAATGTAGTAAGAATTATTACCCTTCTCCTAATTACAAAGCATTATTAAACAGTAATTAAGATTCATTAGCCTTCTAATTACAAAACATCCTAATGACAGTTAATTAATCATTTGTCATTCCAATCTATTATGAATCATTAGCCTTCTTCTAATTACAAAGCATTATTAAACAGTCACATTCTTTTCTGGTTACAAAGTATCAACACTGGAAACAAGAGCTAATCAATGGCATAATTAATCACAATTCGTGGAGTGACATTAATTATTGGCACTCAGTGGCCAGCAAGTATTGAATAGAATCATCATTCAGTATTATTCAGATTATTATGAAGTCATTATTAAAAATCAGTTAATTACAGTCAAATCATTAATAATCACAGGCATTATAAGTGGTAACATTACAATAAACAGTGTTCCTCCTTCAGTAGTATTCAGACCATTACAAAGTCATTATTAAAATCAGTTAATTACAGTCAAATCATTAATAATCACAGGCATTATAAGTGGTATCATTACAATAAACAGTGTTCCTCCTTCAGTAGTATTCAGACCATTACAAAGTCATTATTAAAATCAGTTAATTACAGGCAAATCATTAGTAATCACAGGCTTATACGTAGTATCATTACAATAAACAGTGGCAGTTATTAGCTAGTGACAAAGCATTATTTTGAATATAGTCTCATTAAGAGGTCATTACTCAAGTGACATGCTATTCAGAGTTGATCAGTATTATTCAGAATTTTCTCAAACTGGTATCACTATTTGGGACTGTTAATACATTTTATATTTTTTTTTTTTTTTGTTAGCAATGCATTGCGTTGGGATCGATAATTAATTGCTGAGGCATAATACTTTTTACTTTTGACGTATTGCTGCAAATGAGGATAGGTAACGTCATTCGTCATGAGTCAGCTGTAGCAAGAGTATGTAACAAGGCAGTACATGTGATCACATTTATAAACGATAGACACAAATGGGTAAAAATATAAAAATGCAAGTACTAGAACAGGTATAATAAGTAACAGGTTTAGTAAGTGTCATGAAAAACTTCTCCTGGAAAAAATACAAAAACGGATTATTGACCTGAAAGAAGAAACGCACACTATGCTGAAAAGTAGTGAACTTCGAATTAACAGGTAGTGAAATGTGTATAAAATATGTTCCATAGCTGTCCTTTCCAAAACTTTCCGTCATCCTACTATGCAATATAACACCTGCTGTCAAAGCAAACTTCAACAAATACTTAAATAACTACATAGCATAAATACATAACTTCAACATTATCCTCATCTGTAAAGAAAAACTTCATTATCCATATCATCATAACTTCACCATTATCATCACCTGTAAAGAAAAACTTCATTATTCATAATACCATTTCCTTCATCATTATTCATCAGTATTCACTATCATCTGCAAAAAATCACTTCATTACTCATTACATAACTATTCCTTATCTCTAGCATATTTCATCACTAAAACTAAGATGTGTAGTTCAGTCTGACAGCCTGCATCAATCACCTTGTATTCTGAAAGAAAAAATTAGTTAAGACTGCTATTCTGTGATGAGTATAGTATATTCTTGTTAATGCTTGTTAATCCTGATCCATTTACTCTTCCTCATAAAGTTATTGCATCTTCTTTCGTTTATTCCGTAGGTGAAATTCCCATTTCTGTTGAATTTATTTCTTACATACATCATTTCTTTCTGAAATTGATGAACAGAGATTAATGTCTTGCATTTAAATCATATACCCACTAAATAATGACTGGTTAATGGTGACGCAATTAAGCATACAGCATAACATGACAGAAAACGTAATATGTTAAAGACGTTGACAGTGTTCAGATGCAAAAATGTACACAGAATAATACAATGCAGTAGCAAAAAAAAAAATGTAAAACAGTCACGATGTTGAGATGTCATAGGGCAAAAAAAATGTCAAAGTCGACTGTTGTGTGTTATATCTTAACTATTTCACAATACATACAAACAAAACTGGAGTACAGTCATATACACAAAAAAAATGGAAAATGTGCACGGTCTGATGTGTAACGACAAGAAAAGCGACCTGCTAACCTTACCTTGCCGGGCACTTGCCAAGAAAAAATACGATAATCCTCAGTAATTAGTCACGTGAAATAATTGCATTAGTAAATGGCATCATAGTGTGTTGAATCATACAGTGGTTTCACTCAATAAACGGTTTAATGTTTGATATATGGTGATTGCCTTTCGATTTTCTAGTTCTCAAAGTTTCGACATGTACAACATTGGGGTGAGGGATGCTGCGAATCCGATATGGACCTGCGTATAGAAGTTCAAATTTACTGCACTTACCTTTTAATTTACTGGATAAATAATGTGTACGTACTAATATTTTCTGTCCAACGTGAAAGTCTCGGCGTCTACAAACCTGTTTTTGCTGTCTTCTCCGGCGCTCTGCGGCACTTTTGATGTTGTTCAGCGCAATGTTAATTATTTCGTGGTGTCGTAGGCGACGACTTTTGGGAAATTCTATTAATTCTTTAATTTTGTTCGGTGGTTCAACGTTTTTCAGTATAACAGACGGAGATAGCATAGTGGATTCATTTGGAATGGAATTAATTACATCTTGGAATGAGAGTATGTGTGTATCCCAATCAATATGTCTTTTGTGGCAGTATATTCGGCACAGTTTACCAATTTCCTTCATTAATCTTTCACAGGGGTTCGAAGAAGCGTGGTACTTGGATATATAGATCGGAGAAATGTTTCTACCTCGTAACATGCGTGTCCATACGCTACTACGAAATTGTGATCCATTGTCGGAAATTACTTTCATTACATGCCCTACATGAGATAGAAAATGTTTTATAAATGCATTTGAAACAGTTTTAGCAGTAGCTTTGCGTAATGGAGTGAAAGTAACAAATTTTGAAGTGAGCTCAACAGCGACAAATATGTAGCAAAAACCTTTGTTAGTTCTCGGAATCGGACCAAAAATATCTACTGCGGCCATGTGTCTTAATTTAACAGGTATAATGGGATATAAAGGAGGAATATGTGAAGTGGTGTCTGATTTAGCTTTCTGGCAAATTTTACAAGACGCTAAAACTCGTCGTATACGTTTTTCCATGTTAGTAAAATAACAGTTCTGTCTCAGTATAAGAAAACATTTTCGTGCTCCGTAATGTGCGTAGCTTAAATGAGTGTACCAAATTAATTTGTTAACCAGTTCGTCAGGAATGCATAATAACCAATTGTTGCTGTCAGGATGAGAGCGGCGAAACAGAATGTCATTGCGTACAGTGTAGTGGTTCCTAATCGTAACATTTTTCCTATCTTGCCAAAGGTGTTTAATTTCTTTCCACACATTGTCTTTATTTTGTTCTTGCGCTATGTCCTGTAATGACGATGAAATAAAGTTTTCAAATGCAACTTGCTGAATGTACATGACACTGAAATTTGCTTTGCAGAAGTGGGTTGCTACGTCTTGCTGATTGTTGCTGAGAGAACGCGATAGTGCGTCTGCTATAACATTTTGTGTACCGGGAATGTGAACAATCGTAAAATTAAATTCTTGCAAATAAAGTTTCCATCTGCTTAATCTGTCGTGAGTAAATTTAGCTGAAAGTAAAAATTGTATCGCTCTGTGATCTGTGTAAACGGTGGTATGTCTGCCATAAAGAAAGTGCCGAAATCTCGTGAAAGCCCATACAACACATAATGTTTCTAATTCTGTAACGGAATAATTTCGTTCAGCGGGTGACAAAATGCGACTTGCAAATGCGATGTTTTTAATTACTGTAGAGCCATCTTCTTCAATTTCCTGAAAAATGTGTACGCCTAAAGCGGTGTTAGAACTGTCGGTGGCAATGGAAAAATTTCTAGTAAGATCTGGGTGCGATAACAGTGGAGCATTCAACAAAGCATGCTTCAAATAACATTCTCGTGAGCAAAACTCTGCGTATCAAAAGTAATGTTTCCGTAACTGTAATATGCAATCTGTGCTGTATCTGGTTAAAATCTATCGTACGTGTTATTATTTACGGGAGGATGCTGTGACATATCCACTATTTGAACTGCTCTGTTATTTCTTACTGACGTGTTACGCTATGGATGACACCTATTGTCTGTTTCATTCATGATTATTTGTTGTTGCTGATGTTGTTGCTGCTCATAAGATCGACTGTCATTAAAATGTACGCTGAAAATTGTGCTCATTATTTTTTTTTACTTCTGTCATGATAGTAATTTCTATACGGCGCATTGCGATACGAGTTGAAATAGTGTGTTATCTGTACGTAGTTGTTTCTTTGCTGCCATGCGTTACTATTTGTTGGAGCTGGGACTATACGTGCACGCGGCGAAACATAAAAGTTTGGTTGACCTTGTAGACTGCATTGTTGGTTAGGTATGCTAAGCGGTTGACTTTCATGCTATTGTGGTGGAAAACGTCTATTGTTATAAAAATATGGTTCCGACTGCTCAAAATTTTGTACATACTGATGATTACGATTTTATCTGTTAATAAAGTTACGGCGGTAGTTGTCATTACGGGAGTGCCTGCTGAAAATTGTCACATTCGGTAAAAGATTTGTCATATCCGGTTTTCATTACATACGTTTCTTAATTCTACAAAGAGCAATAGTTAAAGAGCAGTTTTGATAGATATAAAGGATAGTAGAAGAAAAGGCAGCAGTGCAGAAAACTAAAGATGAAACAGCACTACTACAGCTCGGGCCCTATGCTCGCTACGGCACATATTCATTAAAGCGTAATGAATCCCCTGAGGTCTTTTACGCACTGCAAATAAATTTTAGCTTTTGCGTTGCAAGCAATAGCGGTA
This sequence comes from Schistocerca serialis cubense, assembly GCF_023864345.2. Taxonomy (NCBI): domain Eukaryota; kingdom Metazoa; phylum Arthropoda; class Insecta; order Orthoptera; family Acrididae; genus Schistocerca; species Schistocerca serialis. Next base: position 210,941,941 of record NC_064641.1, read on the forward strand.
AAATTCCAAAAGTAAATCGCTGTATTCTTGCTAATTCCAGTTTCTGCATAATACGTAATGCTGTTGTAAATACAAAAATAAATTGTCGCATCTGGTTCAAAGCTAGCTTCTGCATTACAGGCAATAGCGGTGAAAGCATAAAAACAAATTGTCGTATACAGCTCAAAGCGTGTACCTGTGTTCTGTCATTATTAAATTCTTTACATTTTCTTGCGGATAAAAATTGCTCATAATCTATGTTCTCGTCACCGAATTTGAGAACACGTTCAGGTTTGTATGTGAATCTGTTCGTCTGTGTCATTTCGTACTTCAAGTTACGTAGCTTTTCAGATTTTAATTCGCGTAGTCTCTGTAAATTGTTCACATTATACACGCTGCGTGACTCTGACAAATGCTCGCAAAGTGGCGGATTCTGTGACGTATTGGTGACTGAAATAGTTTTTAATTCTGTTACTTTAATATTTTCGCCAATTTGGTTGTTGTGTCGTTCACTTTTATTAACAATTTCCGTATTCAGAGTGTGTGAAACTTCCAGTGGCTCTAAATTAAACTCGTCGCGTATTTGTACTGCGTTTTTACGGCATTGTTCAGTGACTGCATTAATTTCGTGTATCTGTGTTGCGTTTGCTGAACATTGTTCAGTGACTGCATTAACTTCGTCTTTATGTAATTCTGTTGTGCTTACACGTGTACTATTTAATTCTTGTGCAACAGTGCCAACTTCTTCATTACTGTTATTAGCACAAGCCTTAGTATCCTCACGTAATTGTTCTTCACTGTCCTGACATTGCACGGTAACAGCTGTAATCTGCTCACTAACTTGTTTGTTCTGTTCTTTAAGGTCGTCTTGTTTTTCGCTTGTCAGTTTGAAACTTTCATTAATTGTTTCGCTAAGTTGTTTGTGAAAGTCGTCTTGTTTTTTACTAATTTCATTAAGTTGTTTACTCATTTGTAGCAAAAATGCCATAATTGGATTCGACTCAAGGTCAGCATTTCTATTCTCTGTGCTGTTCAATAGTGGATCTGGAATTGTTTCACTTTCTGTAACCATTTGGTCATTTTGAAATTTACAAAAAGGTTTGTCAGTCAAATGTATACTATCAGTCATTGTTTCGGAATTAAATAAATCTGTCCTACTCTGTGTGATCTGTTCATTTTCATTAGACAAATTTGTCTGCTCGTCACGTGAATTTAGTAAATCGGTTGTGTTAAGCAGGGCAGCGCTCATTACAATAGAGCGTCCCGCGTCATCAATTGTCGTCAAATTAACAGACGAGACAATTGAGTTCGTTTGTTCATCATTAAGACAAAAATCATCATTAGTGGTTGTAATGCACTGATTGTTAGTGAACGCAGGATTGTCATCATTACACTGCGTATCACATGTCCTATTGGTAAAGTCGTTTGAGCCGGTAATTTCGTTCGTAATACCTCGCGATACACTATTCACAGTCTTTCGCGGCATTTTTACAATAGTCACAATTTTTCACAAAACAATAAGCACAAATGCAAAAGCAACACACAAATACAACAAAGCAACAAATTGCCGTTGACCTGTAGAGAGAAAGTCACAAGATTAATAAAAGCGTAGCGCCAAATCCTAATTATACTTAAGCAAATAAGAGCAGATATCTGACTGTTGCTCAAAAGACTCTCAACGAAATACGATCCTGGACTGGGTGTCGCCAAGTGTAACCTCCCCACCGCAATTTTAAAAGAAAATAAAGCAATACTTAATAGAAATGGGAGCCAAGTGTAACCTCTCCACAAAAATTTTAAAAGAAAAGGACGATACTAATTAGAAATGCTGATGGACATGGCTCTATGCGTAACCTGCCCACAATGAAATGTACTGACAATGGCAACAAAAATGTGAAATTCGCAATCTGACTCAAATATAAATTCTTCACAAAATTTAAAGTCCGTTCAGTGACAAGAAAATACAATTAAACCGAAATATCGGTCTTTGGCCCTGTGTAAAACAATCAGAATTAAAGTCTTACCTCAGAATAAATGGATGTCACATATCTGCTCTTGTTGTTGCGCACCGCTTGGAGGAACTGCATTGCAAATAATAATATTCTCTTTTTTTGTGATTTTACTGGAATTTTTCTTCAAAAGAAGTGGAATGAAATGGGAAGTGCAACGAAATCTTGAGTTCAATAAAAAATTAAATTTTTGAGAAAATGCTTTTGAAATAAAAAAATTATTATTGGGAGACTTGTTGGAGAATAATTACAATAAATAAAATTTTTCATTATCTAATGATTATATTAATTAACAATATACCTTATTCCTCATCTTGACCAGTGTTGCCGACCGCCTACATCACACAACCGCCCTGGGCTGCTACTACTGACCGAGCGCTATGCATGACGACTATTAGCGTACCGCACGCGACGACTACTAACAGAGTACTGCCCTCAACTAGACAGAGCTACAGACTCGCAACGACTACTCGACAGACTCGCAAAGACTGACTACTGACAGACTCACAACGACTACTACTGACAGACTCACAACGACTACTGACAGAGTACTGCTCTGCATAGCGACAACTAGCGAACTGCTCTCAACTAGACAGAGCTACAGACTCGCAACGACTGAACTGACAGACTCGCAACGACAGACTGACTGACTGAGAACCGCTCGCAACACTCGCGCGGTCAAGCGCATACTCTCTGGTCACAGATGCTACAATGCCTCGCCATCGCTGCTGCGTTACATACGTGTTTCAGGATTTGCAGAAAATAAATGCGTGGTGTAATGACTGGCAGTTACCCTCTATGTTAGTAAGTGTAACCTACTGCGTATAACAAGGCGAAAATCACCGTTAATGTACGAATACAAAATAAATGCCCAGTCTTTGGAAGCGGTAACATCCGTCAAGTATCTTGGTGTGACTATTCGAAATGATCTCAAATGGAATGAACAGATTACACAATCAACGGGCAAGGCGAACTATAGATTGCAGTTCATTGGTAGAATCCTGAAGCGATGCAGTCATTCAACAAAGGAAATTGCTTAACATACGTTAGTTTGTCCAGTCTTAGAGTATTGTTCGTCTGTATGGGACCCTTACCAGTTGGGTCTCATTCAAGAGATTGGAAAGGTCCAAAGAAGAGCGGCAAGATTCGTTACTGGTACATTTAGCCATCGCGAGAGCGTTACAAATCTCGTAGAAAGTTTGAAGTGGGGTATACTTGCAGATAGACTACGCGCTAAACGGAAGGTGCTGCCCACTAGCCGGCCGCTGGTGGCCGAGCGGTTCTGGCGCTACAGTCTGGAACCGCGCGACCGCTACGGTCGCAGGTTCGAATCCTGCCTCGGGCATGGATGTGTGTGTTGTCCTTAGGTTAGTTAGGTTTAAGTAGTTCTAAGTTCTAGGGGACTTATGACCTCAGCAGTTGAGTCCCATAGTGCTCAGAGCCATTTGAACCATTTTTTTTGCCCACTAAATTCCGAAATCCGACCTTTGCCGAGAATGTAGAGCATATATTATTACCACCAACTTTCGAATCGCGCAGTGATCACCATTCAAAGATAAGTGAAGTCAGAGCTCGTACTGAGGCGTTCAGACAGTCGTTTTTCCCTCGCGTGTTCAGGTGGGGGGGGGGGGGGGGGGGGCGGCACACACCACACACCACACACCGCTTCATGGGTAGCGGAGTATAAATGTAGATGTAGGTGGTTCTCACTGGTTTTTAATGGTCTTCCGCGCATATCTTTCACTACACGACAAGAAAAAAAGCAACATCACACATTTTCACAGCGCATGCGAATGACAAGACCTCTTGAACACGACTGGTGGGAAAGAGAAAGCTACTGTCCAATAATATCTGAAATGCGAACTAGATTATTGGTAGGAATAATTTAGATTTTCAGTGATTTGGTGTGCGCCATTGTGATATTCACGCTAAAATAACGACAAAGTAACTAATACATGAGTAGGGTCCACTTCCAGTGGCGTCGGTGGTGTACGTGCGCTGCGCACGACGAGAAGTCGCTGAGTGTGCTGAGGAGGCTACCGACCACAATCTTGTCACGTCGCCATGTAAATGATATTATGTTCATTGACGTTGGCTTCGTGGTATGCAGATAGAATAGCTAAGTCTCAGGATAAAATTAAAACCGTATGGTCAGTCGTAAAGGAAGTGGCTGGTCTGCAGAGACAGGTCAAGGATATAGAGTCAGTGCGTAGTGGGAATGTCCGTGTTACTGATAAGTCGCATATATGTACAGTATTTTATAATCACTTTCTGAATATAGCAGGTGAACTAAATAGAAACCTAGTCCCAACAGGGAATCATATAGTGCTCTTAGAAAAAAGTGTTCCGAGACTGTTACCTGAAATGCTCCTCCATGATGCTGACAAGAGGGAGATTGAGTTAATAATTAAATCACTAAAGACCAAGAACTCTCATGGATATGACGGGGTATCTAGCAGAATACTGAAGTATTGTTCCATGTATGTTAGCCCAGTACTTAGCCATATCTGTAACTTTTCCTTTAGGAGTGGTCGGTTTCCTGACCGATTAAAGTACTCGGAAGTGCAGCCACTTTATAAAAAGGGAGACAGGGATAATGTTGACAATTATAGACCTATTTCTATGCCATCGGTGTTTGCTAAACTTATCGAGAAGGTTGTATATGCAAGGTTACTGGAGCATTTAAATTCACATAATTTGCTGTCAAATGTTCAGTTTGGTTTTAGAAATGGTTTAACAACTGAAAATGCTATATTCTCTTTTCTCTGTGAGGTTTTGGACGGATTAAATAAAAGGTTGCGAACGCTAGGTGTTTTCTTTGATTTAACGAAGGCTTTTGACTGTGTTGACCACAAAATGTTACTGCAGAAGTTGGACCATTATGGAGTAAGGGGAGTAGCTTACAATTGGTTCGCCTCTTACCTTAAGAACAGAAAGCAGAAGGTAATTCTCCGCAATATTGAGAGTGGTAGTGATGTTCAGTCCCAATGGGGCACTGTTAAGTGGGGTGTTCCCCAAGGGTCGGTGCTGGGGCCACTGCTGTTTCTTATTTATATAAATGATATGCCTTCTAGTACTACAGGTGATTCAAAAATATTTCTGTTTGCTGATGACACCAGCTTGATAGCGAAGGATCTTGTATGTAATAATGAAACAGTATCAAATAACGCAGTTCATGAAATAAGTTCATGGCTTATGGAAAATAATTTGATGCTAAATCACAGTAAGACTCAGTTTTTACAGTTTCTAACACACAATTCAACAAGAACCGATATTTTGATCAGGCAGAATGGGCATATTATACGCGAGACGGAACAGTTCAAGTTCCTAGGAGTTCGGATAGATAGTAAGCTGTTGTGGAAAGCCCATGTTCAGGATCTTGTTCAGAAACTAAATGCTGCTTTATTTACCATTAGAACAATATCTGAAATAAGTGACACTTCAACACGAAAAGTAGTCTACTTCGCTTATTTCCATACGCTTATGTCGTATGGTATTATTTTTTGGGGTAATTGTTCTGATTCAAAAAGGGTATTTTTGGCTCAAAAACGGGCTGTTCGAGCTATATGTGGTGTAAGTTCGAGAACCTCTTGTCGACCCCTATTCAATAGTCTGGGAATTCTGACATTGCCCTCACAGTATATATTTTCTTTAATGTCGTTTGTTGTTAGCAATATTAGCCTATTCCCAAGAGTTAGCAGCTTTCACTCAGTTAATACTAGGCAGAAATCCAATCTGCATGTGGAATGCACTTCCTTGACTGTTGTGCAGAAAGGAGTGCAGTATTCTGCTGCATCAATTTTCAATAAGCTACCACAAGAACTCAAAAATCTTAGCAGTGCCCCAAACACTTTTAAGTCTGAACTGAAGAGTTTCCTCATGGCTCACTCCTTCTATTCTGTCGAGGAGCTCCTGGAAGAGCCAAAAAATTAAGCAAATTCCAGTGTTACATTGTTGATTTTCTTTATTTAAATTTACGACTTGTCACCTGAATATGTTTTTTTATATTTCATTTTATCAGTTTCTAATATCGTGTTATAATTTCATGTATTGACTCGTTCCGTGACCATGGAGACTTCTCCTTAATGTGGTCCCACGGAACAATAAATAAATAAATAACTTCTCAGAACAATAATTTGGTATCCGTGTTTCCCTTAGTAACACACTTTGTTAATTATATTTCTCATCGTTCTGCAGTTTTCCTACAACTTTCAAACTTCTCCCATTACACTCTACGATTCATATAACAGCGTCTTCATGGGCAGAACCCATTCAGATATCCTAACAGCAGACTAATAGAGTCTCGGTTTATTTGCTGAAGAAGTGATCCTAATGAGCAGGTTTTAGTAGACTGTCAGTCCTGTGGATACACGTTTTGTGTCTTAAATGCAATGATCTCCATTGTCTTTTGCATTCTCATTCCACTGAACTGCGCTGATTCCCCCGATGTTAGACAACAGAGGTGGTTTTCTACGACAAGATCAATAGGGACGCCATTACTAGAATTAGGGAGGGGGGGGGGAGGAATGAAAGTCTTCTTAATTTAATGATTCGACAGAATCGAATTAGGGACATTTTGGTTACTATTAAGAAATGCTAAACTTTTTACAATCAAATAATTCTTGATAAAATATAATTTCGAAACAGTAGATTTTGATTCATTTACGTAATAGTAGGAACTACCTCTAACATACCAGATGCGAAACCACAGGACAAAAGAATACGTAGGCTTGTACTCTGTCGCAGTACTTCATACATTTATTCAAATTTATGTAGTATTGATTAATCTGCATTGCACTATTTCTGGCAGGTTATGCTTACTAGGCGGACGTGGTGAAAAGTAATGCCTTTGAATTTCTTTATTTGAAAGCCGTTAAGGCTTTTTAAGTAAAACAAACGTTATGAATATTCAACGTCATTATTCTTCACGTCTATACGTTTGCACCCTTCTGCCGCTAGAGAGCTCCGAATTGTAGCGTGTAGTATGGTGGTGTGTAACTATGCAGGTAATTTTCGAAATCGAAGAGCTCGTCCGCACATGGAGCACCCTCTCCTTCAGTATGACAGTACCAGAGTATACATTAGTGATACACCATCGGCGAGAATCCGACACATTGCATTCACTGTCATCGATCGCCCTTCGTACAGTCCCGACTTGCACCCAAGGCGACACATTTCTGTTTCAAAACATTAAAGGACGCCATCGAGGACTTCACTTTGATAATCATGAAGCGGTGCAAATAGAGTGGAGGTTGTGGCTCCATCAACAAGCATTTTACAGTGACAGTATCAACAAAGTGGTCTCTCATTGGGTGAACTGTGTTTCTCGCCAGAACGGTGAATGGTGCACATGGTTTGTTGCAACACACGTCCCCATATTTCCCATGTTGTAACGTAGAAGTAACACCAAGTCAAGTGGCAGACACTCGATAACCCCTGCCCTATAGTCCTGATCTCTGTCCAAGCTATTATCACACCTTCGGTCCCATGAGAAAGTCCTTGAAGGGTCGACGCTTCCTGTCGGATGAGAATGTGCAGCAGGTCGTCGTGTTTAAGCAAACGGATGTCTTCAAACCTGTGCGTCACTGGGCTGATTGCCTCAGCGCTCACAGAAATTTTGCCTGATTGATGTTTTGATTCTGGACTGTACAAGCTTTGAGTGAAAATATTTTGATCGTCCCGTATGTTACATGTATGTGATATAAAGCTAATCATGCAGTTATAGTTTAAGTGATCATTTCTTAGTCATTATTACAGCTGAGGAATCATACAGCAATTCATCAAAAGATGTCCATAAAGCCTGAGAATTATTACACTGCATCCTTCTACCTAGAACCCAATACAGTGATGATGGAGGAAGATGGTAAAGGAAGTCCTGTAATTTGTAAATACCGGGTGATCAAAAAGTCAGTATAAATTTGAAAACTGAATAAATCACGGAATAATGTTGATGGAGAGGTACAAATTGACACACATGCTTGGAATGACACGGAGTTTTATTAGAACAAAAAAAAAAAAAATACAAAAGTTCAAAAAATTTCCGACAGATGGTGCTTCATCTGATCAGAATAGCAATAATCAGCATAACAAAGTAATACAAAGCAAAGGTGATGTTCTTTACAGGAAATGCTCAATATGTCCGCCATCATTCCTCAACAATAGCTGTAGTCGAGTAATAATGTTGTGAACAGCACTGTAAAGCATGTCCGGAGTTATGGTGAGGCATTGGCGTCGGATTTTGTCTTTCAGCATCCCTAGATATGTCCGTCGATCACGATACGCTTGCGACGTCAGGTAACCCCAAAGCCAATAATGGAACGGACTGAGGTCTGGGGACCTGGGAGGCCAAGCATGACGAATGTGGCGGCTGAACACACGATCATCACCAAACGACGCGCACAAGAGATCTTTCACGCGTCCTGCAATATGGGGTGGATCGCCATCCTGCATAAACGACGTACGTTCCAGCAGGTGTTTATCAGCCAGGCTGGGGATGATGCGATTCTGTAACATATCGGCGTACCTCTCACCCGTCACGGTAGCAGTTACAAAACCAGAATCACGCATTTCCTCGAAGAACAAAGGCCCGATAACGGTAGATGTGGTAAATGCAACCCATACCGTGACTTTCTCGTCGTGCAATGGAGTTTCGATGACAGTTCTAGGATTTTCGGTAGCCCAAATTCTGCAGTTGTGGGCGTCGACAGACCCTCGGAGCGTCGGTCCACAACACGTTGATCAACCTATCGTCATCTTCCTCCATCTTTTGAAACGCCCACACCACAAATGCCCTCCGCTTCACTAAATCGTCAGGTAACAGTTCATGATGCCGATGGATTTTTGTACGGGTAGTATCGGAGGGTACGCCTAAGTGCCAACCAAGCAGTAGTGTATGGAAATCCGGTGCGACGTGCGACTGCACGAGCGCTGACTTCCCCGTACATAGACGAAGCCGCTACAGTCTCCATTTCTTCCTGAATTGTCTCAGCAGCATTACGCCTTGTGCTCGGTCGGCCACTACGGGGTCTATCGTCCAAGCAACCCGTGGCTTCGAACTTCGAAATCATTCTCGCCACAGCTGCATTTGTCAACGGACCTTTACCCGTTCGAATCCCCTTCCTATGGCGGTAGGGTCGTAACGCTGAACTAGCACTTTCCTTATTCTGATAATACAGCTTCACTAAAAGCGCCTTTTCAGGTAACGTCAACATGCTGCGACTGCTGGTGCATCTGATTCTTTCTCTCATTACAGCTCCTTTTATACACGAATGTCATGCGCAGTCACTGACGTTTTGCTGTCCAGCGCCATCTGTCGGACATTTTGTGAACTTTCTTTCATTTTTTGGTTCTAATAAAACCCCATGTCATTCCAAGCATGTGTGTCAATTTTTCCTCTCTATCTACATTATTCCGTGGTTTATTAGGTTTTCAAATTTATACTGACTTTTTGATCGCCCGGTACTTTTGTGTTCTGTGTTACACGACCGGTTTTTTTCTTTTTTTTTTTTTTGTTAAACAACTGCGTATGGTGTGTAAAATCATAATGCAAAGAACCAGTCAATCAGAATGATTAATCGTCCCTGAGAAGTACGATACATAACAGTACATAACAGTATCAGTGGGGTAGCTGACTAATGTAATTTACTCTTTATCTACTATTTTTTTCGAATTTGCATTCGAATGAGCATTGCTGACAATTCGAATACGTTTTCTATTTACACCTCCCTAGCAGAGAGAAAAGTTCAAATATTATAATAGCCATACACCATTTTTCATAAATCATCGACATCTGAAAATTTCATTTTTGGCAGTCGCCCGTATAACTTCTATTAGCTCTTTGACAATTTTTGGAAAAGTTGCAACTCCAACACGGAAAGAACACACTAGACTGATAGTTGATGGGTTCCTGAGAAAAAAATCGTAAGTCAGTAAAACATGTATTTTATTCCAGTTTACTGTGTGTTAATGGAGATGCCGTGTAGGTTTTATGTTAAGGCACATCGCTGAGTTTTTTCAGCAACTAGAGTGAAATAATCGAAAAAGCTAGCAAAGTAAATTTAGGACTTCAGAGGCTTCCATCCAAAACCAAACATAAAACACAGCTCAACATCCTGCTCCATCCTGTTGTCAACACTCCATCATTAACCCCTCAAGAACTGAGAACCAAAATTCGTTTCAGTTGCTGCTCCCTTGCACGCTTTTAATGGCTGTCACAGCTCCGACATAAACGAACCTTCACACAGGAATAACTAGAGGCACACACAGGTCCAGCCAAAAAGGTGTTTCAGGTACTCAAAGGACTAGACGACCGTGGGAAACCTGTACAGGTAGTCAGGTTTTCAACCCCGATCCTCCCAGATGTAAGTGCAATGCTATAACCACTGGTGCAACTCGCTTCGTGATAAACGCCACTGCTAGGCATGAAAGGTAATAAATAGTCTTACGTCAGTGAACTTCAGGATTTAACTTTAAAAATTAGTGATTTAAAGGCAATTAGGTGCAAGTATATTGGTCTACAAAGTTTAAGGATGAAGGTAACGTTAGTATGATGTGTCACACCCAAATGAAATATTTCACTGAAACTTGGACCATATGTACAATTAACTGCGCAGCTACAACCGACAGTGCACGAAGAAGAGCTCTTGGAACTAGAGGGTATTCATCGAACGGACTGACCTGCCAGTTCTGCCAACTTAAAAGCTATTGAGCAAGTGTGGGATGCGTTGGAGAACAACAGGTCCACATGCACCAACCACTGTCCAGCCGCTGTCACCCAGCCTGGTGGAGGAATGCAATGCCCTACCACAAGAACTCGTCGTCAATCTTGTAGTCAGCGCGGACCACACTGCATAGCACGCATTGCGATCCGCCCCTTGTAATGCCTACGGGATCGTCATAAATCGCTGTGAGTTCAGCGTAATTACGAATACTGTCTCTGGACAAAAGTGTCATTTCTGTTCGTCTCACTCACTGCGTATTTCTTTTAGTTACTTTCCGCACTGTTGTGTACTTCACTGTGTTGTACTATGCTGTAGCAGTTCTTTGTGTGTATGGTCCAGGTTTGATGAACTTGGCAGTGACACATCACGCGAAAGTTACTTTCGTTCAGAAGTTACGCTCACCAATGTAGCAAGAATCTTTTTGGGTAAGAAACTTACTCGAATGAAAGTCGTTTATACGAGGTGTTCAAAAAATCTCTCCGCTAGAGATGGGCAAACTGAAACACGCAGCCGGCCGGAGTGTCCGTGCGGTTCTAGGCGCTACAGTCTGGAGCCGCGTGACCGCTACGGTCGCAGGTTCGAATCCTGCCTCGGGCATGGATGTGTGTGATGTCCTTAGGTTAGTTAGGTTTAAGTAGTTCTAAGTTCTAGGGTACTGATGACCACAGCAGTTAAGTCCCATAGTGCTCAGAGCCATTTTTGAAACACGTAACTGTTTCGAAACAAATGAAACAGTGCAATGTAATGTTTCGATCGCTGTCTCGAAACAGTGAAACAATTTGTGTTTTGTAATCTAATAAATCTACACGTTTTATCATCTTGAATGTCTACTGTATAAGTATGTCCATATAAACACAAATGAGGTGCGAGAGCGCTAATCATGTCGCAGAAAGTATGAAACTATCGCTTAGGCGTCTTGGCAGTTTCGTATTTCCTGCAGAAAATGCTCTGCTTTCGTGTCGTGTGACTTTCATACTTTTCAATTGGCTGAGGACAGCTACAGCTGAAGACAGAAGAACCACCACGAACGGAACTGGAGGTGGGAGCAAACTGCAGAAACAACGGATATGCTACTGGAATTCCCACATTCCGTTAGTATGGGTAATATACCCATCCTGCTAATTTCCATGCACACAAAGGGAATCATTGTGGATAATAGGCACAGTGACTATAGACTCACAAATAACGCCAAATAATTCGAATAAACAACAAAATATAACACAAAAAAATTTTGTCTTTCAAGGTGTTTCGAACCGTTACTATAAATTCACCATGCTTCCCAGCCCCTCCTGTTCACCATTACACTATCAGTGACATGTCGAACAGATTGCTTGCAATTATACCTACATCAAATTTATTTATATGTCTAATAACTGTCACTCTACGCCTTTTTTTATTCAAAATGTTGTAGGCTTACTTGCGTTTCTTAATATGGTTACTGTACATGAACAGAGAAGTGTATGTTATTAAAAAAGTGTAATTTAACTGAATGATTTTCACATATTTATTACTTCGAATGTGAATAGTATGCATTGTTTTATTGTTTGGTTAGTGTTTATACAGCAGATCTTACGCCATTTCGGAATAGGGGAGTTAGCTAGAAACGAAGCTTTATTTTCTGATGTCTTAAGCTTCATGCTATTGCTTGTCAAAAAGATTTCGACACTCTTGAAAGTGTTTCATGAAGTGGTATGTTATGTTTCAGTACCTGTGCCGAGCCCGAATCTCGTCCGGCACAGAGCGGAATGAAACATCACTGTTTCGATACAATTAGTCCGTTCCAAGCACAGGTGGACTGAAACAGCCTTATTTTGAAACAACGATACAGTTTCTGTGTCTGGCTCTAGATCGAATCTGGTCCGGTTATCCGAGACAGGGGCGGAATGAAACACCACTGTTTCGAAACAGTGAACCACAGCCGTTCCGAAACACTGAAACGTATCGATACACTGTATCGAAACATAGAAACAGTGGCCAAGTCTACTCTCCGCAGTACCGTACGATTGTTAGCCGCGCGTGCTGTGTGATTGTTCGCTTGCCTCGGTTTACTTCCCTTAAAGTGGACTCTCCCAACTTTCCACTGTTTCGCTTATCTCAGCCAGCGTCAGTAGTATCGCTGGCGAGTGTCGTTAGTGTTGACGTGAACGTATAAGTTTAGTTCCTTTGTTCGTTTGTTTCGTTTTTGTCACTGTTAAAATGCTAACCATTGAAGAACATGTGCTTTTAGTCGAACAAGTGTTCAAAGCTGGCGGTAAATACACGGTTTCAGTTCGTCAAACATTTAACTCAGTTTTCCCGGAGACAACATTCCCACATCGCGATACTGTGCGGGATTTGACTAACAAATTTCGAAGTACGGGTTCAGTGACAGATGCACCGAGAAGTGGTCGACCTAGCGTTTTGTCTGAGGATAAACTGCTCGATATTTCCGATGAAATATCCATGAGTCCGAACAAGTCAGTAAGAAAACTCGCCCAGAGAATCGATGTGAGTGTAGGAACGGCCCACACTGCTGTAAGGAAAAAATTAGAACTTTTCCCATACAAAGTGACAATCGTGCAAGAACTGAAAAATACTGATTATGGCAAGAAGCTGCATTATTGTCAATGGTTAAAAAATTTCGTTCAACAAAATGGAAGGGATATTCTTAATGAAACGTTTTTCACTGATGAGGCGTGGTTTCATTTATCTGGGTACATGAACTCGCAAAATTCCCGTATGTGGAGTACTGCAAATCCATTGTGTATTCATGACGAACTACTTCATTCTGTGAAAATCGGAGTTTGGATTGCAATTTCTAGACGTCGGATTGTCGGTCCCATATTTTTCAACGAAACAATAAACGCAGAAACGATACTGCAGTGATATTTTGTACCCGTTCATAGGAGAGCTTGTGTTAAGTCAAATACTGAACAGTTATTTTTAACAAGATGGTGCAACCGCGCATACAGCTCGCGTTTCAATGTCACTGCGTGCTGATGTTTTTGGTGATCGCATAATTTCACAGGGACCTTAACCTCCACGATCGCCTGACCTAACACCACCTGACTTTTTGTTCTGGAGTGCAGCGAAAGCAACTGTCTATAAAAACCGTATAAATCCATCGATGAATTGGAAGCTGCAAAATCCACTTTCACTGCTTCTGTTACAGAAGAAATGTTACAGCTTGTATTTGGAAACGTGATTACACGAATTGAATTGTGTATTCATCAACAGGGGGAACACTTTCAACATTGAATGTGAAAATTTGTAAGTAAAGATGAATATTCAATAATTTAATAACTAGCATTTCACTGAGTTTCATTTCGGTATATTCACTGCGGCATACAGCACGCGCAGCTAACAATCATATGGCACTGCGGAGAAACTTTTTGAATACCCCGTATATAGCAGGCAAGGGGAAAGAGTTCTCTCAATGCTATTCGAGAACGTACTGTAATAGCTGACTGCTAAATCGGCCGCCACAAAAGCGTGAAGAATAGCAATTAACAAGAGAGGGATCGTGTGAGAAATTACGCGCATTATAATTTTTGTGTATAACATAACATCGCGACTTTCATCTTGAGAGTAATTTTCGATCCTGACTGTTTCGTCCTGCTACCTAATACTTCCTCCTGGAGAGGGTATCACTAACGTAGGAATTTATTAATTAAACGGAGAAGAAGGACTTCTATTTACGTCCGGTAAAATTTATTCATAATAACTTTACTTATGTTAATGAGGGCAGCGTCAGGCCACTTCAAAAGTCAGTTTCCTGGGTTATTAACCCTCTCAGTTCGAAGTGACTGCTGGTCATAACTTTAAATTATCATTTTTAACCGTCGAAAGGATCATACGGTTTTTCACGTCGCGATGTTTTCCTTGTTGCTGTGCAGTACTTTGTTTCTGTGTCCCAGCAGTAATCTTTCAGTGCGTGACTTGAATCCGGCGAGAGAGCTTTGAGCCAATTCTGATACGTACAATGACAAGTGGATATGAGCAGCGTTGGCTATTCAACACAGAAGCGTGTCTTCCCCCTTTGTTCCTTTTTCTGAGAGTCATTGTGGCATTGTGATGCTGCACTCTCACGACTTTTCAGCTTAAACGCAGTATTCTCGCGAGGCGCGCGCCGGTGCTGGGATGCCGTATGTGGCATTTACATCACGGGTGAGACGCGCATTGTCTGAGCGGTGCGTGGAAATCACGCGTGAGTCACAGGACTTCTCCGAGGTGGCCAGAAGCGTACTGAACCCTCAGTGGTCTTCTGCCGGCAGCGCTATTCACAAAGCATGGGGAGACCATCTCGTTCTTCCAGACTTCGACGTAATACATCGTTGGGGTGGATAGCATAATAAATAAATTTGCAGGACTTTTTTCTTTTCTCATTTTCCAACAAACTAAAGAACAAGCACGACGCAAGTCCAAATTAAAATTTTTTTTGATGATTCAATGAGGCATAACTGGAGGATCACGTATGTGGACTACAAATCTCACTTATCGGGAAAATGTATTAGTCATTGCTTTTATTTTCTTGCCCCTTCCATCAATAAATCATTTTGTCAGTAGTATATATTTAATGGGTTTGAATAAGTACACTGTATATGCTAATGTAAACAGAAAAGAGATTTCTTAACGTTAATATCTTTGAAATTGATGAATTAGAATACAAGTTATTGTTGATGCTGTAAAACAACTTCATAAATGCAAGAAAAGAATAATCTTACAACAGATTCTAGCAAGTAATAATTTACTGCTGCCAGTACATATCTCTTAACGTTTTACGACAAGTTTTGAAAACAATTATTTTTGTAGAACTCCGCATTTAAAGCACATGTGTCTTATCTAGGAACGACAGCCAAGTTTCCTGCATTTTGAGGCACTCCTTGCCTCAACACAATTTGGTAGTAGGTCAACATAGTATGACATAACTTTTGAAATTCGTGGCAACACGGTTCTTCTTGGATTTTTATTCACATTTTCTATATCACCTACATCTTCGCTTTCAGAGAAAATTCCTGTTCAAAGGCGTTCTCTTGTCCTAGTTACCGGCACGACATTTTAACGTTCTTGTCTTTCACTAGTTAGTTTCATCAAGCTCAGCAGCACGATCTTCAGTCTAAAATGGGAATTCGACATCTTCCCAGTCAGATAATTTCGCATTCCTGTCAATAACAACTTCTAATTGCTCTTCAGTTTATATTTCATGCAATGCTCTAGTGTGCAGAAATAATTATTATTTCAGTATTCCACTATCGAATCTACATTATGACGTTAGGTCGACATCGGAGGACCTTCAGAAAATGTGTTATTTCATAATACCGAACTAAATTTATGCAGATCTGGACATCTATAAAAATTAGCGAACGTTAGGTAAAAACACAGATTCCCAGTCTAATATTAAGGCATAATAAATATTTACATACCTTTTCTGTTCGTGGAAGTAACCATTTTCTGCGTGCGGCGAGCTGTTAACTAACGCACAAATCGTTCCTTGTAAGGTACTGTGCCCTAATTTTAAAACTAAAAACTGGAAGGTCCACACTCAAGAGCCTTTGGTGTGTAAGTGGAAAAATACGCCTATATACGTATAAAAAAATAATGAACGAAGTTCCACATTTGTGGACCGAGGGAACCAAGAGGTTGAGATTAGAACACTTCATAGTCCATTACATATACTGTAATTTTTGTACTGCCTGTAGACCTACACTGGCAAAGTTCCTTCTGGTGAGCTTCCCTCTCATCCCAGTACTTTCTCGTACTAACGCTACAGGTACTGTTCCGTTCCCGGGTCCGGTTATCAGAACCACTTTTGATACTGTTAGTAACTGGAGAGAATCTTTTGGTCTGATAGACGTTCTGTATTGTTCTCTGTCGTTAACGCCGTTGTGGTCAATTTATAGTCCCTCAAAGTCTTTCCAAAGTACTCTTGCTCACTTTATGTTAGCCGCTTTCCCTTTAGAGACAGAGCCTTCAGTTGAGTTTCCAGTTGATCTTCTTGACCACAAGACCATAGAAGATTGGCCTTCTCTTTCTGATTCCTGTTCTAATGCACACGAGACAGTATAGTTCCTTGTTGTGTCTGACACTGAATACACCACCTGCTTTGTTTGGGACCAATGGTTTTTCTCAGCATCATTCTTTTCTGTAGTTCCACTGTCACAAATTCCTCCTTTCTGATCATGTTCGGCCACTGCTACGCACAAAATACTAAATATCTCAGAACGATACTGCAGTTCTAAAGTTTGTGATGAACTCTGTCTCGTAACTGCTTCTCGATCCAGAGCGTTCTATAAATACCTTCATCCAATTCCCCAGCAACTTTCTCCTGCAGGAAGTTGAAGATAATGGGAGGTAGGCGGTCTCCTTCTCCAATACCAGCTCCAATCTCGAATTTCCGGTATTTCCATTATTGAATTTTACTTTGGTCATCATTTTGGTAAGGGCCGCTTTGGCAAAGTAAAAAGTCTTATCTTATTTTGTTATTTTCTATGATTTATATATCACAGATGTGATGACAACGATAACAAGTAATAAAAGAATATGTTGTTCACAATGAATGTGTAACAAACTATGACAGTGAAATTAAAAAAGAGAAAAACAGCAATGAACTGTACCAGATATCTATTGTGAACCATTTATATATTATGGAAGCATTCCAGGTGTCTTTACAAAGTGTTATGCATACGAAATTAGGGGGTCATAAAAGTTTACCGCAATTTATAATCTTACTACGCATAAAAAGTGGTAGAAACGTATGGGAGCGTCTTGCTTCAACCATTAAAGAAAACACTATTTGCTATCCCTCTTGTTAGTACTAAAAATAGTATAACTGAAAGTAACATTTGTTTGACACACTGCTCTGATAAATTCAGAAAGTGGAATAACCCTTGGAGACCGCTTTCTGAAATGACTAATGTATTCTTCCCTGACATTCAGTATAATCCAGTGCATCTCTAATAATGCATGAATACTATGGATGGCCCTTTAATATAAGACAGGGCTTCCCAACCTGTGGTCCGCGGACCCCTTGGGGTCCGCCGGATCTTTCTTGGGGGGTCCGCGGCCACCTTTCACCAAATCATGTAAAATAATGAGTAAAATTATTGAAAAAAATGCGAAAATCAAATTCATCACTATTTTTTTGGTGTGAAAAACATGCGTACTTTTACTTTAGGTCGTATCCCTAGACAGCCTTTGCGGTTATTAAGAGAGAACGCATACACAGTTTAGTGCCGGAGAATGCGGCTTCTCTGATCGACTGTTTAGCAACAATACGGGGGTCGTTTGTGCCCCGGCTCACGGCGCTAGATGCGCTGAAACCTTTTACGCATGCGCGGAGCGAGCTTTGTCAAGCAGTCACAGCACTCGCTGGCACGTATGCGGCCCCAGGCATCATCAAATGTTAGACTTGCTTTTTCAGTGCACTACCTATTTCATAAGTCGATTTTTGACCAGTTTATTACTTCTAACATGGATCGGTGGCTGAAGTCAGGATCATTGAAGAAGGGTGCAGTTTCTCCATCGCCTTCACAACAAGGGAGATTTCCAGTTGAAATGAATGAGGAAGTAGGACGAACAAAGGAAGACTTTACATACATTTGAACATTTTTCTTCGTATTTCACGGAAAACCACACACACACACACGATTATTACGAAATATGCATGCTCCTTACACAACAATAGCCAAATAGTGGAAGTGAACAGACCATAAGCGGCAAATTGTCAAGAGCGAACAGTCTGGACGTGCCGTTGATTGCTCTTGGGGGAAGACAGCTCCATTGTGTGAAATTCCAATTACCAAGTAATTTTAATCAGGCTATAGCGTTTTGAACAAGGGGAGTAAATGCACTAGTAAGTGTCTAGATACAGTGGGAATTTAAATTGGATCGTTAACTTAAAATTGTTTTCATTCATCTCTAAACCAAAGATTAATGATACTTCGGGTGGGGGGGGGGGGGAGGGGGTCATTGGGAACATGGCACTTGCATTAAGAAGCTTTCAGTTCCCATGGGTTTCGCTCTGAAATTTAAAGTTACTGTGCTCTTGACTGACTAGGGGTCCACCATGGATTTTCGACTGAAGAAGGGGTCCTCCAGCTGAAAAGGTTGGGAAGCCCTGATATAAGATAATTATAACTAACTCGCAGTCAGTAATCGGTAGTAAGCAGAGAGTGTTCGTTGTCAACCAGTACACTAGATGCGCCAGTTAACATTCACAGAAAAGTATGGTAAGGATGCGGCAAACAAGGCCACCTTCGATCAGATGTGCGGCAAGTTCCAGAGCAGAGGCGGATGCAACCAAAAGTGGCCAACACCAGAAAAATTATACCACGTGCAAGCTGCGTATTCTTGAGGTTCCACGAAGTTTGTGCCTCGTCTATCCAGCCATTCCGGCCTCTCGTTATTTTAGTCCTCACACGACATTGCGTCAACATTTGAAGACGTATCTGTACACGTGCCGTGTTATTATTGAGACATAATGACTACAGGAGACTTGCAGCCAGTTAACACCAGATGGCGAGCAAGTCGATGATTAATTTTTGTCTGACGAGGAATGGTTTCACCCTGATGGATATGCGAATGCACAGAATTCACGCATTTGGCCTATGGAAAATCCATACCAGCAGCACGAGTCCTCTCCACGGGTACAAAAAAGTGTGTCTCTGATGTTCAGCATCACCGAGGTGAATATTCTCACATTCCTTAATGATACACATTGACGGTGAGCACTACATACAAATCAAGCAATGATTTGTAAATAATAGATTTCAGCTATCAGTCGTCCTTTGGAATTTTTATTGGCAGATCTAGATTTCAGCAAGAAACTAGCCATTCTCAATGCACTATCATTTTTGGTCAATGCATGTAATGCCTGTTGGTCGGACTTCATCCACAGTTCATTGAATTCAATGAACTGTGGACAAAGCCGGACCAACAGGTAGGAGACGAAGTACTGGCGGAAGTAACCCTTTGAGGAAGAGTCATGAGTCGTTACTGGGTAGCTTAGTTAGTACAGTGCTTGCCCTCGAAAGATAAAGTTCCTGAGTTCGGATCTCGGGCCGGAACATAGTTCTAATCTATCAGAAGGTTTCATATCAGATCACACTCCAGTATAGTGTGAAAATTTCATTCTAGTAAAGGTCCTTTAATACTTCCTTGGAGTGCTCTGGAAATTATCTTTGCTTATGTTGACTTTGTTCCGTTAAGGTCAACATATTGCGTTTTGGCTCCAACGAAGTCTTGAATGCTTCCATTTCCTGGAAGAAAGAATACTATGAAGACGTGGCTTAGCCACAGCATGGATAATGAAACTTCCTTGCAGATTAAAACTGTGTCCCGGACCGAGACTCGAACTCGGGACCTTTGCCTTTCGCGGGCAACTGCTCTGCCAACTTTTTTTTTGTTTTGTTTTTTACAGACCGAGACACGAACTCGGGATCGTTGCCATTGCGCGGCTAGTGCTCTACCAACTTTTTTAAAAAATGTGTTAGAAACACGAAGAGGAAACAAAATATTTTGGTACTCAGCGGTATGCGAACCTAGAATATTTGACATGGTAGTTTTCTGTTCTTACTTTTTTAATTTTTGTCTACAATGTCCAAATTTTGATAAATAGTGGCTAATCAGAAAATAATTAAGCAAGGAAATGAATCAAATTAAAAATGCCCAAATGAAAGTGACATGACGACATCGTTGATAGCACAAATACAAAAGATACATGATCCTCTAGCGGTGAAATGAAATTCAAGTTGGGGGCGAGAACTGTTCACCACCCGACGGTCTATAGAGCAATAGAGCCATCTGTCGACCCATTCTCCAGATGTTGGCGTAAGACTGGGTCGCCTTCTCGAAAATAACTAAGGTTCCGTTAAGTGGGATCGATGTCTGTCTCGGCTTACTTCGTCTATCTCATCTCTCACCCGTCACATCCCATCTGCCCGGCGGACCGGTAAATGTCCGCCGCAGATAATTAGCGAAGACTTGCCTATATTTCTTATGCTGTTGCAGTTTCGCGTGTCCATCCAGGAGAAAGTGCCAAAAATCCATTTTGTTCTTTTCCGATTCGTTGTAGACGTAAGTTCCGAAAGCTGCTTGTATCCGCGTTGCAATTGTGCGCGTTAAAGGCGGGACATGCGCTACGTGAGTGAGCCTCGGTGCTAGGTACACGTTAACATAGGTCACCCTCTGAATCATGTCCAACGCTCTTAACGTCTGTAACAGCACCATTGTCCGCATAAGCTTCAGTCTGCGTCGGTAGTTATCCGCTGCTGTCCGCTGTACATCTGAATGGAACGTGGCACCTAAACATTGTATGGTGTTAACTGAGAGAGCCTTCCTCCCACTGTCGTAATCCTCGACCGACATTCATGCAGCGTGACTTCTGTAGATTAAGAACGCTTCCCGCCGCCATCCCGTATCGCTATATGCATACCAACGCCGTACGTACTTCGTCGCCTGTCCGTGCCAGAAGCATCACATCGTCAGCATAAGCGTGGCAATGAAAGGTCAGCTGTGGCAACGGCACTCCCTCCAGCCGTCTTCGGAGACCATATAGGCAGGGTTCCAACGCCATCGCATACAAAAATATCGAAAGGGTGCAACCTTGACGAACTGACCTTGGATCGCACGCCGTGTAACAGTCGCATGATTACTTGAATGAAGGCCTTTGGAATTCCCAAACTGCCCGTCACGGAGTGCAAAAAGATATGATCCACCCTGTCGAACGCATGATCGAAGTCAATAGAGACTAGTGCCCCGCGCAGTCGGCATGCCGCTGCTAATGCGACGATACCTCGGTAATCACCGAGCGCCGTACGGACATTACTCTTACCTCCGAGGCATGTTTGATCTATGAGGAGTCTATCAGAAATTGAAGACTTCAGGCGAGCCCCAAGGATGCTCGAGAAAATCTTGTAGTCGCATTTCAGGAGGGTTAGTGGTCTATAATCTCCTGGCCTTCTGCCACCACGTGGTTTGGGTATTGGGATGATGATAGCCTCCGAGAATTCGACAGGTATCTCAGTCTGCGGTAAAAGTAGTTTGCTGTACATTTGAATCCACGCCTGTCCCATGAGGTATGCAAAGACGAGGTGAAATTCAATCGGGAAGCCGTCCTGTCCTGGGGACTTGTTCGTTGCTCCCCTGGCAATTGCATCTGTCTGCTGGTCTTCACCTATTGCTGTGATGAAAGTCTCTGCATCCAGCGGTGTTCCTCTATCTCGCATTTCAGAGATGACATCATTTAGTGTCTCGTGGTTCACTTGTACAGGTCCCTATAAATGGCAGAAGTAGTCGGTAAACACCTGCGCAATGCCACTTTGGGTCACAACTTGCTGGCCAGTTTCAGAGATTATTTCCCTGCTCAATGTCTTCCGTCGTCGTTGGCGTTCACGTACTACGTGGTGCATTGAGGGGGCTTCGACAGCAACTGTGTCCGTCAATCTCGCCCGGACCGTTATTCCTTCCATTCTTAGTCCTGTCAGCTCTAATAACTTGGCTTTTATCCTGCGCATGGCCATATGCCTTTCCGGCGATGCTTGTTGGGTCATCAGCTCCCTCAGAGCAGTAAAATAAAACTCCGCCGTAGCGCGGTTCCACTGTGATTTGTCCTGCCCGTATTGTATCAACGTTCTCCGTAACGTAGGTTTTGCGCATTTGATCCACCACTGGGGAACGGACGTTTATGCCCGTTGGCGGCGAACGCAGGTCTCTCAGACCTCCTCTATCGACCGGCGACATGCAGCGGCATGTACAAGTGCTCTATTCATTTTCCAGTGACCATTACTCCGCCATATCTTCTGCCGCGTTAGTGAAATAGTACATACGTACGCCATATGATCCGTAAAAGGAGCCGGTCAGATTTCGGCATCCAGTATCGCCGTCCGTAGAACGCGCGTCACATACACTCTATCAAGCCTACTCGCCGATTGTCCCGTTACATACGTGTAGCCCGTTCTATCGCCATGCTGCAGTTTTCAGGTATCCAGAAGCGCCATTTCGGTAATCAAAGCGCGCAATTCCATGCATTCCATGCATGTCGCCTTTTGGGCGACGACACAATTAAAGTCGCCGCCCACTACATAACTGTCATGTCGGCCGGTGAACAACGGTGCCAATTCTTCGGTGTAAAAGGTCGCCCGTTCTCTTCTTTTTGTGGAGCCAGGCGGCGCGTATACATTGATGAAACGAGGGCCGTCGACAGTGATCGCTGTTCCACGTGCCGAAGGGAGAGACATGACTTCCTCCACCCCTATGCCTTCCCTGGTGAGGATCGCCACACTGCATCCACTCTCATCCAATAATGTGCGCCGTAGCCGTAGAACTCCGGCGGCGATGTGAAACGCACTTCTTGTAGGAGTACAATGTCCACGTCTGCGACGTGTAACATATCTTTCAGTTTTTGAATTTTAAGTGGTGTCCGGATGATATTAATGTTAATCGTCGCAATGCGGTACGCCTGGCGTGTATTCATCAGTTGGATGGGGTGTCATCAAGCGATGGTTTTTAAAACCGAACTGCTGTCGGTTATCGGCGCCCCCGTCGCTCCTCACCACACCAAGTTGTTCAACATTCCCCAGCCTCTCCCAGCGAAAGGCCAGGACTATCCTCAATCGCCGCGTCCCTATCTTCATCCTGCTCCTGTTGGTCCATTTCCTGCGCCCAGTCCCCCAGCGTATTTCCAGAGCCGGCCGGAGGATGGCAGACAGCGGTGTTAACGCTCTGATGATGGACAATCATCATCTCCACTTCTTCCTTCCCGTCACCAGAAGGAGAATTCAAGTTATTGTCACAGTGAAACTTCTGCACCGTCATCTCGGTATCTGTTGAATCTACTGGTCGCAGGTGGATACTGTCGTTGTCGTCTACTGTCCCCTAGGGACTATGGCTATCGTCTGCAGAAGTCAGTCGTCGCTTCTTTCTTCTCTTCGTCGAACGCTGTTTCTGTTGTCGTGATTCCACATCGGCTGTTAGGATGGCCTATCCTCCGTCTTGGGCCTGGTCCATCACGCTCTTGGTGGAAGCACTGGCAGCCACCACGGTTGAGCCTGGAGCGACCTTCACCTGCATCTCTCGTATGGGGTCCTGTGTATGCTGCGGTGGAACAAGTGGTCCGAGTCCTAATCCATTGGTGCCCATGTTCTCTACAGTGTGCAGCTGCTGGTGCCCATCGGAAATCTCCCTCACTTCTTCTCTCAGCGCCTCCACAAACGTCATCGGTAATACAGTCATCTGTTGTGGCGCGTGGACGTCATCCCGCAGGGTTTTCACTAAACGGCGCGACCTGAGCAAGAGCGAGGTTGTCCATCATATATTATAATCGCTCGACAACCCCCTGTATACAGTTAAGAGGGGACGTGCTTTATCTGTTCCACCTGTATTTGTGTCACCCCATTTAGGATGGGGTAAGTGGTAAAACTCACCCATTTTTCGGACACATGGGATAGAACTGTACCGTATGGTCGAAAGGCGTCTCTCAGAAGTGCAGACGGGACCTCAAACAGAAGCTCGAAGAGGCGTATGGTGCGTATCCGCATGGTCGACTGTAACCATACCAACATTCCCGTCGGCATGACAGAAACGATATCGTTCGGTGATCGTTGGAGAAGTCTTTCACAAGCCGCCTCGTCAATAATCTTGACATGACGACGCTTGAAACGATCGATAAATGGATCCCCACCATTTCCCCTGGATCGAGTTTAACCTCTTAAAAACCGTTCAGTCTCGTGTGCCTTTGATCGTGTATAGTCGTTCACAAAACTGAACTTCAAAGTCATTTTTGTGTATAAGTGTGCCATCTCGTTCTAGACTCAAAACACCGCAAACGCGAAGCTGCTCCGGCGTAAACAAACAAGCGCGCGCACCGCAGCGCGACCGGAGGGCAACACGGTCCGCACTGTGTCACTGCCGAAGGTAGACTGCCGCCAACTTAGCTCCCCAAGCACGCCTCACGCCCCCTCCTCACGGCTCTACTTCCGCCAGAATGAAAATTTCATTCTGAAAACATCCCCCAGGCTGTGGCTAAGCCATGTCTCCGCAATATCCTTTCTTCCATGACTGCTAGTTCTGCAAGGTTCGCATCAGAGCTTCTGTGAAGTTTGGAAGCTAGGAGACGAGGTACTAGCGGAAGCACAGCTGTGAAGACGAGGCTTGAGTCGTGCTTGGGTAGCTCAGTTGGTAGAGCAGTTGCCCCCCTCCCCCTCCCCAAAAGCAAAGGTCTCGAGTTCGAATCTCGGTCCAGCACACAGTTTTAATCTGCCAGGAAGTTTCATATCAGCGCACACTCCGCTGCAGCATGAAAATTTCTTTCTGGAAGCATGGATGATGTTTGCAGAATGAAATTTTCATGTTGCAGCGGAGTGTGCGTTGATATGAAACTTCCTCACTAATTTAAAATTGTGTTTCGCACTAGTACTCGAACTCGGGACCTTTGCTTTTCGAGGGCAAGTGGTCTACCGTCTGAGTTATGCAAGCACGAGTCATGACCGTCTTTAGAGCTGTACTTCCGCCAGTGCCTCAACTCCTACCTGCCATGGGTGCTAGTCCTGCAGGTTTCGCAGTGGAGCTTCTGTGAAGTTGAGAAGGCAGGAGACGAGGTATTGGCGGAAGCAAAGTTGTGAGAACGGGTCGTGAGTCGTGAATGATCCAGTATTCGGTAGCGTATTTTTTCCCCTAAACGACAGTTCAGGACGGTGTCAAACACCTTTCGGAAGAAAGGAAGACGGAATCAACCTGAGCGCTGTTGTCTACAGCGCTATGAATCTCATGGAGGAACGGAATTTCTTTCTCCAAAAATGTCATAATTGTTTAGCATAAAACAAGTATCATAACTAAAACAATTTGACGTCAAAGATACAGGCCTATAATTAAGCGGATATTTAGTATGACCCTTCTTGGAAACGGGAATGACCCGCTTTATTCCAGTCACTAAGTACCCTTCGTTGTTCCAGCGAACTACGATAAGCTGCTGCTAAAAGGGGAACTAGTTCTTTCGCATAATCTACAGATGTCTCACCTGGTCCAGACGCAATTCCGCTGCTAAAAGATTGTAGCTGCTTAATTTCGTTCATCATGATCGTTGTTTTTCGAAAAGCTTGCAACTGTGTCATTCATGATTAAATAATGAAAACTGCACAGTTACTTGTTTTTTTTTTCTCGCTTAGCACAACAAATTTCCATGACTTATTCTCGTTTTCATGTGTATTTATTTACATAAATATTTTTTGTGATTTTTGTGTATGTGGTTTCCTGCCTCTCTTGCTCTGTCGTCTTTTTTTTAGGTTACACCGCAATCGGAATGTCGGACAAATGAGTTTTGGAATGGTTTTTAGTTTTTCTACTTACAAATATTGTGACTCCTCCATTACACAAGCTATTACACACACCCGCCAATCACCACTTACACTCATTGCCTTTGTCATCAAGACATGCTACACAGACATCACTACATTGTGTTTTCACAAACAACTCGCATACAAGAGGAGGCACCATACCTGCAAGTAGAAAAACGAAAATATTCTCTCTCACTTTACCATATAAAAACATTCCAAGATATATTTGTTCGATTTTCTGATTGCAGTAGAATCTCAAAAAGACATCAGAGCAAGAGAGGCAGAAAATAAAACTTCATAAAAAATATTTATGTAGACAAATGCACTTGAAAATTAGAATAAATTTTCCAAACGTGTTGTGCTAAGCTTTAAAAAATAGGTAACCGGTGCCGGTTTTGATTATTTAAATCATGATTGTAACTGTTTTTCTGTTCCGCGAACGGTTGTCTCAATAACTGCCATTTCTTCGTCCTTGCGATATTTGAAATGAGACATCTGTGAAAAGCATACGAGAGCTAAATACAGTGTCTGCTACGTCATTTATGTATGAAGTTGTGGTAAAACGGAGAGGCGGGAAATATTGTGCCTTCTGGGAGGTTTTGCTGTTAAATTAATCCGCAGCTAATAAGAAACAATATAGTTTGGTCCTTGCATATGTAATTTATTCTGTGACTGCTTGCAGTAAAGTTTCATGTCTTCTTATTTTAATTACAATGGCTTTCCTTCTGATTATGACATACAAGGGACAAGGTGTCTCCCGCCTTCCACAATTATACAGGGTGTTCAAAAAAAGTGTCTAATACTTTTGAGAGCTGGTAGTGCTCACTAAACGAGAAAAATAAGTCCAGTAAATATGGATCCCGAAACGCATACTTTAAGAGATAAACGAGTGTTCATCGGAAGAGCTGCGTGACTCTTGGTTGCGGATATTAGCAGAGACGTTGCATTGGGGCTCCGTCAAATGTGGCGACAGGGTATTATGATGTCTTACTCACACTAATCTACCTACCATTACGTGATCTGCAGTCAGTTGTGGGATTCCCGACGTGTTCTAGATTACGTTAGTTTCGTTGTGTTTGTGTGCCTAATTGTACAGTACCGTCAACGATGGTTACGTATCGTGGTGTTTTATCTTCTTCCAAACGCGATTTTACTTACCTGTTTACTGTTATTGCGCTGTTTGCACGTAGAGATGATGTAGTACATTCACATTTGCTCTCTTCCACACCTGTTAACAGTGGAAGCCTACTACTCGACAAGTGAAATGGCGCATATGATATTCTGCTACGGTTTAGCGAATGGACGTAGCCTGCCAGCCCGTGCCCTCTACGTTCAAAAATATTCACAGCGCAGAGTGTTCTCTGATAAGCTGTTTGGCAGACTTTTCCAGCGTCTGAGGGACACAGATACGCTTCCACCGCAGAAGCGCGCCTGACGTGGAGGAGCGTGTGCTACATTGGGGATTGGGGAGGTTTCTGGGACCAGTGAGCCACGATTCACGATTAGTAGCAGCAGAAGGTGTAGCTCACTTATCTGGGGGTGGTGGGGGGGGGGGGGGGAATGGAGTGGATACTTCATGAGAAGTTGCCGTACCTATAAGATCTACAGCGCGTTCAGGCCCTAAGGCCGCAGGATTATCATGGCAGACGGCGGTTCTGTCAGTAGCTGTTGCAGAAGTGTGTCACATATCCGCTGTTCACATCCAAGATTTTATATACCGGTGAGGGAAGGTTCGCAAGAGATGATGTGAATTTTCTTAACCAGCATGTATAGGCAGATGGAAATCCCCAAGCAGTTCAGAAAAGAGGTCATTAACACCGATCCTTAATCAACATATGGGCAGGCGTACCTGGCGTGCAGCGTAGGTTAATGTTGCGCACAAAGGTTCAGTGGGTTGCATTATCTGGACCTTCTCATTAATGTATTGCCTACGTTACTGGAGATTATGCCACTGCAGCAACGAATACAAGTGTGGTTCATGCATGATGGAGCACCAGTCCAATTTCGTCACAATGTGCGCGGACATCTGACACAGAGGTGGAAAGGGGGAGGGGGGACAACTTTGTCTGCTCGTTCTCCACGCCTCAATCCCCTTGAGGGGATTTTGGTTACGAGGACACTTGAAGGAATTGGTCTACGCTGAGTTAATCAAGATGTGCGGTCACTACAGGGTGGCGTCTTCAACGCGTATCAGGCAGTACAACAACAACCGGGTATACTTTAAAGGGTGCGTCGTTCCTTACGCCGGAGGGCAAAGATGTGCATTTTCATCAATGGACGCCAACTTGAACACTTCATGTAAACTCTTGTTTATGGCAGAAAATATGCGTTTCCGGACCCACATTTATCTGGACGAGTACTACTGCCTCTCAAAGTACTCGACACGTTTTTTGAACACCCTGTATTTATATGACATATGAAAAGTAAATTAATTGTAGCTTTGGAAGGTGTGTATGTGTTTGGAGCTTAGGGGCCCTCAACGGCGAGGTTACCAGCACCTTCCTATCACAAAGGAATCTGGCCCATCAGAACTGTGTACCTTTTAGTAAATAGCAACAGACACGCCCTGGATTCTGTGCTCCTAGCACCACGCTGTCGGCTCACTTGATATCCCTATGATTAAAGGTCGAATTTGACACCTTTTTTCTCTCACCTAGGCTTTCACTGCAGCAGTTCCTTACTTACATGCAACACCATTGTAACTTAACTAAATGTGAAATGAAAGATACATTTAATGGAACGAAAGTAGATGCAGAAGACAGTTTAGTGTACTAGCTGTTCTGACAATTCATAATAATCATTTTGAATTCCCCAATTGGGATTTGGCTATTGAAGAATAACTCAGTTTTATTTGTGTCATGATACACCATTATACAAGTTTTATATTTTTAAATAGAGGAGAACAGCTATAGCATATTTCACGTTTTGGAAACGCGGTGCTTCATTGTCAAGAGTAACGATCGTATCACACCTAAACAAACACACCAGACACTGTTCCACATTTGACCACATCTCTCCTTTAAGAACTACGTGCTGGTTTCGATTGTTAGAAAGTCTTTAATCACAAGCCGCCGCTGTATTCCTCAAGCACATTATCTGTTTAATTATATCCATCGTCGTGAAAATTATTATGGAAGTTCAAAAGAATTTATGTATAAATATCGCCTTCTGTGTTCTCTGCCTCGTGATGACTGGGTGTTGTGTGCTGTCCTTAGGTTAGTTAGGTTTAAGTAGTTCTAAGTTCTAGGGGACTGATGACCATAGATGTTAAGTCCCATAGTGCTCAGAGCCATTTGAGCCATCGCCTTCTGTCAAAAAGTAACATCTTTCAGGGTATGCATAATGATGTTTCTCATCCTAAGGGTCCATTTTCAGTTGTTGTCGCGCTTAAAAGGACTACTTGTATTCCTTTACGTAATTTATTACTTATGATGTTAACAAAACTGACGTTAAAGTATGTATACAAAGAATATTACGAACTAAATAGGTCATTATTACGGTTAGTCGCATTTATTATAAGTGTAGTAACCTAAAATGGCTCCAGAAACACACAAATATTATGTAATACAACACCTTAAAATCAATACAGTTAATTTAAGGGTGCTGCACAACGTAAAAATTGCGTGTCAACAAACAAAAGATGACGATTTGCGTGCGACGGTAATAAGATAACAGTGGTCGCTACAGTTAAAGGTATAAACTTTTAAGTATAAACTTAATAAACTATTACATATCAGGGTACATAAATGATATAAATTGCTGTTCATATATGTGAATATATCTTAAAATTATAGAGCAGCCACATGTCGCGTGTGAATTTCTTTTATTGACATATTTCACTCGACGGACGCGAGCATCTTCAGCAGTTATGTAGCGAAAGACAGCACGTTACATATACCTGACTGCGGACAGAATCACCGTAATAAGTAAATGTATCTAATTATCAAATAGTAAATACGCCACAGTGAGCGGGAAAACGTATATGTGACCCATGTTTGTAGGAATAGTAAAAGACTATATGCGCAAAAAATATATACCAATACTTATAGCATCTGTCTATTGAAAGATACTGCAACACACTCTCTCGCTTAACGACGTCGATTTTTTACACAGAATTTCGGAGACTACTAAAAGAAGGGATCTGTTGGCAGGACACATCCTGAGACTTCAAGGGGTCACCAAATTAGTATTGGACGCGTGGAGGGTAATAGTAGAAGAGGGAAGTAGTTATCCGGAGATAAAGAGTCTCGCACAGGGTAGAGCAGCATGGAAAAACAGTTCAGGCTGAAGACCAGAACAACAACAACAGCAATGTCACAACTATAAACATAGGCAAGCAAGTGGATTTTCATTTTATGTGCATTCAAATGCTTATCCACACACAGTGTAGAATAAACTGATAATAAAGGGCGCGTTTGCTAAATACCACTGTTATCGCTATCAAAATGAAGTATTTCTACTTATGTGACTTTATTATGCATGTAGACTAAAGCGGTGAGTAATAATTGGTACCTTGGTCTGCAATCGAACTTGGGTTCCCTGCTTATTAGGCAGACGCGTTAGCCACTTCTGTTTTTCGTTATTGTCCGTCGCATGAAATCGTAGCCGACATCACGTGGCATCCGTCTAAATACAACGTTGGTGCTCTAACTCATTTTCTTCTATTACAGAGAGCAGCCAGCTCTCTGAACGAAAGCGCTGAGCTACCGTGCCGGCATCACTAAGCGCCCTTGGCACAGCGGTTCAGAAAACTGCACCGATTACCCTGGCACGCCTCCTTCCTCGAGCCAAATTCTCTCTGCCACCCCAGTCTAGTCTAATTTTGCCCTTACAAATGGTTCAAATGGCTCTAAGCACTATGTGACTTAACATCTGAGGTCATCTGTCCCCTAGACTTAGAACTACTTAAACCTAACTAACCTAAGGACGTCACACATCCATGCCCGAGGCAGGATTCGAACCTGCGACCGTAGCAGCAGCGCGGTTCTGGACTGAAGGGCATAGAACCGCTCGGCCACAGTGACCGGCTTTCCCCTTACACACGAACAGATCTGCCGAGGCCCTCCACGTTCTGGAGTAGCACCTCAGCATCGAAAGTAAATGGGGTATTCAGCCTGAAACCCAGGTGCTGTGTCAGAGACGTAAGTCTATTAAACACAGCATTAAATACCCACAATATTCCAATGGCAAAAGATAATCATAGAAAAACGTTTATCAGTGAGAAGATGAACTGAAAATAACAACAAAAGCGACACTATTTTTAACGAATGCAGTGACAGAATTTCAGATACTTTACTGCTCTCTTACAGATACGATTTTATGGATATACCTGTAGACTGAAGTGACGAGGCATCACAACTGGCATCGAACGAATTCTAACATAGTCTGCTAGGATCGTAACAGGTTGGGGTGGCCCACTCGAAAGGTCAACACAAATTCTCGATGCGTGTAAGTGGAGATCTTTGGACGAATGTCGATGTAGTTATCGTGTTAGGGGTAGATGCATTTAGAGTAGTTATTTTCGAAGAAGGAGATGCTGCCATTCTGCTGTCAGCAACGAATATCTAGCATACGTTAAGTGGGAACAGAGGCACATTGGCGTTGATTTTATCTGCCATAGTATGCGAATAGAACAGAAAAAAACATCAATAATATTAGTGAACTGTGTTCGATATACTTTAAGCTTTAGAATCCTCTTCTGTTGTGCTTTGATTACACTAGTCTACTCAAATTACTGACTTACTTCAATTAATCATAAGCAGAAGAAAATTACTTAATGCAAACAGCAAACACGTAAACAGAATCACAACATTAATCAGAAAACGATAACAGAAATAAACGCCCAGGCTCGGTAGTGTATGGTTCTTAATTGGTCCACCGAGAAGAAGCGAATATCGAATTCAAAAATGTGTTACATAAAACATATACTAAATTAGTTAAAAAGGAAACTCATGAACCTGAATCATTATAACGTTGCATTTGAAAAATGATTTTAGTTGCGGAAGCAACCAGCTGCAGGCCCTCACTGAACCCCAGCATCGGTCACATGGGATCAGCTTCACACGACAGTTTAGAACAGCACTATGTGACTTAACATCTGAGGTCATCAGTCCCCTAGACTTAAAACTACTTAAACTTAACTAACCTAAGGACATCACACATCCATGCCCGGTCACATGGGATCAGCTTCACACGACAGTTTAGAACAGTATGGAAAGCAATTTATAAAACACACATAAAATAAAACAATTTCCATTGTTGTTGTTGTGGTCTTCAGTCCTGAGACTGGTTTGATGCAGCTCTCCATGTTACTCTATCCTGTGCAAGCTGCTTCATCTCCCAGTACCTACTGCAACCTACATCCTTCTGAATCTGCTTAGTCTATTCGTCTCTTTGTCTCCCTCTACGATTTTTACCCTCCACGCTGTCTTCCAATGCTAAATTTGTGATCCCTTGATGCCTCAGAACATGTCCTACCAACCGATCCCTTCTTCTAGTCAAGTTGTGCCACAAACTTCTCTTCTCCCCAATCCTATTCAATACCTCCTCATTAGTTACGAGATCTACCCGTCTAATCTTCAGCATTCTTCTGTAGCACCACATTCCGAAAGCTTCTATTCTCTTCTTGTCGACACTATTTATCGTCCATGTTTCACTTCCATACATGGCTACACTCCATACAATATTTTCTGAAACGACTTTCTGACACTTAAATCTATACTCGATAATAACAAATTTCCCTTCTTCAGAAACGCTTTCCTTGCCATTGCCAGTCTACATTTTATATCCTCTCTACTTCGACCATCATCAGTTACTTTGCTCCCCAAATACCAAAACTCCTTTACTACTTTAAGTCATTTCCTAGTCTAATTCCCTCAGCATCACCCAACTTAATTCGACTACATTCCATTATTCTCGTTTTGCTTTTGTTGATGTTCATCTTATATCCTCCTTTCAAGACACTGTCCATTCCTTCAACTGCTCTTCCAAGTCCTTTGCTGTCTCTGACAGAATTACAATGTCTTCGGCAAACCTCAAAGTTTTTATTTGTTCTCCCTGGATTTTAATACCTAATCCAAATTTTTCTTTTCTTTCCTTTACTGCTTGCTCAATGTACAGATTGAATAACATCGGGGAGAGGCTACAACCCTGTCTCACTCCCTTCCCAACCACTGCTTCCCTTTCGTGCCCCTCAACTTTTATAACTGCCATCTGGTTTCTGTACAAATTGTAAATAGCCTTTCGCTCCCTGTATTTTACCCCTGCCACCTTAAGAATTTGAAAGAGAGTATTCCAGTCAACATTGTCAAAAGCTTTCTCTAAGTTTACAAATGCTAGAAACGTAGGTTTGCCTTTCCTTAATCTTTCTTCTAAGATAAGTCGTATTGCCTCACGTGTTCCAACATTTCTACGGAATCCAAACTGATCTTCCCCAAGGTCGGCTTCTACCAGTTTATCCATTCGTCTGTAAAGAATTCACGTTAGTATTTTGCAGCTGTGACTTATTAAACTGATAGTTCGGTAATTTTCACATCTGTCAACACCTGCTTTCTTTGGGATTGGAATTATTATATTCTTCTTGAAGTCTGAGGGTATTTAGCCTGTCTCGTACATCTTGCTCACCAGATGATAGAGTTTTGTCAGGACTGGCTCTCCCAAGGCCGTCAGTAGTTCTAATGGAGTGCTGTCTACTCCTGGGGCCTTGTTTCGACTCAGGTCTTTCAGTGCTCTGTCAAACTCTTCACGCAGTATCGTATCTCCCTTTTCATCTTCATCTACATCCTCTTCAATTTCCATAATATTATCCTTAAGTACATCGCCAATTTCCATACATGAAAAATGTCAATAAGCCACTAAGTTAATACAAAACATTATTTAAAGGAAAACCCACCAGAGCTCGGGATCATATGGGACATCTAACCAACAAATAGCGGAGATGCTGAGTCGCGATAGGCATAACAAAAAGATTCACACAATTATAGCTTTCGGCCATTAAGGCCTTTCTCAGCAGTAGACACACATACACACACGCACACGCACACACACGTAAACACAACTTGCACACACATCTGCAGTCTCAGAGAACTGAAACCACACTGCGAGCAGCAGTACCAATGCATTGTTTGATCTAACCAGCAAATGGATAAATAATTAACATCACTTAAACATGATAAAATACATATAGACTGCATACTTACAGACATGCAGAGATCAACAAAATTTTAAACAGTTACGCTACCTCTTTGCCGCTCTGTTCTCAGAAAAAAAAAGAACCGAGTAGGCTCAGTTGTGAAGTGAATGAAACAGAATATACTTTAAATTAATAACCGACAAATAAAGCTGCACCCCGTCTGGCACTGCTACTTTACGATTTCAAAAGAGGTAACAACATTTTTCAAAACCACTAACGCTGCACAAGCATTACAAAAAAATACCGTAACTTTTGACGTAAGCAAGTTCCTAACAGCTCATTGCAACTGAAGCATAACAATGACGACGTTAAGGGAAAGCACCACTTTCAACCAGTTATCTCACAGTGAAGACAAGAAACCATTTACGTGAATACTTCTCGAAGCTCGCCGTTTTCAAAATGCAGTGCTGTAGAGTCTTCACAAATACGTTCCATGAGTACGCTGTCCGTTTACTGCGAGTGCTCGACAACCGTGCAGACAGATTTTTACCAGAGTCTTCCGTTTATCCAAAGTGAATACGCTAAAATCCTTTTACTTTGGACCGTGAGCGCCCCCGCACATCGAGGCTACACTGGCGGGTGTGGCAATGACACACAGCACACCGCGTCCCAGTACAGTCCTCGCACCACAACGGGCCTGATACGACTTCATCAACTCAAAACGAAAGCATTCAACAGTGGCTAACACTTAAGACAAGGCACTAGGCTGAACGCACTGTCTCCCTCCTAGCCGGCCCACGTTCCGACTTTAACTGTCGATGGCACGATTTTCCCGCCTCCACCCGTCACAAATACCACACGTCAACGAGGTGGAAGCAAATCTTTGGAATCGAAGGCGCACCGGCTCACTTGGTACGATATATCTGTCCCAGTGTACAGTACAGTAACTGGTGGACTGATGACTCAAAACATAATGACCACTGACTATAGCGAGATTTAGTGTTGCTTGGTGGAGTTTAGGCTTCGTGAGGCGGTAAGGGAAGTATATAAGCAAATACAAGACGAAAGGGGAATCACTGCAGTGATGATACGCCCCGCAGATGGGCAGATACACTGACATAGGCGACTTTGACAAAGAGCAGACCGTTGGCAGCCGGGCGCCTGGAAATGAACATCTCGGAAACGGCCAGCCTGGTCCGTTGTCCTCTTTTTAGTGTCGTAGGCATCAATGAAAAGTGGTTGAAGGGCTGTGAAACTACGAGCACGTGACAAAGTGTTGGACGTCCTCTCCTTGCCTCAGAACGTTGAGATCGGTGACATGCCTGCCGTATAAAACATGATTTGTGGCGATTTGTGGACGATCTGAAGACAGAGAAAAACGCTGGTGCAGGTACAAGTCCTTCAGAGCACACTGCTCAGTCCCCATCGTTGAATATGCAACTCGTTAGCAGAGAATCCTCACGTATTCCCATAATGACCTAACGACATCGTCTGTTACGTTTGCATTGGGCAGGGAACCATCAGATTGGACTCTAACGAAAACGTGCCGTCTGCTCGGATGAACCACGTTTATTGTTACGGCAGGACGACGGTCGTGTGCAGATATGCCCTCATGCAGTAGGACGGCTGCTCGAAAGCACCACGCCACTGGAGGAGGCCTGTGGTTGCAGTATTATACTGTCGGGAACATTCACTGTTCTCCCATGAGACTTATGGTAGTAATCGAAGGCGCCATGCCGGCTGTGTATTGCGAAAGCATTTTTGTGGACCTCATGACTGATTTCCTCGACGGCGATGGCATCTTCAAGCAATAGTGGATTGAGGAACACAATGGTCTAGGCCACCAGATTTGTCTGAAGCCATTGAAACTCATCTGGGACGCTACAGTTCACTAGCACTAAACCAACAAACGCACGACAGTGCGGTGGCTGTACGTTCCAAAAAGCCACGCAAGGGAATAATATCATGAGCTCTATTGATCACAGAGATAAGGGCCCAAGTGGTTATAGATAGTCCTTGGCCTAACGATCATCTCTATACCCAATCGGAAAACGGACATATTGTAACTATTCTGCAGTAAGGAGTCAAAATTTTAATATTACAAACTTGCTCCAGCCCAGGCAAACTGAGCAAATCGGTGGTTCTTTTGCTTTAAATATAGCGTAGGGTCGGCTTTAGGAGGCTTATAAAAACATAGTTTATTCATCAGGGGTCCTGAGAAAACCCTGAAAAATCACGACTTTTGGGTAGGAAAGGTACCCGTTTTGGGAAGGGTCACTTCCATAATTTCAGTTTTGTGGCTAATCTTCGACATTTTTACCATATGTTTTTAAGGTCATTTTCTGGGGGAACCTTGAAGCTTTTTTCAGTATCATTATCTATTACTGAGACCCGACGGTTCAAAGTTACCATACTTATGCACGTAAAGTGCGGACGCAATATCCTGTCTGGGGCGTACAAGTAGTTCTCACTGATTTAGTGAATACATGACGAGTATTCTATGGTCATCGAAAGGCTTTGAGGTTACCAACGAAGTGTTTTAAAGAAACTTTACTCCATAACAGTGATATACACTGGTGTTTAAAATTAAAGTAACAAAAGGAAATTTTGTATGGTTGCGTTTATTTTGTCACAAAACAGTATAAACAGATAATAGTGAAGTAGAAACAAAGTAAGAAATACAGAGCGCAAACAACTGCAACAAGCATGGCAGAAGACAAAGGTGTTCTTCGTTTTGTTTCAACTTAACGGAGTTGCACAGACATTTTGACAACTGGTTAAAGTGCCCAGTATTGGGAGTGACCATCTTTCGCAGCAATAGAGGCCTGACAACGACGGGACATGCTGTGAATATACCGTCAGTCTCATTCTTTCTGTAGAACTGCTCACAAGTCTTGAAGAGTGGTTGGTGGATGCTGACATGATGTAGTTCGTCTCCCTTGTGCATTCGTGACAAGCGCTATGGGATTCAAATCTGGAGGGTGAGCAGGTAACGCCATGCGTCCAATATCTCCCGTTTCCAAGAAAACATCTACCACCCATGCTCTATGAAGTCGAGCATTATCGTCCATCAGCACGACGACTGGGCCCACAGAATCTCACAACAGCCGCAAATTAGGTCCCAAGATCTCGTCACGATATCTGACAGCAGTTAAATCTTGCCGATTCATCCGTACAATTTCATGAAGAGGGGTTTGAGTGGTAAACATAATCCCACCCCACACCATTAGGGATCCTCCTCGATTTCGGTCACTTTCCACAATGTTTGGGCCCCGCAATCGTGTTCCACGTTCCCTCCAGATGAGCATCCATCGACAATCACTCTCTAGGTTAAATCGGGATTCATCAGTGAAAGCAACATTGGCCTACTGTTCGACCATCCAGGAGGCATGTTGATGATTCCAATCTGTACGTTTGCTTCTGTGAAGACGCGTCAGAGGCAGACACACACAGCAGGTCTCCGACAATAAAGGCCACTCTGCCGAAGCCGCCTGCACACGCTTGGCTCGATACAACACGTCCAGTGGATGCTGCGGGGTCAGACGCCAGATGCCGTGCAGTCTAAGGCGGTAATGTTGTGCCCTAACAGCCAGATAACTGTTCTCTCTTCTGAAGTCACACGTGGCCGTCCCTGCCCTGGTCTTCGGAATACAGTTTCGATCTCTATAAACTGTCGCCACATTCGGGAAACAACGGAACGATTCATGTTAAGCCATCGGGCCAGATCAGTTTGTTACTAATAATATTATTCTCGGCTGTGCAGCCGGATCATAACATCATCTTGACACAATATTTCAGCGGTCCAACTGGCCGCCATCTTCAGGTGAGAGTGCTGGTACACGATCTCTCCAGAACTGACTTCTCAGCGCATTTTTTTTTTTTTTTTTGTTTATTGTTATTTTCAAACCCGTACAAACAGGCATGCTGTCAGCAGCATGTTACGCCGCTCTTAAGCCATAGAATACACATAAGTGACATAACGGTGCGTGATAAAAAAGTAGACACATAAAGACAAACACGGAGCCGTTCACACTCGACGATAAACCACACTACAAACTGTTGACACGACACACAAACACTGAAGATGGCGATGGCACAGGTGAACGATGGAGTGCGACGGTGAACACTGAACACTAATCACGACGGCACACACGAGACACCGATGGCGATGATCTCTGGCGCGCGAATGTCCACTTAGCGTTTGCGAGTCCGGGGACCTGCCGAGAGGGGAACAAGGGTGAGGTGGGGGAGACACAAATGGTTGCCCCTGCATCTCGCTATTGGGATTGTGTTTTAAAAGAATCCATAGTGAATCGATTATCTGATAATCTTATTAATAGAGACAAGGGTTACCTTTTAAGTAAGACTGGGAACCAAGTATTATCAGACATTAAAACATAACTGTCTGTGTTTCGATAGCGGGAATAATGCCATTGGAAGATGCCAATGGCTGAGGAGATGGGGGG
Source organism: Schistocerca serialis cubense (assembly GCF_023864345.2). Lineage (NCBI taxonomy): Eukaryota > Metazoa > Arthropoda > Insecta > Orthoptera > Acrididae > Schistocerca > Schistocerca serialis. The sequence continues at coordinate 210,980,554 of NC_064641.1, forward strand.
AGGAGTAGAGGGACAGGGGAGGGGAAGCCCGGGGGAGGACTGGGGAGAAATGGAGGAGGGAGGGGAGAGAAGGGAGGGAGGGTGCCGAAAGGAGCAAACACAGGAAGAGGGAGGGAGGATCAAAGTTGGTAGGAGGGGTAGATGGAGGGGAGGAGGGCATCATCAGGGAGAGGGAGCTGGCGGAAGCCACCTTGGCAGAGGGTAAGGAGGGTGGAGAGATGGAGACCGGGCGGGACGTGGGAATACAGGCGCGGCAGCGGGCGGGGGTGGGAGAGGATGGGCGAGACAAGCGGGTGAGGAGGATCGAGTTTGCGGGAGATGTACAGGATCCGTATCCTTTCAAGGAAAAGGAGGAGGTGGGGGAACGGAATGAGATCGTACAGGATCCGCGTGGGGGAGGGGAGACGGATGCGATAGGCGAGGCAGAGAGCACGGCGTTCAAGGATTTGAAGGGATTTACAAAAGGTAGGGGGGACGGAGATCCAGGCCAGATGGGCGTAACAAAGGATAGGGCAGATGAGGGATTTATAGGTGTGGAGTATGGTAGAGGGGTCCAGACCCCACGTACGGCCGGCAAGGAGCTCGAGAAGACGGAGTCGGGAGTGTGCCTCGGCTTGGATTGTCCAGAGATGGAGGGTCCAGGAGAGGCGACGGTCGAGGGTGACGCCAAGGTACTGAAAGGTTGGGGTGAGGGCGATAGGACGGCCATAGATGGTGAGATAGAAATCAAGGAGGCGGAAGGAAGGGGTGGTTTTGCCTACAATGATCGCCTGGGTTTTTGTCTCAGCACAAGCGGCGGGGCCTATATAGGCCATAGAAGGCCCACAACGCGTGCGCGAGAACCTGACGTAACTGCCCTCTAGCGCAAGTAAACATACAGCGCCCCAGTGGTGGAAACAGGCGAAATCGAAACATCGCTATCAAAAATCAAACATTATTCCCGCTATCGAAACACAGACAGTTATGTTTTAATGTCTGATAATACTTGGTTCCCAGTCTTACTTAAAAGGTAACCCTTCTCTCTATTAATAAGATTATCAGATAATCGAATCACTATGGATTCTTTTAAAACACAATCCCAATAGCGAGATGCAGGGGCAACCATTTGTGTCTCGTCATACAGCATTCTATGTCCCTCGGTGAGACAGTGCTCCGCCCGTCAGGCTCGAACAACCGTGAGCACAACACATCGGTCCTGAATGGTCCGGATTGTCCGGCCAATATAAGCCTTCCCACAGTGGCAAGGGATCTTGTACACACCGAGCTTCCTCAGACCCACTAAGCACAACAGCGCAGGCGTAGCGCTCGTCCGTCTCCGCTCTACGAGATGGCGCTGTCATAAAGACGGACCAAATTCTGCTTCCGCCGATTCGCGTATTCATATGTAACGCAGCCAATGAGATTGCTGCTAACGTAGAACCTTTTCTCCTCGCGGATCACACTTGCACAGTGATACCTGAACGCGCGACGTATTATAACGAGTGTACAGACCTCCGATTAGTCAGTCTGCATTAGTCTGTACCAGTCTGCATTTGTCTGCACCAGTATGTACCAGTCTGCATTAGTCTGCATTAGTCTCCACCAGTCTATAGTCAAGTTTCAGTCTGTCAGACTGCGCCTAATAAGATTATCATATTCCTGTACATAGCCATGAAGAGAAATGTATAGACACTTTGTCAAGTATCAGAGATATGTGAGAATAAGATTAACGTACCAAGACCAAAGGAACTTAAGATTGTCAATTGTAAACAGCGTCCAGAATCAAGTTACGTAATGTCTATCCTTTTTATTATTTTAATAAATGTATGTGAAAATTAATCAAGTTTTGTGTAAAGTTGGTCACCGTCAATCTGCTACTCTAAGCGTGCAAGTGGTATTTCTATCGTCTGACCTAACGGCAGAAGATAAACACGCCACGATAAGACCACGAGACATATTGCTAACACTCGCCTACTTCCTTAGAGCGACAAGTCAAATAATCTGATGGTGTGTGTACCGAAGGTCTTACAGTACGCACACCACAGTTATAAATATTTCGATTTCGGAAAAGAAGCTCCGTATTTGGCCAAGATGTCGAAGAAGAAGGTTTTTGTGTTAGCAGATGAGCCAACACCATGTTACGAGTGGAGGCCGAAATGCACGCATTTTAACTCACGCAGGCTGGTGCGAGGAGGGAAGAACTGACGTGAGGTCTGGAACATGACAAGGAATGAGAATTCAGAAAGCGGACGTAATTAGTTTGATACTTAACTTTAATCCATTAATGATGAACGTCGCTCTTGACGGTACAGGATTCACAATATTATCTGTTCAGAATACATTCTTGAAGATATTGATTATAGTAACTGAATATGGCGCCTTGCTAGGTCGTAGCAAATGACGTAGTTGAAGGCTATGCTAAACTGTCGTCTCTGCAAATGAGAGCGTATGTAGACAGTGAACCATCGCTAGCAAAGTCGGCTGTACAACTCGGGCGAGTGCTAGGGAGTCTCTCTAGACTAGACCTGCCGTGTGGCGGCGCTCGGTCTGCAAACACTGATAGTGGCGACACGGGAGTCCGACGTATACTAACGGACCGCGGCCGATTTAAAGGCTACCACCTAGCAAGTGTGGTGTCTGGCGATGATACCACAAAGGTCCCTTACGTACTGGTTGTATCGAGTAAGATGTGGAGACGACGGTTTGAAATCGGACAGAAGTAGTACGAGGAAGGGCGTCCCTTACCTGAGGGATCGCTACGTGGCGAAGGGGCAAGTGTGGCAAATGTCCGGCATTCGTGTTTCACATGGGCCCCGGCCCCGAATACTGTGACTTGCTTATGTACCTCGAGAGCAACGGCAGCACGCTGCAGGTAGTGCAGAGTGACGTCAGAGGCACCTGCGCGGGTGGCGCCAGCTGCCCGGCGGAGATGCAGGCTGTAGATAGGCCGTATCGCGGCGGGCATCTCGCGCAGGCGACTCACGCGCTGTCCCACGGCGGCTGCGCCACGCGCTCGCCGACCACGTGACGGGGGGCGCGTGCGGCACGTGTGCTGCGCTCCAACTGCAGCGCATTGTGCGCGCGCACCACTCCTGATGGACTCAGGCCGAAGGACTCGCTTGCGTCGTGCCCCAGGCGACTGCGTTAGCCCATCCCCATATCCCGTATGCTGGATTAGAGTATAGAAAATCGTGACATTTAGCACGCAGGCCGAAAAAGTAGGTAACCCCTCAGGAGACACGACTCTAATTCAGGGCCGGCCAAACGCTGCACAGTGTGTAGACGCGCGGAAGTGCTGCACATGTGCGCACGTGTGCGACAGCGAGCGACAGCGACATCTGTTATTAGACACGTGTCCTAAATGAACGGCGGCGGCTCCACTTCCCTGTTTATGTGGTACAAGCAAGAGCGCAACATACCCAGCCTCGTTTACCCCTGGTAACCGTAACCTTAACAGAGAAGTACTGAGAAATGGCAGGTACTGTGAAAAAGCAAACGACGGGAGATCTATGTTCTCAGTCGTTTAAAAATGACTGGGAACTGCAATTCTTTTTTGTAGCCGTTGGTGAAAAAATGTTTACTATGCCTCCGAATGATACGCGGCCAGCGTAAGTTTTCAGTTGAAAGACACCACCATACATATCACAAAGATGAGTGTAGTGTACTCAAGAGTGAAGAACGGCAAGCAAAATTAAATGTCCTGAAGAAAATGGATGAGACACATCAACTCGATTATCATTTCTCATGACCAGTGATAAACGTGTTTGGATTTATTCCTTCCATAATTAAAAATTATTGTTTACTAACTGTGCATTAGTGCCTCATTCTGCTCCATGTTACATTATTATCAGGAAAGTTGGTCATTAAACCGATTGTTCCAATGTGTACTTAGATTTAGGGTTTTTTTTATGTGTGAAGGGCTATGCTCAGCTGAAGTCGATAAAACGTAACATTCATGTGATTGTCGGTTATTATACAGATTTCAGACGGAGCTGATGAAAGATGTAGCAATAATGGTATTGAAGAAACAGGTGATCATCGAGAGGTCTGCAGGTCAGTGAGACAGAAATTATGTGGGTGTAACTGAGGGCACCGAGAATTAGTTATAGGAAACATTGCATTAGTTTAATGTTATTTTAAATCATGAATAAGTTTCGTTGGAAGTCGCTAGGTGCTCTCTTTCTTAAATAATAGATCAAAAACATTACTCGTATTTACGTGCCGTCAGTCAAGCTGCCTTAATAAAAACCCACGGTTGTTAACTGTATTACTTGTCTTACTGGGTTAAACTGTTAACATATAAGTAGACGTCTCAATGAGTAGATTGCGACAGTATTTTAAATGTTTAATACGCGAAATACCTTCCCATAGTTGACTTGCAAGCTGTGGAAAGAGCACTAGAATGCGCCGGTACAGAGTATCCCAGCAAGTGGATAAAGCGACATCTGTGGGTAGAAACATGCACTACATGAACGCTGACGGCTGCGGCTTGCAGGCTGTGACCTGGAAGTAGCATATGTGCAGGACCACCGCACGCGTGCAGAATGTCTGGCCGGCCCTGCTCTAATTCCTTGTAACGCCGCCTTGATACAGTCTGTCGGTTAACTGAAGAGCGAGCTAGCGAGTCCCCACTCTGCCGACCCTGCTACGTCACAGGGCGCTTCTATAGGCTGTTTCACAACGTAGCACCGTCCCTGCCGCGGCGCGCGCTTTAAATCTGTGGCGGCGCCGTGTACAGGTACGTCCCGGCTGCGTTTATGTTTAGACAAACTCGTTAAGAGTATAAGGAAAACAAAAGACGATAGCTTCTTCCGAAACACAACGTTATTGAGCAGATAATATTAACATAAGAACGAAAGTCAGGATTGTACTACAAAGATAGAACCGAATGCCTATTCATGTGAACGTATGTTCCTCTATTCGTAAGACGAACCGGATATAGTGCAATCAGTCTGTAGAATTTAAGGCTTGTCCTTACTTTGTGTTTCTACTAGGAGGACGAAGTTTTCTTTGAAGGGCTGCATTGAAACTTAACAATTCTTGCAACACGAAGAGTGTATAAGAAGTAACAAGAAATTTATAATTTCGTGTGTTGTATTAGTTCGATTCGCACTGTCTTCGTAAATATGGCTGAAAAGTAAATCCCATTTCACGCAATGTCTTACGTAAAACATCTTTCTGCCAAGGAAAATGTATTTCTTGTTTCACAGCAGTAAGTAATTTCCGTAATGTGGCCACTATTTTTTGGTTTATGTAAAAGCCCTGCATCGTTTGTCGAATGACCGATTTTGTGGAACTGTCTACAACGATGGGTTTCTTCCTTAAATTATTAGTTTTCCTTCGCGGCGATTCCAGTAAACCATGCGCCTTGTTTTCGCGTTCCTTCCTTATGCGTCCGATTGTGGTGAGGCAGACGTTTGCATAAACTGCAGGCTTTTGATTGGGACTGGTAATATTAGCCAACAGTTTTGTGTCGCCTCCTAAACACACGCTGTAATAACTTTAGAGACAATCTAACGCTCGTTACTCTGCAAATACCTTCTCTTCTTCGTATTCCGCACATTTTCTTGCAGTGCAGGGCCATTATCCATCACTTCCGGATAATGAAGTATATCAGTGAGTACACGAAGTCAACTGACTGACAGTGGCAACTAAGATCCCATGGACAGAAACGACGTATATCACTGCACGCCGATCTACACCGCTAGACAGATAACGTGCAACTGATTTTGGGTGCCCTTGTAGGCCGGTGGCAGAGTTCTTCCAGGAAAGGCCACTTCCTCCACCAGAAGCGCTGCTCGCTCTTGAGTTTACAGACAGTCTATAACGGCCTCGGCTCGCCAGCGAGTCCACTGGTTTCTTTGGGTGCACCATATCCAGCAGACGATTAGATTCTGTTTATTTATTTTTTAAGCCATTAGTCTTCTCAGTCTTCTGATTTGATGGTGTGATGCTGTCCACCACCAATTCCTATCCTGCACTAACTTCTTTATCTCGGAGTAGCACTTGCACCCTAAGTCCTCAATTATTTGCTGGACGTATTCCAGGCTCTGTCTTTACTAAGCTCGTTCTTTATTTCATCAGCCCGCCTAATTCTCGACATTCTTCTGTAGCACCACGTCTCAAACGCTTTGGTTGTTTTCTGTTCCGGTTTTCTCACTGTCCATGATTCGATAACATACGACGCTGTGCTCCAAACGAACATTCTCAGAGATGTCTTCCTCAAATGAAGACCTATGTTTGATACCACTAGACTCCTTCGGTCAGGAATCTCCTCTATGCCTGTGCTCGTCTGGTTTTATGTTCTCCGTGCTTCGTCCTACATGGGTAATTTTACTTTCAAATTTGTCTACTAGGTAGTCACCAATTATGATTTTAAATTTTCCGCTGTTCTCGTTTTTGCTACATCTCATTACGTTCATCACCTTCCAGTTTACTCTTAATCTATAATCTTTACTCTTTAGATTCTCCATTCCATTCAACAGATCCTGTAATTATTTATTTTAATTGAGGATACCAATGTTCTGAGCGACTCTTATCACTGATATTCTTTTACCTTGAATTTTAACCCAGCTAATGAACCTTTCTTTTATTTCCCTGACTGCTTCTTCGATGGATTGATTCAGCAGTCAGCAGTAGGAACGAAAGACTACATCCCTGTCTAACACTCTCATAGTTCGCTACTTTTTGTTACCGCTTGGTTCTTGCACATATTGTATATTACCCATCTTTCCCTGTAGCTTACCATTATTTTTCTCGTAACTGCGAATATATTGCACCAGTTTACCTTGGCAGACGCTTTTTCCAGGTCAACAAATCCTATGATCGTGTCTTGATTTTTCTTCCACTATCAACCGCAACGCCAGAGGTGCCTCTCTTGTGTTTTTACCGTTCCTAAAGCGAACTGATCGCCACCTAACCGACCTTAAATTTTCTTTTTCATTCTCCTGTATAATACTCTTGTCAGCAGCTTCGACGCATGAGCTGTTAAGGAAGTTGCGCGATAGTTTTCGAACTTGCTAACATCGGAATTTTATGTACCATATTTATCAGAACGTCTGATGGCACGTCACCAGTCTCATACATTCTACACACCAACTTGGACAGTGGTTTCGTTGGCGCTTTCTCCATTTATTTTAGAAATTCCGATGAGCAGTTGTCTATTCCTTTTGCATTATTTGCTCTCAGGTCTTCCAGAGTTCTTTACAGTATTACTCTGATACTGAGTGTACTCTGATATGAGTTTCTGAATAGACTGGAGTACTCCGATATGAGGTTCTGTATAGACAAGACGCGTAGGTGAGGCAACTACTTGGATATGAAGATGATCCTGAGTGATCGAAAGATGACATATGCTTATAAATCTGCAGTTGAGATTGAACAATAAATGAGAAAGATCTTAGAATGACACTTGCTCACTGAAAATTGTGAAATTGACATCCTGCGGCAGGTGCAGATGCACAGTAATCTGGACGAATGGGGCCCAAGTTATGGTACGGTAAGTACCCCAGAAACATCATACAACTACCTCTGCACTGAACAACATGATCCACACTCTTTTATTGGAACGTCGGTGCACTCGACGCCTTTCCTCATTTTAAAATCAGCAAAATCGTGACTCCATGGCCCACAATACACGCCTAAATCTAGCTAATACCGAGTTTCTGACTTGTTTGGCTCATTTAAAACACACATTAGGTGACACTGCCATTAGCGACGTATACCACAACCCTAAAGTGCATTACGTATAGTTCCCTTCGCAATGTTTGCTCGGGAACTGGTTGAGACTGACGATTACTCATTGAAAACACCCATTTCTGTCGAGTCTGAAACTAATTATCATAGACACTCGTCGCTGTTCCTTAGGATCTTTTCTGTCTACTACCGTAGGTCGTGTTACATGCCTGCAAATGGGACACTGTACGTTGTAGACATGTTGGACAGTCCGCCTTGATACACCAGCGAAACGGGCAACGTATTTACGGTGTAATCATAGCGTTACGCAGTAGAATAGGGGAAGGAAATGAAATTTTTCTTCACGCTTTCACAGAGACAGACGACACCAGGGAAGAACAATGAACGCTGTAAGTCGTGCGGGCGTGAGCACACGCTGCTAAACCGGCATCAGTCACCAGGCTCATGTTATAACTTCAGCAAAACGTCCACTGAGAGAGAAAGAGTCAGAGATATATTCATTAGCTCCTGATACAAGGAGCAACAAGCTATACCACAGATGTAAAAGCACGTATCAGATACTGGAATGTGTCGTTAATATCCTGTAAAAAACTGTTAAGCAAGCACAGCAGAACGAGGATCGCTAACCACTAATAAAGAAGCAGGCCACGCATTTAGTTATAACGAACAAGCCTCAAGTCATTGCTTCTGCCCATCTCCATAAACACCGTAGTTCTCCAGTTCTGAATTCAGGTGGTCATTAGGATCTACGGCGTTCCTACTTAATCACACAATTCGATGATTATTGCAGTGTAGTGGCACCCATGAATTAGATGTTCCACCATTTCTAGTGAGCACGCTGATTACCGTCCCCAGGATGACAACATCCAAGTAACCACGACCTGCCACGCGTGCGTTTCCACCCTGGCTGCCTACAAAATCGCTGATGGGGAGACTGAGGGTCTTCCAACACCAGTACATTTCACGGTGCTTGTCGCACTAACATCACCGTCATCACTGGGTGAGATGGCCACTCGGTGTGCCCCTCTGGGAGCCAGTGCCTAACTGCCCAGTGGGGCCAGCACCATCCCACTTCACGACTTTCGTCAGCCCAGTATATCCCGATAGGTCATCGTTGGTCGCTATCATCTTCTGTAGAGGGATCTAGAACTCTCATACACAGTGTGGGGGCGTAATCTCACGCTAGGGCTTCTTGTGCACACTGCAGACGTCAGCCCACACATGACAGCAGCTAAATAGGTGGAGCAGTAGCCTTGCCACCCGAGCTGACAGCGGGAGTCAGCATGAGGCATCAGCAGTGGCTGACAGCAATACGCAGAACTGTGAATCTGAATGAATGAATATTAACTTGCGAATCATGTTTATCAGAGTAGGAAAACGCACTATGGCTTCCACAAGACCATCTTAACAACGTAGAGGTGTCTCCTCGGCACCCCTCCAATAGGCACGCCCAAACAGTGTAGCTCCTTTCTGTCATTCAGTCGCGCGTCCACGTCAGCACATCTTTCCGCGCTAAAAGAAACACTATAAATACTGAAGTTTACTTAAAGATATTATTTTACAAATAAGTGAGACACAAAACATGGTCCTTGACTACTTGGCTTTCTTTTTTCCCTTGTGCGCGACTGCTGCAAAGTTTCCGGTCTCTCTGAGCTTAGCCAATGGGCGAGTACAAGTTTGCAGACCTTTACCATATGTCCTAGCCTTTGATGACGATTTATTACACTTAACAGAGAGAATCTGTGTTCTCGTCCCCTTCCAGCGAAACGTATTACTAACAATGTTGTTCTTGTAACTACGAAATAGATACTCTGCAAACATATGAACCTCATGAGAAAGTTAAAGTTTGCTGATGGTTGGCACCTACCACTCTACTATTTCAAACATCAAATGTAATGTTATTTTTATCGAAGTGAATATATTAAAGATGTTTAAGTTCCCTGTCGTGGTACCGTGTACCATTATCATTACTAGCCTAGTCCTTTTCCCTCTGTCTAGTCCATTTTTTTTAAACTCAAAACAGTGATCCATTTTTACAGTTGCTCGTGTTACTTATTTCCTGCTCTTTCCCCTCTGAAGTTGGTCTAGTGTGTATTATTGGAGTGAGGGTATCTGTGACGAGATGTTTACACTGTGTACTCTTTTCTTTGTGTTTTTGAAGATCGTCATGGACATCCAGAGAAATGTGGCGTCAGAAAAGTGCGCCGTTGGATACGCTGAACTTAACCTCTTCATCTCATAAACATATAATCAGCAAAGTCACATTCCCTTTCTACATGAAATGCTTCTCCTTCTACTGAAGTTGTTAGAATGTCCGTCGCTGTAATAACTTTTCAAAACGATGTGTGGTGCACTTCATTTCACTACACGATGTAATTATAGTCGACATAGTATCATTTTTCAGCAGATACGAGTCCGCTTTCTAGACTCCTGTACTCTACTTTATTCAACTGTTATTTCCCAAAAGAACTTGCGATACGGCGGCCGAACTTACCCGCATGGGGCCTCCCGGCCAACAATGCCATACGATCATCATCATCCCTCCCCCAGTAGAGAGAGGCCAGACAGCGGCTACGTCCCTCTCTTCACTCTTTGAATAAACTGAGTTACGAAAGACGTAAAAATATATTGACAAGAGTGTAAACGATGACTTGAAGCTTGATGAGATATTTACGACGTTGCTGGTTCTATGGACACATGGTAGCATTTTCTAGGTAAGGTTTTTTTAATAGAGGTGGGACTGGGAAAGGAAGTAATGTCAAAGTTGAGGGCAGAGTATTACCTCGAGTTAGTGACGTAGGCAGTAGAAGGCGGTTAGAGCTGCAGTTTTTCAGGGAGAGTGTGTGTTGGAGGTTCCGTTTAGAATGGAAGAGATAGGATAGAATAACAGGCTGGGTGGTTTTGAGGAACAATTTAATTATCTGGGATTCTCCAGTACTTGCGAAATCTATTTTCATTGCCATTTCAACTTCCTCGCCCCGTAACGGCGATGGGTGTCGGCTGATAGCGGTAACAGACCTACTCTTCAGTCGGAGAGATTTAAAATACATAAAAATGATTTTAAAAATTAAATACGTGTTCATAAGATAAAGTATCGATGATAGTTTTTTTACGTACTTGATTTACAGTGATAGCTGTCAGGTTTGGAGATGGTGGTGTACGATTTGTAGCGCTTACGAAGGCGTTTGTTTGAGAAGGAAACAAATAGGTGATGACGAGGAAGATTGTTTTGTAATCCATGAGTGACGGCAGTTATGGGTACGGGGTACGCAGACTAGCTCTCGGAAATAGAGGGATGATAATGGTGAGGAAAGCAGTCCTGAAACGTAGTCTACAAGGAGAATTCTGTTCTCAGCGGATTCTAGGTTAGGTAGTGAGAGACGGTTAAAGTTTCGTTGGGAAGGACGTTCAGGATATTTCACTCTACCAGTGAATTGGTAAGTGCGGTTGTAAATGATAGGCAGAGATCGTGGGGACATAAACTGCGCGTGGTTCATCCTATAGTTATTTATTTATTTATTTAACCTGATCAAATTGGATCCATCATGCCCTCTCTTACATCGGACTAGGGTTACATACTTTTAGTTTCCTAAAAATAATAATTTTAGTATGACGTACAGTATTAAAATAATCTGAGTGTCTGAAGTGACAATGTGAGTAAATAATATTGACTCTGAACTAATAAAGTTTATAATGCCAGTACTTGTACTACTATAGCTGCTACCTTTAATAACGATAATTATAATAATAATAACAATATCGATAGCAGCAGATATGAAAAGAATTTATAGATGTGAAAGATAGATGTTTTCTGATATAGCTGGTTCTGCGAATAGGCAATAGAGGAAGACCAGGTTGGGAAGAAAGATGTACAAGCGTAACGAGTGCTTACTGGGACAATGGTAATATTTACTACAGCTTTAGTAGATATGACGTTGTCTCTTGAAGCTGGAGATGTTACTCAGTTCTCTAACGTAATGCGGTAGGTTACTCCAGAGACGCGTTCCTGTCACTCAGAGAGACTTCGAGAAAGTGGCCGAATGCTGAAGTAGAACAGAAAGGATTTTGCTCTGATGGGAACGGGAGTTCCTGCCATTTTGTTCAGATAAGAGCATTAATGTCGAAAAAAGATGACAGGAACAGAGTTCGTTAATAAGACAGTAGGGAAGACAGAGGGCATGGAACTATCTGCGACGGTCTGCACACAGCCAGGATATGATAGAGAGACAATCACAAATATAAAAAAACAGGTATTCATAACCAGTCCCAGGCACCGTGGGCTTTCTTGAGGAAGGCCTTTCAGGATAACATGGCCGTAATAAAAAAACTGGAAGTATAACTGTTTCTCCATGTTTATTTTTCACATCAAGAGGGTAGGGCGTTTTATTTTTTGTAGGACATCAAGAGATGCTGATGCGTTCTCGAACGTGGCAGTTCTACAGCTTGGATCTAGGAAGAGTGCGAAACCTGTGTATATAAAAGGACAAACAAACAGACTGACTGACATATCATCGCCCAACATAAAACATTCGTCCTTGAACATAGCTTCCTTATTTAACACAGGACTCAGTCAGCCACGTGACAGTATGTGCATATGTCGGCGCCTTTACAGAAGTAAAAACTACATTCTCGGTGCCATCTCGTAAGACGGAAAGGAACTTACTTTTATTTACTGCTGAGAAAAATTTTACACCTAAGGTTATCACAAATTAAGATCAAAAAAGAACTTCATATTTTGAAGTGAATTTCTAGGAAAGTAGGATATGGCAGCTGTAAAGTAACGCCTGTATATAACAAATTATAACCAAGGGAGAAATAACATAAGTTAAATAAGAAACGTAAATATCTAAGCCTGACTTACTCTGGCATAAAATCTCCCAAAAAGGAAGATCTTTAAATAAATCGGAATTAAAAGTTACCTTCAAAATTAAAAAAGTGGTTTAGCAAAGAGATATCGACACAGCATCTGTATGATCAAGTGGAAAGGTTACCATAAAATAAAATAATAGGTAGACAGATCGAACTTTCACAACACACTACTTCGCAGAAAATAAAACCGCTGTGGGTACACTTATCTCGAACATACAATCTCGGACATCGTCACTAGAATCATGTTTTTAATCAAGAGGTATTATCTGGATCGAGTTGGAATAACTTGAAGTATTTTATGCCAGAAGAAGGAACCATACAAGTCTTTTGAAAGAACAAAACGGTTTCTCGAGAATGTTAATTGCAACAGTTAGAATGACGTTTATTGTTATACACTACGTGATCAAAAGGATCCGGACACCCGCAAAAAAATATGTTTCTCATATTAGGTGCATTGTGCTGCCACCTACTGCCAGGTATTCCATATCAGCGACCTCAGTAGTCATTAGACGTCGTCAGAGAGCAGAATGGCGTGCTCCGCGGAACTCACGGACTTCGAACGTGGTCAGGTGAGTGGGTGTCACTTGTGTCATACGTCTGTACGCGAGGTTTACACACTCCTAAACATCCCTAGGTCCACTGTTTCCGAGGTCATAGTGTAGTGGAAACGTGGAAGGACACGTATAGCACAAAAGCGTACAGGCCGACCTCGTCTATTGACTGACAGAGACCGCCGACAGTTGAAGAGGGTCGTAACGTGTAATGGGCAAACATCTGTCTAGACCAGCACACAGGAATTCCAAACTGCATCAGGATCCACTGCACGTACTATGACAGTTCGGCGGGAGTGAGAAAACTAGGATTTCATGGTGAGCGGCTGCTCATAAGCAACACATCACGCCGGTAAATGCCTAACGACACCTTCTCTTATTATAAGGAGCGTAAGCATTGGATGATTGAACAGTGGAAAAACGTTGTGTGGAGCGACGAGTCACGGTACACAATGTGGCGATCCGATGGCAGGGTGTGGGTATGGCGAATGCCCGGTGACCGTTATCTGCCAGCGTGTTTAATGCCAAGAGTAAAATTCGGAGGCGGTGGTGTTATGGTGTGGTCGTTTTTTTCATGGAGGGCGCTTGCACCCCTTGTTATTTAGCGTGGTACTATCAAAGCACAGGCCAACATTGAGTTTTAAACACCTTGTTGCTTCCCACTGTTGAAGAGCAATTCGGGAATGGCGACTGTATCTTTCAACACGACCGAGCACCTGTTCATAAAGCACGGCCTGTGGCGGAGTGCTTACACGACAATAACATCCCTTTAATGGACTGGCCTGCACAGAGTCCTGACCTGAATCCCACAGAACACCTTTGGGATGTTTTGAAACGCCGACTTCGTGCCAGGCCTCACCGATCGACATCGATACCTCTCCTCAGTGCAGCACTCCGTGAAGAAGAAGAATGGGCTGCCATTCTCCAAGAAACCTTCCAGTGCCGGATTGAACGTACGCCTGCGAGAGCGAAAGCTGTCATCAAGGCTAAGGGTGCGCCAACTCCACACTGAATTCCAGCATTACCAATGGAGGGCGCGGCGAACTTGTAAATCATTTTCAGCCAGGTGTTAAAAAATGGTTCAAATGGCTCTGAGCACTGTGGGATTTAACATCTGAGGTCATCAGTCCCAAAGAACTTAGAACTTCTTAAACCTAACTAACCTAAGGACATCACACACATCCATGCCCGAGGCAGGATTCGAACCTGTGACCGTAGCTGTCGCGCAATTCCAGACTGAAGCACCTAGAACCGCTCGGCTACTCCAGCCGGCTCAGCCAGGTGTCCGGATACTTTTCATCACATAGTGTATTTAGGATGCCTGACATCTCCCACAATCATAAAAATAAACTGTCATGTAAGCCGACGGTGATGGTACGCGCAAACTGTTAGCTGCAGCATGCGTATACACGGCATTGCCACTCTCGATATTCAGCCTACTGCACATGGCAATCTCTTTTGGCCGCTTCCATTTATCTTACCAAAAACTTGTACCTTAGATTTGTTGAAAAAAAAATGCCATTTTTTTTTTCAAAACCGTGCCGCACAATTGGAAGAACACGACCGAATGGGTTACTGCAGTGGCTAAGATACTAGACTTCCTTCGCAGAGGATCAGTGTTCACAATATTCATCAAAACTAAGTAATTTTCTGAGGTTTTTCTAAATCACTTTGGTCGACTCCCTGTATGATTCCATTGAAATTTTGCATTGCGGAATGACCCACTGAACCTGTTCAGTGTGAATTAATTATGTGTAATTAATTTAATTTCCGATGAATTCTAAGCTGTCTTTTAAAACTAGGAGACGAGACTGTAGAGAGTTATAAGTGTATGGAAAAACGGCCGTACTTAGACTTTTGTATTCTCGAGAAATATAGAGCAGAAAAACCTAGGCAAAATTTAGCATCCAGGAAGCGGAAATGAGATTTCATATGGACTTATGCACCAAGTTTGCAGCAGAAATAAAAACGTATTTTGAGAATGACAGGTCTGAGTAGATCGATAGTACTTTGTGAGCGCAAGATGATTGTTTCCAAAAATAATCTGAGGGAAAAAGGAGAGTGGGTCAAACAATAAAGTGAATGTTTATAAACGAACACGAAAAAAATGCTTAATCCTTAATGACCATGATGATCTCTGAACATTTAAAGTAAAAACATTCCGGATTTATTCAAGAAAACTACTAGGAATTAATTCCATCCTCTTTGCGCAGATGACGTGTTGAGGCAGCGGTATTGATGAATGGGCAAATATTGACAACAATGGCACCTTCATATCTCATGATACTTTCAAATTAATGTTTGTCTCCCAGACACACCCGACGCCATTTTCTTTCCCACTATTACGATTTATGTGCGATGAATACGATATCATATCTTATTTATAACCTCATTATCCACATGAGGGAAGATAACAACAGAGAAACATTAAGCGTCCCTTAAAACAGTTTTCTTGCACCACTGATATGCTACGGAATGGTTTATCGGAGAGGGTGCGCCATCCGGATCCTTCCAGACGGGCGATCACGATAAGCACTATAGCTTTCGAACGTAAAAAAGAGCTTCTAGGAGCACTTATCCCCTTGACGCAGATAAAAATCGCATATGCCTGTCACAAAGGCGATATACGGACACCGCTGCGGTTGTAAATAACACTTTTACTGCGTCGAGCCGTGATATGGCTCTCCACGTGACTGTCTCTAGGGGGATGGCCTGTTAAAGAAGCTTCCTATTTCTGTGAGACTGCTGGCTGTGGCTGCAGGTGGACGTTCCTTCTCTGCGGGAGGCCTCCTCTGCCGTAGGGAACGCTGGTTGTGCGCGAGGCGTAGTAACCATTAGCTCTCGTGTCGATTCCCGCTGATAGCGTCAGTATCGCGTAATGCTCCCGCGAGTCGTTGCTTGCGCTCCCACCGCGCGTGGGCAGTCCTTTCCCACGAGAGATAACTGCACCCTCAGACGCCATCAAACTAATTAATTCGTTTTACTGCTCGCTTTCGCGCTGCAGCTCACGATTCCCTGGCAACTAATAGAGCCACACACCTCCAGTAAACGGTACTTGAAACGTGCGTTAAACGGAGTTACTACACAAGTTAGAATAGAGACACTGCTCCAGTACTAAGTCTCTGCTGTGTCAGTTTTGAAGTATCCTCGAATATGTATTGGAAAATTATAGGCTGTTTTTTTTTATCATTGTATCTTAGGCTGCAGTTATTGACTACTACCTATCTTTTGTGAATTTCTGAAAAGCTATTGGAAATATGTAAACGAAGGACAAATGAGGAAAAAACGTCCTTCATCATCATTGTGTGAGGTGCATTCAAGTTCTAACGCCTCCAATTTTTTTTCTCCGGACTGCGCATTGTTTTAAAATGAGGCCGCGTTCATTGTCAATACGTCCCAGAGATGGCAGCACCGTACGGCAGATGGAATTATACTGCCAGCGGCGAGAATGAGAACTGTTTTAAATACTTAAAATGGCGACGTTTTCCTTACTTGAACAGCGTGCAATCATTCGTTTTCTGAATTTGCGTGGTTTGAAACCAATTGAAATTCATCGACAGTTGAAGGAGACGTGGTGATGGAGTTATGGATGTGTCGAAAGTGCGTTCGTGGGTGCGACAGTTTAATGAAGGCAGAACATCGTGTGACAACAAACCGAAACAACCTCAGGCTCGCACAAGCTGGTCTGATGACATGATCGAGAAAGTGGAGAGAATTGTTTTGGGGGATCACCGAATGACTGTTGAACAGATCGCCTCCAGAGTTGCTATTTCTGTGGGTTCTGTGCACACAATCCTGCATGACGACCTGAAAATGCGAAAAGTGTCATCCAGGTGGGTGCCACGAATGCTGACGGACGACCACATGGCTGCCCGTGTGGCATGTTGCCAGCAATGTTGACGCGTGACGACAGCATGAGTGGGACTTTCTTTTCATCGGTTGTGACAATGGATGAGACGTGGATGCCATTTTTCAATCCAGAAACAAAGCGCCAGTCAGCTCAATGGAAGCACACAGATTCACCGCCACCAAAAAAATTTCGGGTAACCGCCAGTGCTGAAAAAATGATGGTGTCCATGTTCTGGGACAGCGAGGGCGAAATCCTTACCTATTGCGTTCCAAAGGGCACTACGGTAACAGGTGCATCCTACGAAAATGTTTTGAAGAACAAATTCCTTCCTGCACTGCAACAAAAACGTTCAGGAAGGGCTGCACGTGTGCTGTTTCACCAAGACAACGCACCCGCACATCAAGCTAACGTTACGCAACAGTTTCTTCGTGATAACAACTTTGAAGTGATTCCTCATGCTCCCTACTCACCTGACCTGGCTCCTAGTGACTTTTGGCTTTTTCCAACAATGAAAGACACTCTCCGTGGCCGCACGTTCACCAGCCGTGCTGCTATTGCCTCAGCGACAGACTCCTAAAGAAGCCTTCGCCGCTGCCATGGAATCATGGCGTCAGCGTTGTGAAAAATGTGTACGTCTGCAGGGCGATTACGTCGAGAAGTAACTCCAGTTTCATCGATTTCGGGTGAGTAGTTAATTAGAAAAAAAATCGGGGGCCTTAGAACTTGAATGCACCTCGTATCTATTACAGATTGTGGTCACGGATGTTCAGTTCGAGCAGGAGTACATTTAGAAGTATGCAAATGGGGAATTTTACATCCGAGGTGAATTCTACACACATTACAACTCTACAGTGTGATGTGCCTGGAATGTGATCGACTTGGAACAATGTGGTTTTATTCCAAAATTCAAAAATGTTCAAATGGCTCTGAGCACTGTGGGACTTAACATCTGAGGTCATCGGTCCCCTAGAACTTAGAACTGCGTAAACCTAACTAACCTAAGGACTTCACACACATCCATGCCTGAGGCAGGATTCGAACGTGCGACCGTACCGGTCGCATGGTTCCAGGTTGTAGCACTCGGCCACACTGGCTGGCTCCAAAATTCAAGTCTCAGTTGAATTAAGTCAGAATTTCATGTCAACCAAATGATTTATTGTCTTCCATTAAATATGAAACCACATTGAATCTCAAGAGGATGAACTTACACCGCAATCACAGTTCAACTGAAAATAAACAACTGTATCAATATTTCGTCTCTATGCAACCGACTAACTTGATTCACAAATTGACAGTCAGCTGTCAAATAACATTCGCGCACGTCATACAGAAATAAATTGGAACTGGAATAGAAATAAAAAACTAAATTTGTTGGACAGGTCGTGAAACAACACCAAAGTAGAAACAATTTTATTTTATTTTAATTTGGGAAGATATGAAATTTTGCAGATTTTTATCCACATCTTCCAGATTTCTTTTTTAACTGAATACATTCAACTGAGTTATTTTCATCTCAGGAGCATAATTAATAAATCGATGAAGAATCAACCTAATACGTTATTCCTATCGTTAGTTATGATCGAGAGTGCATACAAGAATTATGCTTTTTACAGTTTGTCAGAATTTCTTTCCATTGAAATTTTTCCGAATTTTTTTCTTGAAATTTTTCCCGAACCATACGGAAGGAAGGAAAAAAAAGCCGTATCCATTGTTCGAATCCTGAGTTATGGTCTTGAGCTGAAACAAAATTCCCATAGATAAAGCACTTCCACATTTTCCCGATTTTTTCCAGTTTTCCGGAAACTTTTCCAATTTTTCTTTCCCTAAAAACTTTATTCGGACTAGTATGAACATTTTTTTTTAAAAATATCCGAATCGGACAACATCGTACTCACTGAAACAAAGAAGAAAGGCCAAGGAGAAGAAGAACTGGATAATTATGTACATATCTGGAGTGGGGTATCAAAAGCAGTAAGAGCCAAAGCAGGAGTCTTCATTATGATAAAGAAATCATGGAAAGAAAGAATCACAAATTGGACATTTATCAATCGACGTATTATAACTGTTGAAATGACATTATTTGCTAGGGAAGTTGTGGTTATTGGCGTATATGCACCCACGAACGACACAAAAGATAAGGAGAAAGATACATTTTGGGACACCCTGATGGAGACTATTGAAAAAATCCCAATAAGAAAGGAACTCATTATCATGGGAGATCTGAATGGAAGGGTAGGAATTAGAGAATCTTGTAGAATAGTAGGAAAACATGGAGAGGACGAATATAATGACAATGGGGAACGATTGATTGCAATTTGTGAACAATTTGATCTAAAAATTACCAACACATTTTTCAAACATAAGGACATTCATAAATATACTTGGCAACAGAACACCAAAGAACGTCGTTCTATAATAGATTATATTATCATTAGGCAAACAAGTAGTTTCAAGGCAGTAGACGTCAGATCTTATAGAGGAGCCCAGTGTGGATCAGACCACTATCTAGTTAAAATGAAGTCTTTCTGGCCATGGAAGAATGCAAGGAGTGGTACAAGTAACATAAATAAAACGAACCAGACTGAGAAAGATGAAAATTTACCTTTTAATATTGACAGCATACAAGACGAAAGTATCAGAACACTCTTTGCGGCCGCGATGGAAAGGAAACTGGTTGAATCATTTGAAGGAAGTACAGAGGAAATATATGACTATATAAAAGCTAATGTGAAAATCATAGCAACAGAGGTGTTGGGTAAAAAAGATAGCAACCACAACCGTGCAGCAGAGTCGTGGTCAGAGGAACTAGAGGTCCTCGTTAGAGAAAAACGAAATGCGTTCCTTCAGTGGTTGAATGATAAATCAGAAGAAACAAGGTCAATATACAAGGAAAAGAAGAATGAAGTGATGAAAAAAATAAGAATGGCAAAAAATGAAGCATGGTAAAGAACATGTGCCAAGGTGAATAGCAAATTAGGATTTGGAAGAGCAAAAGAAGCATGGTCAGTATTGAAACGGCTTCGACAGGATATAAAAAGCAAAACTAATCTCCAACTGATAACACAAAAGGAATGGGAAGAGTATTTCCAAAAATTATTAAATGAGGACAGAGAAGAATATCTAGAAGAAGGAACAGGGGAAGATAAAGGACATGATGATGATGAGATCCAGATTTTAGAAAGTGAAGTACTTCAAGTGTTGAGAACAGGAAAGAATGGTAAATCACCGGGACCAGGCAATATCAATCTGGAGTGTCTGAAATATGGTGGTGACAAAATTGTGAAACTGATAACACAGCTCTTCAACAAAATGATACATGGAGATTCAATACCCAACGAGATGAAGCTAGGTTACATTAATACAATATTTAAGAAAGGGGATCGCAAAATTTGTTCAAACTATCGAGGAATTTGTGTTACAAACACATTAATGAGAATTTTTGCGAAAGTAATTAAAAACAAGCTGGAAAAAAATTTTAGAACCCAAGAAGAACAATGTGGATTCACGGCTGGGAGATCATGTGTAGACCATATTTTCACATTACGACAGATTTTGGAGAAACATAGGGAAAAATCAAAGAATATAGGATTAATTTTCATAGATCTAGAAAAAGCATATGCTACTGTTCCAAGAAAATTACTTTGGAGAGCACTACATATGGCAAACATAAACCCTTCCTTGATTAAAATAATACAACAGATGTATAAAGATAACATTTGCCAAGTGAAAGTTGGTAATAAACTTTCACAGAAATTTAGAACAAGCAAAGGCCTTTTACAGTGCTGTCCCATGTCACCATCATTATTTAAAACCTATATAGATATTAGCCTTAGAACATGGTCTCGTAAATGTAATAGTATGGGATTAGAAATAAGAGATGGAGTTTACCTACATCATTTATTATTTGCTGATGATCAAGTAGTCGTAGCACAAGATGGGGAGGATGCTAACTATATGTGCAATCAACTAGCAGTAGCATACAAAACTTGGGGTTTGAAGATTAATTACCAAAAAACAGAATACTTGACTAATGATTCAGATGAGCTATACATTGAAGGAAAGAAAATCAAAAAGATAAACACTTTCTGTTATTTGGGATCCATTTTAGAAATCGAGGGAAAATCAGAGTCAGAAATCAATAAAAGAATTAGTAGCGGACGGAGGGTCATTGGGATGCTTAACTCAGTCTTATGGAGCAGGAATGTAATGAGCAGAACTAAAAAATTAATATACAAATCTATATTAGAGAGTGTGGTTCTGTGTGGAACGGAGACCTGGACAATTAACATGAAGCACATTAAAAGCTTACAAGCTCTAGAGATTGACTTTTGGAGAAGATCGGCAAGAATCTCCAGGAAAGAAAAGATAAGGAACACCGAAGTAATAAGGAGAATGGAAATAAAAGAAATAATATATGACGTAATGGATAGGAAGAAATTACAGTGGTACGGGCATGCACGATGAATGGAGGAAGCCAGAATACGAAAATTGATACTGGAGTAGGAACCGGACGGGAGAAGAAGAAGAGGACGACCTGTGACCACCTGGCTCCAAAATGTACAGCACACAATGAGGAGAATGGGTGCAGAGGAAGAGGACACGCAAGATCGAAACACCTGGAGAAATATTTTGAGAGTATAGTTTAAGAACGTTTATTGTTTGTATTGTAATTTCCAAGTAAATTATTATGTTGGAGATAAGCCTCTGTAATGAGGAAAAGCTCAAAAATAAAAAAATCCGAATCGGTCCAGCCTCTCAAAAAATGTTCAAATGTGTGTGAGATCTTATGGGACTTAACTGCTAACGTCATCAGTCCATAAGCTTACACACTACTAAACCTAAATTATCCTAAGGACAAACACACACACGCATGCCCGAGGGAGGTCTCGAACCTCCGCCGGGACCAGCCGCACAGTCCATGACTGCAGCGCCAGCCTTTCTCAATTGATACCTAATTGTATCTGCCGGGACTCTTGAATTTGTGCGCTTAGCGGCCAGATTGGTTAACTTAAATACTACTTAACCGGAAAGCGGGGATAAGTAAACAGTTTTTTTCTTAACAATTATTTCCCAGCATAGCGTACCCTGCCACACCATTACAAGCTTTTCAGACTCTTTCTGACCACCCTCTACCTACATAAATAAAAGTTAAATACTCAGCCTTTGGCTCGGGTTCGATCCTTACTAAAGCCCCAAGTCCAATTTCTGCATCGTCCTCTTGTTCGGTTTAGGAAACCAAACGAAGGACACATTTCGCGACACCGTTTCTGGCGGGCCGCTTGAATCTGCTCGCGAAACGGCCTGATTCGCTAACCTCAATTCTAAATATTTCAGAAGCGGCTCAATGAGTCGATTTTTTTCTTAACAATTAATTCTCATCACTACCTACTCTGCAATACCCTTAGAAGCTTTTCAAACTGTTTATGATCACAGTAATAACAAATTGTATGGACAATTATAGTGGGCTGTATCATTAAAACCTACTGAGAGAGAACACGGTATTTCAAAAGGATTCATCCCCTCTCTCCAGACTACATCTCAGACAGGAAGTAAAATAAGAATCTCGGTGTGAATTTTAACCAATACATCGAAACTACAGTTTACCTTGGCGTCAGTTGCCGGTTCCAATGATTACCGATTGAGGTATCCCAGGTGCAACTAGATGGCCCGCTCGATCTCTCGTTCCTTACCCAGGTGGAACTCGGTTAACAACTGTGCGGCATTGTTTCCGTTTGGAGTACGGTACTGCGCGTCCTACAGTTAGCACACTGGACTCGCATTTCGGGGACGCTGGTTCAAACCCGCGTCCGGCCACCCTGATTTACCTTCTCCGTGATTTCCCTAAATCACTTCAGGCATATGCCGGGATGGTTCCTATGACAGGGCACGGCCGACTTCCTTCCCCAGCCTTCCCTAGTCCGGTGGGACCGATGACCTCGCTGCTTGGTCCCCTCCTCCAAATCAACCAATCAACCTTTAGATGCTGGGATTCACAAGCTTGCTAACACAGTCTTCCTCCTGCTCAGCCATCGTAAATCCAGAACACTGTCAAGCCTTTGATGTGTTATTGCAGTATACGGTGCGAGTGAACTTGAATTAAAAGTGATTTGTGTTACAGGTAACAGCAAAATATTATCGTTAGCACCTAGTCTCGTAAAGGAAAAAAAAAAAGGTATTCAAATGATGATAACTTTCAGCATGTTTCTTTCTTCTCCAACTCTTCTTAATACGTCTTCATTTCTTACTCGGTCTTCCCATTTCACTTTTTCCATTCTTCTCCATATCCACATCTCTAGTGCCTCCAATCTTTTTTCATCTTCCTTCATCAATCTCCAGGTCTCCGCACCACATAGTGCAACGCTCCAGATGTAAGGTAGAATACCGTACTACTACTACTACTATTCAAATGATGAAGCCTGTAAATTGAAAGTAATAGCACATGCAGAAGAACATGGAAACAGAGCAATGACGGAACTTCGGCCCTCCACTAACAGAAAAAAACCATTCGCAACTGGTAAGCTACTAAAGAGGAACTGAAAAAAAGAGGTAAGCTACTAAAGAGGAACTGAAAAAAAAGAGGAAGGCTAAATGTGCAAGTAGAGAACTGAATGCAATGTGGCCAAAACTAGAACACCGCGTATTGAAATGGATTCAAGGAGACCGTCAAAATGGCACTGGATTTAATACAAAAATGATTCAAATATAGGTTCGTAAGATAGCGCTATAGTGGAACTGGTTGATGCAACAGGTTTCTGAAGCGTCATGGACTTAGCATGCGAACCAGAACCAATATATCTCAGAAACGGCAATAAGAGTATAAAGTTAAAACATTACCTTTCCATCGCTTTATTATTCAACACCGGAAGTATGGAACTAAGCCAAACAGCGAATATGGACGAAACTCCTTTGACATTTGATGTGTCGAGTAACAGAACAGTTGCCATGAAAGATGCTAAAGCTGTAAGTATAAAAAAAAGTGGCCATGAAAAAATATACTACACTGTTGTCCTTTCATGTTGCGCTGACTGTGCTAAACTTAATCCAGTGATCATTTTCGAGAGCAAAACAGTGCCAAAACCTTCCGAAAAACCGCCAGGTGTTATTGCTCACGTACATTACAAGGGATGGATGGACGAGGCTGGCATGAAATTATTGGTTAAGAGAGTGTGAGAAAGAAGTAAGGGTACTTCATTGAAGGAGAGTTCTGTTCTTGCTCTAGATCGGTTAGTACCCATTTAAAAAGTTCTATGAAAGAGAAATTGAGACAGGGAAGTACAGAACTTGCTGTTATTTCGTAAGGACTTACTTCACAACATTTAAACATTTAAAGGTTATATGAGAGAGGGATAGAACAAATGGATGGTGGATGAAACCTGACACGAACTAAGGGATCTTTGAAACGGCCTGCAATCGAAGAAGTGTGTCAGTGTATAAAACAGTCGTGGTCTAGAGTGAGAGAAGACATTAGTGTTAAATCTTTCAAGAAGTGCGGCATTAGTAGAGCTCTCGATGGCAGAGAAGACCATCTTATATATGAAAAGGACAATGATGTCGATGTCGACGAAGAGAAAGAAGAAGAAGAACAAGAACAAGAAGAAAGTTCAGATGACGATTTCCAGCGATTTTAAAGGTCAGTTCGGTTCTATAAACAAAGAATTTTCTTAGTGTGGCTTTGCACTCTAATAATAAAAAAAGTAAAAATGTTATTTTTAAACAAAACTGTTTCAGAATTAAGGTGCGTCTTATAGTCAGTCAAACACGGTAGGGATAAATCTAGAAGTCGGTCCCATAAACCGCATTCAGCAGAGTTTCTCACGTCAAAGCCTACTCGTAGTGCCAACCGAGACTTGAACACTACTCGTGTGTCTGTCTAGCGTGTTTGCAGCGACATTTGTGCTGTAAGTCATAAAGGCTTCAGTTGCTAGAAGCCCTTTAATATGGCGATAAGAAAAGCAACGTGTTAAGGTTTATGTATTTATTCTACACGTAGAAATGGAAGATCCCATTGTACCAATATGAATACCGAAGGACAATTGACAACTAGAGTTGAATTTTACAGGGGCGGATTCGGTTTTTGTATATGAAATATTAAATAGATCAGTTACACCATTCATTTAACATCACCAAGAATCACACC
The DNA here is from genome assembly GCF_023864345.2 of Schistocerca serialis cubense. Classification (NCBI taxonomy): domain Eukaryota; kingdom Metazoa; phylum Arthropoda; class Insecta; order Orthoptera; family Acrididae; genus Schistocerca; species Schistocerca serialis. The sequence goes on from NC_064641.1 coordinate 211,005,635, forward strand.
GATCAAGAAGGAGTAGCATTAAGTCACTGGCCTCGCTAAAATTTAGTCTCTCTTCTGTTCGATCCCCCTATTTGATTTTCAGCATTCTTCTTTTGGACCACTCTTTAAAACTTTCAACTCTCTTCTTGTGGAACTGTTTATCGTTTACACCTCACATCCGTAAAAGGCTATACTCCAGACAAATATCTGCAGAAGCGACTTCCTAATAGTTAACTTATATTCGACGACAATATACTCCTCTTCATCAGAAACACTTCTCTTGAAATAGTCAACCTTCATTTTACATCCTCCACTTCGGCCATCATCATTTATCTGCCAGTGTGTCTGTGAATTCCTAAGGGACCAAACTGCTGAGGTCATCGGTCCCTAGACTAACACACTACTTCAAGTAAATTAAACTAACTTATGCTAAGAAGAACACACACACACACATTCCCGAGGGAGGACTCGCACCTCAGGCGGGAGCGGCAGCGCAATCCGTGACATTGTGCCTCGAACCACGCGGTCACTCCGCGCAGCTTTTCTGTCTGAATAGTAAACCATATCGAGTACTTTTAGTTACTCGTTTCCTTATCTGTTTGCACTGCATTGCCTGATTTAAACTGACTGTATTCAGTTACACTTTTTTTTTACAACCCCTGTTTATGTTTATTTTATAAACGCTTTTCAAGATGTTGTGGGTTGGCAGGAGAGCCAACACCGTATTATTAGAGGAAGCCGAAAGGCACGCGTTTTATCTCACGCAGGCTGGCGTGAGGTCTGGAACAGGACAAGGAAATTAGACTTTAGAAAAACGGACGTAGCTGGTGGAATACTTAACCTTAATCCATCAATGATGAGCGTCGCTCTTGACTGTACATGATTCAGTATCGATAGTAACTGGTAATGGCGCCTTGCTAGGTCGTAGCAAATGACGTAGCTGAAGGCTATGCTAACTATCGTCTCGGCAAATGTGAGCGTATTTTGTAAGTGAACCATCGCTAGCAAAGTCCGTTGTCCAACTGGGGCGAGTGCTAGGAAGTCTCTCTAGACCTGCCGTGTGGCGGCGCTCGGTCTGCAATCACTGATAGTGACGACACGCGGGTCCGACGTATACTAACGGACCGCGGCCGATTTAAAGGCTACCACCTAGCAAGTGTGGTGTCTGGCGGTGACACCACACAAGACCTATACTATATTCGAAGAGTCGAAGTGTTTGGCGTCTCTAACACAATTACAATCTCATCAACAATTCTGACAGTTGCAATTTCTTCTCCTTGAACTTTAATTTCAATTCCAGAGATTTCATTTAATTACATTACTGAATTTTTGGGGACAGGGTCCGTTGTCACCTGACGTCGTGCTTCCGGACATGGTCGAATCTTAGGTTTCTGAAGAACACATCACTTACCCCCTATCAAAACTTTGACAATTTTGCTACACCTCTTATATCTATGGAGTTTTCGAATTATCACTTTTCTATAAAGTACACTGAATTCTTGGTTGAAAGTGGCCGAATGGCGATGAGAGTCATGAATTAATGCCCAGTAATTGCGTAATCTGTTGCCAAACACTTTCGAGGTAGCGATAGGAAAAGAGATTACCCTATAGAATAGTTTTGAACCCATATCGTGGGAATGTAGAAGAGAAATCTGAGGTGTGTCACTGTTAAATGAACCAGTGTCAACGGAAAGTATTTTGTGGTGGCGCCTGTTACTTCTTGTACTTGTATGTGGACCTCGCTACTGCTACGTGATTATTACGGAAGTTCATTGTTTACTGAAACTGATTAAAAAGTCGTTATGAACTACCCATGTCGAGCAACAGTCATCCTGCGGTGATGGCGACACGTTTTAATCGCTACTATTACAAAGTGCGGTAGGGCAACCTGCATTGCTAAGCATAACAGCCGTTAAAAGCCAAGTACATTGGCTTGGGCCACCATGGATATAAAAGTCGATCCGGGCTCTTACATACTGAGGACAAGCTCAACTGCAACTGATACATCAGAGAGGTTTTAGGACAAGAGCTACCTCACGTCATATTTGTACTGGACATTTTCTGTCCACATGTGTCGAGCAATGCACAAACATTCTTCAAGCAATTGCAAGGACTGCCTCTTACCTCGCCAGATCGTTCGCTTACCTCGTCGACGACAGAACATCATATATTATTGATCAGCAATTTACTACTCGCTCTTCTACTAATCACTGTTGGTATTTCCTTCACCAGCCGAAAGCAATATGCTCCTATTTATCAGGGGACTCGTCCCATCCACCTGGGAGCCAGGACACGGGGTTGGAACACTTAAACACTTAGTATGGAGTGAGCCGCATTAACCCGTTTCGTAGCAAATTTATTTTTAAAACTGTTGTGTTACTGGGAACTGAGAATGAAATTTAACGTCTCTCTGCAATATCTTAGTGATGAAAAGAACGGGGGTAGTTAAGTAAGAAACGTGTTTCTGCCTTATGATGACTGCCGTTTTAGGACAAAATTAAAATTGACGATTTTATATTTCGTTACAGTTTTATTTAAACGTTAAACATAAAAATACAGAATGTCAACGAATATAACTTGTTTTGCTTTTCACTAAACGATCAAAGTCTTTTACCACTTTTCGAGTAATGCTAATTCGAAGACAATCTCGTAAGTGGAAGTCTGCCAGTAAACTTCTGTGGGTGTATTTCGTTCTGTTCAATGCGCAAAAAAAAAAAAAAAAAAGAAAGAACAGCATGTACATGTAAATCTCAACATCGCCATAATAGTAGCTTCAGACTTGTACAGTCGTGAAAATTTACTTTGGATAAACAAAAGTCTACGAGACTCATTTTGCTATGAAACTAACCAAGCAGACGTCACCCTGTGAGTGTACAAGTTGTAGCTGTAGTCGAGTTTCCACGCAGTTAATATAATTCGAAAATCAGTGAAACTGCGCAATCATTTCCAACCTGAAAAGCAGTATGCCAGCTTTAGCTAACTACAAATTCATTCACTGAGTGTGTGTGACGTTCGTTTCTATGCTTTCTTCAGTCTTGTGGCCTAAAAGCGGAGGATTTTTTATTTTTTCAATTTTTTCAATTTTTTATTCCACATTGCCTTATTGCTGTTCATCTTCCAAGTGTCCATAATCTTTTGCATGGAAATCTATTGTAATCTTGCACTAACTGCACACACTAAGAGTATCAAAACACCATGGCATACAATTAGCATATAGACTAGGCATCCAGCACTGATACATTGATGTGACTGGTCGCTTTCATGTTCCTAGCCCAACCATCATGCTACATTTCAATCCATTTAGAAAAAGCTACCCTCCATTTTAAGGGGAGACTCCAATCTAAGACTTAAATTTGTTCAACAAAAAATTGAAAGGCTATTTCACATCTTTGGAGTGTTTGGCCTTAAACCCCAAACCGGTTTGTATTCGAATTACAAGTACGTCTAAGAATACTGACTGCATAAGGGGCTGTGGCACAGCGACAAGTGACAAATGTAATTTTTCATTTCTGTCATCATCAAACAGAACCATCGTTAGTCCGACCTTGGCATAAACTCAAACTGGGAAAAACAAGTTGCAAGATCTTAACGAAAATTGAAGTAAAAAAATTGACAGCCAGTCGTTAGAAATCAATAACTTTGCCTGTTGACTGTGTAAATATAAATTTAGGGAACATCAGAAGCCCTATTGAGTACAGACAGTAAACTCTAAGGAAATATACACTGAAAGGCCTCTGTTGGATTCCTTTCATGTTAATTTCTTAAATATGTTGTCATTTACGGCATAAATTCCTCTTCTAAATTTACCTTGGTGTTTCTATCTATCTGGGAGGAGACTGAGCAGTGGAACGTGTTACTTTTACACATAAACAAGAACGATCTGTCACACTACTACACTTTAAAACACAGTTTATATGTAATTCATGTCACACAGTCTCATACGGAACCTACATCCGCTTTATTTTATATACTGTATATGATAAGATACTGTCATCCCTCTTCCCTTCTGTGTGAGAGGATGAATGAGCAAATGTATTTCTAGTTGCATGCTTGATGGTAGCAGACAAGCCTGTCTGCTAGAGAACAGTAGAACCAACGTCGGAACAGGTAGCTACGCTTTCTAAAAGCAGAGAGGTTTCTACTCTTAGTATGGTCCTGTCCGTCCCTTGTCATGTTGGTATAGGAAGCTGCCTCTCTGGTCACTTCCGTTTGTATCTGTGATGACCCTCAGGAAGGGACCACGGCAATCTGTCCGCGGCGAGCGTCTGAATTGGTAAGATCGCCGGCTAAGCGCGTGTCTGCTAAGTCCGTAGGACAATGGATTTCGTAAGTTCAGCCTAACTGAAAATTCAGTCACCTTTATTTCAGGTTTATCTCTAAAATATCTAATGTCATCTTAAATTGCAACGCAGTGTAATTCGAGTGTGAAGTTCAGAATATCTTCCGGTAGTTGCTTTGTCACTACTTTGTGAGTAAAGTGGAACCACGCGTTGATCAGTAACTCTAACTAAGATCATCAATCTTAAATGCGAATGTGCGTGAGATTATAACGTCTCGTCTTGACAATATTTTTCAATATAGCAACTTTTCTTTACGTTCAACACACGTGGTGTGTACTTTGTGAGACCAGTACCACGTGCTTATACAATTGTTTGACCCATCAGGTTAGTAGTAAGACGTTAGTAACCAGTTCGAGGTTTTTCTTTTGTAAATTGCGTTTCGATGTAATTTATTTTAATTATCAAAATTATTGTGGTGTTACACTCTTTGTGTAAACCTAGTTGACCACGTGAAGCATGTGGTGTAAGCATCAAAGTAGCCCTCAGCTATTCTTTTCGGGAAGATTTCACAGAGAGTTAGTGTGTGGTAATTTCATGACGGGCAGGATTGGGCTACGAACGTAACTTCTTTGGATGAAAATTGAATCGGTTGGTTGTGGTTAATTTCCTCTTGCAACGTTCTTTGTGTGTTACTTTATGAATGCAGTATTGTATGCAGTCTCCCCATCTTTGCTCCATATTTGATGTGTTCTGTAAGATTACAAACTCACACTTTCACAATCCTAAATAACGCACCAGTTTAGTTATGAATCAAGTTTAATATGCTGAAATTTCAATGATCAGTGTTAAAATAAATTTCCAAATATAAACTGATTTATTTCTTTTTATTTAAATTCTCTTTTTTATATATATATCACCGGTTGTCGTATGACTATTAAAAGATTATAATTAATGTTAGTCTCGTGGGGTATTTGGTAAGCTAGACTGGATACCTGGCGAAACAGTTGTGCAGTAATGCAAGGTTAACTTCCTCACATAGCTCACAGCTTTTAACCCACTTTTATGGTTTTGAATATCAGCACCGCTTTCAGAACAAATTAATGCAACAACATTACAACACTGACTCACAACCGCAGCTTCTCAAGGATATTTTGTATTTGGGTCTGTTCATATGGATTTTGATTCTAATAGCTTCTCAGGGCGAATGCTGCGATTATTCACTAGAAAAGGATTAGTCTTTGAGATAGTCTTGTCAGTCTTTATTGGGGAATACTTGACAAGTTTCAAAGGACATTTAGCCCTAGTTGCGTCGTTTCCAGGGAACACCACGAAATGGCGGTCTGCTTCCGCCCCCTATTAAATTTATTTACAATATTTACAAGATTTCCAGTGATTACGTTAAACTACTTTTCAATATTTCCAAATTTTTTCAATGACTCTGATGTGTTGGTCGTCATCGTATCTTCTGTGTGTAGACCACACAAGTCAGAAATGATTTTAAGGTTCTGTCAGTTCGAAGTTTCTTTAAGGCCTTTTCAATCGTTTCTTCAGTCTTCATCGCCGACTTTTTTTCTTTTCCCATCAAGATTTAAAATTAGTTGGTCAAACTGTTGTCCGTGGTACTCTGCATCTTCTCGAAGACTTTTTACTAATGAGTAAATATTCAGATAAACTTTTGACATTAATATATTTATTCCTCCATTTCATTTTTCTGAGACGTTATTTCTGCGATGGCGCCTTCTGCTGCAATTCGACATCCCTGTTGGCATGTTTTCGTTAGTGAGCCACTGGTCCACTAAATAGTCGTAAAAGTCATGAAGCATTTGGCTTTCAGGTGTGCTCCCCATCCGACATTTCCACGGAACATATGCTAGAGCAGAACACATTCTTATGTGGCAGTGTATTTGCTCGTTTTCCTTATAGATTTGGACGAGGCCGCAACACTGAACTCCACAAAGATTGATTAAATTGATAACTTAAACCAGTAGCCTCTGTTCAACGAAACAAACTGTAAGCTGCTAGGACGACGGCAATTTCGGAGCCCATCATCAGAGATGCAGGGCTCGATCCAGGCATACTAGTTTTAATAGCCTCGAAAAACCGTTCACCTGTTTCTCATTTTTTACGAGTATTTGGCATCAAAGCACAAATAACTGGAATGGTTTTTGTTTCCACCCCAGAACTAGATCGGCGTAGAATACAAACCCCTGTCCAGATTGTTTGCTTGAACTCTTGAACGTTCAATCCTCAAAGAATGATTTGTAGTTTGATAAACATGCTTTTCCATTTTCGCTGGCGAACACCAGTATTCTCTCATTTGTCCTCTGTTATCATCTGCAAGTAAAAAATTGGTACCATCATTAATCAGTGAATTATTTTCTTGGGAGAACTCCACAGTAGGTGGGATATTATGTAGTTCCCATACATTTTCGCCTAATACGATGTAACGATTGTTTCGCACATCTGTATGATGGTAATGATGTTAGTATGTCGTAGCCTCAATTGAAGAGCTGCCGTACATCTTCAACGTAAACTGATGGAACTGTAGTATCTGTTTCTTTTGCCCGACTCTTTGCGCTGACAAAATGTTTTTGCACTTTACCTTCCGCTTTATCTGGAATACGAACATGGCTACCACACCCTAAACCTGTTTTACTTTTTGTGGATAACTTTCCTTTGCATTTATTGTTCTTAAAGTTTACACGGTGACAATGAGTCACTTCTTGTTTGTTAGTATATTCCACCCGTTGTAAATCAACAAAGCTTCTCTCGGTGAACTCCACTATCTCAGCAGTAAAACACAGAATATTAACTGCCAGTTAGAGGTCAGTTACAGTACTGAACTCTGGGAGAAAGCCACGCACACTACGAAATACTGCGGGGACTGGGAACTTTGTATAGGAAATGGGCCTTGGCCTTCCCCAGAATAGGTCGCAGCTAGTGGTGGGCAGGACGATGTATCCTGTTTCTGGAACACCCTGTCCACTACCAACAGTGTCCTTGGTTCCGTGCAAATGTCAACACATTCACTCTCCGTACACGTGTCACTCCATGCAAGCGTCCCAGCAGGTTGGTTCAAATGGCTCTGACCACTATGGGACTTAACATCTGAGGTCATCAGTCTCCTAGAACATAGAACTACTTAAACCTAACTAACCTAAGGACATCACACACATCCATGCCTGAGGCAGGATTCGAACCTGCGACCGTAGCGGTCCCGACTGAAGCGCCTAGAACCGCTCGGTCACAGCGGCCGGCATCCCAGGAGAAAACGACAAAGTCTGAATCCATCACAATGTCCTACGCAGCACTTAAGTAACCGGCAATGTTAACCCAAAGAAGAATTCCATTCGAGAATATTTTCCGTTGTCCGGCGCCGATTGGCGCCACTCAGATATGGACACGAATTCGCTACCACATTTACAAGTGGCCAGGAATGATGGAATACCTTTTGAAATCGCGTATGCAAAAAGGGATGTTAGTGTGGATGAAATATACACTACTGGCCATTAAAATTGCTACACCACGAAGATAACGTGCTAGAGGCGCGAAATTTAACCGACTGGAAGAAGATGCTGTGTTATACAAATGATTAGCTTTTCAGAGCATTCACACAAGGTTGGCGCCGGTGGCAACACCTACAACGTGCTGACTTCAGGAAAGTTTCCAACCGATTTCTCATACACAAGCAGCAGTTGATCGGCGTTGCCTGGTGAAACGTTGTTGTGATGCCTCGCGTAAGTAGGAGAAATGCGTACCATCACGTTTCCGACTTTGATAAAGGCCGGATTGTAGCCTATTGCGATTGCGGTTTATCGTATCGCGACACTTCTGCTCGCGTTGGTCGAGATCCAATGACTGTTAGCAGACGGTGGAATCGGTGGGTCCAGGAGGGTAATACGGAACGCCGTGATGGATCCCAACGGCCTCGTATCACTAGCAGTCGAGATGACAGGCATCATACCCGCATGGCTGTAACGGATCGTGCAGCCACGTCTCGATCCCTGTGTCAACAGATGGGGACAAGACAACGGCCATCTGCACGAACAGTTCGACGACGTTTGCAGCAGCAGCTGCGGTTACCCTTGACGCTGCATCACAGACAGGAGCGCCTGCGATGGTGTACTGAACGACGAACCTTGGTGCACGAATGGCAAAACGTCGTTTTTTCTGATGAATCCAGGTTCTGTTTACAGGATCATGATGGTCGTATCCGTGTTTGGCGACATCGCGTGAACGCACATTGGAAGCGTGTATTCGGCATCGCCATACTGGCGTATCACCCGGCGTGATGGTATGGGGTGGCATTGGTTACACGTCTCGGTCACCTCTTGTTCGCATTGACGGCACTTTGAACAGTGGACGTTACATTTGAGATTTGTTACGACCAGTGGCTCTATCGTTCATTCGATCCCTGCGAAACCCTACATTTCAGCAGGGTAATGCACGACCTCATGTTGCAGGTCCTGTACGGGCCTTTCTGGATACAGGAAATGATCGACTGATGCCCTGACCAGCAAATTCTCCAGATCTCTCACCAATTTAAAACGTCTGGTCAATGGTGGCCGAGTAACTGGCTCGTCACAGTACACCAGTCACTACTCTTGATGAACTGTTGTATCGTGTTGAAGCTGTACCTGTACACGCCATCCAAGCTCTGTTTGATTAAATACCCAGGCGTATCAAGGCTGTTATAAACGGCCAGAGGTGGTTGTTCTGGGTACTGATTTCTCAGAGTCTATGCACCCAAATTGCTTAAAAATATAATCACATGTCAGTTGTAGTATAATATACTCCTGGAAATGGAAAAAGGAACACATTGACACCGGTGTGTCAGACCCACCATACTTGCTCCGGACACTGCGAGAGGGCTGTACAAGCAATGATCACACGCACGGCACAGCGGACACACCAGGAACCGCGGTGTTGGCCGTCGAATGGCGCTAGCTGCGCAGCATTTGTGCACCGCCGCCGTCAGTGTCAGCCAGTTTGCCGTGGCATACGGAGCTCCATCGCAGTCTTTAACACTGGTAGCATGCCGCGACAGCGTGGACGTGAACCGTATGTGCAGTTGACGGACTTTGAGCGAGGGCGTATAGTGGGCATGTGGGAGGCCGGGTGGACGTACCGCCGAATTGCTCAACACGTGGGGCGTGAGGTCTCCACAGTACATCGATGTTGTCGCCAGTGGTCGGCGGAAGGTGCACTTGCCCGTCGACCTGGGACCGGACCGCAGCGACGCACGGATGCACGCCAAGACCGTAGGATCCTACGCAGTGCCGTAGGGGACCGCACCGCCACTTCCCAGCAAATTAAGGACACTGTTGCTCCTGGGGTATCGGCGAGGACCATTCGCAACCGTCTCCATGAAGCTGGGCTACGGTCCCGCACACCGTTAGGCCGTCTTCCGCTCACGCCCCAACATCAAGCAGCCCGCCTCCAGTGGTGTCGCGACAGGCGTGAACGGAGGGACGAATGGAGACGTGTCGTCTTCAGCGATGAGAGTCGCTTCTGCCTTGGTGCCAATGATGGTCGTATGCGTGTTTGGCGCCGTGCAGGTGAGCGCCACAATCAGGACTGCATACGACCGAGGCACACAGGGCCAACACCCGGCATCATGGTGTGGGGAGCGATCTCCTACACTGGCCGTACACCACTGGTGATCGTCGAGGGGACACTGAATAGTGCACGGTACATCCAAACCGTCATCGAACCCATCGTTCTACCATTCCTAGACCGGCAAGGGAACTTGCTGTTCCAACAGGACAATGCACGTCCGCATGTATCCCGTGCCACCCAACGTGCTTTAGAAGGTGTAAGTCAACTACCGTGGCCAGCAAGATCTCCGGATCTGTCCCCCATTGAGCATGTTTGGGACTGGATGAAGCGTCGTCTCACGCGGTCTGCACGTCCAGCACGAACGCTGGTCCAACTGAGGCGCCAGGTGGAAATGGCATGGCAAGCCGTTCCACAGGACTACATCCAGCATCTCTACGATCGTCTCCATGGGAGAATAGCAGCCTGCATTGCTGCGAAAGGTGGATATACACTGTACTAGTGCCGACATTGTGCATGCTCTGTTGCCTGTGTCTATGTGCGTGTGGTTCTGTCAGTGTGATCATGTGATGTATCTGACCCCAGGAATGTGTCAATAAAGTTTCCCCTTCCTGGGACAATGAATTCACGGTGTTCTTATTTCAATTTCCAGGAGTGTATATTCGTCTAATGAATACCAGCTTATCATCTGCCTTTCTTCTTGGTGTAGCAATTTTAACGGCCCATAGTGTATTTAAATTAGATATAGTTTACAGTAGTAGTACACAAGTGAGTGAGGTTTTACTGCAATGGGAATGGAGAGGTTTATGACAGCGATTGTGGTATTACATTGTGGTATTATTTAATAACGTTCATAGTTGTAGTGATAGTACGAAGTATTATTTAGCTCTTCTAGACTTGAGGAAATAATAAACAATGTATGAAAAATATTTCTGTTTAGATATCGATTTAATTTAAAGTAGAATCGCTACTGACCTTGTCTTTACGATTTGTGTCGGAATAAGACTGCACCAGCGGCACACTGATTATGGTCTAATGTCAGAAGTCACTTGTGATGTTTCAGGTGCGTCTACCAACTGGTCGGCGGCGACATGAGGTTTTCGCCGGTGGCGAGTGCGCTAGTGGTGCTGGCGGTCAGTGGCTGGGTGGAGCCACACCGCTCCAAGCGGGTCGTCTACCTGGATACGGCCAGCCCCATAGACGTAGGTGAGTTTCACTAGGCTAGTCAACCAGGGCTTTCCCGCCGCCGGAGGCAAATCCACCATCCGTGACAAGACATATCGTCTCATCCGGAAATATATACCGCTACAGTACAGTACTGAATTTACGAGTAATGTATTTCACTTACCGAAATATTTGGGGTTGTTTTTTCCTGCAGGAACACATTGATTTCTCCACACTCGCGGAGTAAGTACAACGTCGTCAGAAGATGGACCCTCTAGTATGCACACCAAACAAACGATAATGTGGTGCTTCATAAATGTCATTATTTTCACAAGCAAACACTCTAAAGTTGCATATAAAATATTTACTCTTTAACTAGTGTTCGGAAACAAGCCCATCATCAGCAAATTGAAACAGAACGACTTGTGCTGTCCTGACATGATTCCTGATGATTCATTCACTAGTTTCGGAACACCAGCTTCAAGGTGTTTTCTTGTAAACGAAATGTTTTTTATTTTATGAAAGCCATGCATTTTAAATGTCCATTTAATAATATGTGATCTAATTTCGGTTTATTTTTTTAGGTATAATGTCGAGTCTCTACCCAGTTGTTCTTGCTTTTGTTGTTGTTGTTATTGTTGTCGTTTTCAGTCACCTATCCATGCTTGTCTGTCCTGTGCAGGGCTCTTAATCTCTGCGTAAGTACCCGAACCTACTTCCATTTGAATTTACTTACTGTATTCAAACTCGGGTCGCTCTACATTTGTTTTTGATAAACAACGTTTCTCGTCCTTGTATATATAAAGAAAAGGCTGCTTGCTTTCTATATTTTTCAATATTTTGACAACAATATATGCCACTAAAATTATAAAGCACGACTTTTCTCAATTATATTAATTTGATGGGGCATAAAAGTAAAATATAAGACCGCTGATGATAAGCAAGTGCTCGATACCTATCCGGTAAGTTGAAAAATACAAAAGCAAGTAGCTTATCAACTATATGAAGACAGAAAGATTCCTTGAATACAAAGAATCTACAATTATTACCTTCCCACACATTTCCTTTCATTACAGAACTTACAATTTCTTGATGCCTCAGGATTCAACTTATCAATCATTTAGTCAAGTTTGCCATAAATTTCTTTTTTCGAGAAGTCGATTCCCTGTTATTCGATCTACCCACCTAGCTAATCTTCGGCACTTGCTGTAATTTCCCAGTTTTAATATCTTCATGTCTCAACTGCTTATAGTCCGTGTTTCATTTCCGTGCAAGACTACACTCAGGACAAATGCCTTAAGAAAAGGCTTTCTAATTATTAGAATTTGTATTAGTTGACAAAATTTTTCCTGTTTCTCAGAAATTCTTTTCTTCCTAATGTCAGTGTGCATTTTATGTTCTCTCTGCTTCAGTTATGCTGTTATTGCATTGTCCAAATAGTAAAACTCATCTAATTTCTTATATACTAAAGTAATTCTATCAGTATCACCAGATTTAATAACATTACGGTCCATTGCCCTTACTTTACCTATGTAATGCTCACATTATTTTTCTTTTCGGTGTACTGACCATTCCGTTCAAGTGCCCTTCCAAATCGTTTGTCGCCTCTGACAGAATTACAATACAACAAACCTTAAAGTTCTTATTTCTTCTGCATGAACTTTCATTCCGGTTTCACATTTCTCCTTGGTTTCTTTTATGGCTTGCTCAGTGTACAGTTCGAGTAAGTTCGGGGATTGGCTACAATCCCCTCTCACTCCCTTTTCAGCCTCGGTTTTCATTTCATGTCCTTTGAATCATATAACTGCAGTATTCTTACTGTAGAATTGCAAATATTTCATCCCTGCCGTTTTTAAATTTCAAGCAGTGTAGTCGCGTCAACATCTCAAAAGATTTCTCTAGATCTACTAATTCTATAAAATCAGGTTTGCCTTTCCTTAACGCATCTTCTAGGATAAATCATAGAATCAGTACTGCCTCTCGTATTCGCTCATTTCTCTGGAACCCAAACTCATTTTATCAGAGGTTGGCTTCTGCCAATTTTTCCATTCTTCTGTAAATAATATTTTGTAACCATCTTTTATTAAACTAATGGGTCAGTAGTATTCACACCTGTCTGGACTTACCTTCTTTGGAACTGGAATTATTACATTCATTCAGAGGGTATTACATCCGTCTTATGTGTCTTGCCCACCAAGTGGAATAAATGTGGCATTTCTGGCAATTCCGCGGATCTCATTACTTCTCAGGGAATGTCATCTATTGTTTCCAATTACGTACTTACTGCTTTGTCAAATTCGTCTCTGGAATATCATATCTCTCATTTTATTTTCACCTACTTCCTTTTCTCTTTCTGTAGAACTATTCTCGAGTTTGTTTCCCTAATATGGTCCCTATATATGTTCCCTCACTCTTCAGGTTCCCCTACTTTGCTAAGTACTGGCTTGCCATCTGAACTTCTGATATTCATATCGCTGCTTTTCTTTTCCCCGAACGTCGGTTTAATTTTCCTATATGTTTTACCTATCTTTCCCCTGGTCATGCATGCTTCTACATCCTTGCATTTGTCCTCTAGCCACTCCTACTTAGCCATTTTTCACTTCTTAACACTCTTATTTTTAAGCCATCTATATTCCCATTCGCCTACTTTTGCTTCATTTTTATATTTCGTCGCCTGAATTCCAGTGCTATCAAGAAAATTTTACTAAGCCTTGCAATTTTACCTCTGTTTCCTTATCTGTTTCATCTCTCAAATCTACACATCCGTCTTTTATTGATTCTTTTCCTCTTTAATCCAGCGTTGCCCAATGTTGTCAACAACCACTAGTTACCTCACTTTATTCAGGTACCATCTCTTTCATTTCCCACATTTTTGTAATTTCTTCAGTTTTAATCTGCACTTTGCAACAAATATATTATGATCAGAGTCCACATCAACCCCTGGAAACGGCTCGAAATTTAAAAATCTGGTTTCGAAATCTCAATCTTTCCACTCTACTGTCACTGCGAAACCTTTCACTGGCCTCATGTTTCTTCCATGTTTATGGTTTTCTTCGAAGATTTTTAAACGAGGTGTCAACGATAATTATATTCTGCTCTATAATTCTACCAGCCTGCTTCCTCTTTCACTCCTTTCCCCTGTCCATGTTCTACTATTTTTTCTTCTCTATCTTTTCGTTACTACCGAATTCCAATTGCCCAACACAGTTTAATTTTTATCTTCATTAACTATCGAATAGTTTCCATTATCTCATTATACATTCTTTCCATCTCTTGATCATATGCAGAGGTAGCTGGCATATAAACTTCTATTACTTTGGTGTATGTTGGTTATATGCCTATCCTGGCTTCGACCATGAGTTCACTATGCTGTTCCTAGTAACTTACCAGCATTCCTGTATTCTTATTCATTACTATGCTTACTCCTGCATTTCCCCTATTTAATTTCGTGATGACAACTTTGTATGAACCTCACCAGAAATCCTTTCTTCCTGTTATCTAACTAATTTCCACTATACCTAACTTCATTCTACGTCTACATCATACTCCACATGTCATCTAACGGTGTGTCCGCCCCCGGTAGCTGAGTGGTCAGCGTGACAGAATGTCAGTCCTAAGGGCCCGGGTTCGATTACTGGCTGGGTCGGAGATTTTCTCCGCTTAGGGACTGGGTGTTGTGTTGTCCTAATCATCATCATTTCATCCCCATCGACGCGCAAGTCGCCGAAGTGGCTTCAAATCGAAAGACTTGCACCAGGCGAACAGTCTACCCGACGGGAGGCCCTAGTCACACGACATTATTTACTTATCTAACGGTATGAGGTGGAGAGTACTTTGGTACCACTAACTGTTCGCTCACGTATGGCGGCTGGATGTGAATAATTGTCGGTAAATCTCTGTATTAGCTCCAATTTCTCGAATGTTCCCATCGTGATCATTTCGTGAGATATGAGGGAAGAAGTAATATGTTGTGCATCTCTTCTCGGGAAGTGCTCTCCCTCGAAGTCTCAATAGTTAACCTCTTGATGATGAATAACGCCTCTCTTGTAACGTGTGCCATTAGAATTTGTTGAGCATTTCTGTTACGCTCTCGCGGCGACTGAACGATCGAGTGACAGGACATACTGCCCTTCGTTGGATCTTTTCCATCATTCTCATCAATACTCAATAATCGGTCCTCCTAAGGTCGTCCCTGTTCGGAGATGTGAACTGGGGACTAGTTTAGCTCCGGTATGTTTTACCAAACAGGATTACACCATCATCAAGCCTTGCACTGGAGCTGCGTGGCCTCGGGGAAAAGTTGGTGAACATTAATGTGGTGTGTGTTCCTCATTCTCCTTTATGACGACTTGAACTCTGTTGGGATCACTTTCAACAAGGTAGCTGAAAGTCTGTGGAAAAATGGCAGTCCATTCTTTCTCAGCAACCGAACCAATGAGGTTTGACGCTGTTTTTCAGAGCAGAGTCGGCGTTGTAACTCAACCCAGATATGTTCTGTAGGGTTCATTTTGGGACTCTGGACAAGCCAGGCCATTTCAGGAAAATTGCCTCAAAGATGTTGTGCTTTAGTACAAAATGATTCAAAATATTTTTCATCAGATTAGTGCGTAATGAACCTCTGGGATTTCAGAAGACAACTGCGCGAAAACTGCAGGACACGCAGGAAAATGACATTTCAGTAGACAGAACATCTCTCCGAGTCTCGATTCTTAATACTAGCAGTGGTGCAGTTGCAGGGTGCACCACTAGGGGACAGGCGTGTCAGAGCATGGCATATATTGGTGTGTGCATTATGTGTCCTTCAGTGCACTAAAAGCTGTCATGGTTCAGACACGATATAGAAATACGTATGAGGAGAAAGCTCCCACAGATAAGATCACCCCTGGGTGGTACAACACATTCCGTGAGAATGGCTGTTTATGTAATGCGAAGAAAACAGGTTGGGCTTGACTGTCAGCAAAGAACGTGGAGGGTTTGTGGGAACCATTCGACAGGAGCCCGAAGACATCGATGACTCGTGCGAGCAGAGAACTGCGGATACGGCAGTCAACTACACAACCGAAAAGTCTACTTGTATAATCACATCAGATATAACCTCATCGAACAAAAAATTAATCACCCCCGGAGGAATAATTACTAGCAGCATTTAATGCCGAGCAATTTGGCTTGGACTTCATAACGGATTGGGTTCGGTTAGAAGTTGAGTTCACGAGATGGTGCAGGTACGTCACATCCAGATTAAGCCCCTCTCTGAGGATTTGATGGAACAGTTCCATCAAATTGCGGGGATGTTGATGTCGGTGTTTTATTTACTGTTCAAACATATCCCAAAAATTTTCTAAGGGGTTCAAGTCAGGTCGTTATGCAAGTCAAGCGCATATTCTTCCAGCCCGATAAACTTTGCTGTTGTCGTCTTTATACGCCTATGTGAGCAATGGCATCTTGCAGGTGACCAGCTTCAGACGTTCACTGCATGCGTTTCCCGTCTGTTTTCTTTAACTAACGGGCGGGGGGTGGGGGAGTAGACTTTCATTCATGGCCTGAACATTGTGCAGCATTTCTGTTACGTTTTGAAGAGACTTTTTTTCACAAGCCGCGAAACACGTGTACTGTCCCTCTCACTCTGGATGTCTCTCCGACCACCAACAATCCTCCACGAAACACCAACAAATCCATCAACTTCACTATGTTTCTTCCATACGTTTATCCATGTTTACGAGTAATATCTTCTTGAAACATACACTACTGGCTATTAAAATTGCTACACCACGAAGATGACGTGCTACAGACGCGAAATTTAACCGACAGGAAGGAAATGCTGTGATATGCAAATGATTAGCTTTTCAGAGCATTGGTTACACGTCTCGGTCACCTCTTGTTCACATTGACGGCACTTTGAACAGTGGGCGTTACATTTCAGATGTGTTACGACCCGTGGCTCTACCCTTCATTCGATCCCTTCGAAACCCTTCATTTCAGCAGGATAATGCACGACCGCATGTTGAAGGTCCTGTACGGGCCTTTCTGGATACAGAAAGCCAGCACATTCTCCAGATCTCTCACCAATTTAAAACGTCTGGTCAATGGTACCCGAGGAACTGGCTCGTCACAATACGCTAGTCACTACTCTTGATGAACTGTGGTAACGTGTTGAAGCAGCATAGGCAGCTGTACCTGTACACGCCATCCAAGCTCTGTTTGACTCAATGCCCAGGCGTATCAAGGCCGTTATTACGGCCAGAGGTGGTTGTTCTGGGTACTGATTTCTCAGGATCTATGAACCCAAATTGCGTGAAAATGTAATCAAATGTCAGTTAGAGTGTGATATATTTTTCCAATGAATACCCGTTTATCATGTGCATTTGTTCTTGGTATAGTAATTTTAATGGCCAGTAGGGTAAGTGTCTCGCTGGTCGTTACTGTCTTACGCTCAAGTAGGGGCAGTGCGTGCGCGGTTGAGCATGTGTTTCGATCGTTGCGCCGCCTGTAAGGACTTGCCGATTCCATCTGTGCGTGCGCACTGACGTGACTAATTTTTTGTCTGGTAAGTTAAGTTTTTACATGTTCTAACTGCCGGGGATAACGAGCTTCATTCTGAATTTCGTAGCGAGTTGCAGCGCCTACATGACGGGGTCACGTTTCATGTGTCTGGAAAGCTGAATCGTCGTAACATGCTTGTCCGGTGCACAGAAATACTTAGGAGATTGTCGAACACATTCGTGATTCAACTGAAGTTAAGGCTCTTTGTGCCATTTTTCTTTGCAGATAAGACTTGACTAGTTTCGTGTACCTGAGCTTTTTGCAGCAATGACCTAATCCACAACTACAGCAGATCACTGAAGACCATTTTGCAACAAGACTGCTTCACCAGACTTTCTTTCCGACGTTTGTGTTATGTCAATGCCGGCCGAACTGCGACAGTTTTGGATTGCACATGCGTCCTGTCAAGATTCTCATCTTTTTCAGTGATCCCCACAGTCACCTGATTTTTAAATTTTCTGGGCTTATGTCAAAGATCGTGTGTTCTTGTCTGTACTGTCACTTAATTGGGAATAGCGTTAAGAAACAATAATTAATGCAGTAGTTGATACCGATCTGACGTCTGAAGACGTGTATGGCAGGTGTTTAACAATCTTATTGAGTCGCGTCACGAACATTGCCCGTATTTAACACCTGTAATATCAGTTAAAAACTTGAGAAGCTGCTCTATCAACTGATATGTTTTTCACATATTTTGTATGTTGTTTTCGCGCAGCGTCTTTCCGATCCCAGAGGACTTATGACCTTGTGGCCATTAATTTTGTTTTGAGTTACGGGTCCACGTCATCATTTGACGTTTGAAATGATAATGAGGATTTAAAAAATTTCAAAAACCTTGCACAATGTATATTATCATTCACTGTAAAAAAACAAGAAACCAAAAAACATTACTTGTTCAAATATGGCATTCTTTAGTGTTGCCACTATACTGCTTGACAGAACTGACAATCACCAGTTTCATCCGAAGCAGCTACTCGCAACTGGCGTAACACACTAAACATCTCTACCAGAACTGCCTGCATCAGCTGAGGAAGTTCCTTTTACTATGGTGACTTGTGACGTCATTATTATGGCGTCAGCCAAGCCCTAAGTCAATTAGGAAATGCCTTATGAGTGAAATTATCGTTTGTACTGTTTCCAATGACAATGAAGGCCAGTTTTCATCGTGATGGAGTGGATCAAATAGAATTCGAGGTCTTTCACTGAATACCGTTTCTGTTCACGTGCAAGTCATGTTTATAATGTTGGTGTAACGGATTAAAAATTATCGGTCGCTTAACTGCGTGGTCATCAACCCTCTTTCTTAAGATTTTGTCAGTGTTTCAGGCGTAGCTATTTTTGTTAAAACAAAAAGCAAAAGCAGTCAACTACAGCGACAGTCATAGAAAAAATTCACGCACAATCTCCAGTAACTATTCACACCATCATCATACGTTAATAGTATTAACCAAATATTGGCAATATTGCTCTCAAGAAACTTCAAAATGACACACTGTTTCCTGGAACGCTTCAAATTTCGTCCTTTGATAGCCACTGGTGCTTCCAAGCAATGTTTAAGGACTCGTACACAGCGATATTCTGTGGTCTCTGGTGATAAGTTTCTGAACAGTGTCCATCTCTAGCAGACATCGCGCAGTGTTATATGAGAATCAGTTACCGGTGTATCATTTTCTTTCTATTTTATGGCGCCGTTTTTGATTGTGCAACGAAAAGTGTTTGTAAACGAAAGTGGAAGTCTCGAAAGTGAGTTATCATGCAAATGTGTTACCGAATTCTTACCTGGGACATTGCAAATGTACTTATCTTTTCTCGGAAGAGGAAGCCTTGCTTTGAGTATTGACGGATAGAAAGAGCGGAAGAAGGCGAAAACAGTAATTCCTATACCAGTGAATGATATGCGGGAATACAGTTTTGGTCACTGGCCAGAATACAGGTCACAAGGGAAGATGTAGACTTCGGCCCCAGGGACAGTCGGCTGTAAAATGCGTGAAATGTTGAATTGTCCTGTGCTTTGTACAGAAATGGACTCATCTGAAGAATTTTCAATGCGATAGTGCAAAATGTAACCTATTTTTCATCCACAGGAACAACAATCAGGTAGTTTTAATTGTAAGACCCATGCGCCTTTTGTGGGCAATGATACAGGTAACGCACGGTATTCGAAACAATATACGTAAAATTGTTCACATGACCACCTCCAACTAATTTAAGTAACTTAATGCGTTTCCTTAACAAACATTATCTGTGTGCCAAGTAAAGATTTAATACAACAGCAGAAGGTATTAAGATGGCTGGTTAAAGGAGGAAGTAATAGGATGAGCCAGCAATCCATAGACACTGCAAAACCTTCATCGAATGAAATCGATCAAGAGCTCTGATGCCACCCCAAATGCGAACATTTTTCTTGCTATTCTTTCGTCGTTACCTAAAACTGACGGATGTCCCTCGGGATACCAAAGGCTTCCCTCCTATAAGGATAACGCGACATTAAAGCATAGTGTGCCATGAATGTACGCTGCAAACACTGCAATTCGGTTATCTTCATGTCGCAAGAGACAAGAATGCGACGTTGGACAGCGTCCGATACGAAGGCGAGTGAGGACCACTATTGAAAGAAAATACGCCGTGGTTTAACAGTTAGTCTGACCGACTGCAGCATGTCTGCCGCTTTCACATAGTCCCTTTCCCGCGCAGCCAACACACTTTTTGTCACGTACAATACGAGAATGTGTGGCGTTAGGATGAACCGATGTAATTTCCTGGCAGGCTGCTTTCGCTGCTCTGTCAGCTTCGTATTTCCCATTATTCCCATCCGTCCAACGCCCCAGCAGAAGGCCGCCTCATTCTTATGGGGTGCATGGAGTGTATAGTGTCGATGACAATCTGATCTATCTTATATGCTGGGGACATTTGTTGCATAGCCTGAAGGACGCTAAAAGAGTCCGTGCAGACAAAGGAGGAGAGGAGGAGATTAGTGTTTAACGTCCCGTCGACAACGAGGGCATTAGAGACGGAGCGCAAGCTCGGGTGAGGGAAGGATGGGGAAGGAAATCGGCCGTGCCCTTTCAAAGGAACCATCCCGGCATTTGCCTGAAGCGATTTAGGGAAATCACGGAAAACCTAAATCAGGATGGCCGGAGACGGGATTGAACCGTGCGTGCAGACAAAGAATTTCCCTACACGAAGGAGCCTAATGTTCCCTAGAGCCTTCTTCATCTTCCAGAGTTCTGCATAGTACACCGAAAAGTCGTTGTACAGACGGATTTTAATGATAAAATGCAGAAAGATAACAGAACACCCGACAGTTTTACCTTTCTTTGAGACAGAAGTAAAAAACATACGATAAAATGACGTTAAATACCTTTCCTAAGAGTACAGCCGGTGTGCTGAACCTTTTCTACTCCGTCATGTCCCAACCGCAGAATAACACTGGACGTAGTCACGTCCATAAAATATCTGAGAGTATGCGTACATACCGAGTTAAAGTGGATCAACCACATACAGCTGATAGCAGTTAAGACAGACGCCTGGCTGAGATTCTTACGAGGAATCCTCGATAAATATAGCCCGCCCACAAAGGACTCAGCTGACTAAACCCTCGTTAGACCAGTACTTGAATGTTGCTTGTCAGCCTGAAGATCCGCAGCAGATAGGATCGGCAGATCCAAAGTAGAACAGCGATTTTCGTTATACAGCTTCATTTCAGAAGCATCACGGAAATAACCAGCAAAATCCAGCGGCACACGCTACAAGAGAGACGTTTTGCATCGCGGTATGATTTACTGTTAACGATCCTGAAGCGGACGTTTCTAGAAGGGTGAAGCCAGTATATTGCTTCTCCCGATGTATACAGGGTGTTTCAAAAAGGACTTCAGAACTTTAAAAAATCATATAAATTTATTGATAGAAGATACAGAACTGGGTTCCGTGTTATTTTGTAGGAAGTTCAGGTAGAGAAGCCTGCACAGGAGGTACAATCACGATTTCCTTGATGATTCTCCATTTTAAAAAATCGGGTGGTGTCAGGTCTGGGGAACATGGGCGCTATGCAATTGGCGAATAACAGCCAGTCCATTGACCTGGAAAGCGGTTACTGAGAAAATCGCTGGCGTCAGCCACGTAGTGGGGTGCTCTTGCATGAAGTAAAGATTTCGATCTTCGTCATCGCCATCGATCTGTGGTATCAAAAACTGTTGTAACATATCCAGGTACACTATCCCACTGATGGTTCTCTCACGGAAAGAAAAGGGGCCGTACACTTCGTTTCAAATGCAAACGGTTGCCAGCCGGTGTGGCCGTGCAGTTCTAGGCGCTTCAGTCTGGAACTGCGTAACCGCGACGGTCGCAGGTTCGAATCCTGCCTCGGGCACGGATGTGTGTGATGTCCTTAGGTTAGTTAGGTTTAAGTAGTTCTAAGTTCTAGGGGACTAATGACCACAGATGTTAAGTCCCATAGTGCTCAGAGCCATTTGAACCATTATGCAAACGGTTTCTCAACACACGCCAAATAATCGTATGTGGGATTTGCAGTACGCGAGAGGCACGTCTAGTTGATATCGTTGATTCACGAAAGGAGACACTAATTAATTCAAGCAGTTTTTTGTTATAGCTGAAACTACACTACTGGCCATTAAAATTGCTACACCAAGATGAAATGCAGATGATAAAACAGGTATTCATTGCACAAATATATTATAATACAACTGACATCTGATTACATTTTCACGCAATTTGGGTGCATAGATCCTGAGGAATCAGTACCAAGAACAAACACCTCTGGCCGTAATAACTGCCTTGATACGTTTGGGCATTGAGTCAAACAAAGCTTGGATGGCGTGTTCAGGTACAGCTGCCCATGCAGCTTCAACACGATACCACAGTTCATGAAGAGTAGTGACTAGCATATTGTGACGAGCCAGTTGCTCGGCCACCATTGACCAGACGTTTTCAGATGGTGAGAGATCTGGGGAATGTGCTGGCCAGGGCAGCAGTCGAACATTTTCAGTATCCAGAAAGGCCCATACAGGACCTGCAACATACGGTCGTGCATTATCCTACTGAAATGTAGGGTTTCGCAGGGATCGAATGAAGGGTAGAGTCACCGGTCGTGCCACATCTCAAATGTAACGTCCACTGTTCAAAGTGCCGTCAATGCGAACAAGAGGTGACCGAAACGTGTAACCAATGGCACCCCATACCATCACGCTGGGTGATACGCCAGTAT